>NC_082726.1:12877277-14077277 GCF_030144855.1 Hypanus sabinus
AGGTTGTTTCCTCATGGGAGAATTTAGAAACAAATGTCATTAAAGTTCTAAGTAAATTTATTATTAAACTACATACTGTATGTGTCACCACATACAACCCTGAGATTCATTGTCTTATGGGCATACTTAATAAATCCATAGAATAATAACCATAACAAAATCAATGTACCAACTTGGGCCAGAGTGCAAAAGTCAACAAAACGTGCAAATGCAACAAGAGAGAAATAATAATAATAATAATAAATAAATAAGCGAGCAATAAATAAATATCGAGAGCATGTGATGAAGACTCCACATAAGACAGAGAAGAGGTTTTTTTTATTTCTCTTAGGAAGTTCTGTCAATGCAACAGTTATCCTGACAGGACAGGGAATATTTTTAAGGCAGAAGTAAGGGGTGAAGTGTAGGTGAAAGCTGGACAGATAGAATTGGCATTATGTTCAGGCTGGTCAGGATCTTATTGGAAGGAGAAGTTTGAGGCCCAAGTGGCCAGGCCCTGCCCCTGAATTGTGTGTCTGTGCTCCCATCTTCTCTCTGTACTGGTTTAAGGATAGGTTCCCTGTGTGACCAGTAACAGCAGCAATCACTCGAGTTGAGTACGGTGTCCTCCTAGTCTATTGGTGGGCCTTCAGGTAGCAATAGAGGCCAATCTGTGTGTGCCCAATACACAGGAGATCACTGAGCTGACCTGGGTCATGTGTGATGTGACCCTAGCTGGTCCTGTTGGCACTCACTGTTGTTCTGCCCAGGTGACGATGGCAGTCTAGGGGTGCCCCTTCACTGGAAACAACGATTAAAATATCATGCTCGACTCTCTCACTCCACCTCCCCAACCCTTATCCCATCTTCTACCCCCTTCCCCTGTCCCTATCCATAACTCCATCCTCCTTCCCAATGCCTTCCCCACCCTCACCCCACCCCAATCCCATCCTCCACCTCCCTGTCCAAGGCCTTTCCTACTTCCTTCCCCACCCCTTCCCCATCCCTTCCCCATTCCCCCTTCTCTACCCACTTTTCCATCCCCATCACATCCTCTACCCCCTTCTCCACCCCTTCCCCACTCTTCCTCCTTATCCTTCAACCGGTACAGAGAAAAGATGGGAGCGCAGACACAATTCAGGGGCAGGGCCCGGCCGCTTGGGCCTCAAACTTCCCGTCCTTCCATTAAGATCATGACCGCTTTCCTTTCTCCCTTCCCATCCTTCATCTCCTTCCCCAACCCCACTTCCCTCCCCAATCTCATACTCCACTCCCTTCCCCAATCCTGTTACCCATTCTCACCCCCACCCCGATCCCATCCTCCACCCCTTCTCCAAGCCCCTTCCCACATCATTCCCCACCCTGTTACCCATCTACATCTCCAAGCCCCTTCCCACTCACTTTCCTATCTCCCATCCCATCCTCCACTCCCTTCCCTGTCCCCCCTCCCCACCCCCTCTTCTTCCCTAATCTCATATCCTATTCCCTGCCCCAACCCTGGTTCCCCATTCACATCCCCATCCCATCCCATCCTCCACTCCCTTACACCCTCTTTCCTATCTCCTTTCCCATTCCCCTTTTCCCTACCCCCTTCCCCAGACCCTTCACATCGTTTCCCCATCCCCTTTCCCTAACCTCTTTCCTATTTCCCATGCCACACACCTTTCCCCGTGCCCGTGCTGGAGCCGTGGTCACCAGTCGGGGATATGAGTTCACGCGTACCTTGTTACACTGGTCGGCTTAAACTTGGTATTGATCTGGCATTCGAGCAGAAACACAGCATTTAAGTATGATAACCACACAAAATACTGTTATAAAAGATGATAGCTCACTACTATAATACCTGATGGCATGAATATTGATTTCTCCTTCCAGTAAAACAAAATTTCCCTCACTCTTCCCTCTTCTTCTATTCCCCCCTCTAATCTCTTCCCTCTTTTCACCTGCCTATCACCTTCCCCCTTCTCCTATGGCTCACTCTCCTCTCCCATCAGACTCCTTCCTCTCTCCAGCCCACCTGTCACCTTGCAGCCGTCCTGCTTCCCCTCCCCCCACCTTATCACTCTGGCACCTTTGCCTGTCCTTTACAGACCGGGAGAAGGGTCTGGCCCCGAAGCGTCGACTGCCTGCTCATTCCCAGGGGTGCTCTCCCTGCTTGCTGGTGGAATGTCACGTCGCCCAGATGGAATAGCCCAGAGACTGCCTGCATTTAGGGGCAATGTTGTTCGTGACAGCACAGACTGTGCAAAGTTACAGACTCCTGGGGTATAGAGAAGGGCTGAGTGACTGAGCAAGGTAAAGAAAGCGGAACGTAATGTGGAGAACCTGAGAACATCCATTTAGTGGAAAAACTAGCAAGTCATTGAGTCGTAAAGCACCGAAACAAACCCCTTTGGGCCATCATTTCTATGCTGACCCACACACCCCATCCATCTGCATCAGACTCTCCTGCACCTTGTTAATTCCCGTTTTTATCTAGTCATAAGTAGGAAGTTTTGTTGGAGACACAGGAGACTACAGGCATTGGAATCTGAAGCAATGAACAATCTGCAGAGGGACTCAGGAAGTCGAGCAGCATCTGTGGATGCAAAGGAACTGTTTTGCATCAGGACAGGGCACCTTCTAAATGGTGCGAGTTCAGAGAGACCCAAAGTCCTTGTTCGGGTATCACTGAACGTTGCCATGCCAGTTCAGACAGTTGGTCTTTACTGCAGCAGAACATAATGACTGGGGCAATGAGTTTTCGCAGGAGTTGTGGACGCCTCTTGCGTACGGGAGGGAGGTCTCAACGGAAGGCCAGATATACTTGTAACAGTGGGAATGCAAACAAGATTGATTGCAGAGTTGGGGGACAGTAGAAGTCGATCAATTATTTCTCTAGCAGAGAAGAATGAGGAATTATCTCACTGAGAGTACAGAATTCTTTTGGTGCTGTCACTCCAGTGTAGTGGATTCCAAGACTGGGTCGAGTTGGTATTCTGTTACATAGAGAGCCCGAGTCTGATGTTGAGCCTGAGGTGTTGAGGTCACACTCTGTCCACGGCCCATAGAGATGAATCAACAGGAACGCTGCCTCACAAGCTTGTCCCACAAGTGGTTTTGGTCCGTCTGGTTACCCCTGTTGTGGCTGCCTGGTTTGTTTCTTCAGTCTGAAGCACCTACAGGCAGGAAAAATTCACTTTGTGACTGCGGGCCACTGACCTACGGGTGTAGGGCGGTGTTAGTGGGGTCTGAGCTGTGGGGAGATGTGGGGGGTGACACAGAATGAGGGGCTGGCCATTCAGGACAAGGCGAAAGAGAAATCGATTCTCTCAGAGGTGCAGATTTTAGGCAGTCTCTACCAAAGAGGCTCAGTCGCTGAGTACCGGGGTCGAGAAAGCTTTTGTATGGCGAGGAAATCAAGGGATGTGGGGCCAGTGGAGGAAAGTATACTACGGTAAAAAGATCAGCTGTGATTATCTTAAATGACAGAATGGCAGTGGGGGTGGGGTGGGGCTGAATGGCCTGCCCCTGCTTTTATTTTGTATTGAGTGGGTGATCAATGCTGGACCTCGCCAGCCATACCCGCATTCCAAAACATTATCGCAGACCGGGAAGCCTCAAAGAGTAATTGTCAACAATACACCTAGAGTCTCTGCAAGGGCTAGTAATGACACGAGTTGTGCCAAATCCCTGAGGACTGAAGTGGTTTTCAGTGCTGGGCAGTCTTTCTGTTGGTATTTAAGCCTCCTCAGACATTTTATGAAAAAAAATATAACGTTTTAATATATTTTTAATCTGCTTTGAATTGGTGCCTAAATAAACAATAGAATGAGAGTGATTTTGTTTATCGTTTAGTCTCTGATCTTTACATAAATTGCTAGGTTGTGTTCAGAATGTAATCCCCTTTGTTAGTACATTATTCACCAAAAGGAAATCTATACTATCCTGTGGGATTAGATCATTTACAATAACCCTGAAATGAAGAGAAAACAATCAGCTGCAGCAATAATTATTTATGCTATTATTTAGGGATTTGTAATGATTAATTAATCATGAAACGCTACGAACATTGCATCCTGTGATCTACAAATAGCAAACTGCATGCCAGTACTGTCTGTGCCTCAGGCTGCTGCTATGTGGAGTCACTCTGCGGTATTATTCTGGAATGTTAATGTCATTGGTAGGAGGGAATTTAACAGAAACTTTCCTGAGATGATGCACAGATCATCAGCTGAAGTTGTGTAGGTGCTGCAAGCAAACTCATCTCTTGCGCCTCGCAGCACTCGGCTGACAGAGGAACAGCTTCAGTCTCCACTGCCACATTTCAGCAGCTTTGAAGAATCTGTCAATTTTGCCAGTGAATCCCCATCTCACAAAAATAACACCAGAAGGTTTGCAAAGGCAGTATTAGTTCCCAATCTAGCTATAAATGAGTAGACAAATAACTGTCTGTCTGTTCATAACTGCCTGGGTCTGCATCTTTTTTACCATATATCCCAGCACCTCTCTATCTTTCTGCAGTTAAGTGTATGTCTGCAGGTAGACTTTAGCTTTGGCCCGTGTCAGGCACCCACGCACAGGCATACAGTAACATGACTCACCCAGAAGGAGGAACACCAGGAAGCAAGCCTCAGACCACAACGCAATACTTCGAATGGCTTGTCAGATCAGAGATCAATACTGGCTTCCCCATCCCACCAAAATGTGGATGCGTTTACATATTTATCTATGTGACTGAGTGTGTGTGTGTGTGTGTGTGTGTGTGTGTGTGTGTGTCTTGCAAGGTATTATGTATACCTCCTCATGTAGTATTGTACATCTATTTGTGTGTCTGCCTGTGTCTGTGTGTGTATATGTATGTATGTGAGTGTGCATTCATGCATCTATGCATGTGTATGTGCACTCATATATCCCTGTATGTTTACCCCTATGTGTGTGTGTGTGTGTGCAAGTGTGTATGTGTGTATGCGTGTGTGTGCGCGCGTGTGTATGTGTGTGTGCGTGTATGTGTGTGTGCGCGTGTGTATGTGTGCGTGTGTATGTGTGTGCATGTGTATGTATGTGTGTGTATGTGTGCGCGTGTGTATGTGTGTGTATGCGTGTGTATGTGTGTGCGCGTGTGTGTGTGTGTGTGTGCGCATGTGTGCGTGTGTGTGTGACCTGTACCATGCGACTCAGACCGATACTGACTCTGCTCCACACACGGTACAGTTTAATCCTCCACCATGTACTGGCACAAAGAAGCAGAAAATATCTTCCTGCAGTGACTATTTGTTAATTCAGTAACTGGAAGTAACCACTTAATAAGCACCATTTACATCCACAATAAAAATCACCACTTTAACTACTGGAGAACTCATTATTTTTGTAATTTCTATATAAATGTTGAGAACAGTTAATGCACGATTCCACTGTTGAAGTGGTAAATGCACCACAGGAGCAGCTACAAACTCAACGTGACTTTGGTTATGCTCAGGGACATTTGGACTGTTTGGTCAAACAGGTGGGTTCAAAATATTGCAGGAGCTAGAAACAGAAATGAAAACAAAAACTGTCAGAAATAACCTGCAGGTTAGAAAGTATTTGTGGAGAGAGAAACACTGAGGAACTTAAGTTAGAAATAAAGCAAGTTTTCAGATGCAAAGGGAGTGGGAAGGAGCAGAGTGAAGGGAAGGTCAGTGACCATGTGGGGAATGGGAGAGAGATACAAGAGCTGGCTGAGAGAATGGTAAAGGCTGCTGAACAACAATGGTTATAGAAACAGGCCGATCGGTCCATCATGTCCTTGTTGACCATAAAGCATCCATTCATACTGATCCCTTTTATCTTCCTTGGTGATTCAAGTATTTATCTAGATTCTTCAATGCTGAGAGTGTCTCTCCCTCCACCTCACACAGGCAGCAAGTTCCAGATTCCAACCGTTTTCTAGGTGAAAATGTTCTTGGATCTCCTTTAAACTTAGTCCAAACCTATTCCCCTTTAGTAGTACACACCTCGTCTCTGGGGAACAGTTTCCCATCATCTGTGCTGATCATAGCACCGTGTACCCTCAGGTCACTCACAGCCCTTCCGCTCCAGGGAAAACAAACCCAATCCCTCCGTGTAACTGAGGCATTCTATGCCAGCAACATCTCAGGAAATCCCTTCTGCCCCCTCTCCATCACAATCCCATTCTTCCTATAGTGTGGCCTCTCAATGTTTCATCAAGTTGTGCCCTAAACACCCTGTTTCAAACTCTGTCTTCCAGCTGTCTGTGCTGCCACCTTCAGGGATCTGTAAACGTACTCCAAGTCTCCTCTTTACTGCAATGCTCCTGAGGGCCCCACCATTCACCGTCTACGTCCTACTCTTATTTGGCCTCCTTAGAGACATATAGACAGACAGACAAGCAGAGTCCCAGTGAGGTACAGCAAAGCAAAAGGCCCTTTGGCCCACCAAGTCTCCACCAATTACACCTATCAAAATAAACTCACTTTCCTCGTGCCAGGTTCCCATCAACTCTTCTGCTCCAGATGAAGTGTCTCAACCCAAGGTGTCAGCTCATTTTCCTCCACGGATGCTGCCTGACCCGTTGAGTTCCTCCACTTGTTGGCTCCAGATTCCAACACCTGCAGTCTCTTATGTCTCTCCGTTCGCATCAACTCTCCCAAAGTTCTTCAACTCACCTGCACACGTGGGACGATTTGCAGTGCCCAATTAACATGCTGTTCTGCAAGTCTCGGAGAAGTGGGAGGAAACCGGAGCACCGGGAGGAAGCGCGTGTGGACACAGCAAGTTAGCGGGTAGGATCAGGAGGCCATTAGAGAGGCAAATGAAATGTTGACATTGAGGCAGTGGGGATGAATCATGTAGGTCCTGTTACAGCTGTACAGGGAACTGGTGTGACGACAATGTGATCCAGTGGACAGGTTTGGAACTGTTATTGTATAGGGGATTTAGTTTTCCTCCTTTGAGGTCTGGTGTCACTGACAAGCTAAACTTCCCTGACACTCCTTCATTGCCTTTCGGAATCTGGTGGTGAGCTGCCACTTTGAACCATTGTGATCTTCCTTGGGTCGCACCTTCCCCGGTTCAGCTGGGGTCGCAATTCTAGGTTTCACACCCAATGAGGAAGGGGCAGTGAAGATTTCCAAGCTGGGATGGTGGACCAGCAGATGGTGGGAACATGCTCCCCATGTCTATCTTGGTTAGAGTAATCAGGGAGTTGGGAGTTGCTATCATTGTGTGTGCATTGTGTAGACGGTGCACACTGCAGACTCTGTGAACCCATGGCAGAGGAAATGAATGATTCAGGTGGTGGGTGTGATATAAATCAGCAGATTGCTTTAGCCTGGCAACACACACAAAATACTGGAGGAACTCAGCAGGCCGGGCAGCATCGAAGGAAAAATGTACAGTCGACGTTTTGGGCCGAAACCCTTCGACCAGTCCTGCTGGAGGGTTTCAGCCTGAAACATCGACTGTACTTTTTCCCATAGATGCTGCCTGGCCTGCTGAATTCCTTCAGCATTTTGCTTGTGTTGCTCGGATTTCCAGCATTTGCAGGTTCTCTCTTGTTTGTTTTGTCCTGGATAGTGTCCATTGTCTTGTAAGTTGTTACGTAGATAACCCTATGGGTTTTTCATCTACATTAACCCCAGAATATCCATAATGGAGTCCCTGCTGTGGTAATGTAGGTGGGCAGATTCTCCCTTGTTGGGGATGCTATTGCAATGTAATTGGTACTTGCCGCTTATCAGCTCATGCTCAAATGTCGTTTGGGTCAAGCAGCCAGGGCTGCCTCCGTTGCTGAGTTGCTGAGAATGGAATTGAACGTTGTGTGGTCATCAGTGAACATCCCCCCTTCTGATGGAAGGAAGATCAGTGGTGGAGCAGCTGAAGGTGATTGGGTCACCTTGCCCCGCCCTCAGGAACTCCTGCAGCGACGTCTGGAACTGAGATGATTGACCTCCTTTGTACAAGGTGTGATTCCAACCACTGCAGTGAATATATCCCCACCCCTCCACTGCCACCCCCAAAATACAACAAGGTTGGCTCTGTTGGATTAGGGTCCAGATTGTTGTTTCTATAATAATTTTTTTTAACTGCTCCCTGCCCCCTTCATCGTCACCGCGGTACCTCCCGGTGCTGTGAGCTGAGCCCACTGCTGTACAATACTCACACAACTCTGCACAGCCAAACACAATTCGCCAATGACACCGCAGTGATGAGGCTCAGCCCAGCTATGATGGGACAGCCTTTAGAGAGAAGGTGGAAGAGCTCGAGGCCTGAAGCCAGGCAAATAACCTTTTCCTCAATGTCAACAAGTCAAAGAAGATGGTTATTGACTTAAGGATAACTCATGCCACTCGCAACCATCTTTACTCCAGCGACACAGTTTCAAACTCCTGGGAGTGCACATCTCACACAACCCACTCATGGTCCAAAAGCACATTCTACACAATCAGAAAAGCTCACCAATGCCTTTACTTTCTGAGGAGGCTGAACTATACTCGTGACCTTCTGAAATGTGCAGTAAAGAGTATTCTAACAAGCTGCAGGAACTGCACTGTGCCAGACTGGAAGGCTCTACAACAGATAGTCAATATTGTCCAACACATCTCTGGCACCAGCCTACTCTCAATCAAGGACATATATGCAAAGGTGCTGGAAAAGGGCCAGGAACATCATGAAGGGTCCCACCCACCTTGCTCATGGGCTGCCTGTCCCAAGCCCATCAGTGAAGAGGCCAAGATCACCAGGCTCAAAAACAGTTACATCCCCCAAGTCAGCTGGCTGATCAGCATCTCCACCCCTAACTCATCCCTCCACACCTCCACATCAATTCCTGTCAGAGTCACCTTACGTCCAAACTCTCCTGTACCTAGCATCACTTTATGTACGTGCAATTAATCTATGCATTAAAGCTACCTTTTGTTTTTATATAAATTGTTCTTTTTGTGTTCTTTATTTTATTGTGTTTTATTTGTGCCGCATCAGATTTAGTTCTCCTTTACACTTGTGTACTGTCCATGACATTAAACAATCTTTATACTTGCTTATACCTTTGCATAATCACCTCTTTGTCTGTCTACTTTTAGTAACTTGTGGTATACATTAGGTTCTATACCTCATGTAGTTTCTGTATCTGCAAACCTGTTCACAGTTTTTTTATAGAAAACTGGTTGAAGCTGGTTTGCAATATAAAAGGAAGGAAGCCATGGTGCAGGCTGGCCCTGTCTAACCTGTACAATGTTGCACATGTAATCAAACGGCTCCAACCAGAAGATTTGTGCTTCATTCTTGACTTACGGACAACATTATTGCCGGTTCTGACAGTTCCTTGGTTGGTTTTGGATGCCTGATCTGGTTTTATTCCTTTAATTAGTGAAGCAGCAACGTTACATCAGGGTCGCTTCCATAGACCCTTCAGAGGGGCTGTAGCTCCAGCGTGTGGTTCGGGGGTCAGAGCAGGTAAGGACAACAGATAGCTTTCCAGTGAGTCAGGTGGGTTTTTACAACATTCTGTTCACTGATGAGATTATCATTTATGCCTTTGCACAATACTGCTGTCATAAAGCAATTAATTTCATGTGGTATATATGTCAATGATAAACATGGTTCTTATCCTGATTCTTAGTTGTCATTTTCCCAGATTCCAGATTATCGGCAGACAGGATTTGAACTCAGTTCTCTGAATTGTTGGTCAAGACCTCAAGATTACTTATCCAATCTCTCTGTCCACTGTGCCTCTTTATACTTACACTGATGGTAGTTTCCTGGATCGAAGGAGCTAACATATGTGGAATGGCGACCATCTTTAGGTATGTTCTCATTGCTTAGAAGACTGAAAAGAAAATTATTTGAAATGCATGAGATTCTGAGGGGGAATTGACAGGGAGAGAATGGAACCAAGAAATAAGGGACATCGTTTCGGAATAGAGGTTATCCTTTGCACTCAGAGTGATGGATAAGTTTCTCCCCTCTTTAGATTCTTTGCACCTCAAGACAGCTAGGTGGACTCTCTGACTTCCAAGATTAATACAGGCTGAGTTTTGAACACTTGCGTTATGGAGAACAGGTGGGAAAGTGGATCTGAGGTCAGAATCAGATCTATTATGATAATGAATGAAATAGCACTCAGGAGGGACCGAATGACCTGGCCTCCTCCCCTCTTGTCTGCACTAATGGCATCTGTTCTCTCCGGATTTGGACACAAACCTCATGTGACAGTGACTCCTGATCCCTTAGGATTGGGACACTGCCTGATCCCTTTTGATATAAAATTTGAACCCTGAATCTTTTAGATTAGATTAGATTCAATGTTATTGCCAAGTACAGATACAAAGCCAAATGAAATGCAATTAGCATCTAACCAGAAATGCAAAGAATAGTGTTATTTATAAAATAACTGTGAATAAAAGGTAAGTGCTACAGCACACAAATATAAAAGTACTGAGACAGTGCAATAAGCAGTATTGCGCTGCGATGTGAGGTTCAGCAGGGTCACAGCCTCAGGGAAGGAGCTCTTCCTGTGCCCGCTGGTGTGGGAGCAAAGGCTCCTGTAGCACCTACCAGATGGGAGGAGAGTAAAAAGTCCATGGTTAGGGTGAGATTCATCCTTGATAATGCTTTTCACCCTGCCCGGGCGGCGTTTATGGTAGATGTTCTCAATGGTGGGCAATTGGGTGCCGATAATCCGCTGGGCAGTTTTCACCACATGCTGGAGTGCTTTGCGGTCCGATACGGGACAGTAGCCATACCACACTGAGGTGCAGTTGGTGAGTATGCTCTCAATGGTACAGAACAGCAACTTAACTCCCCCTGGATTGTGGCTTTGACCTCAGATCCCTTGGGACTGTGAGACTGACTCCAGATCCTTCAGGATTGTTATAATGACTATAATCAATTGAAATTTGGATGTCAGCTTCTAACCCTGAGGATTTAGAGACTGATTCTGGAATTTGGACATTGACCCCCCCCCCAATCCCTTGTGACTAGGGCAATGATCCCTAATCGCTCCAGATCGGGACACCTGTCTCTCATCTCCTAGAATTGTTACATTGAAGCTGGAATCCCTACTCCTCACTCTGAGATACCAACCCTGATCCCTCTGGATCAGAGACCAGCTGATCTCCGCTCCCTTGCATTTCAGAAAGTGATGCTTGATCACCCTTGATTGGAAATCCAGCCCCTTGTAACTTGTTATTGGAACATTAATCCCTGTTCCCTTGGAACTTGGACATTGACCTGAGTCTATTGAGAATTAGACTCCGACCCCAGATCACCACAACAGAAATGTAATTCCTCCGGATTTGAACAATGATCCTAGATTCCTCAGAATGGGACATGGGCCACAGAACTTTTAGGATTTGGTACTGAGCTCAGATACTTTGGAATGCAAAAACAGAGCCCTATCCCTCTGGATTGGGATATTATCTCCAACTTCCCAAAGATTAGAATATCAACCCTGTTTCCTTGGGTTTTGTTCACTAACTGATTATTTGGGATACAGACTCCAGAACCTGATGCCAGGGGGTCGGCACATAGATGACAGACGAGTTTTTGGGGTTTGAGTATTGATACCAGATCCCATGAAGTCTGAAACCTCAGATTTGGCTACTGGCCTATGATCCTGTGGGATTCTGAGAGTGACATCTGATCAGTCTTGACTGGGATAATTTAGAAATGGGACCCTGATTCCTGTCCTCGTCATATTTGGAAGCTTGTCCTGTATCCCCACGTACTGACTCCTAATCCCCTGGTACTTTGACATTGCTTCCTGACTTTAGTCCATGGACACTGGTCTCTGATCCTCTGGACTTGGACCATGATACTGGCTTATTTGGAATTCAGCCATCCTTTGGGATTTGGCTTGGTCCAGATGCCTCAAAATTTGTATATGGTCCTGTATGTTTGGGAATTTGAAGACCAGCCCTTCCCTTTGGATTTAGGCTTTGATGTTGGACCCCCTCACTGGGACATAGTGTCTCCTCCCCTCTGGATATGGACTGAATACTAATCCCTGGATATTCATTGGATTATCCTTTAGGATTCAGTTGCTGATTCTGGATACCTAGATACCTGGATACCTGGATACGACTTCATTGCCTGTTCTTTTAATATCAGGACAATGAACCATGAATTAATTGGAGATTGGAGCCTGATTCCTGCTCCTTTAGGATCTAGTCAAATGCACCTGACCTTTAGAATTTGCCATTGACCCTTGACCCAACTGGACTTGGACACCAGAATTGGGCCCCTCAACTGGGACATCAGTCTCTGGTTGATTGCGATTTTGAACCCACCTCCTGGTGCTTCAAGATGGTGTCGATAGTTCAGGGTGAGTTTGCTTCGAAACCTGATTTCCTGATCCCTTGGAGACAGGACACTGATTTTGATACCCTTAGGTTTGGCGCGGATTCTGATCATTTTGCTTTAGAGTGTTCACACCCAACTCCTCAGATAGGGTAGTGATCCCAAACTATTGATCCTGGTTCCAGCACTGATCCCCTGGGATTAGGGCACACACCTTGGATTGCATCGGGCAAAGACACTGACCCTTATACCTCAGGGTTCTTACAATGACCTTTGATCCCTCAGGATCTGGACATGGCCGCTGGTTCCTTGGGATTGAGAAGCAGAATCAGCAGCAGGTAATTCAGCCCTTTCTACCTGCTCCACAGTCATTGATCTTTCACCACACAACCTTTTTCACATATCCTGTCATCCTCTGGCCTCCTATTAATGTAAGGATCACCATCCTCTAGCTTCCAGGGTCATCCCTGCTGTTCTTTTTAAACAAGGGCACAATATCAGTTAACCTCCTGTACTCTGACATCTCACCTGTGATGAGTGAAGATGCAAAATTCCCCTTCAGAAACTCAGAAACACCCTCCCATAAACACAAGAGATTCTGCAGATGCTAGAAATCCAGATTAACACTGCTGGAAGAACTCAGCAGTCAGGCAGCATCTATGGAAATGAATAAACTGGACATTTTGGGCCAAGACCCTTCTTCAGGGCCCTGTGTTAATCCATTCCCATAGCATCTTGTGTTAATTTATGTAAGGTTTCAGGATTCTCATTAATTAAAGCCTACTTTTGCCTTCCTCATTTCTTTCTCCTACCACTCTAACAGCTTCTTGTCTGTGGGAATAGTTTCAACACCTGTGCAAGTTTGGAAAATGTGAGTCAATGCTTCCATTACCTGTCCAGCCTCCTTCTACAAAACCTGAAGATTATTAGGACTTGCGGATTTAGTAGTTATTGATCCCATTACCTTTTCCAGTGCTACTTTTTTCACTTAACTGTAAGTTTTTTGAGTCGCAGAGCATTACATCACAGAAACAGGCCCTTTGGCCTATCTAGTCCATGCCGAAACCACTTAAACACCTTAATCTCATCGACCTGCACGAGCATTATAACCTCCGTACTCCTTCCATCCATGTACCTATCCAAGTTTCTGTTAAACATTGAGATCGAGCTTGCATACACCATGTGCTGGCAGCTCATTCCACACTCTTATGACCCTATGAATGAATAAGTTTCCCCTCATGTTCCCCTTAAACTTCTCACCTTTCCCCCTTAACCCATGACCTCTGGTTGTTTTCCCAACCAGCCTCAGTGGAAAAAGCCTGCTTGCATTAACCCTATGTATACACCTCATAATTTTATATACCTCTATCAAATCTCTCAATCTTCTACATTCCGAGGAATAAAACCCAAGCCTATTCAATCTTTCCTTATAACTCAGGTCATCCAAACCCAGCAACATTCTTGTAAGTTTTCTCTGTACTCTCTAAATCTTGTTTATATCTTTCCTGTAGGCAGGTGACCAAAATTGCACACAATACTCCAAATTAGGCCTCACCAATGTTTTATGCAACTTCAACATAATATCCCATCTTCTGTACTCAGTACATTAATTTATGAAGACCAATTTGCCAAAAGCTTTCTTTATGATCTTATCTACCTGTGATGCCACTTACAATGAATTATGGACCTGTAGTCCCAGATCCCTTTGTTCTACCACACTCCTCAGTGCCCTAACACTCACTGTGTAAGACCTACCTTTTTGGTCCTACTCAAGTGCAAAACCTTGCACTTGTCTGCATTCAGTTCCATCTGCCATTTTCAACCCATTTTTCCAGCTGATGCAGATCCCTCTGCAAAGCATGATAGCCTCCCTCTCTGTCCATTACACCCCCAAATTGGCATCATCCACAAATTTGCTGATCCAGTTAACCACATTATCACCCAGATCGTTGATATAGATGACAAACAACAACAGATCTAGCACTGATCCTGGTGGCACACCACTAGACACAGGCCTCCAGTCAGAGGGGCAACCCTCCATTACATTCTCTGGCTTCTCCCACAAAGCCAATGTCTAATCCAATTTACTACCTTATCTTGATTGCGAGCAACTGAACCTTTCTGACCAAGGTGGGATCTTGTCAAAAGTCTTGCTGAAGTCCATGTAGACAACATCCACGGCCTTGCCTTCATCCACTTTCCTGGTAACTTCCTCGATAAACTCTATAAGATTGTCTAGACATGACCAACCATGCATGAAGCCATGTTGACTATCCTTCATCAGTTCATGTCTATCCAAATACTTACATATCCGGTACCTTAGAACACCTTCCAATAACTTTCTTACAACAGACTCACTGGCCTATAATTTCCTGGTTTTTGTTTAGAACCTTTTACAAACTGCGGAACAACATTGGCTATCCTCCAATCCTCTGGTACCTCTCCTGTCACTAAGGATGTTTAAAATGTCTCTGCCGGGGCCCCAGCAATTCCTGTACTTGCCTCCCACAGGGTCCGAGGGAACTCCTTGTCAGCCCTTGGGGATTTATCCACCCTGATTTGCCTGATTTGCCTCTGGATAGCAAACACTTCCTCCTCTGTAATCTGTACAGTGTCCACGAAGTTGATGCTGCTTTCCCTCACTTCTATAGACTCTGTGTCTGTCTCCTGAACATATACAGATGCAAACATTTTCATTTAATATTTTCCCCAACTGTTTTGGCACTACACACGGATTACCAGTCTGGTCTTCCAGAGGATCAATTTTGCCTCTTGCAATTCTTTTGCTCTTAACATATCTGTAGAATCCCTTAGGATTCTCTTTCACCTTGTCTGCTAGAGCAACCTCATGCCTTCTTGCAGCCCTCCTGATTTATTTCTGAAGTGTCCCCTTGGATTCCATAAGCACCTCATTTGGTTCTACCGGCCTTTACCTGCTATACATCTTTTTTTTTAACCAGAGCCTCAGTATTTCTTGAAAATCAAGGTTCTCTACACTTGTTATCTATATCTTTTATTCTGAAAGGCTCATACAATCTTTATACTCTCAAAATTTCACTTTCGAAGGCCTCCCACTTACCAAGTACATCTTTGCCAGAAAACAGCCCGTCCCAATCCACACTTGTCAGATAATTTCTGATACCATAAAAATTGACCATTCTCCAATTTAGTATCTCAGCCCGTGGACCAGTCCTATCTTTTTGCTTATTTACCTTGAAACTAATGGCATTGTGATCACTAGATGCAAAGTGTTCACCCACACAAACTTCTGTCACCTGCCTGGTCTCATTCCTTAATAGCAGATCAAATATTGCACACTCTCTCATTGGGATTTCTATGTAATGTTGAAGGAAATTTAACTGAACACATTTGACAAACTCTCCCAGCTAGTCATTTTACAGTATTGGATTGGCAGTCAATATGTGGAAAGTTAAAATCACATACTATAACAGCCTTACGTTTCTTACAACAGCCTGTGTTCCTCTAAGTCCCTCGGACTGTTGGGTGGTCTGTAATATAGACCCACTAATGTGGTCATACCTTTCTTATTCCTCAGTTCCACCCATAATGCCTCACTAGTCAAGTTTGCCAGTCTGGCCTGATAGAGCACAGCTGTGACATTTTCTCTGACTTGTAACGCCACCCCTCCCCCTTTTAACCCTCCTGCTCTGTCACTTCTAAAACAACGGAACCCAGCAATATTGAGCTGCCAGTCCTGTCCCTCCTGCAACCAAGTCTCACTAATGGCTCCAACAACATAATTCTGGGAGTTGATCCATGCCCTGAGCTCATCTGCCTTTGCTACAATACTTCTTGCATTGAAATACTAGCAGCTCAGAATACTAGTTCCATTAAGCTCATCTGTTTGATCCCTGACTTTGTCTGAGGTTTTACCAACTTCTGTCTCCATGACCACTCCACTAACTGTTCTGACACTCTGGTTCCCATCCCCGTGCAACTCTAGTTTAAGCCCCACCCTGCAGCATTGGCAAGCCTTTCTGTTAGAATATTAGTCCCCTTCCAGTTCAGGTCAAACCAGCCCTTATGTGCAGGTGACACCTTCCCCGGAAGAGAACTCAACGATCCAAAAATTTTATTCCCACTCTCCTGCACCAACTCCTTAGCCATGTTTTAAACTATATAATCTTCTTAGTTCTGGCCTCACAAGCATGTGGCACGGGTAGCAATCCTGCGATCACAACTCTGGAGGTCCAGCCCAACTCCCTGAATTCCTTATGCAGAACCTCATCACTCATCCTGCCCAAGTCATTGGCACCTACACTGAGCACGACCTCTGGTTGTTTACTCTCCCATTTGAGAATGCAGAGGACTCGATCCGATATGTCCCTGACCCTGGCACCCTGGAGGTAACATACCATCTCCCCTTCACTTCTGAGCTACAGAGCCACACTCAGTGCCAGGGACCTGACCACTGTGACTTTCCTCTTCTAGGTCATTCCCCCACACCAACAGTATCCATTTGATATACCTGTTGTTGAGTGGGGTAGCCACAGGGGTACTGGCTCCTTAACCCCTTTCCCCTTCCTGACTGTCACCCAGTTTCCTGTGCCCTGCACCTTAGGTATAACTACCTCTCTATATGTCCTATCCATCACCCTCTCAGCCTTCTAAATGACCTGGAGTTCGTCCAGTTCCAGCTCCAACTCCTTAACGCGGATTGTTAGAAGCTGCAGCTGGATAGACTTCTCGCAGTTGTAGTTGTCAGGGACACTGGAGATCTCCCTGCCTTCTCAGATCCCACAAGAGGAGCATTCAGCTATCCTGCCAGACATCGCGATTGCACTAACTTCATAGTTTTCAACCAGTTCCAGCGAGGATTCTATGAAATCCATAAATATGGATGTAAAATATTGGATAATTACTGTCATTTCCTTCTTCCCCTGTTTAATTTCTCTGCAAGGGACCCACATTGACTTTTGCTTATCCTGCATATCTGTTTGCATATCCATGGAAACTCACTTACACTAACATCATGTTCCTCATCCCTTACCTTGGCATTTTACTTCTCAATTTCCCATTAATGTTTTTTATCATTTTATCATTCCCCCATCTTGCTGCATTTTGGTGACATATATGCAACTGTTCTCCTTTGCTATCTTTAACCTCTATTGACAGCCATGTCTAGACATATCCTGTCTTTTTTGTTTTAAATAATACTTGTACCCCATTCAGTCTTTACCTGTTACCAGATGCTTTTTACCAAAATACTATAAGACCATAAGACACAGGTGGTGTCGAAATGGTTGCTGTGATGCTTCTCGTTTGGGAGTG
Source organism: Hypanus sabinus (assembly GCF_030144855.1). Lineage (NCBI taxonomy): Eukaryota > Metazoa > Chordata > Chondrichthyes > Myliobatiformes > Dasyatidae > Hypanus > Hypanus sabinus. The sequence continues at coordinate 12,894,828 of NC_082726.1, forward strand.
TAGTGGGTAGTGCTTGTTGCTCTCACTTTCAGCTTCCACCACTGGCTGGCAGTCTTGTGAAAAGCTGAATGTGTAAGTCTTTCCCTGCCGGTACACAGCCTCTCCAGCAGCAAGCCTCATGTACTGCCTCCTCGCTGGCGACACAGGGAAACTGAACTTTCGGAGTCAGGCTGAACTACAGAGGACGGGGAGGAGCTCTGGCCCCTGCACAAATCCCCACCTGTGTGTGGGCATGCCCTGGTGCTCGTGAACACAAAATAATTGACTGGTATTCACCCAATTAAAGTCAGTATTTAGTAGCTGCACCTTTGGCAGCAATTACAGCCTTGAGTCTGTTGGATAGGTTTCCATCAGCTTTGCACATCTGGACACTGGTCAATTTTTCCCCATTCTTCTTTACAAAACTGCTCAAGCTTTGTCAAATTACATGGGGATCATGAGTGAACAGCCCCGTTCAAGTCCAGCCCCAAATTCTCAATTGGATTGAAGTCTGGACTCTGACTTAGTCATTCTAGGACATTGACTTAGTTGTTTTTAAGCCATTCATGTGTAACTTTATGCTTGGGGTTATTGTCTTGTTGGAAAACAAATCTTCTCCCAAGTTGCAGTTCTCTTGCGGACGGCATCAGGTTTTCCTACAGGATCTCCCTGTATTTTGCTGCATTCATTTTACCCTCTACCTTCAAAAGCCTTCCATGCCCCATAGCATGATGTAGCCACAACCATGCTTCACGGTAGGGATGGTATGTTTTTGATAGTGTGTGGTGTTCGGTTTATGCTAGTTGTGCAGAAGATATGGAGAGTTTGCAGAGAGATACAGATAGGTTAAATGAGTGGGCAAGGGTCTGGAAGATGGAGTACAATAGTAATAAATATGAGATACACACAAAATGCTGGTGGAACACAGCAGGCCAGGCAGCATCTATAGGGAGAAGCACTGTCAACGTTTCGGGCCGAGACCCTTCATCAGGACTCAAATCTGAGATCATCTCTTTGGAAGGAAAAATGAAAGAAGAAATTATAATTTAAATGGTAAAAAATTGCAGCATGCTGCTGTGCAGAGGGACTTGGGACTGCTTGTACATGAATCACAAAAAGTTGGTTTTCTGGTGCAGCAGGCTGTCAAGAAGGCAAATAGAATGTTGGCCTTCATTGCTAGAGGGATTGGATTTAAGAGCAGGGAGGTTATGCTGCAATTGTACAAGATACTGGTGAGGCTGCACCTGGAGGACCATATGTAGTTCTACTCCTAACTTGAAGAAGGATATACTGGTTTTGGAGGCGGTGCAGAGGAGGTTCACCAGGTTGATTCCAGAGGGGCTTAGATTTTGAGGAGAAATTGAGTCACCTGGGACTGTACTCACTGGAATTCAGAAGAATGAGAGGAGATCTTTTAGAAACATAAAATTATGAAAGGAATAGATAAGGTAGAGACAGGAAAGTTTTTTCCATTGGTAGATGAGACTAAAACTAGGGGACATAGGCTCAAGATTCAGGGGAGTAGATTTAAGATGGAGATGAAGAGGAACTGCTTTTTCCAGAGAGTACTGAATCTGTGGAATTCTCTGTCTGATGGAGCAGTGGAGGCTACCTCAGTAAATATATTTAAGAGAAGGTTGGATAGATGTTTGCAGAGTAGGGGAATTAAGTGTTATAGGGAAAAGGCAAAAAGGTGGAGATGAATCCACGACCAGATCAGCCATGATCTTATTGAATGGCAGATAGGCTCAATGGGCCAGATGGTCTACTTCCGCTCCTATTTCTTATGTTCTTATGTTCAGTCTGATGGCCAAAAAGCTCAATTTCGGTTCATCAGACCATGGAACCTTCTTCCAGCTGACTTCAGAGTCTCATAGAAACTTAGAAAATAGGTGCAGGAGTAGGCCATTCGGCCCTTCGAGCCTGCACCGCCATTCAGTATGATCATGGCTGATCATCCAATTCAGAACCCTGTACCTGCTTTCTCTCCATATCCCCTGATCCCTTTAGCCACAAGGGCCATATCTAACTTCCTCTTAAATATAGACAATGAACTGGCCTCAACTGTTTCCTGTGGCAGAGAATTCCACAGATTCACCACTCTCTGTGTGAAGAAGTTTCTCCTCATTTCGGTCCTAAAAGGCTTCCCCTTTATCCTTAAACTGTGACCCCTCGTTCTTCTCCCATATGCCTTCCGGCAAATTCTAGCTAAGATTGCATGTGAGTTTTTTTCAATAGTGCCTTTCTCTTTGCTACTCTCCCATAAAGCTGTGACTGGTGAAGTGCCCGGGCAACAGATGTTGTATGTGCAGTCTCTCCCATCACAGCCACTGAAGCTTGTCACTCCTCCAGAGTTGTCATAGGTCTCTTGGTGGCCTCCCTCACTAGTCCCGTTCTTGCATGATCACTCAGTTTTTGAGGACAGCCTGCTCTAGGCAGATTTACAGCTGTGCCACATTCTTTCCATTTCTTGAGATTGATTTAACTGTACTCCAAGGTACTCAGTGTACCTTGTACTCCAACTGTACTCAGTGTCCCTGGAAATTTTCTTGTATCTATCTCTTGACTTGTGCTTTTCAGTAACCTTTTCACAGAATTAGTGGAGAGTTCTTTTGTCATGGTGTAGTTTTTGCCAGGATACTGACTCACCAACAGTTGGACCTTCCAGATACAGGTGTATTTTTACTACAATCAATTGAAACACCCCGACTGCACACAGGTGATCTCCATTTAACTAATTATGTGACTTCTAAAACAAATTGGCTGCACCAGTGATGATTTGATGTGTCATATTAAAGGGGGTGAATATGCAATCAATTACTTTCAGTCTTATATTTGTTATTAATTTAGATTACTTTGTTGAGATCTGTTTTCACTTTGACATGAAATAGTCTTTTTCTGCTGATATCGGTGTCAAAAACAGCCAAATTAAATCTACTGATTCAACACTGTAAATCAATGAAACATGAAAACTTCCATGGGGAGGGCTGAATACTTTTTATAGTCACTATATACAGTATATATATATATAGTTAAATTAAATGCTATTATAATTTTTTTGTATTTGCTCAGTTTATTTTCTATTGCACACTGGTTGAACACCCAAGTTGGTGTGGTTTTTCATTGATTTTATTATGGTTATTCTTCTACTATGGATTTATTGAGTATGCCTACAAGAAAATGAATCTCAGGATTGTATAGGGTGACAAATACGTACTTTGGTAATACACTTACTTTGAACTTTGCAGTTCAGAACCTAATCAGTTTGAGTCACAGCTTGGTCTGAGCGCCTATGATGACCCTGCTTGATAAATCTTTTGGAATTCTTTGAGGAAATAACAGGAGGATAGACAAAGGAGAATCAGTGGATGTTGTGTATTTGGAATTTCAGAAAGCCTTTGACAAGGTGCCACACATGAAGCTGCTTAACTAGATAAGAGCCCGTGATATTGCAGGAAGGATACCAGCATGGATAAAAGATTGGCTGACCGGTAGGAGGCAAGGAGTGGGAATACAGGCATCTACTCTGGTTGGGTGCCTGTGGCTAGTGGTGTTCCGCAGAGTCTGTTTGGTTGGTTTTGGGACCGCTTCTTTTTAATGTCATTGTTTTGGATGATGGAATTGATGGCTTTTTGGCCAAACTTGCAAATGATACGATGATAAGTGGAGGGGCAAGTAGTATTGAAGAAGCAGAGATCCTGCAGAAGGCCTCAGACAGATTGAGAGAATGGGCAAAGAAGACTATTTTCTAAACGGCAGGAGATTTCAAAAATCAGAGGTACAAAGGGACTTCGGAGTCCTTCTGCAGGATTCCCAAAAGGTTAACTTGCAGGTTGAGTCAGTGGTAAGGAAGACAAATGCAATGTTAGCATTCATTTTGAGAGGACTAGTCTATAAAAGCCAGGGCTTTATAAGGCATTGTTTAGTCCGCATGTAAGTATTGTGAGCAATTGTGAGCAAAACAAAAACGTGTGTTGGTATTGGAGAGATTCCAGAGGAGGTTCTGGGAATGAAAGGGTGAAGAGATAAGTAGTGTCTGATGGCTCTGGGCTTGTATTTGCTGGAGCTTGGGAGAATGAGGAGAGATCTCATTGAAACCGATCAAATATTGAAAGGTTTAGACAGAGTGGATGTGACAGAAGACATAGGAGCAGAATTAGGCCATTCAGCCCATCGAGCTTGCTCCGCCATTCCACCATTGCTGATTTATTCTCCCTCTCAACCCCATTCTCCTGCCTTCTGTCTGTAATTCTTGATGTCCTTACTAATCAAGAACTTAACAGCCTCTGCTTTAAATATACTCAATGACCTGGCCTCCACAGCCATCTGTGGCAATGAATTCTACAGATTCACCATCCTCTGGCTAAAGAAGTTCCTCCTCATCTCTCTTCGGAAGCTTTGCCCTCGGATCCTGGACTCAGTAAATGTAGGAAACATTCTCTCCACACCCACTCTATCCAGACCTTTCAATTTTTGATAGGTTCCAATGTGATCCCCCGCCCCCTCATTCTTCTGAACTCCAATGAGTACAGGCCCAGAGCTATCAAACGCTCCTCATATATTAACCCTTTCATTTCTGGAATCATTCCTGTGAATCTCCTCTTGATCCTCTGCAATGCCAGCATGTGTTTTCTTTGATAAAAGGTCCGGACCTGCTCACAATACTTCAAATGCGGTCTGACAAATGCCTTATAAAGCCTCAGCATCACATCCTTGTTATTATATTCTAGTCCTTTTGAAATTAATGCTAATGCTGCATTTCCCTTCCTCATCACTGACTCAACCTGCAGGTTAACCTGTAGGGAATCCAGCACCAGGACTCCCAAATCCCTTTGTACCTCTGATTTTTGAATTTTCTCCCCGATTAGAAATTAGTCTACACCAAAGTGCATGATCATACACTTCCCTACGCTATATTGCAGTTTCCACTTCCTTGCCCATTCTCCCAATCTGTCTTATCACTTCTGCAGACACTACCTGTCCCTCCACCTATCCTGGAGTCAATGTTTCTGGCCAAGACCCTCCATCAGGACTGAGTCGTTAGTCCTGACGAAGGGTCTCGGCCCAAAACGTTGACTGCTCATTCCAACGGATGCTGCCCGACCTGCTGAGCTCATCCAGGTTTTGTATGTGTTGATTTGACCACAGCATCTGCAGTGTGCTTTGTGTTTACTCATGAGTGGCACCTTGTTAAAGGCCTTCTGAAAATCCAAGTAAATAACATCTACAGACTCTCCTTTGCCTATCCTGCCTGTTATTTCCTCAAAGGTTTCCAGCAGATCTGTCAGGCAAGACTTTGACTTTGGCATATTTTATCATGTGCCTCCAAGTACCTCGAAACCTCGACCTTAATAATCTATGCATGAGGATTTTTCCTATAGCGGGTGAGTCCCAGATCAGAGGGCACAGCCTCAGAATAGAGGGAAGTCCATTTAAAACGAAGATTGGGAGGAATTTCTTGCCATGGATGGCTGTAGAGGCCCAGTCATCGAGTCATTCAGAAGCCTGAAGGCACAAGCTCAGCGATTCAGGAACAGCTTCTTCCCCTCTGCCATCCGGCTGCTAAATGGACATTGAACCCTTGAACACTACCTCACTACTTCTTTGTTTTTTTTCACTGCTTATTTTAACTATTTAATAGACATAAATGTAACTCAGTTTTTTCTCTATATTTATTTATCATGTATTTCATTGTACTGCTGCCATAAAATTAACAAATTTCACACCATATGCCAGTGATATTAAATCTGATTCTCATTCTGAACGGTCTTCAACACAATGCCTACAAACAAGGCAAAGCAAAATGGGATGCCCTACAAACTCACAAATGTGAGAAAATCTGCACCTTCTGTAAATCCAAAGCAACACACCCAGAATGCTGGAGGAACTCAGCAGGTCAGCCAGCATCTATGGAAAAGAGTAAACAGCTGGTGTTTTGGGCTGAGACCCTTCTTCAGGTCTTGGCACAAAACGTGGTGCAGAGTCGATGGTCTAATTCTGCTCCCATATCTTCTGGTCCTACAGTCTAACTCGGGGTCAGGCAGCATCTATAGAGAGAAATGCTACAGGTCACATCTTTTTGTGTGGACCATTGTTTTTTTTCAATGCCTGGGATAGAATTAAATGTAAATATGAAACTACCAGAGTCAAAAAGCACAAGGAGGTTCTTCTGGCCAATTTCATGTCCAGCAGTCCTTGGATGCAATATCCTTGTGTATGAACTTACCCTGATCCACCAGTATGACCCCCAACCCACCAACACAGCCCATGCCCCACCACACCTATTCTGGATGACCCTTTATCCCCTGGAACAGCCCACCCCCCACCACACCACAGCTGTATGGCCTCTGAACCATCCTCCAACTGCGTCACAGCTGGCCTTGCACAGCAATGGGATCACAGAATCACCCGTTGCCATTGGCGACGGACCGAGGCGATGGGGTGCTCAGTATGCCCCAACTCCCTGTTACTTTGGGCAGGATCACTGAGACTGGGAAGCAGATTCCTTGAATAGACAGGAGGTGATTAAATGGCACAACAACACTTTGCATTTATGCAGCACCAGGGATGATAAAATATCCTGAGGCAAAAATTGAATAAAATTGGGTAAATTTGGGTAAAAATCGAATAAAAAGAAGTGTTGAATGGGTATAGGTTGCCAAAGACTTGATCAGAGAGCTTTGTTTTAGGGAGGGAGACCAGGGTGGAAGGGGAGGGAGGGAGGCTGAGGCAATTTCAGAGTGTGGAGTGAGTCCACACGAGGCCAGAAATGGAAGAGAATAGGTAATGGGAAGCAGTGGGGATGGAGGGGAGGGACTCGAGGAGAGCGAAGCCACAGGGGCTTTTAACAGGAGGACGAGAAACTTAAAATGGAAGCATTGCTCAAGCAAGAACTGTGGAGGGATACAAGGGGCATGCAAAGGGGTGAGAGTGTTGTGGTAGTAGATATTCCGGGAATGCAAACTATGAACTCCATCTGTGGCTGCTGTTTAGAGGAGTACTCTTTTTATTTCAAGGCGTTCTTCTCTACAACAACTTCATCCTGAGTGACAAGAGAATGACTTCGACAGGAATTCTTTCCCAGTCCTCTGTCAGCAGACTAATAATGCCACACTTTTGTCCAAGAGCATTGCCTTTTTAACTATTCCACAAGTCCACGGACGGTGAGATTTGAAAGGAGAGGGATTCCTCCAGGGGTTTATGTCAAGGAAGCCAAGTTCTGCAGGCGATGTCACTAAAGAGCTGTCACACATGCCTTAATTATGATTAATAGCACACTGTAAAGATTACTCTTGCTAAGTTTGGTCGAACTTCCATGTCCAATGCTAAATATTATCTCAGCAGCATCTGCTGAAGCAGTTTCTGTTCTTGCAATGAGGCTGTTCATTCATGAGCTCAGGGGTGCTGCGATTTCCAGAGTCAGGGTTTCGCAGAAGGGATGAATCTTCACCCTCCAGCTATCTGCTCCCCAGGAGGGCACCGCATTAGCCTGACAGACGGTGACATTCGGCAGCTGCTGAGTTGGCTGTCTGATTTGCTCCATTTCCTCATATCCTTGTTTCCATCGTGGAATGTTGTCCTGAGAAGCCCTGGGAGAGTGAATCGGATGCTCGATTCAGAAGCTCGTTGCTGGGAAATTCAGTCTGACCAAGCTGCCCCTGGGAATCTAGACAAGAGCAAGCGAAAGTCAGTGCTCACCGTCATGACTGTGAAGCACATCCCCGAGAAAGACTGCAGCCGGGGCTGTGGGAAGAACCGGTCTCACTTGTGGGTGGCACTGTGATAGGAACTGGGGCAGGAGTCTGCCGCACTGCCCCTCTAACCTGTCCTCACCAACCCTGCTTCTTTTCATAATCACAGAGTCATATGCCACATGACAGGTCCTTCAGCCCATCCTATCCGTGCAGTTCAAAAATCCTTTGATGGCAGTCTGAAACATCTTCAGCAACCGAACATTCAGGGAAAAGAATTCCAAAGATTCATCAATTCCTGTAGTTCAGTCCTTGTTTCATAATTGTGAGATTGTGAGACACAGCACCCAGGAATTATGTTCTGATAAGGAGTCACAGACCCTTCTACCCAACTAAATGAGGCAACATCCAACTTCAAATATCTCCACCATTGGGGTCACACCATCTTCTCGCACCTACTGTCGAGCAGGAGGTACAGAAGTTTTCAGACCCCCTGTGCCTACGTGGACTTGCACTTATGCCAATAAACTCTGCATTATTTTAGGAATTCAGCTTTCCTGCAGCCCAGAGTTTGTGGGTGCAGTGATGGCGTTTGGCTGCTCAACCTGATTGAGTTCCAAAGGCAACTGGTCCCTTCCTGCTGATCCTGGAATGAAGTTAATGAGGGAGGGGAGATTCTTAGGCTGTTTTGGCCAGTAAATCTTACTGACGTCAACAGTGAGTGCCACCTCTTCAGGTTACTGGCAAGATTTTGGCTAATATTACAAGCTGTCATATTCAAACGTGTCTTCCAATGGAACAAATCCACGTTTCTGACAATATCTGGGTTCTGCTTAAACTGGAATCATTATTACCAAGGGTAAAGTTGGTCACTTGGCTAAGAACTGATGTAGCAAATTTTGCTTTTAGTGATTGAAATGTCTATTGACATTAATGGTGTGACAAGTGTTAATTCCTCATTCATAATCACCCTTGACAGTGTGCAGTGCAGCTTAGGGTCCAAGAGTCTTACAGCTCAACAACAGGCTGTTCCACCTTCAACCCCTACAATCTTTCAGCTCTGTGACATTTCCCTGTACCATTCAGTAATATACCAACCGTAAAAAAGAGGAGAGAGGATGCTGCAAGACGGAGCAACAGACAAATAGCTGGAGAAATTCGGGCAGCATCTGTAGGGGCAGAGAGAGACATGGCCAAAGGATGGGGACTGCACCCAGCATCTGTAGGGGCAGAGAGAGAGAGAGAGTGAGGTGGTTAATGGTTTGAATTGTCAAAGGATTGGATCTGCACCCAACATCGGCAGAGGCAGAGAGAGGGAGACATGGTGAATTGAAGGGGTCTGCACGCAGAATCAGTAGAGGCAGGGAGAGAGACATGGTCAGGGCATGGGGTATGTACCTAGCATCAGTTGGCCATCATCCTCTGGATCCCTTCAAAATCAGTCCAACTCTCACTTTAAAAATATACCGGCTAATTTCAGGCCTATCCACATTAGGAAAGGACTGTGAACTTTCACCTCATTATTATATACCACTGTATATCCAGCTGCATAAGTATGAGGGACAACAGCCCCAGCCTATCCAATCTCTCCTCATAGCTCAGGTCCCCAGTCTGCAATATTATTGTGAATACTTTCTGCAACCTTATCGCCTCCATGGCATCCATCCTATACACCAAGCAAGCACTTATTAACATCTTGTACACCTGCAACATGACAGCCCCCGACTCTTGTACTCCACACTCTGCCGACACTTGCACTCTGCACCCTGGCGACTCTTGTACTCTGCACCCTCGCGACTCTTGTACTCCGCACCCTGGTGTCTCTTGTACTCTGCACCCTGGACACTCTTGTACTCCGCACCCTGGTGTCTCTTGTACTCTGCACGCGGCCGAATCTTGTACTCTGCACCCTGGTGACTCTTGTACTCTGCACCCTGGTGACTCTTGTACTCCGCACCCTGGTGACTCTTGTACTCTGCACGCGGCCGAATCTTGTACTCTGCACCCTGGTGACTCTTGTACTCCGCACCCTGGTGACTCTTGTACTCTGCACGCGGCCGAATCTTGTACTCAGCACCCTGGACACTCTTGTACTCCGCACCCTGGACACTCTTGTACTCTGCACCCTGGCGACTCTTGTACTCAGCACCCTGCGACACTTGTACTCCGCACCCTGCCGACTCTTATACTCCGCACCCTGGACACTATTGTACTCTGCACCCTGGCGACTCTTGTACTCCGCACCCTGGTGAATCTTGTACTCCGCACCCTGCCGACACATGTTCTCCGCACCCTGCCAACTCTTGTACTCCGCACCCTGGTGACTCTTGTACTCAGCACTCTGCCGACTCTTGTACTCCGCACCCTGGTGACTCTTGTACTCCGCACCCTGGTGACTCTTGTACTCCGCACCCTGCCGACTCTTGTACTCCGCACCCTGGTGACTCTTGTACTCAGCACCCTGGCGACTCTTGTACTCAGCACCCTAGTGACTCTTGTACTCCGCACCCTGGTGACTCTTGTACTCAGCACCCTAGTGACTCTTGTACTCCGCACCCTGGTGACTCTTGTACTCCGCACCCTGGTGACTCTTGTACTCAGCACCCTAGTGACTCTTGTACTCCGCACCCTGGTGACTCTTGTACTCCGCACCCTGTCGACTCTTGTACTCTGCACCCTGGACACTCTTGTTCTCCGCACCCTGGACACTCTTGTACTCCGCACCCTGGTGTCTCTTGTACTCTGCACGCGGCCGAATCATGTACTCTGCACCCTGCTGACTCTTGTACACCGCACCCTGGCGACTCTTGTACTCCGCTCCCTGGTGACTCTTGTACTCAGCACCCTGGTGTCTCTTGTACTCTGCACGCGGCCGAATCTTGTACTCTGCACCCTGTTGACTCTTGTACTCCGCACCCTGGTGACTCTTGTACTCTGCACCCTGCTGACTCTTGTACACCGCACCCTGGCGACTCTTGTACGCAGAACCCTGCCAATTCTTGTACTGCGCGCCCTGGTGACTCTTGTACTCTGCACCCGGCCGACTCTTGTACTCTGCACCCTGCTGACTCTTGTACACCGCACCCTGGCGACTCTTGTACGCAGAACCCTGCCGACTCTTGTACTGCGCACCCTGGTGACTCTTGTACTCTGCACCCGGCCGACACTTGTACTCCGCACTCTGGTGACTCTTGTACTCAGCACTCTGCCGACTTTTGTACTCAGCACCCTGCTGACTCTTGTACACCGCACCCTGCCGACTCTTGTACTCCGCACCCTGCCGACTCCTGTACTCAGCACCCTGGTGGCTCTTGTACTCCGCACCCTGCCGACTCCTGTACTCAGCACCCTGGTGACTCTTGTACTCCGCACCCTGGTGACTCTTGTACTCTGCACACTGGTGACTCTTGTACTCTGCACCCGGCCGACTCTTGTACTCTTCACCCTGCTGACTCTTGTACTCCGCACCCTGGTGACTCTTGTACTCAGCACCCTGCTGACTCTTGTACTCCGCACCCTGGTGTCTCTTGTACTCTGCACCCGGCCGACTCTTGTACTCTGCACGCTGCTGACTCTTGTACACCGCACCCTGGCGACTCTTGTACTCCGCTCCTTGTTGACTCTTGTACTCAGCACCCTGGTGTCTCTTGTACTCTGCACGCGGCCGAATCTTGTACTCTGCACCCTGGTGACTCTTGTACTCTGCACCCGGCCGACTCTTGTACTCTGCACCCTGCTGTCTCTTGTACACCGCGCCCTGGCGACTCTTGTACGCAGAACCCTGCCAACTCTTGTACTGCGCACCCTGGTGACTCTTGTACTCTGCACCCGGCCGACTCTTGTACTCTGCACCCGGCCGACTCTTGTACTCTGCACCCGGCCGACTCTTATACTCCGCACCCTGGACACTCTTGTACTCCGCACCCTGGACACTCTTATACTCCGCACCCTGGACACTCTTGTACTCCGCACCCTGGACACTCTTGTACTCTGCACGCGGCCGAATCTTGTACTCTGCACCCTGGTGACTCTTGTACTCTGCACCCTGGTGACTCTTGTACTCTGCACGCGGCCGAATGTTGTACTCAGCACCCTGGACACTCTTGTACTCCGCACCCTGGACACTCTTGTACTCCGCACCCTGCCGACACTTATACTCTGCACCCTGGACACTCTTGTACTCTGCACCCTGGCGACTCTTGTACTCCGCACCCTGCCGACTCTTATAATCCGCACCCTGGACACTATTGTACTCTGCACCCTGGTGAATCTTGTACTCCGCACCCTGGTGACTCTTCTACTCCGCACCCTGGTGACTCTTGTACTCCGCACCCTGCCGACTCTTGTACTCCGCACCCTGGTGACTCTTGTACTCAGCACCCTGCCGACTCTTGTACTCAGCACCCTGGCGACTCTTGTTCTCAGCACCCTGGTGACTCTTGTACTCCGCACCCTGGTTACTCTTGTACTCAGCACCCTGCCGACTCTTGTACTCTGCACCCTGCTGACTCCTGTACTCAGCACCCTGGTGACTCTTGTGCTCCGCACCCTGCCGACTCTTGTACTCTGCACCCTGGTGACTCTTGTACTCCGCACCCTGGTGACTCTTGTACTCTGCACACTGGTGACTCTTGTACTCTGCACCCGGCCGACTCTTGTACTCTGCACCCTGGTGACTCTTGTACTCAGCACCCTGCCGACTCTTGTACTCCGCACCCTGGTGACTCTTGTACTCAGCACCCTGCCGACTCTTGTACTCTTCACCCTGCTGACTCTTGTACTCCGCACCCTGGTGACTCTTGTGCTCTGCACGCGGCAAACTCTTGTACTCTGCACCCTGCTGACTCTTGTACACCGCACCCTGGCGACTCTTGTACTCCGCTCCCTGGTGACTCTTGTACTCAGCACCCTGGTGTCTCTTGTACTCTGCACGCGGCCGAATCTTGTACTCTGCACCCTGTTGACTCTTGTACTCCGCACCCTGGTGACTCTTGTACTCTGCACCCTGCTGACTCTTGTACACCGCACCCTGGCGACTCTTGTACGCAGAACCCTGCCGACTCTTGTACTGCGCACCCTGGTGACTCTTGTACTCTGCACCCGGCCGACACTTGTACTCCGCACTCTGGTGACTCTTGTACTCAGCACTCTGCCGACTTTTGTACTCAGCACCCTGCTGACTCTTGTACACCGCACCCTGCCGACTCTTGTACTCCGCACCCTGCCGACTCCTGTACTCAGCACCCTGGTGGCTCTTGTGCTCCGCACCCTGCCGTCTCTTGTACTCTGCACCCTGGTGACTCTTGTACTCCGCACCCTGCTGACTCTTGTACTCCGCACCCTGGTGACTCTTGTGCTCTGCACGCGGCAAACTCTTGTACTCTGCACCCTGCTGACTCTTGTACACCGCACCCTGGCGACTCTTGTACTCCGCTCCCTGGTGACTCTTGTACTCAGCACCCTGGTGTCTCTTGTACTCTGCACGCGGCCGAATCTTGTACTCTGCACCCTGTTGACTCTTGTACTCCGCACCCTGGTGACTCTTGTACTCTGCACCCTGCTGACTCTTGTACACCGCACCCTGGCGACTCTTGTACGCAGAACCTTGCCAACTCTTGTACTGCGCGCCCTGGTAACTCTTGTACTCTGCACCCGGCCGACTCTTGTACTCTGCACCCTGCTGACTCTTGTACACCGCACCCTGGCGACTCTTGTACGCAGAACCCTGCCGACTCTTGTACTGCGCACCCTGGTGACTCTTGTACTCTGCACCCGGCCGACACTTGTACTCCGCACTCTGGTGACTCTTGTACTCAGCACTCTGCCGACTTTTGTACTCAGCACCCTGCTGACTCTTGTACAACGCACCCTGCCGACTCTTGTACTCCGCACCCTGCCGACTCCTGTACTCAGCACCCTGGTGGCTCTTGTGCTCCGCACCCTGCCGTCTCTTGTACTCTGCACCCTGGTGACTCTTGTACTCCGCACCCTGGTGACTCTTGTACTCTGCACCCGGCCGACTCTTGTACTCTTCACCCTGCTGACTCTTGTACTCCGCACCCTGGTGTCTCTTGTACTCTGCACCCGGCCGACTCTTGTACTCTGCACTCTGCTGACTCTTGTACACCGCACCCTGGCGACTCTTGTACTCCGCTCCTTGTTGACTCTTGTACTCAGCACCCTGGTGTCTCTTGTACTCTGCACGCGGCCGAATCTTGTACTCTGCACCCTGGTGACTCTTGTACACTGCACCCTGGTGACTCTTGTACTCTGCACCCTGCTGACTCTTGTACTCTGCACCCGGCCGACTCTTGTACTCTGAACCCGGCCGACTCTTGTACTCTGCACCCGGCCGACTCTTGTACTCTGCACCCGGCCGACTCTTGTACTCCGCACCCTGGACACTCTTGTACTCTGCACCCGGCCGACTCTTGTACTCAGCACCCTGGACACTCTTGTACTCCGCACCCTGGCGACTCTTGTACTCCGCACCCTGGTGTCTCTTGTACTCCGCACCCTGGTGACTCTTGTACTCTGCACGCGGCCGAATCTTGTACTCTGCACCCTGGTGACTCTTGTACTCCGCACCCTGGTGACTCTTGTACTCTGCACGCGGCCGAATCTTGTACTCAGCACCCTGGCGACTCTTGTACTCAGCACCCTGGACACTCTTGTACTCTGCACCCTGCCGACTCTTGTACTCAGCACCCTGGACACTCTTGTACTCCGCACCCTGGCGACTCTTGTACTCAGCACCCTGGACACTCTTGTACTCCGCACCCTGGCGACTCTTGTACTCAGCACCCTGCGACACTTGTACTCCGCACCCTGCCGACTCTTATACTCCGCACCCTGGACACTATTGTACTCTGCACCCTGGCGACTCTTGTACTCCGCACCCTGCCAACTCTTGTACTCCGCACCCTGGTGACTCTTGTACTCAGCACTCTGCCGACTCTTGTACTCCGCACCCTGGTGACTCTTGTACTCCGCACCCTGCCGACTCTTGTACTCCGCACCCTGGTGACTCTTGTACTCAGCACCCTGGTGACTCTTGTACTCCGCACCCTGGTGACTCTTGTACTCTGCACACTGGTGACTCTTGTACTCTGCACCCGGCCGACTCTTGTACTCTTCACCCTGCTGACTCTTGTACTCCGCACCCTGGTGACTCTTGTACTCAGCACCCTGCTGACTCTTGTACTCCGCACCCTGGTGTCTCTTGTACTCTGCACCCGGCCGACTCTTGTACTCTGCACGCTGCTGACTCTTGTACACCGCACCCTGGCGACTCTTGTACTCCGCTCCTTGTTGACTCTTGTACTCAGCACCCTGGTGTCTCTTGTACTCTGCACGCGGCCGAATCTTGTACTCTGCACCCTGGTGACTCTTGTACACTGCACCCTGGTGACTCTTGTACTCCGCACCCTGGTGACTCTTGTACTCAGCACCCTGGTGACTCTTGTACTCTGCACCCGGCCGACTCTTGTACTCTGCACCCTGCTGTCTCTTGTACACCGCGCCCTGGCGACTCTTGTACGCAGAACCCTGCCAACTCTTGTACTGCGCACCCTGGTGACTCTTGTACTCTGCACCCGGCCGACTCTTGTACTCTGCACCCGGCCGACTCTTGTACTCTGCACCCGGCCGACTCTTATACTCCGCACCCTGGACACTCTTGTACTCCGCACCCTGGACACTCTTGTACTCCGCACCCTGGACACTCTTGTACTCTGCACGCGGCCGAATCTTGTACTCTGCACCCTGGTGACTCTTGTACTCTGCACCCTGGTGACTCTTGTACTCTGCACGCGGCCGAATGTTGTACTCAGCACCCTGGACACTCTTGTACTCCGCACCCTGAACACTCTTGTACTCCGCACCCTGCCGACACTTATACTCTGCACCCTGGACACTCTTGTACTCTGCACCCTGGCGACTCTTGTACTCCGCACCCTGCCGACTCTTATAATCCGCACCCTGGACACTATTGTACTCTGCACCCTGGTGAATCTTGTACTCCGCACACTGCCGACTCTTGTACTCCGCACCCTGGTGACTCTTCTACTCCGCACCCTGGTGACTCTTGTACTCCGCACCCTGCCGACTCTTGTACTCCGCACCCTGGTGACTCTTGTACTCAGCACCCTGCCGACTCTTGTACTCAGCACCCTGGCGACTCTTGTTCTCAGCACCCTGGTGACTCTTGTACTCCGCACCCTGGTTACTCTTGTACTCAGCACCCTGCCGACTCTTGTACTCTGCACCCTGCTGACTCCTGTACTCAGCACCCTGGTGACTCTTGTGCTCCGCACCCTGCTGACTCTTGTACTCTGCACCCTGGTGACTCTTGTACTCCGCACCCTGGTGACTCTTGTACTCTGCACACTGGTGACTCTTGTACTCTGCACCCGGCCGACTCTTGTACTCTGCACCCTGGTGACTCTTGTACTCAGCACCCTGCCGACTCTTGTACTCCGCACCCTGGTGACTCTTGTACTCAGCACCCTGCCGACTCTTGTACTCTTCACCCTGCTGACTCTTGTACTCCGCACCCTGGTGACTCTTGTGCTCTGCACGCGGCAAACTCTTGTACTCTGCACCCTGCTGACTCTTGTACACCGCACCCTGGCGACTCTTGTACTCCGCTCCCTGGTGACTCTTGTACTCAGCACCCTGGTGTCTCTTGTACTCTGCACGCGGCCGAATCTTGTACTCTGCACCCTGTTGACTCTTGTACTCCGCACCCTGGTGACTCTTGTACTCTGCACCCTGCTGACTCTTGTACACCGCACCCTGGCGACTCTTGTACGCAGAACCCTGCCAACTCTTGTACTGCGCGCCCTGGTAACTCTTGTACTCTGCACCCGGCCGACTCTTGTACTCTGCACCCTGCTGACTCTTGTACACCGCACCCTGGCGACTCTTGTACGCAGAACCCTGCCGACTCTTGTACTGCGCACCCTGGTGACTCTTGTACTCTGCACCCGGCCGACACTTGTACTCCGCACTCTGGTGACTCTTGTACTCAGCACTCTGCCGACTTTTGTACTCAGCACCCTGCTGACTCTTGTACACCGCACCCTGCCGACTCTTGTACTCCGCACCCTGCCGACTCCTGTACTCAGCACCCTGGTGGCTCTTGTGCTCCGCACCCTGCCGTCTCTTGTACTCTGCACCCTGGTGACTCTTGTACTCCGCACCCTGCTGACTCTTGTACTCCGCACCCTGGTGACTCTTGTGCTCTGCACGCGGCAAACTCTTGTACTCTGCACCCTGCTGACTCTTGTACACCGCACCCTGGCGACTCTTGTACTCCGCTCCCTGGTGACTCTTGTACTCAGCACCCTGGTGTCTCTTGTACTCTGCACGCGGCCGAATCTTGTACTCTGCACCCTGTTGACTCTTGTACTCCGCACCCTGGTGACTCTTGTACTCTGCACCCTGCTGACTCTTGTACACCGCACCCTGGCGACTCTTGTACGCAGAACCTTGCCAACTCTTGTACTGCGCGCCCTGGTAACTCTTGTACTCTGCACCCGGCCGACTCTTGTACTCTGCACCCTGCTGACTCTTGTACACCGCACCCTGGCGACTCTTGTACGCAGAACCCTGCCGACTCTTGTACTGCGCACCCGGGTGACTCTTGTACTCTGCACCCGGCCGACACTTGTACTCCGCACTCTGGTGACTCTTGTACTCAGCACTCTGCCGACTTTTGTACTCAGCACCCTGCTGACTCTTGTACACCGCACCCTGCCGACTCTTGTACTCCGCACCCTGCCGACTCCTGTACTCAGCACCCTGGTGGCTCTTGTGCTCCGCACCCTGCCGTCTCTTGTACTCTGCACCCTGGTGACTCTTGTACTCCGCACCCTGGTGACTCTTGTACTCTGCACCCGGCCGACTCTTGTACTCTTCACCCTGCTGACTCTTGTACTCCGCACCCTGGTGTCTCTTGTACTCTGCACCCGGCCGACTCTTGTACTCTGCACGCTGCTGACTCTTGTACACCGCACCCTGGCGACTCTTGTACTCCGCTCCTTGTTGACTCTTGTACTCAGCACCCTGGTGTCTCTTGTACTCTGCACGCGGCCGAATCTTGTACTCTGCACCCTGGTGACTCTTGTACACTGCACCCTGGTGACTCTTGTACTCTGCACCCTGGTGACTCTTGTACTCCGCACCCTGGTGACTCTTGTACTCAGCACCCTGGTGACTCTTGTACTCTGCACCCGGCCGACTCTTGTACTCTGCACCCTGCTGACTCTTGTACTCTGCACCCGGCCGACTCTTGTACTCTGAACCCGGCCGACTCTTGTACTCTGCACCCGGCCGACTCTTGTACTCTGCACCCGGCCGACTCTTGTACTCCGCACCCTGGACACTCTTGTACTCTGCACCCGGCCGACTCTTGTACTCAGCACCCTGGACACTCTTGTACTCCGCACCCTGGCGACTCTTGTACTCCGCACCCTGGTGTCTCTTGTACTCCGCACCCTGGTGACTCTTGTACTCTGCACGCGGCCGAATCTTGTACTCTGCACCCTGGTGACTCTTGTACTCCGCACCCTGGTGACTCTTGTACTCTGCACGCGGCCGAATCTTGTACTCTGCACCCTGGTGACTCTTGTACTCCGCACCCTGGTGACTCTTGTACTCAGCACCCTGGCGACTCTTGTACTCAGCACCCTGGACACTCTTGTACTCTGCACCCTGCCGACTCTTGTACTCAGCACACTGGACACTCTTGTACTCCGCACCCCTGGCGACTCTTGTACTCAGCACCCTGCGACACTTGTACTCCGCACCCTGCCGACTCTTATACTCCGCACCCTGGACACTATTGTACTCTGCACCCTGGCGACTCTTGTACTCCGCACCCTGCCAACTCTTGTACTCCGCACCCTGGTGACTCTTGTACTCAGCACTCTGCCGACTCTTGTACTCCGCACCCTGGTGACTCTTGTACTCCGCACCCTGCCGACTCTTGTACTCCGCACCCCTGGTGACTCTTGTACTCAGCACCCTGGTGACTCTTGTACTCCGCACCCTGGTTACTCTTGTACTCAGCACCCTGCCGACTCTTGTACTCTGCACCCTGCTGACTCCTGTACTCAGCACCCTGGTGACTCTTGTGCTCCGTACCCTGCCGACTCTTGTACTCTGCACCCTGCCGACTCTTGTACTCTGCACCCTGGTGACTCTTGTACTCCGCACCACCTGGTGACTCTTGTACTCTGCACCCTGCCGACTCTTGTACTCTTCACCCTGCTGACTCTTGTACTCCGCACCCTGGTGTCTCTTTGTACTCTGCACCCGGCCGACTCTTGTACTCTGCACCCTGCTGACTCTTGTACTCTTCACCCTGCTGACTCTTGTACTCCGCACCCTGGTGACTCTTGTGCTCTGCACGCGGCAAACTCTTGTACTCTGCACCCTGCTGACTCTTGTACTCTTCACCCTGCTGACCTCTTGTAGTCTGCACCCTGCTGACCTCTTGGTACACCGCACCCTGGCGACTCTTGTACTCCGCTCCCTGGTGACTCTTGTACACTGCACCCTGGTGACTCTTGTACTCTGCACCCTGGTGACTCTTGTACTCCGCACCCTGGTGACTCTTGTACTCTGCACCCTGGTGACTCTTGTACACTGCACCCTGCTGACTCTTGTACACCGCACCCTGGCGACTCTTGTACGCAGAACCCTGCCAACTCTTGTACTGCGCACCCTGGCGACTCTTGTACTCTGCACCCGGCCGACTCTTGTACTCCGCACCCTGGACACTCTTGTACTCCGCACTCTGGACACTCTTGTACTCCGCACCCTGGACACTCTTGTACTCCGCACCCTGGACACTCTTGTACTCAGCACCCCTGCCGAATCTTATACTCAGCACCCTGGACACTCTTGTACTCAGCACCCTGCCGACTCTTGTACTCCGCACCCTGGACACTCTTGTACTCCGCACCCTGGACACTCTTGTACTCCGCACCCTGGACACTCTTGTACTCGGCACCCTGGCGACTCTTGTACTCCGCACCCTGGACACTCTTGTACTCCGCCACCCTGCCGACTCTTGTACTCTGCACCCTGGACACTCTTGTACTCCGCACCCCTGGCGACTCTTGTACACCGCACCCTGGCGACTCTTGTACGCAGAACCCTGCCAACTCTTGTACTGCGCCCCCTGGTGACTCTTGTACTCTGCACCCGGCCGACACTTGTACTCCGCACTCTGGTGACACTTGTACTCAGCACCCTGCCGACTCTTGTACTCTGCACCCTGGTGACTCTTGTACTCCGCACCCTGCCGACTCTTGTACTCTGCACCCTGGTGACACTTGTACTCAGCACCCTGCCGACTCCTGTACTCAGCACCCTGGTGGCTCTTGTGCTCCGCACCCTGCCGACTCTTGTACTCTGCACCCTGCCGACTCTTGTACTCTGCACCCTGGTGACTCTTGTACTCTGCACCCTGGCGACTCTTGTACGCAGAACCCTGCCAACTCTTGTACTGCGCACCCTGGTGACTCTTGTACTCTGCACCCGGCCGACTCTTGTACTCTGCACCCTGCTGACTCTTGTACACCGCAACCTGGCGACTCTTGTACGCAGAACCCTGGTGACTCTTGCACTGAGCACCCTGCCGACTCTTGAACACCGCACCCTGGTGACTCTTGTTCACAGCACCCTGGTGACTCTTGCACTC
This sequence comes from Hypanus sabinus, assembly GCF_030144855.1. Lineage (NCBI taxonomy): Eukaryota > Metazoa > Chordata > Chondrichthyes > Myliobatiformes > Dasyatidae > Hypanus > Hypanus sabinus. The sequence goes on from NC_082726.1 coordinate 12,915,210, forward strand.
AGCACCCTGCCGACTCTTGTACTCTGCACCCTGGCGACTCTTGTACTCTGCACCCTGGCGACTCTTGTACTCTGCACCCTGCTGACTCTTGTACACCGCACCCTGGCGACTCTTGTACGCAGAACCGTGCCAACTCTTGTACTGCGCACCCTGGTGACTCTTGTACTCCGCACCCGGCCGACTCTTGTACTCCGCACCCTGGACACTCTTGTACTCCGCACCCTGCTGACTCTTGTACTCCGCACCCTGCCGACTCTTGTACTCCGCACTCTGCCGACTCTTATACTCCGCACCCTGGACACTCTTGTACTCCGCACCCTGTTGACTCTTGTACTCCGCATCCTGTACACTCTTGTACTCCGCACCCTGGACACTCTTATACTCCGCACCCTGCCGAAACTTGTACTCCGCACCCTGCCGAATCTTGTACACCGCACCCTGCCGACTCTTGTACTCCGCACCCTGCCGACTCCTGTACTCAGCACCCTGGTGGCTCTTGTGCTCCGCACCCTGCCGTCTCTTGTACTCTGCACCCTGGTGACTCTTGTACTCCGCACCCTGCTGACTCTTGTACTCCGCACCATGGTGACTCTTGTGCTCTGCACGCGGCAAACTCTTGTACTCTGCACCCTGCTGAATCTTGTACACCGCACCCTGGCGACTCTTGTACTCCGCTCCCTGGTGACTCTTGTACTCAGCACCCTGGTGTCTCTTGTACTCTGCACGCGGCCGAATCTTGTACTCTGCACCCTGTTGACTCTTGTACTCCGCACCCTGGTGACTCTTGTACTCTGCACCCTGCTGACTCTTGTACACCGCACCCTGGCGACTCTTGTACGCAGAACCTTGCCAACTCTTGTACTGCGCGCCCTGGTAACTCTTGTACTCTGCACCCGGCCGACTCTTGTACTCTGCACCCTGCTGACTCTTGTACACCGCACCCTGGCGACTCTTGTACGCAGAACCCTGCCGACTCTTGTACTGCGCACCCTGGTGACTCTTGTACTCTGCACCCGGCCGACACTTGTACTCCGCACTCTGGTGACTCTTGTACTCAGCACTCTGCCGACTTTTGTACTCAGCACCCTGCTGACTCTTGTACAACGCACCCTGCCGACTCTTGTACTCCGCACCCTGCCGACTCCTGTACTCAGCACCCTGGTGGCTCTTGTGCTCCGCACCCTGCCGTCTCTTGTACTCTGCACCCTGGTGACTCTTGTACTCCGCACCCTGGTGACTCTTGTACTCTGCACCCGGCCGACTCTTGTACTCTTCACCCTGCTGACTCTTGTACTCCGCACCCTGGTGTCTCTTGTACTCTGCACCCGGCCGACTCTTGTACTCTGCACGCTGCTGACTCTTGTACACCGCACCCTGGCGACTCTTGTACTCCGCTCCTTGTTGACTCTTGTACTCAGCACCCTGGTGTCTCTTGTACTCTGCACGCGGCCGAATCTTGTACTCTGCACCCTGGTGACTCTTGTACACTGCACCCTGGTGACTCTTGTACTCTGCACCCTGGTGACTCTTGTACTCCGCACCCTGGTGACTCTTGTACTCAGCACCCTGGTGACTCTTGTACTCTGCACCCGGCCGACTCTTGTACTCTGCACCCTGCTGACTCTTGTACTCTGCACCCGGCCGACTCTTGTACTCTGAACCCGGCCGACTCTTGTACTCTGCACCCGGCCGACTCTTGTACTCTGCACCCGGCCGACTCTTGTACTCCGCACCCTGGACACTCTTGTACTCTGCACCCGGCCGACTCTTGTACTCAGCACCCTGGACACTCTTGTACTCCGCACCCTGGCGACTCTTGTACTCCGCACCCTGGTGTCTCTTGTACTCCGCACCCTGGTGACTCTTGTACTCTGCACGCGGCCGAATCTTGTACTCTGCACCCTGGTGACTCTTGTACTCCGCACCCTGGTGACTCTTGTACTCTGCACGCGGCCGAATCTTGTACTCTGCACCCTGGTGACTCTTGTACTCCGCACCCTGGTGACTCTTGTACTCTGCACACTGGTGACTCTTGTACTCCGTACCCTGGTGACTCTTGTACTCAGCACCCTGGCGACTCTTGTACTCAGCACCCTGGACACTCTTGTACTCTGCACCCTGCCGACTCTTGTACTCAGCACCCTGGACACTCTTGTACTCCGCACCCTGGCGACTCTTGTACTCAGCACCCTGCGACACTTGTACTCCGCACCCTGCCGACTCTTATACTCCGCACCCTGGACACTATTGTACTCTGCACCCTGGCGACTCTTGTACTCCGCACCCTGCCAACTCTTGTACTCCGCACCCTGGTGACTCTTGTACTCAGCACTCTGCCGACTCTTGTACTCCGCACCCTGGTGACTCTTGCACTCCGCACCCTGCCGACTCTTGTACTCCGCACCCTGGTGACTCTTGTACTCAGCACCCTGGTGACTCTTGTACTCCGCACCCTGGTGACTCTTGTACTCTGCACACTGGTGACTCTTGTACTCTGCACCCGGCCGACTCTTGTACTCTTCACCCTGCTGACTCTTGTACTCCGCACCCTGGTGACTCTTGTACTCAGCACCCTGCTGACTCTTGTACTCCGCACCCTGGTGTCTCTTGTACTCTGCACCCGGCCGACTCTTGTACTCTGCACGCTGCTGACTCTTGTACACCGCACCCTGGCGACTCTTGTACTCCGCTCCTTGTTGACTCTTGTACTCAGCACCCTGGTGTCTCTTGTACTCTGCACGCGGCCGAATCTTGTACTCTGCACCCTGGTGACTCTTGTACACTGCACCCTGGTGACTCTTGTACTCCGCACCCTGGTGACTCTTGTACTCAGCACCCTGGTGACTCTTGTACTCTGCACCCGGCCGACTCTTGTACTCTGCACCCTGCTGTCTCTTGTACACCGCGCCCTGGCGACTCTTGTACGCAGAACCCTGCCAACTCTTGTACTGCGCACCCTGGTGACTCTTGTACTCTGCACCCGGCCGACTCTTGTACTCTGCACCCGGCCGACTCTTGTACTCTGCACCCGGCCGACTCTTATACTCCGCACCCTGGACACTCTTGTACTCCGCACCCTGGACACTCTTATACTCCGCACCCTGGACACTCTTGTACTCCGCACCCTGGACACTCTTGTACTCTGCACGCGGCCGAATCTTGTACTCTGCACCCTGGTGACTCTTGTACTCTGCACCCTGGTGACTCTTGTACTCTGCACGCGGCCGAATGTTGTACTCAGCACCCTGGACACTCTTGTACTCCGCACCCTGGACACTCTTGTACTCCGCACCCTGCCGACACTTATACTCTGCACCCTGGACACTCTTGTACTCTGCACCCTGGCGACTCTTGTACTCCGCACCCTGCCGACTCTTATAATCCGCACCCTGGACACTATTGTACTCTGCACCCTGGTGAATCTTGTACTCCGCACCCTGGTGACTCTTGTACTCCGCACCCTGGTGACTCTTCTACTCAGCACCCTGCCGACTCTTGTACTCAGCACCCTGGCGACTCTTGTTCTCAGCACCCTGGTGAATCTTGTACTCCGCACCCTGGTTACTCTTGTACTCAGCACCCTGCCGACTCTTGTACTCTGCACCCTGCTGACTCCTGTACTCAGCACCCTGGTGACTCTTGTACTCCGCACACTGCCGACTCTTGTACTCCGCACCCTGGTGACTCTTGTACTCTGCACCCTGGTGACTCTTGTACTCCGCACCCTGGTGACTCTTGTACTCTGCACACTGGTGACTCTTGTACTCTGCACCCGGCCGACTCTTGTACTCTGCACCCTGGTGACTCTTGTACTCAGCACCCTGCCGACTCTTGTACTCCGCACCCTGGTGACTCTTGTACTCAGCACCCTGCCGACTCTTGTACTCTTCACCCTGCTGACTCTTGTACTCCGCACCCTGGTGACTCTTGTGCTCCGTACCCTGCCGACTCTTGTACTCTGCACCCTGCCGACTCTTGTACTCTGCACCCTGGTGACTCTTGTACTCCGCACCCTGGTGACTCTTGTACTCTGCACCCTGCCGACTCTTGTACTCTGCACCCTGGTGACTCTTGTACTCCGCACCCTGGTGACTCTTGTACTCTGCACGCGGCCGAATCTTGTACTCTGCACCCTGGTGACTCTTGTACTCCGCACCCTGGTGACTCTTGTACTCTGCACACTGGTGACTCTTGTACTCCGCACCCTGGTGACTCTTGTACTCAGCACCCTGGCGACTCTTGTACTCAGCACCCTGGACACTCTTGTACTCTGCACCCTGCCGACTCTTGTACTCAGCACCCTGGACACTCTTGTACTCCGCACCCTGGCGACTCTTGTACTCAGCACCCTGCGACACTTGTACTCCGCACCCTGCCGACTCTTATACTCCGCACCCTGGACACTATTGTACTCTGCACCCTGGCGACTCTTGTACTCCGCACCCTGCCAACTCTTGTACTCCGCACCCTGGTGACTCTTGTACTCAGCACTCTGCCGACTCTTGTACTCCGCACCCTGGTGACTCTTGTACTCCGCACCCTGCCGACTCTTGTACTCCGCACCCTGGTGACTCTTGTACTCAGCACCCTGGTGACTCTTGTACTCCGCACCCTGGTGACTCTTGTACTCTGCACACTGGTGACTCTTGTACTCTGCACCCGGCCGACTCTTGTACTCTTCACCCTGCTGACTCTTGTACTCCGCACCCTGGTGACTCTTGTACTCAGCACCCTGCTGACTCTTGTACTCCGCACCCTGGTGTCTCTTGTACTCTGCACCCGGCCGACTCTTGTACTCTGCACGCTGCTGACTCTTGTACACCGCACCCTGGCGACTCTTGTACTCCGCTCCTTGTTGACTCTTGTACTCAGCACCCTGGTGTCTCTTGTACTCTGCACGCGGCCGAATCTTGTACTCTGCACCCTGGTGACTCTTGTACACTGCACCCTGGTGACTCTTGTACTCCGCACCCTGGTGACTCTTGTACTCAGCACCCTGGTGACTCTTGTACTCTGCACCCGGCCGACTCTTGTACTCTGCACCCTGCTGTCTCTTGTACACCGCGCCCTGGCGACTCTTGTACGCAGAACCCTGCCAACTCTTGTACTGCGCACCCTGGTGACTCTTGTACTCTGCACCCGGCCGACTCTTGTACTCTGCACCCGGCCGACTCTTGTACTCTGCACCCGGCCGACTCTTATACTCCGCACCCTGGACACTCTTGTACTCCGCACCCTGGACACTCTTATACTCCGCACCCTGGACACTCTTGTACTCCGCACCCTGGACACTCTTGTACTCTGCACGCGGCCGAATCTTGTACTCTGCACCCTGGTGACTCTTGTACTCTGCACCCTGGTGACTCTTGTACTCTGCACGCGGCCGAATGTTGTACTCAGCACCCTGGACACTCTTGTACTCCGCACCCTGGACACTCTTGTACTCTGCACCCGGCCGACTCTTGTACTCCGCACCCTGCCGACACTTATACTCTGCACCCTGGACACTCTTGTACTCTGCACCCTGGCGACTCTTGTACTCCGCACCCTGCCGACTCTTATAATCCGCACCCTGGACACTATTGTACTCTGCACCCTGGTGAATCTTGTACTCCGCACACTGCCGACTCTTGTACTCCGCACCCTGGTGACTCTTCTACTCCGCACCCTGGTGACTCTTGTACTCCGCACCCTGCCGACTCTTGTACTCCGCACCCTGGTGACTCTTCTACTCAGCACCCTGCCGACTCTTGTACTCAGCACCCTGGCGACTCTTGTTCTCAGCACCCTGGTGACTCTTGTACTCCGCACCCTGGTTACTCTTGTACTCAGCACCCTGCCGACTCTTGTACTCTGCACCCTGCTGACTCCTGTACTCAGCACCCTGGTGACTCTTGTGCTCCGCACCCTGCCGACTCTTGTACTCTGCACCCTGGTGACTCTTGTACTCCGCACCCTGGTGACTCTTGTACTCTGCACACTGGTGACTCTTGTACTCTGCACCCGGCCGACTCTTGTACTCTGCACCCTGGTGACTCTTGTACTCAGCACCCTGCCGACTCTTGTACTCCGCACCCTGGTGACTCTTGTACTCCGCACCCTGGTGACTCTTGTGCTCTGCACGCGGCAAACTCTTGTACTCTGCACCCTGCTGACTCTTGTACACCGCACCCTGGCGACTCTTGTACTCCGCTCCCTGGTGACTCTTGTACTCAGCACCCTGGTGTCTCTTGTACTCTGCACGCGGCCGAATCTTGTACTCTGCACCCTGTTGACTCTTGTACTCCGCACCCTGGTGACTCTTGTACTCTGCACCCTGCTGACTCTTGTACACCGCACCCTGGCGACTCTTGTACGCAGAACCCTGCCAACTCTTGTACTGCGCGCCCTGGTAACTCTTGTACTCTGCACCCGGCCGACTCTTGTACTCTGCACCCTGCTGACTCTTGTACACCGCACCCTGGCGACTCTTGTACGCAGAACCCTGCCGACTCTTGTACTGCGCACCCTGGTGACTCTTGTACTCTGCACCCGGCCGACACTTGTACTCCGCACTCTGGTGACTCTTGTACTCAGCACTCTGCCGAATTTTGTACTCAGCACCCTGCTGACTCTTGTACACCGCACCCTGCCGACTCTTGTACTCCGCACCCTGCCGACTCCTGTACTCAGCACCCTGGTGGCTCTTGTGCTCCGCACCCTGCCGTCTCTTGTACTCTGCACCCTGCTGACTCTTGTACTCCGCACCCTGGTGACTCTTGTGCTCTGCACGCGGCAAACTCTTGTACTCTGCACCCTGCTGACTCTTGTACACCGCACCCTGGCGACTCTTGTACTCCGCTCCCTGGTGACTCTTGTACTCAGCACCCTGGTGTCTCTTGTACTCTGCACGCGGCCGAATCTTGTACTCTGCACCCTGTTGACTCTTGTACTCCGCACCCTGGTGACTCTTGTACTCTGCACCCTGCTGACTCTTGTACACCGCACCCTGGCGACTCTTGTACGCAGAACCTTGCCAACTCTTGTACTGCGCGCCCTGGTAACTCTTGTACTCTGCACCCGGCCGACTCTTGTACTCTGCACCCTGCTGACTCTTGTACACCGCACCCTGGCGACTCTTGTACGCAGAACCCTGCCGACTCTTGTACTGCGCACCCGGGTGACTCTTGTACTCTGCACCCGGCCGACACTTGTACTCCGCACTCTGGTGACTCTTGTACTCAGCAATCTGCCGACTTTTGTACTCAGCACCCTGCTGACTCTTGTACACCGCACCCTGCCGACTCTTGTACTCCGCACCCTGCCGACTCCTGTACTCAGCACCCTGGTGGCTCTTGTGCTCCGCACCCTGCCGTCTCTTGTACTCTGCACCCTGGTGACTCTTGTACTCCGCACCCTGGTGACTCTTGTACTCTGCACCCGGCCGACTCTTGTACTCTTCACCCTGCTGACTCTTGTACTCCGCACCCTGGTGTCTCTTGTACTCTGCACCCGGCCGACTCTTGTACTCTGCACGCTGCTGACTCTTGTACACCGCACCCTGGCGACTCTTGTACTCCGCTCCTTGTTGACTCTTGTACTCAGCACCCTGGTGTCTCTTGTACTCTGCACGCGGCCGAATCTTGTACTCTGCACCCTGGTGACTCTTGTACACTGCACCCTGGTGACTCTTGTACTCTGCACCCTGGTGACTCTTGTACTCCGCACCCTGGTGACTCTTGTACTCAGCACCCTGGTGACTCTTGTACTCTGCACCCGGCCGACTCTTGTACTCTGCACCCTGCTGACTCTTGTACTCTGCACCCGGCCGACTCTTGTACTCAGCACCCTGGACACTCTTGTACTCCGCACCCTGGACACTCTTGTACTCTGCACGCGGCCGAATCTTGTACTCTGCACCCTGGTGACTCTTGTACTCTGCACCCTGGTGACTCTTGTACTCTGCACGCGGCCGAATGTTGTACTCAGCACCCTGGACACTCTTGTACTCCGCACCCTGGACACTCTTGTACTCCGCACCCTGCCGACACTTATACTCTGCACCCTGGACACTCTTGTTCTCTGCACCCTGGCGACTCTTGTACTCCGCACCCTGCCGACTCTTATAATCCGCACCCTGGACACTATTGTACTCTGCACCCTGGTGAATCTTGTACTCCGCACACTGCCGACTCTTGTACTCCGCACCCTGGTGACTCTTGTACTCCGCACCCTGCCGACTCTTGTACTCCGCACCCTGGTGACTCTTCTACTCAGCACCCTGCCGACTCTTGTACTCAGCACCCTGGCGACTCTTGTTCTCAGCACCCTGGTGACTCTTGTACTCCGCACCCTGGTTACTCTTGTACTCAGCACCCTGCCGACTCTTGTACTCTGCACCCTGCTGACTCCTGTACTCAGCACCCTGGTGACTCTTGTGCTCCGCACCCTGCCGACTCTTGTACTCTGCACCCTGGTGACTCTTGTACTCCGCACCCTGGTGACTCTTGTACTCTGCACACTGGTGACTCTTGTACTCTGCACCCGGCCGACTCTTGTACTCTGCACCCTGGTGACTCTTGTACTCAGCACCCTGCCGACTCTTGTACTCCGCACCCTGGTGACTCTTGTACTCAGCACCCTGCCGACTCTTGTACTCTTCACCCTGCTGACTCTTGTACTCCGCACCCTGGTGACTCTTGTGCTCTGCACGCGGCAAACTCTTGTACTCTGCACCCTGCTGACTCTTGTACACCGCACCCTGGCGACTCTTGTACTCCGCTCCCTGGTGACTCTTGTACTCAGCACCCTGGTGTCTCTTGTACTCTGCACGCGGCCGAATCTTGTACTCTGCACCCTGTTGACTCTTGTACTCCGCACCCTGGTGACTCTTGTACTCTGCACACTGCTGACTCTTGTACACCGCACCCTGGCGACTCTTGTACGCAGAACCCTGCCAACTCTTGTACTGCGCGCCCTGGTAACTCTTGTACTCTGCACCCGGCCGACTCTTGTACTCTGCACCCTGCTGACTCTTGTACACCGCACCCTGGCGACTCTTGTACGCAGAACCCTGCCGACTCTTGTACTGCGCACCCTGGTGACTCTTGTACTCTGCACCCGGCCGACACTTGTACTCCGCACTCTGGTGACTCTTGTACTCAGCACTCTGCCGAATTTTGTACTCAGCACCCTGCTGACTCTTGTACACCGCACCCTGCCGACTCTTGTACTCCGCACCCTGCCGACTCCTGTACTCAGCACCCTGGTGGCTCTTGTGCTCCGCACCCTGCCGTCTCTTGTACTCTGCACCCTGGTGACTCTTGTACTCCGCACCCTGCTGACTCTTGTACTCCGCACCCTGGTGACTCTTGTGCTCTGCACGCGGCAAACTCTTGTACTCTGCACCCTGCTGACTCTTGTACACCGCACCCTGGCGACTCTTGTACTCCGCTCCCTGGTGACTCTTGTACTCAGCACCCTGGTGTCTCTTGTACTCTGCACGCGGCCGAATCTTGTACTCTGCACCCTGTTGACTCTTGTACTCCGCACCCTGGTGACTCTTGTACTCTGCACCCTGCTGACTCTTGTACACCGCACCCTGGCGACTCTTGTACGCAGAACCTTGCCAACTCTTGTACTGCGCGCCCTGGTAACTCTTGTACTCTGCACCCGGCCGACTCTTGTACTCTGCACCCTGCTGACTCTTGTACACCGCACCCTGGCGACTCTTGTACGCAGAACCCTGCCGACTCTTGTACTGCGCACCCGGGTGACTCTTGTACTCTGCACCCGGCCGACACTTGTACTCCGCACTCTGGTGACTCTTGTACTCAGCACTCTGCCGACTTTTGTACTCAGCACCCTGCTGACTCTTGTACTCCGCACCCTGCCGACTCCTGTACTCAGCACCCTGGTGGCTCTTGTGCTCCGCACCCTGCCGTCTCTTGTACTCTGCACCCTGGTGACTCTTGTACTCCGCACCCTGGTGACTCTTGTACTCTGCACCCGGCCGACTCTTGTACTCTTCACCCTGCTGACTCTTGTACTCCGCACCCTGGTGTCTCTTGTACTCTGCACCCGGCCGACTCTTGTACTCTGCACGCTGCTGACTCTTGTACACCGCACCCTGGCGACTCTTGTACTCCGCTCCTTGTTGACTCTTGTACTCAGCACCCTGGTGTCTCTTGTACTCTGCACGCGGCCGAATCTTGTACTCTGCACCCTGGTGACTCTTGTACACTGCACCCTGGTGACTCTTGTACTCTGCACCCTGGTGACTCTTGTACTCCGCACCCTGGTGACTCTTGTACTCAGCACCCTGGTGACTCTTGTACTCTGCACCCGGCCGACTCTTGTACTCTGCACCCTGCTGACTCTTGTACTCTGCACCCGGCCGACTCTTGTACTCTGAACCCGGCCGACTCTTGTACTCTGCACCCGGCCGACTCTTGTACTCTGCACCCGGCCGACTCTTGTACTCCGCACCCTGGACACTCTTGTACTCTGCACCCGGCCGACTCTTGTACTCAGCACCCTGGACACTCTTGTACTCCGCACCCTGGCGACTCTTGTACTCCGCACCCTGGTGTCTCTTGTACTCCGCACCCTGGTGACTCTTGTACTCTGCACGCGGCCGAATCTTGTACTCTGCACCCTGGTGACTCTTGTACTCCGCACCCTGGTGACTCTTGTACTCTGCACGCGGCCGAATCTTGTACTCTGCACCCTGGTGTCTCTTGTACTCCGCACCCTGGTGACTCTTGTACTCTGCACACTGGTGACTCTTGTACTCCGCACCCTGGTGACTCTTGTACTCAGCACCCTGGCGACTCTTGTACTCAGCACCCTGGACACTCTTGTACTCTGCACCCTGCCGACTCTTGTACTCAGCACCCTGGACACTCTTGTACTCCGCACCCTGGTGACTCTTGTACTCAGCACCCTGGTGACTCTTGTACTCTGCACCCGGCCGACTCTTGTACTCTGCACCCTGCTGACTCTTGTACTCTGCACCCGGCCGACTCTTGTACTCTGCACCCGGCCGACTCTTGTACTCTGCACCCTGCCGACTCTTGTACTCTGCACCCTGGTGACTCTTGTACTCTGCACCCTGGCGACTCTTGTACGCAGAACCCTGCCAACTCTTGTACTGCGCACCCTGGTGACTCTTGTACTCTGCACCCGGCCGACTCTTGTACTCTGCACCCTGCTGACTCTTGTACACCGCAACCTGGCGACTCTTGTACGCAGAACCCTGGTGACTCTTGCACTGAGCACCCTGCCGACTCTTGAACACCGCACCCTGGTGACTCTTGTTCACAGCACCCTGGTGACTCTTGCACTCAGCACCCTGCCGACTCTTGTACTCTGCACCCTGGCGACTCTTGTACTCTGCACCCTGGCGACTCTTGTACTCTGCACCCTGCTGACTCTTGTACACCGCACCCTGGCGACTCTTGTACGCAGAACCCTGCCAACTCTTGTACTGCGCACCCTGGTGACTCTTGTACTCCGCACCCGGCCGACTCTTGTACTCCGCACCCTGGACACTCTTGTACTCCGCACCCTGCTGACTCTTGTACTCCGCACCCTGCCGACTCTTGTACTCCGCACTCTGCCGACTCTTATACTCCGCACCCTGGACACTCTTGTACTCCGCACCCTGTTGACTCTTGTACTCCGCATCCTGTACACTCTTGTACTCCGCACCCTGGACACTCTTATACTCCGCACCCTGCCGAAACTTGTACTCCGCACCCTGCCGACTCTTGTACTCCGCACCCTGGTGACTCTTGTACTCAGCACCCTGGCGACTCTTGGACTCAGCACCCTGGTGACTCTTGTACTCAGCACCCTGGCGACTCTTGTACTCAGCACCCTGGTGACTCTTGTACTCCGCACCCTGGTTACTCTTGTACTCTGCACGCGGCCGAATCTTGTACTCCGCACCCTGCCGACTCCTGTACTCAGCACCCTGGTGAATCTTGTGCTCCGCACCCTGCCGACTCTTGTACTCTGCACCCTGCCGACTCTTGTACTCTGCACCCTGGTGACTCTTGTACTCCGCACCCTGGTGACTCTTGTACTCTGCACACTGGTGACTCTTGTACTCTGCACCCTGTTGACTCTTGTACTCCGCACCCTGGTGACTCTTGTACTCTGCACCCTGCCGACACTTGTACTCCGCACCCTGGTGACTCTTGTACTCTGCACCCGGCCGACTCTTGTACTCTGCACCCTGCTGACTCTTGTACACCGCACCCTGGCGACTCTTGTACGCAGAACCCTGCCAACTCTTCTACTGCGCGCCCTGGTGACTCTTGTACTCTGCACCCTGCTGAATCTTGTACACCGCACCCTGGCGACTCTTGTACGCAGAACCCTGGTGACACTTGTACTCAGCACCCTGCCGACTCCAGTACTCCGCACCCTGCCGACTCTTGTACTCTGCACCCTGCCGACTCTTGTACTCTGCACCATGGTGACTCTTGTACTCCGCACCCTGGACACTCTTGTACTCTGCACCCTGGTGACTCTTGTACTCTGCACCCGGCCGACTCTTGTACTCTTCACCCTGCTGACTCTTGTACTCCGCACCCTGGTGTCTCTTCTACTCTGCACCCGGCCGACTCCTGTACTCAGCACCCTGGTGGCTCTTGTGCTCCGCACCCTGCCGTCTCTTGTACTCTGCACCCTGGTGACTCTTGTACTCCGCACCCTGGTGACTCTTGTACTCTGCACACTGGTGACTCTTGTACTCTGCACCCGGCCGACTCTTGTACTCTTCACCCTGCTGACTCTTGTACTCCGCACCCTGGTGTCTCTTGTACTCTGCACCCGGCCGACTCTTGTACTCTGCACTCTGCTGACTCTTGTACACCGCACCCTGGCGACTCTTGTACTCCGCTCCTTGTTGACTCTTGTACTCAGCACCCTGGTGTCTCTTGTACTCTGCACGCGGCCGAATCTTGTACTCTGCACCCTGGTGACTCTTGTACACTGCACCCTGGTGACTCTTGTACTCTGCACCCTGGTGACTCTTGTACTCCGCACCCTGGTGACTCTTGTACTCAGCACCCTGGTGACTCTTGTACTCTGCACCCGGCCGACTCTTGTACTCTGCACCCTGCTGACTCTTGTACTCTGCACCCGGCCGACTCTTGTACTCTGAACCCGGCCGACTCTTGTACTCCGCACCCGGCCGACTCTTGTACTCCGCACCCTGGACACTCTTGTACTCTGCACCCGGCCGACTCTTGTACTCAGCACCCTGGACACTCTTGTACTCCGCACCCTGGCGACTCTTGTACTCCGCACCCTGGTGTCTCTTGTACTCCGCACCCTGGTGACTCTTGTACTCTGCACGCGGCCGAATCTTGTACTCTGCACCCTGGTGACTCTTGTACTCCGCACCCTGGTGACTCTTGTACTCTGCACGCGGCCGAATCTTGTACTCTGCACCCTGGTGACTCTTGTACTCCGCACCCTGGTGACTCTTGTACTCTGCACACTGGTGACTCTTGTACTCCGCACCCTGGTGACTCTTGTACTCAGCACCCTGGCGACTCTTGTACTCAGCACCCTGGACACTCTTGTACTCTGCACCCTGCCGACTCTTGTACTCAGCACCCTGGACACTCTTGTACTCCGCACCCTGGCGACTCTTGTACTCAGCACCCTGCGACACTTGTACTCCGCACCCTGCCGACTCTTATACTCCGCACCCTGGACACTATTGTACTCTGCACCCTGGCGACTCTTGTACTCCGCACCCTGCCAACTCTTGTACTCCGCACCCTGGTGACTCTTGTACTCAGCACTCTGCCGACTCTTGTACTCCGCACCCTGGTGACTCTTGTACTCCGCACCCTGCCGACTCTTGTACTCCGCACCCTGGTGACTCTTGTACTCAGCACCCTGCCGACTCTTGTACTCAGCACCCTGGCGACTCTTGTTCTCAGCACCCTGGTGACTCTTGTACTCCGCACCCTGGTTACTCTTGTACTCAGCACCCTGCCGACTCTTGTACTCTGCACCCTGCTGACTCCTGTACTCAGCACCCTGGTGACTCTTGTGCTCCGTACCCTGCCGACTCTTGTACTCTGCACCCTGCCGACTCTTGTACTCTGCACACTGGTGACTCTTGTACTCCGCACCCTGGTGACTCTTGTACTCTGCACCCTGCCGACTCTTGTACTCTTCACCCTGCTGACTCTTGTACTCCGCACCCTGGTGTCTCTTGTACTCTGCACCCGGCCGACTCTTGTACTCTGCACCCTGCTGACTCTTGTACTCTTCACCCTGCTGACTCTTGTACTCTGCACCCTGCTGACTCTTGTACACCGCACCCTGGCGACTCTTGTACTCCGCTCCCTGGTGACTCTTGTACACTGCACCCTGGTGACTCTTGTACTCTGCACCCTGGTGACTCTTGTACTCCGCACCCTGGTGACTCTTGTACTGCGCACCCTGGTGACTCTTGTACTCTGCACCCGGCCGACTCTTGTACTCTGCACCCTGCTGACTCTTGTACACCGCAACCTGGCGACTCTTGTACGCAGAACCCTGGTGACTCTTGTACTCAGCACCCTGCCGACTCTTGTACTCTGCACCCTGCTGACTCCTGTACTCAGCACCCTGGTGACTCTTGTGCTCCGTACCCTGCCGACTCTTGTACTCTGCACCCTGCCGACTCTTGTACTCTGCACACGGGTGACTCTTGTACTCCGCACCCTGGTGACTCTTGTACTCTGCACCCTGCCGACTCTTGTACTCTTCACCCTGCTGACTCTTGTACTCCGCACCCTGGTGTCTCTTGTACTCTGCACCCGGCCGACTCTTGTACTCTGCACCCTGCTGACTCTTGTACTCTTCACCCTGCTGACTCTTGTACTCTGCACCCTGCTGACTCTTGTACACCGCACCCTGGCGACTCTTGTACTCCGCTCCCTGGTGACTCTTGTACACTGCACCCTGGTGACTCTTGTACTCTGCACCCTGGTGACTCTTGTACTCCGCACCCTGGTGACTCTTGTACT
Organism: Hypanus sabinus; assembly: GCF_030144855.1. NCBI lineage: Eukaryota > Metazoa > Chordata > Chondrichthyes > Myliobatiformes > Dasyatidae > Hypanus > Hypanus sabinus. The sequence continues at coordinate 12,930,230 of NC_082726.1, forward strand.
CAGCACCCTGGTGACTCTTGTACTCTGCACCCGGCCGACTCTTGTACTCTGCACCCTGCTGACTCTTGTACACCGCACCCTGGCGACTCTTGTATGCAGAACCCTGCCAACTCTTGTACTGCGCACCCTGGCGACTCTTGTACTCTGCACCCGGCCGACTCTTGTACTCCGCACCCTGGACACTCTTGTACTCCGCACCCTGGACACTCTTGTACTCCGCACCCTGGACACTCTTGTACTCAGCACCCTGCCGAATCTTATACTCAGCACCCTGGACACTCTTGTACTCAGCACCCTGCCGACTCTTGTACTCCGCACCCTGGACACTCTTGTACTCCGCACCCTGGACACTCTTGTACTCCGCACCCTGGACACTCTTGTACTCCGCACCCTGGCGACTCTTGTACTCCGCACCCTGGACACTCTTGTACTCCGCACCCTGCCGACTCTTGTACTCTGCACCCTGGACACTCTTGTACTCCGCACCCTGGCGACTCTTGTACACCGCACCCTGGCGACCCTTGTACGCAGAACCCTGCCAACTCTTGTACTGCGCGCCCTGGTGACTCTTGTACTCTGCACCCGGCCGACACTTGTACTCCGCACTCTGGTGACTCTTGTACTCAGCACCCTGCCGACTCTTGTACTCTGCACCCTGGTGACTCTTGTACTCCGCACCCTGCCGACTCTTGTACTCTGCACCCTGGTGACACTTGTACTCAGCACACTGCCGACTCCTGTACTCAGCACCCTGGTGGCTCTTGTGCTCCGCACCCTGCCGACTCTTGTACTCTGCACCCTGCCGACTCTTGTACTCTGCACCCTGGTGACTCTTGTACTCTGCACCCTGGCGACTCTTGTACGCAGAACCCTGCCAACTCTTGTACTGCGCACCCTGGTGACTCTTGTACTCTGCACCCGGCCGACTCTTGTACTCTGCACCCTGCTGACTCTTGTACACCGCAACCTGGCGACTCTTGTACGCAGAACCCTGGTGACTCTTGCACTGAGCACCCTGCCGACTCTTGAACACCGCACCCTGGTGACTCTTGCACTCAGCACCCTGCCGACTCTTGTACTCTGCACCCTGGCGACTCTTGTACTCTGCACCCTGGCGACTCTTGTACTCTGCACCCTGCTGACTCTTGTACACCGCACCCTGGCGACTCTTGTACGCAGAACCCTGCCAACTCTATATACTGCGCACCCTGGTGACTCTTGTACTCCGCACCCGGCCGACTCTTGTACTCCGCACCCTGGACACTCTTGTACTCCGCACCCTGCTGACTCTTGTACTCCGCACCCTGCCGACTCTTGTACTCCGCACTCTGCCGACTCTTATACTCCGCACCCTGGACACTCTTGTACTCCGCACCCTGCTTACTCTTGTACTCCGCACCCTGCCGACTCTTGTACTCTGCACGCGGCCGAATCTTGTACTCCGCACCCTGGACACTCTTGTACTCTGCACCCTGGACACTCTTGTTCTCTGCACCCTGCCGACTCTTGTACTCAGCACCCTGGACACTCTTGTACTCCGCACCCTGGTGACTCTTGTACTCCGCACCCTGCCGACACATGTTCTCCGCACACTGGCGACTCTTGTATTCAGCACCCTGGCGACTCTTGTACTCTGCACCCTGGACACTCTTGTACTCCGCACCCTGGCGACTCTTGTACTCCGCACCCTGGACACTCTTGTACTCTGCACCCTGGACACTCTTGTACTCCGCACCCTGGCGACTCTTGTACTCCGCACCCTGCCGACTCTTGTACTCCGCACCCTGGACACTCTTGTGCTCCGCACCCTGGTGACTCTTGTACTCCGCACCCTGCCGACACATGTTCTCCGCACACTGGCGACTCTTGTATTCAGCACCCTGGCGACTCTTGTACTCCGCACCCTGCTGACTCTTGTACTCTGCACCCTGGCGACTCTTGTACTCCGCACCCTGGTGAATCTTGTACTCTGCACCCTGGACACTCTTGTACTCCGCACCCTGGTGACTCTTGTACTCTGCACCCTGGACACTCTTGTACTCAGCACCCTGGCGACTCTTATACTCTACACCCTGGCGACTCTTGTACTCCGCACCCTGCCGACACTTGTACTCTGCACCCTGGTGACTCTTGTACTCCGCACCCTGGAGACTCTTATACTCCGCACCCTGGCGACTCTTGTACTCTGCACCCTGGCGACTCTTGTACTCTACACCCTGGCGACTCTTGTACTCCGCACCCTGCCGACACTTGTACTCTGCACCCTGGTGACTCTTGTACTCTGCACCCTGGAGACTCTTATACTCCGCACCCTGGACACTCTTGTACTCCGCACCCTGGACACTCTTATACTCCGCACCCTGGCGACTCTTGTACTCTGCACCCTGGCGACTCTTGTACTCTGCACCCTGGCGACTCTTGTACTCCGCACCCTGGACACTCTTATACTCCGCACCCTGGCGACTCTTGTACTCTGCACCCTGGCGACTCTTGTACTCCCCACCCTGGCGACTCTTGTACTCCGCACCCTGCCGACACTTGTTCTCCGCACCCTGGACACTCTTGTTCTCCGCACCCTGGCGACTCTTGTACTCCGCACCCTGGCGACTCTTGTACTCCGCACCCTGGCGACTCTTATACTCCGCACCCTGGCGACTCTTGTACTCCGCACCCTGGTGACTCTTGTACTCCGCACCCTGGCGACTCTTGTACTCTGCACCCTGGACACTCTTGTACTCCGCACCCTGGCGACTCTTATACTCCGCACCCTGGCGACTCTTGTACTCCGCACCCTGCCGACTCTTGTACTCCGCACCCTGGACACTCATGTACTCTGCACCCTGGACACTCTTGTACTCCGCACCCTGGCGACTCTTGTACTCCGCACCCTGGACACTCTTGTACTCTGCACCCTGGCGACTCTTGTACTCCGCACCCTGGACACTCTTATACTCCGCACCCTGGCGACTCTTGTACTCTGCACCCTGGCGACTCTTGTACTCCCCACCCTGGCGACTCTTGTACTCCGCACCCTGCCGACACTTGTTCTCCGCACCCTGAACACTCTTGTTCTCCGCACCCTGGCGACTCTTGTACTCCGCACCCTGGCGACTCTTGTACTCCGCACCCTGGCGACTCTTATACTCCGCACCCTGGCGACTCTTGTACTCCGCACCCTGGTGACTCTTGTACTCCGCACCCTGGCGACTCTTGTACTCTGCACCCTGGACACTCTTGTACTCCGCACCCTGGCGACTCTTATACTCCGCACCCTGGCGACTCTTGTACTCCGCACCCTGCCGACTCTTGTACTCCGCACCCTGGACACTCATGTACTCTGCACCCTGGACACTCTTGTACTCCGCACCCTGGACACTCTTGTACTCTGCACCCTGGACACTCTTGTACTCCGCACCCTGCCGACTCTTATACTCCGCACCCTGGACACTCTTGTACTCCGCACCCTGGCGACTCTTGTACTCCGCACCCTGGACACTCTTCTACTCCGCACCCTGGCGACTCTTATACTCTGCACCCTGGACACTCTTGTACTCAGCACCCTGCGGACTCTTGTACTCTGCACCCTGCCGACACTTGGACTCCGCACCCTGGTGACTCTTGTACTCAGAACACTGCCGACTCTTGTACTCCGCACCCTGCCGACTCTTGTACTCCGCACGCGGCCGAATCTTGTACTCTGCACCCTGTTGACTCTTGTACTCAGCACCCTGGCGACTCTTGTACTCTACACCCTGGCGACTCTTGTACTCCGCACCCTGGCGACTCTTGTACTCTGCACCCTGGTGACTCTTGTACTCCGCACCCTGGACACTCTTGTACTCCGCACCCTGGACACTCTTCAACTCCGCACCCTGGACACTCTTGTACTCAGCACCCTGGCGACTCTTGTACTCCGCACCCTGGACAGTCTTGTACTCCGCACCATGGCGACTCTTGTACTCTGCACCCTGGCGACTCTTGTACTCCCCACCCTGGCGACTCTTGTACTCCGCACCCTGCCGACACTTGTTCTCCGCACCCTTGAGACTCTTGTTCTCCGCACCCTGGACACTCATGTACTCTGCACCCTGGCGACTCTTATACTCCGCACCCTGGACACTATTGTACTCCGCACCCTGGCGACTCTTATACTCCGCACCCAGCCGACTCTTGTACTCTGCACCCTGGACACTCTTGTACTCCGCACCCTGGACACTCTTCTACTCCGCACCCTGGCGACTCTTGTACTCAGCACCCTGCGGACTCTTGTTCTCCGCACCCTGTACACTCTTGTACTCAGCACCCTGGTGACGCTTGTACTCCGCACCCTGTTGACTCTTGTACTCCGCATCCTGTACACTCTTGTACTCCGCACCCTGGACACTCTTATACTCCGCACCCTGCCGAAACTTGTACTCCACACCCTGCCGACTCTTGTACACCGCACCCTGCCGACTCTTGTACTCCGCACCCTCGTGACTTTTGAACTCAGAACCCTGCCGACTCTTGTACTCCGCACCCTCGTGACTCTTGTACTCTGCACGCGGCCGAATCTTGTACTCTGCACCCTGGTGACTCTTGTACTCCGCACCCTGGTGACTCTTGTACTCTGCACCCTGCCGACTCTTGTTCTCCGCACCCTGGTGACTCTTGTACTCTGCACCCGGCTGACTCTTGTACTCTGCACCCTGCTGACTCTTGTACACCGCACCCTGGCGACTCTTGTACGCAAAACCCTGCCGACTCTTGTACTGCGCACCCTGGTGACTCTTGTACTCTGCATCCGGCCGACTCATGTACTCTGCACCCTCCTGACTCTTGTACACCGCACCCTGGCGACTCTTTTACGCAGAACCCTGCCGACTCTTGTACTCCGGACCCTGCCGACTATTGTTCTCAGCACCCTACCGACTCTTGTATTCCGCACCCTGGTGACTCTTGTACTCAGCACCCTGCCGACTCTTGTACTCTGCACCCTGCCGACACTTGTACTCCGCACCCTGGTGACTCTTGTACTCTGCACCTGGCCGACTCTTGTACTCTGCACCCTGCTGACTCTTGTACACCGCACCCTGGCGACTCTTGTACGCAGAACCCTGCCAACTCTTCTACTGCGCGCCCTGGTGACTCTTGTACTCTGCACCCTGCTGAATCTTGTACACCGCACCCTGGCGACTCTTGTACGCAGAACCCTGGTGACACTTGTACTCAGCACCCTGCCGACTCCTGTACTCCGCACCCTGCCGACTCTTGTACTCTGCACCCTGCCGACTCTTGTACTCTGCACCCTGGTGACTCTTGTACTCCGCACCCTGGACACTCTTGTACTCTGCACCCTGGTGACTCTTGTACTCTGCACCCGGCCGACTCTTGTACTCTTCACCCTGCTGACTCTTGTACTCCGCACCCTGGTGTCTCTTCTACTCTGCACCCGGCCGACTCTTGTACTCCGCACCCTGCCGACTCTTGTACTCCGCACTCTGCCGACACTTATACTCCGCACCCTGGACACTCTTGTACTCCGCACCCTGTTGACTCTTGTACTCCGCATCCTGTACACTCTTGTACTCCGCACCCTGGACACTCTTATACTCCGCACCCTGCCGAAACTTGTACTCCGCACCCTGCCGACTTTTGTACACCGCACCCTGCCGACTCTTGTACTCCGCACCCTCGTGACTTTTGAACTCAGAACCCTGCCGACTCTTGTACTCCGCACCCTCGTGACTCTTGTACTCTGCACGCGGCCGAATCTTGTACTCTGCACCCTGGTGACTCTTGTACTCCGCACCCTGGTGACTCTTGTACTCTGCACCCTGCCGACTCTTGTACTCCGCACCCTGGTGGCACTTGTACTCTGCACCCGTCTGACTCTTGTACTCTGCACCCTGCTGAATCTTGTACACCGCACCCTGGCGACTCTTGTACGCAGAACCCTGCCGACTCTTGTACTGCGCACCCTGGTGACTCTTGTACTCTGCATCTGGCCGACTCATGTACTCTGCACCCTCCTGACTCTTGTACACCGCACACTGGCGACTCTTTTACGCAGAACCCTGCCGACTCTTGTACTCCGGACCCTGCCGACTATTGTTCTCAGCACCCTACCGACTCTTGTATTCCGCACCCTGGTGGCTCTTGTACTCAGCACCCTGCCGACTCCTGTACTCAGCACACTGGTGGCTCTTCTACTCAGCACCCTGCCGACTCTTGTACTCCGCACCCTGCCGACTCCTGTACTCAGCACACTGGTGGCTCTTGTACTCAGCACCCTGCCGACTCTTGTACTCCGCACCCTGCCGACTCTTGTACTCTGCACCCTGGTGACTCCTGTACTCTGCTCCCTGGTGACTCTTGTACTCCGCACACTGGTGACTCTTGTACTCTGCATCCGGCCGACTCATGTACTCTGCACCCTCCTGACTCTTGTACACCGCACCCTGGCGACTCTTTTACGCAGAACCCTGCCGACTCTTGTACTCCGGACCCTGCCGACTATTGTTCTCAGCACCCTACCGACTCTTGTATTCCGCACCCTGGTGACTCTTGTAACTCAGCACCCTGCCGACTCTTGTACTCTGCACCCTGCCGACACTTGTACTCCGCACCCTGGTGACTCTTGTACTCTGCACCTGGCCGACTCTTGTTCTCTGCACCCTGCTGACTCTTGTACACCGCACCCTGGCGACTCTTGTACGCAGAACCCTGCCAACTCTTCTACTGCGCGCCCTGGTGACTCTTGTACTCTGCACCCTGCTGAATCTTGTACACCGCACCCTGGACACTCTTATACTCCGCACCCTGGCGACTCTTGTACTCCGCACCCTGGACACTCTTATACTCCGCACCCTGGCGACTCTTGTACTCTGCACCCTGGCGACTCTTGTACTCCCCACCCTGGCGACTCTTGTACTCCGCACCCTGCCGACACTTGTTCTCCGCACCCTGGACACTCTTGTTCTCCGCACCCTGGCGACTCTTGTACTCCGCACCCTGGCGACTCTTGTACTCCGCACCCTGGCGACTCTTATACTCCGCACCCTGGCGACTCTTGTACTCCGCACCCTGGTGACTCTTGTACTCCGCACCCTGGCGACTCTTGTACTCTGCACCCTGGACACTCTTGTACTCCGCACCCTGGCGACTCTTATACTCCGCACCCTGGCGACTCTTGTACTCCGCACCCTGCCGACTCTTGTACTCCGCACCCTGGACACTCATGTACTCTGCACCCTGGACACTCTTGTACTCCGCACCCTGGACACTCTTGTACTCTGCACCCTGGACACTCTTGTACTCCGCACCCTGCCGACTCTTATACTCCGCACCCTGGACACTCTTGTACTCCGCACCCTGGCGACTCTTGTACTCCGCACCCTGGACACTCTTCTACTCCGCACCCTGGCGACTCTTATACTCCGCACCCTGGACACTCTTGTACTCAGCACCCTGCGGACTCTTGTACTCTGCACCCTGCCGACACTTGGACTCCGCACCCTGGTGACTCTTGTACTCAGAACACTGCCGACTCTTGTACTCCGCACCCTGCCGACTCTTGTACTCCGCACCCTCGTGACTCTTGTACTCTGCACGCGGCCGAATCTTGTACTCTGCACCCTGTTGACTCTTGTACTCAGCACCCTGGCGACTCTTGTACTCTACACCCTGGCGACTCTTGTACTCCGCACCCTGGCGACTCTTGTACTCTGCACCCTGGTGACTCTTGTACTCCGCACCCTGGACACTCTTGTACTCCGCACCCTGGACACTCTTCAACTCCGCACCCTGGACACTCTTGTACTCAGCACCCTGGCGACTCTTGTACTCCGCACCCTGGACACTCATGTACTCTGCACCCTGGCGACTCTTATACTCCGCACCCTGGACACTATTGTACTCCGCACCCTGGCGACTCTTATACTCCGCACCCAGCCGACTCTTGTACTCTGCACCCTGGACACTCTTGTACTCCGCACCCTGGACACTCTTCTACTCCGAACCCTGGCGACTCTTGTACTCAGCACCCTGCGGACTCTTGTTCTCCGCACCCTGTACACTCTTGTACTCAGCACCCTGGTGACGCTTGTACTCCGCACCCTGTTGTCTCTTGTACTCCGCATCCTGGACACTCTTGTACTCCGCACCCTGGTGACTCTTGTACTCTGCACCCTGGACACTCTTGTACTCAGCACCCTGGCGACTCTTATACTCTACACCCTGGCGACTCTTGTACTCCGCACCCTGCCGACACTTGTACTCTGCACCCTGGTGACTCTTGTACTCCGCACCCTGGAGACTCTTATACTCCGCACCCTGGCGACTCTTGTACTCTGCACCCTGGCGACTCTTGTACTCTACACCCTGGCGACTCTTGTACTCCGCACCCTGCCGACACTTGTACTCTGCACCCTGGTGACTCTTGTACTCCGCACCCTGGAGACTCTTATACTCCGCACCCTGGACACTCTTGTACTCCGCACCCTGGACACTCTTATACTCCGCACCCTGGCGACTCTTGTACTCTGCACCCTGGCGACTCTTGTACTCTGCACCCTGGCGACTCTTGTACTCCGCACCCTGGACACTCTTATACTCCGCACCCTGGCGACTCTTGTACTCTGCACCCTGGCGACTCTTGTACTCCCCACCCTGGCGACTCTTGTACTCCGCACCCTGCCGACACTTGTTCTCCGCACCCTGGACACTCTTGTTCTCCGCACCCTGGCGACTCTTGTACTCCGCACCCTGGCGACTCTTGTACTCCGCACCCTGGCGACTCTTATACTCCGCACCCTGGCGACTCTTGTACTCCGCACCCTGGTGACTCTTGTACTCCGCACCCTGGCGACTCTTGTACTCTGCACCCTGGACACTCTTGTACTCCGCACCCTGGCGACTCTTATACTCCGCACCCTGGCGACTCTTGTACTCCGCACCCTGCCGACTCTTGTACTCCGCACCCTGGACACTCATGTACTCTGCACCCTGGACACTCTTGTACTCCGCACCCTGGACACTCTTGTACTCTGCACCCTGGACACTCTTGTACTCCGCACCCTGCCGACTCTTATACTCCGCACCCTGGACACTCTTGTACTCCGCACCCTGGCGACTCTTGTACTCCGCACCCTGGACACTCTTCTACTCCGCACCCTGGCGACTCTTATACTCCGCACCCTGGACACTCTTGTACTCAGCACCCTGCGGACTCTTGTACTCTGCACCCTGCCGACACTTGGACTCCGCACCCTGGTGACTCTTGTACTCAGAACACTGCCGACTCTTGTACTCCGCACCCTGCCGACTCTTGTACTCCGCACCCTCGTGACTCTTGTACTCAGAACCCTGCTGACTCTTGTACTCTGCACCCTGCCGACTCTTGTACTCCGCACCCTGCCGACTCCTGTACTCAACACCCTGGTGGCTCTTGTGCTCCGCACCCTGCCGACTCTTGTACTCTGCACCCTGCCGACTCTTGTACTCTGCACCCTGGTGACTTTTGTACTCCGCACCCTGGTGACTCTTGTACTCTGCACACTGGTGACTCTTGTACTCTGCTCCCGGCCGACTCTTGTACTCTTCACCCTGGTGACTCTTGTACTCCGCACCCTGCTGACTCTTGTACTCCGCACCCTGGTGTCTCTTGTACTCTGCACCCGGCCGACTCTTGTACTCTGCACCCTGCTGACTCTTGTACTCCGCACCCTGCCGACTCTTGTACTCCGCACCCTCGTGACTCTTGTACTCTGCACGCTGCCGAATCTTGTACTCTGCACCCTGGTGACTCTTGTACTCTGCACCCTGCCGACTCTTGTACTCCGCACCCTGGTGACTCTTGTACTCTGCACCCGGCTGACTCTTGTACTCTGCACCCTGCTGACTCTTGTACACCGCACCCTGGCGACTCTTGTACTGCGCACCCTGGTGACTCTTGTACTCTGCATCCGGCCGACTCTTGTACTCAGCACCCTGGTGACTCTTGAACACCGCACCCTGGTGACTCTTGTACTCCGCACCCTGGCGACTCTTGTACTCCGCACCCTGGTTACTCTTGTACTCAGCACCCTGGCGACTCTTGTACTCCGCACCCTGGTTACTCTTGTACTCAGCACCCTGCCGACTCTTGTACTCCGCACCCTGGTGACTCTTGTACTCAGCACCCTGCCGAATCTTGTACTCCGCACCCTGCCGACTCTTGTACTCAGCACCCTGCCGAATCTTGTACTCCGCACCCTGCCGACTCTTGTACTCCGCACCCTGGTGACTCTTGTACTCAGCACCCTGGCGACTCTTGTACTCCGCACCCTGGTTACTCTTGTACTCAGCACCCTGCCGACTCTTGTACTCCGCACCCTGCCGACTCCTGTACTCAGCACCCTGGTGACTCTTGTGCTCCGCACCCTGCCGACTCTTGTACTCCGGACCCTGCCGACTCCTGTACTCAGCACCCTGCCGACTCTTGTACTCCGCACCCTGCCGACTCTTGTACTCAGCACCCTGGCGACTCTTGTACACCGCACCCTGGTGACTCTTGTACTCAGCACCCTGCCGACCCTTGTACTCTGCACCCTGGTGACTGTTGTACTCTGCACCCTGGTGACTCTTGTACTCAGCACCCTGGTGACTCTTGTACTCAGCACCCTGCCGACCCTTGTACTCTGCACCCTGGTGACTCTTGTACTCAGCACCCTGGTGACTCTTGAACACCGCACCCTGGTGACTCTTGTACTCAGCACCCTGCCGACTCCTGTACTCAGCACCCTGGTGGCTCTTGTACTCAGCACCCTGCCGACTCTTGTACTCCGCACCCTGGCGACTTTTGTACTCAGCACCCTGCTGACTCTTGTACTCCGCACCCTGGCGACTCTTGTACTCCGCACCCTGGTGACTCTTGTACTCCGCACCCTGCCGACTCTTGTACTCTGCACCCTGGTGACACTTGTACTCAGCACCCTGCCGACTCTTGTACTCCGCACCCTGCCGACTCCTGTACTCAACACCCTGGTGGCTCTTGTGCTCCGCACCCTGCCGACTCTTGTACTCTGCACCCTGCCGACTCTTGTACTCTGCACCCTGGTGACTTTTGTACTCCGCACCCTGGTGACTCTTGTACTCTGCACACTGGTGACTCTTGTACTCTGCTCCCGGCCGACTCTTGTACTCTTCACCCTGGTGACTCTTGTACTCCGCACCCTGCTGACTCTTGTACTCCGCACCCTGGTGTCTCTTGTACTCTGCACCCGGCCGACTCTTGTACTCTGCACCCTGCTGACTCTTGTACTCCGCACCCTGCCGACTCTTGTACTCCGCACCCTCGTGACTCTTGTACTCTGCACGCTGCCGAATCTTGTACTCTGCACCCTGGTGACTCTTGTACTCTGCACCCTGCCGACTCTTGTACTCCGCACCCTGGTGACTCTTGTACTCTGCACCCGGCTGACTCTTGTACTCTGCACCCTGCTGACTCTTGTACACCGCACCCTGGCGACTCTTGTACTGCGTACCCTGGTGACTCTTGTACTCTGCATCCGGCCGACTCTTGTACTCAGCACCCTGGTGACTCTTGAACACCGCACCCTGGTGACTCTTGTACTCCGCACCCTGGCGACTCTTGTACTCCGCACCCTGGTTACTCTTGTACTCAGCACCCTGGCGACTCTTGTACTCCGCACCCTGGTTACTCTTGTACTCAGCACCCTGCCGACTCTTGTACTCCGCACCCTGGTGACTCTTGTACTCAGCACCCTGCCGAATCTTGTACTCCGCACCCTGCCGACTCTTGTACTCAGCACCCTGCCGAATCTTGTAATCCGCACCCTGGTGACTCTTATACTCCGCACCCTGGCGACTCTTGTACTCTGCACCCTGGCGACTCTTGTACTCTGCACCCTGGCGACTCTTGTACTCCGCACCCTGGACACTCTTATACTCCGCACCCTGGCGACTCTTGTACTCTGCACCCTGGCGACTCTTGTACTCCCCACCCTGGCGACTCTTGTACTCCGCACCCTGCCGACACTTGTTCTCCGCACCCTGGACACTCTTGTTCTCCGCACCCTGGCGACTCTTGTACTCCGCACCCTGGCGACTCTTGTACTCCGCACCCTGGCGACTCTTATACTCCGCACCCTGGCGACTCTTGTACTCCGCACCCTGGTGACTCTTGTACTCCGCACCCTGGCGACTCTTGTACTCTGCACCCTGGACACTCTTGTACTCCGCACCCTGGCGACTCTTATACTCCGCACCCTGGCGACTCTTGTACTCCGCACCCTGCCGACTCTTGTACTCCGCACCCTGGACACTCATGTACTCTGCACCCTGGACACTCTTGTACTCCGCACCCTGGACACTCTTGTACTCTGCACCCTGGACACTCTTGTACTCCGCACCCTGCCGACTCTTATACTCCGCACCCTGGACACTCTTGTACTCCGCACCCTGGCGACTCTTGTACTCCGCACCCTGGACACTCTTCTACTCCGCACCCTGGCGACTCTTATACTCCGCACCCTGGACACTCTTGTACTCAGCACCCTGCGGACTCTTGTACTCTGCACCCTGCCGACACTTGGACTCCGCACCCTGGTGACTCTTGTACTCAGAACACTGCCGACTCTTGTACTCCGCACCCTGCCGACTCTTGTACTCCGCACCCTCGTGACTCTTGTACTCAGAACCCTGCCGACTCTTGTACTCCGGACCCTGCCGACTCCTGTACTCAGCACCCTGCCGACTCTTGTACTCCGCACCCTGCCGACTCTTGTACTCAGCACCCTGGCGACTCTTGTACACCGCACCCTGGTGACTCTTGTACTCAGCACCCTGCCGACCCTTGTACTCTGCACCCTGGTGACTGTTGTACTCTGCACCCTGGTGACTCTTGTACTCAGCACCCTGGTGACTCTTGTACTCAGCACCCTGCCGACCCTTGTACTCTGCACCCTGGTGACTCTTGTACTCAGCACCCTGGTGACTCTTGAACACCGCACCCTGGTGACTCTTGTACTCAGCACCCTGCCGACTCCTGTACTCAGCACCCTGGTGGCTCTTGTACTCAGCACCCTGCCGACTCTTGTACTCCGCACCCTGGCGACTTTTGTACTCAGCACCCTGCTGACTCTTGTACTCCGCACCCTGGCGACTCTTGTACTCCGCACCCTGGTGACTCTTGTACTCCGCACCCTGCCGACTCTTGTACTCTGCACCCTGGTGACACTTGTACTCAGCACCCTGCCGACTCTTGTACTCCGCACCCTGCCGACTCCTGTACTCAACACCCTGGTGGCTCTTGTGCTCCGCACCCTGCCGACTCTTGTACTCTGCACCCTGCCGACTCTTGTACTCTGCACCCTGGTGACTTTTGTACTCCGCACCCTGGTGACTCTTGTACTCTGCACACTGGTGACTCTTGTACTCTGCTCCCGGCCGACTCTTGTACTCTTCACCCTGGTGACTCTTGTACTCCGCACCCTGCTGACTCTTGTACTCCGCACCCTGGTGTCTCTTGTACTCTGCACCCGGCCGACTCTTGTACTCTGCACCCTGCTGACTCTTGTACTCCGCACCCTGCCGACTCTTGTACTCCGCACCCTCGTGACTCTTGTACTCTGCACGCTGCCGAATCTTGTACTCTGCACCCTGGTGACTCTTGTACTCTGCACCCTGCCGACTCTTGTACTCCGCACCCTGGTGACTCTTGTACTCTGCACCCGGCTGACTCTTGTACTCTGCACCCTGCTGACTCTTGTACACCGCACCCTGGCGACTCTTGTACTGCGTACCCTGGTGACTCTTGTACTCTGCATCCGGCCGACTCTTGTACTCAGCACCCTGGTGACTCTTGAACACCGCACCCTGGTGACTCTTGTACTCCGCACCCTGGCGACTCTTGTACTCCGCACCCTGGTTACTCTTGTACTCAGCACCCTGGCGACTCTTGTACTCCGCACCCTGGTTACTCTTGTACTCAGCACCCTGCCGACTCTTGTACTCCGCACCCTGGTGACTCTTGTACTCAGCACCCTGCCGAATCTTGTACTCCGCACCCTGCCGACTCTTGTACTCAGCACCCTGCCGAATCTTGTAATCCGCACCCTGGTGACTCTTATACTCCGCACCCTGGCGACTCTTGTACTCTGCACCCTGGCGACTCTTGTACTCTGCACCCTGGCGACTCTTGTACTCCGCACCCTGGACACTCTTATACTCCGCACCCTGGCGACTCTTGTACTCTGCACCCTGGCGACTCTTGTACTCCCCACCCTGGCGACTCTTGTACTCCGCACCCTGCCGACACTTGTTCTCCGCACCCTGGACACTCTTGTTCTCCGCACCCTGGCGACTCTTGTACTCCGCACCCTGGCGACTCTTGTACTCCGCACCCTGGCGACTCTTATACTCCGCACCCTGGCGACTCTTGTACTCCGCACCCTGGTGACTCTTGTACTCCGCACCCTGGCGACTCTTGTACTCTGCACCCTGGACACTCTTGTACTCCGCACCCTGGCGACTCTTATACTCCGCACCCTGGCGACTCTTGTACTCCGCACCCTGCCGACTCTTGTACTCCGCACCCTGGACACTCATGTACTCTGCACCCTGGACACTCTTGTACTCCGCACCCTGGACACTCTTGTACTCTGCACCCTGGACACTCTTGTACTCCGCACCCTGCCGACTCTTATACTCCGCACCCTGGACACTCTTGTACTCCGCACCCTGGCGACTCTTGTACTCCGCACCCTGGACACTCTTCTACTCCGCACCCTGGCGACTCTTATACTCCGCACCCTGGACACTCTTGTACTCAGCACCCTGCGGACTCTTGTACTCTGCACCCTGCCGACACTTGGACTCCGCACCCTGGTGACTCTTGTACTCAGAACACTGCCGACTCTTGTACTCCGCACCCTGCCGACTCTTGTACTCCGCACCCTCGTGACTCTTGTACTCAGAACCCTGCCGACTCTTGTACTCCGCACCCTGCCGACTCCTGTACTCAACACCCTGGTGGCTCTTGTGCTCCGCACCCTGCCGACTCTTGTACTCTGCACCCTGCCGACTCTTGTACTCTGCACCCTGGTGACTTTTGTACTCCGCACCCTGGTGACTCTTGTACTCTGCACACTGGTGACTCTTGTACTCTGCTCCCGGCCGACTCTTGTACTCTTCACCCTGGTGACTCTTGTACTCCGCACCCTGCTGACTCTTGTACTCCGCACCCTGGTGTCTCTTGTACTCTGCACCCGGCCGACTCTTGTACTCTGCACCCTGCTGACTCTTGTACTCCGCACCCTGCCGACTCTTGTACTCCGCACCCTCGTGACTCTTGTACTCTGCACGCTGCCGAATCTTGTACTCTGCACCCTGGTGACTCTTGTACTCTGCACCCTGCCGACTCTTGTACTCCGCACCCTGGTGACTCTTGTACTCTGCACCCGGCTGACTCTTGTACTCTGCACCCTGCTGACTCTTGTACACCGCACCCTGGCGACTCTTGTACTGCGCACCCTGGTGACTCTTGTACTCTGCATCCGGCCGACTCTTGTACTCAGCACCCTGGTGACTCTTGAACACCGCACCCTGGTGACTCTTGTACTCCGCACCCTGGCGACTCTTGTACTCCGCACCCTGGTTACTCTTGTACTCAGCACCCTGGCGACTCTTGTACTCCGCACCCTGGTTACTCTTGTACTCAGCACCCTGCCGACTCTTGTACTCCGCACCCTGGTGACTCTTGTACTCAGCACCCTGCCGAATCTTGTACTCCGCACCCTGCCGACTCTTGTACTCAGCACCCTGCCGAATCTTGTACTCCGCACCCTGCCGACTCTTGTACTCCGCACCCTGGTGACTCTTGTACTCAGCACCCTGGCGACTCTTGTACTCCGCACCCTGGTTACTCTTGTACTCAGCACCCTGCCGACTCTTGTACTCCGCACCCTGCCGACTCCTGTACTCAGCACCCTGGTGACTCTTGTGCTCCGCACCCTGCCGACTCTTGTACTCCGGACCCTGCCGACTCCTGTACTCAGCACCCTGCCGACTCTTGTACTCCGCACCCTGCCGACTCTTGTACTCAGCACCCTGGCGACTCTTGTACACCGCACCCTGGTGACTCTTGTACTCAGCACCCTGCCGACCCTTGTACTCTGCACCCTGGTGACTGTTGTACTCTGCACCCTGGTGACTCTTGTACTCAGCACCCTGGTGACTCTTGTACTCAGCACCCTGCCGACCCTTGTACTCTGCACCCTGGTGACTCTTGTACTCAGCACCCTGGTGACTCTTGAACACCGCACCCTGGTGACTCTTGTACTCAGCACCCTGCCGACTCCTGTACTCAGCACCCTGGTGGCTCTTGTACTCAGCACCCTGCCGACTCTTGTACTCCGCACCCTGCCGACTCCTGTACTCAGCACCCTGGTGGCTCTTGTGCTCCGCACCCTGCCGACTCTTGTACTCTGCACCCTGCCGACTCTTGTACTCTGCACCCTGGTGACTCCTGTACTCTGCACCCTGGTGACTCTTGTACTCCGCACCCTGGTGACTCATGTACTCTGCACCCTGCCGACTCTTGTACTCCGCACCCTGGTGTCTCTTGTACTCTGCACCCGGCCGACTCTTGTACTCAGCACCCTGCTGACTCTTGTACTCCGCACCCTGGTGACTCTTGTGCTCTGCACCCGGCCGACTCTTGTACTCTGCACCATGCTGACTCTTGTACACCGCACCCTGGCGACTCTTGTACGCAGAACCCTGGTGTCTCTTGTACTCTACACGCGGCCGAATCTTGTACTCTGCACCCTGCTGACTCTTGTACACCGCACCCTGGCGACTCTTGTACGCAGAACCCTGCCAACTCTTGTACTCCGCACCCTGGTGACTCTTGTACTCAGCACTCTGCCGACTCTTGTACTCCGCACCCTGGTGACTCTTGTACTCCGCACCCTGGTGACTCTAGTACTCAGCACCCTGCCGACTCTTGTACTCCGCACCCTGCCGACTCTTGTACTCCGCACCCTGGTGACTCTTGTACTCAGCACCCTGGCGACTCTTGTACTCAGCACCCTGGTGACTCTTGTACTCCGCACCCTGGTTACTCTTGTACTCAGCACCCTGCCGACTCTTGTACTCCGCACCCTGCCGACTCCTGTACTCAGCACCCTGGTGACTCTTGTGCTCCGCACCCTGCCGACTCTTGTACTCTGCACCCTGCCGACTCTTGTACTCTGCACCCTGGTGACTCTTGTACTCCGCACCCTGGTGAATCTTGTACTCTACACACTGGTGACTCTTGTACTCTGCACCCGGCCGACTCTTGTACTCTTCACCCTGCTGACTCTTGTACTCCGCACCCTGCCGACTCTTGTACTCTGCACCCTGCCGACTCTTGTACTCTGCACCCTGGTGACTCTTGTACTCCGCACCCTGGACACTCTTGTACTCTGCACCCTGGTGACTCTTGTACTCTGCACCCGGCCGACTCTTGTACTCTTCACCCTGCTGACTCTTGTACTCCGCACCCTGGTGTCTCTTCTACTCTGCACCCGGCCGACTCTTGTACTCTGCACCCTGGCGACTCTTGTACGCAGAACCCTGCCAACTCTTGTACTGCGCACCCTGGTGACTCTTGTACTCTGCACCCGGCCGACTCTATTACTCTGCACCCTGCTGCCTCTTGTACACCGCACCCTGGCGACTCTTGTACGCAGAACCCTGCCAACTCTTGTACTGCGCACCCTGGTGACTCTTGTACTCTGCACCCGGCCGACTCTTGTACTCTGCACCCTGCTGACTCTTGTACACCGCACCCTGGCGACTCTTGTACGCAGAACCCTGGTGACTCTTGCACTCAGCACCCTGCCGACTCTTGTACTCTGCACCCTGGCGACTCTTGTACTCTGCACCCTGGCGACTCTTGTACTCTGCACCCTGGCGACTCTTGTACTCAGCACCCTGGCGACTCTTGTACTCCGCACCCTGCTGACTCTTGTACACCGCAGCCTGGCGACTCTTGTACGCAGAACCCTGCCGACTCTTGTACTCCGCACTCTGGTGACTCTTGTACTCAGCACTCTGCCGACTTTTGTACTCAGCACCCTGCTGACTCTTGTACTCCGCACCCTGGCGACTCTTGTACTCCGCACCCTGGTGACTCTTGTACTCCGCACCCTGCCGACTCTTGTACTCTGCACCCTGGTGACACTTGTACTCAGCACCCTGCCGACTCTTGTACTCCGCACCCTGCCGACTCCTGTACTCAACACCCTGGTGGCTCTTGTGCTCCGCACCCTGCCGACTCTTGTACTCTGCACCCTGCCGACTCTTGTACTCTGCACCCTGGTGACTTTTGTACTCCGCACCCTGGTGACTCTTGTACTCTGCACACTGGTGACTCTTGTACTCTGCTCCCGGCCGACTCTTGTACTCTTCACCCTGGTGACTCTTGTACTCCGCACCCTGCTGACTCTTGTACTCCGCACCCTGGTGTCTCTTGTACTCTGCACCCGGCCGACTCTTGTACTCTGCACCCTGCTGACTCTTGTACTCCGCACCCTGCCGACTCTTGTACTCCGCACCCTCGTGACTCTTGTACTCTGCACGCTGCCGAATCTTGTACTCTGCACCCTGGTGACTCTTGTACTCTGCACCCTGCCGACTCTTGTACTCCGCACCCTGGTGACTCTTGTACTCTGCACCCGGCTGACTCTTGTACTCTGCACCCTGCTGACTCTTGTACACCGCACCCTGGCGACTCTTGTACTGCGTACCCTGGTGACTCTTGTACTCTGCATCCGGCCGACTCTTGTACTCAGCACCCTGGTGACTCTTGAACACCGCACCCTGGTGACTCTTGTACTCCGCACCCTGGCGACTCTTGTACTCCGCACCCTGGTTACTCTTGTACTCAGCACCCTGGCGACTCTTGTACTCCGCACCCTGGTTACTCTTGTACTCAGCACCCTGCCGACTCTTGTACTCCGCACCCTGGTGACTCTTGTACTCAGCACCCTGCCGAATCTTGTACTCCGCACCCTGCCGACTCTTGTACTCAGCACCCTGCCGAATCTTGTAATCCGCACCCTGGTGACTCTTGTACTCCGCACCCTGGTTACTCTTGTACTCAGCACCCTGCCGACTCTTGTACTCCGCACCCTGCCGACTCCTGTACTCAGCACCCTGGTGACTCATGTGCTCCGCACCCTGCCGACTCTTGTACTCCGGACCCTGCCGACTCCTGTACTCAGCACCCTGCCGACTCTTGTACTCCGCACCCTGCCGACTCTTGTACTCATCACCCTGGCGACTCTTGAACACCGCACCCTGGCGACTCTTGTACTCAGCACCCTGCCGACCCTTGTACTCTGCACCCTGGTGACTGTTGTACTCAGCACCCTGGTGACTCTTGTACTCAGCACCCTGGTGACTCTTGTACTCAGCACCCTGCCGACCCTTGTACTCTGCACCCTGGTGACTCTTGTACTCAGCACCCTGGTGACTCTTGTACTCAGCACCCTGGTGACTCTTGAACACCGCACCCTGGTGACTCTTGTACTCAGCACCCTGCCGACTCTTGTACTCTGCACCCTGGTGACTCTTGTACTCAGCACCCTGGTGACTCTTGAACACCGCACCCTGGTGACTCTTGTACTCAGCACCCTGCCGACTCCTGTACTCAGCACCCTGGTGGCTCTTGTACTCAGCACCCTGCCGACTCTTGTACTCCGCACCCTGCCGACTCCTGTACTCAGCACCCTGGTGGCTCTTGTGCTCCGCACCCTGCCGACTCTTGTACTCTGCACCCTGCCGACTCTTGTACTCTGCACCCTGGTGACTCCTGTACTCTGCACCCTGGTGACTCTTGTACTCCGCACCCTGGTGACTCATGTACTCTGCACCCTGCCGACTCTTGTACTCCGCACCCTGGTGTGTCTTGTACTCTGCACCCGGCCGACTCTTGTACTCTGCACCCTGCTGACTCTTGTACTCCGCACCCTGGTGACTCTTGTGCTCTGCACCCGGCCGACTCTTGTACTCTGCACCATGCTGACTCTTGTACACCGCACCCTGGCGACTCTTGTACGCAGAACCCTGGTGTCTCTTGTACTCTACACGCGGCCGAATCTTGTACACTGCACCCTGCTGACTCTTGTACACCGCACCCTGGCGACTCTTGTACGCAGAACCCTGCCAACTCTTGTACTCCGCACCCTGGTGACTCTTGTACTCAGCACTCTGCCGACTCTTGTACTCCGCACCCTGGTGACTCTTGTACTCCGCACCCTGGTGACTCTTGTACTCAGCACCCTGCCGACTCTTGTACTCCGCACCCTGCCGACTCCTGTACTCAGCACCCTGGTGGCTCTTGTGCTCCGCACCCTGCCGACTCTTGTACTCTGCACCCTGCCGACTCTTGTACTCTGCACCCTGGTGACTCCTGTACTCTGCACCCTGGTGACTCTTGTACTCCGCACCCTGGTGACTCATGTACTCTGCACCCTGCCGACTCTTGTACTCCGCACCCTGGTGTGTCTTGTACTCTGCACCCGGCCGACTCTTGTACTCTGCACCCTGCTGACTCTTGTACTCCGCACCCTGGTGACTCTTGTGCTCTGCACCCGGCCGACTCTTGTACTCTGCACCATGCTGACTCTTGTACACCGCACCCTGGCGACTCTTGTACGCAGAACCCTGGTGTCTCTTGTACTCTACACGCGGCCGAATCTTGTACACTGCACCCTGCTGACTCTTGTACACCGCACCCTGGCGACTCTTGTACGCAGAACCCTGCCAACTCTTGTACTCCGCACCCTGGTGACTCTTGTACTCAGCACTCTGCCGACTCTTGTACTCCGCACCCTGGTGACTCTTGTACTCCGCACCCTGGTGACTCTTGTACTCAGCACCCTGCCGACTCTTGTACTCCGCACCCTGCCGACTCTTGTACTCCGCACCCTGGTGACTCTTGTACTCAGCACCCTGGCGACTCTTGTACTCAGCACCCTGGTGACTCTTGTACTCCGCACCCTGGTTACTCTTGTACTCCGCACCCTGCCGACTCCTGTACTCAGCACCCTGGTGGCTCTTGTGCTCCGCACCCTGCCGACTCTTGTACTCTGCACCCTGCCGACTCTTGTACTCTGCACCCTGGTGACTCCTGTACTCTGCACCCTGGTGACTCTTGTACTCCGCACCCTGGTGACTCATGTACTCTGCACCCTGCCGACTCTTGTACTCCGCACCCTGGTGTGTCTTGTACTCTGCACCCGGCCGACTCTTGTACTCTGCACCCTGCTGACTCTTGTACTCCGCACCCTGGTGACTCTTGTGCTCTGCACCCGGCCGACTCTTGTACTCTGCACCATGCTGACTCTTGTACACCGCACCCTGGCGACTCTTGTACGCAGAACCCTGGTGTCTCTTGTACTCTACACGCGGCCGAATCTTGTACACTGCACCCTGCTGACTCTTGTACACCGCACCCTGGCGACTCTTGTACGCAGAACCCTGCCAACTCTTGTACTCCGCACCCTGGTGACTCTTGTACTCAGCACTCTGCCGACTCTTGTACTCCGCACCCTGGTGACTCTTGTACTCCGCACCCTGGTGACTCTTGTACTCAGCACCCTGCCGACTCTTGTACTCCGCACCCTGCCGACTCTTGTACTCCGCACCCTGGTGACTCTTGTACTCAGCACCCTGGCGACTCTTGTACTCAGCACCCTGGTGACTCTTGTACTCCGCACCCTGGTTACTCTTGTACTCAGCACCCTGCCGACTCTTGTACTCCGCACCCTGCCGACTCCTGTACTCAGCACCCTGGTGACTCTTGTGCTCCGCACCCTGCCTACTCTTGTACTCTGCACCCTGCCGACTCTTGTACTCTGCACCCTGGTGACTCTTGTACTCCGCACCCTGGTGAATCTTGTACTCTACACACTGGTGACTCTTGTACTCTGCACCCGGCCGACTCTTGTACTCTTCACCCTGCTGACTCTTGTACTCCGCACCCTGGTGTCTCTTGTACTCTGCACCCGGCCGACTCTTGTACTCCGCACCCGGCCGACTCTTGTACTGTGCACCCTGCTGACTCTTGTACACCGCACCCTGGCGACTCTTGTACACCGCTCCCTAGTGACTCTTGTACTCAGCACCCTGGTGTCTCTTGCACTCCGCACGCGGCCGAATCTTGTACTCTGCACCCTGTTGACTCTTGTACTCCGCACCCTGGTGACTCTTGTACTCTGCACCCTGCCGACTCTTGTACGCAGAACCCTGCCAACTCTTGTACTGCGCGCCCTGGTGACTCTTGTACTCTGCACCCGGCCGACTCTTGTACTCTGCACCCTGCTGAATCTTGTACACCGCACCCTGGCGACTCTTGTACGCAGAACCCTGCCGACTCTTGTACTGCGCACCCTGGTGACTCTTGTACTCTGCACCCGGCCGACTCTTGTACTCCGCACTCTGGTGACTATTGTACTCTGCACCCGGCCGACTCTTGTACTCTGCACCCTGCCGACTTTTGTACTCAGCACTCTGCCGACTCTTGTACTCAGAACCCTGCCGACTCCTGTACTCCGCACCCTGGTGACTCTTGTACTCAGCACCCTGGTGGCTCTTGTGCTCCGCACCCTGCCGACTCTTGTACTCCGCACCCTGGTGACACTTGTACTCAGCACCCTGCCGACTCCTGTACTCAGCACACTGGTGGCTCTTGTGCTCCGCACCCTGCCGACTCTTGTACTCAGCACCCTGGCGACTCTTGTACTCAGCACCCTGGCGACTCTTGTACTCAGCACCCTGCCGACTCTTGTACTCCGCACCCTGGACGCTCTTGTACTCTGCACCCTGGTGACTCTTGTACTCCGCACCCTGGTGTCTCTTCTACTCTGCACCCGGCCGACTCTTGTACTCTGCACCCTGGCGACTCTTGTACGCAGAACCCTGCCAACTCTTGTACTGCGCACCCTGGTGACTCTTGTACTCTGCACCCGGCCGACTCTTGTACTCTGCACCCTGCTGACTCTTGTACACCGCACCCTGGCGACTCTTGTACGCAGAACCCTGGTGACTCTTGCACTCAGCACCCTGCCGACTCTTGTACTCAGCACCCTGCCGACTCTTGTACTCCGCACCCTGCCGACTCCTGTACTCAGCACCCTGGTGGCTCTTGTGCTCCGCACCCTGCCGACTCTTGTACTCTGCACCCTGCCGACTCTTGTACTCCGCACCCTGGTGACTCTTGTACTCTGCACCCTGGCGACTCTTGTACTCCGCACCCTGGACACTCTTGTACTCCGCACCCTGGACACTCTTGTACTCCGCACTCTGGCGACTCATGTACTCTGCACCCTGCCGACTCTTGTACTCCGCACCCTGGTGTCTCTTGTACTCTGCACCCGGCCGACTCTTGTACTCTGCACCCTGCTGACTCTTGTACTCCGCACCCTGGTGACTCTTGTGCTCTGCACCCGGCCGAATCTTGTACTCTGCACCATGCTGACTCTTGTACACCGCACCCTGGCGACTCTTGTACGCAGAACCCTGGTGTCTCTTGTACTCTACACGCGGCCGAATCTTGTACTCTGCACCCTGCTGACTCTTGTACACCGCACCCTGGCGACTCTTGTACGCAGAACCCTGCCAACTCTTGTACTCCGCACCCTGGTGACTCTTGTACTCAGCACTCTGCCGACTCTTGTACTCCGCACCCTGGTGACTCTTGTACTCCGCACCCTGGTGACTCTTGTACTCAGCACCCTGCCGACTCTTGTACTCCGCACCCTGCCGACTCTTGTACTCCGCACCCTGGTGACTCTTGTACTCAGCACCCTGGCGACTCTTGTACTCAGCACCCTGGTGACTCTTGTACTCCGCACCCTGGTTACTCTTGTACTCAGCACCCTGCCGAATCTTGTACTCCGCACCCTGCCGACTCTTGTACTCAGCACCCTGCCGAATCTTGTAATCCGCACCCTGGTGACTCTTGTACTCCGCACCCTGGTTACTCTTGTACTCAGCACCCTGCCGACTCTTGTACTCCGCACCCTGCCGACTCCTGTACTCAGCACCCTGGTGACTCATGTGCTCCGCACCCTGCCGACTCTTGTACTCCGGACCCTGCCGACTCCTGTACTCAGCACCCTGCCGACTCTTGTACTCCGCACCCTGCCGACTCTTGTACTCATCACCCTGGCGACTCTTGAACACCGCACCCTGGCGACTCTTGTACTCAGCACCCTGCCGACCCTTGTACTCTGCACCCTGGTGACTGTTGTACTCAGCACCCTGGTGACTCTTGTACTCAGCACCCTGGTGACTCTTGTACTCAGCACCCTGCCGACCCTTGTACTCTGCACCCTGGTGACTCTTGTACTCAGCACCCTGGTGACTCTTGTACTCAGCACCCTGGTGACTCTTGAACACCGCACCCTGGTGACTCTTGTACTCAGCACCCTGCCGACTCTTGTACTCTGCACCCTGGTGACTCTTGTACTCAGCACCCTGGTGACTCTTGAACACCGCACCCTGGTGACTCTTGTACTCAGCACCCTGCCGACTCCTGTACTCAGCACCCTGGTGGCTCTTGTACTCAGCACCCTGCCGACTCTTGTACTCCGCACCCTGCCGACTCCTGTACTCAGCACCCTGGTGGCTCTTGTGCTCCGCACCCTGCCGACTCTTGTACTCTGCACCCTGCCGACTCTTGTACTCTGCACCCTGGTGACTCCTGTACTCTGCACCCTGGTGACTCTTGTACTCCGCACCCTGGTGACTCATGTACTCTGCACCCTGCCGACTCTTGTACTCCGCACCCTGGTGTGTCTTGTACTCTGCACCCGGCCGACTCTTGTACTCTGCACCCTGCTGACTCTTGTACTCCGCACCCTGGTGACTCTTGTGCTCTGCACCCGGCCGACTCTTGTACTCTGCACCATGCTGACTCTTGTACACCGCACCCTGGCGACTCTTGTACGCAGAACCCTGGTGTCTCTTGTACTCTACACGCGGCCGAATCTTGTACACTGCACCCTGCTGACTCTTGTACACCGCACCCTGGCGACTCTTGTACGCAGAACCCTGCCAACTCTTGTACTCCGCACCCTGGTGACTCTTGTACTCAGCACTCTGCCGACTCTTGTACTCCGCACCCTGGTGACTCTTGTACTCCGCACCCTGGTGACTCTTGTACTCAGCACCCTGCCGACTCTTGTACTCCGCACCCTGCCGACTCTTGTACTCCGCACCCTGGTGACTCTTGTACTCAGCACCCTGGCGACTCTTGTACTCAGCACCCTGGTGACTCTTGTACTCCGCACCCTGGTTACTCTTGTACTCAGCACCCTGCCGACTCTTGTACTCCGCACCCTGCCGACTCCTGTACTCAGCACCCTGGTGACTCTTGTGCTCCGCACCCTGCCTACTCTTGTACTCTGCACCCTGCCGACTCTTGTACTCTGCACCCTGGTGACTCTTGTACTCCGCACCCTGGTGAATCTTGTACTCTACACACTGGTGACTCTTGTACTCTGCACCCGGCCGACTCTTGTACTCTTCACCCTGCTGACTCTTGTACTCCGCACCCTGGTGTCTCTTGTACTCTGCACCCGGCCGACTCTTGTACTCCGCACCCGGCCGACTCTTGTACTGTGCACCCTGCTGACTCTTGTACACCGCACCCTGGCGACTCTTGTACACCGCTCCCTAGTGACTCTTGTACTCAGCACCCTGGTGTCTCTTGCACTCCGCACGCGGCCGAATCTTGTACTCTGCACCCTGTTGACTCTTGTACTCCGCACCCTGGTGACTCTTGTACTCTGCACCCTGCCGACTCTTGTACGCAGAACCCTGCCAACTCTTGTACTGCGCGCCCTGGTGACTCTTGTACTCTGCACCCGGCCGACTCTTGTACTCTGCACCCTGCTGAATCTTGTACACCGCACCCTGGCGACTCTTGTACGCAGAACCCTGCCGACTCTTGTACTGCGCACCCTGGTGACTCTTGTACTCTGCACCCGGCCGACTCTTGTACTCCGCACTCTGGTGACTATTGTACTCTGCACCCGGCCGACTCTTGTACTCTGCACCCTGCCGACTTTTGTACTCAGCACTCTGCCGACTCTTGTACTCAGAACCCTGCCGACTCCTGTACTCCGCACCCTGGTGACTCTTGTACTCAGCACCCTGGTGGCTCTTGTGCTCCGCACCCTGCCGACTCTTGTACTCCGCACCCTGGTGACACTTGTACTCAGCACCCTGCCGACTCCTGTACTCAGCACACTGGTGGCTCTTGTGCTCCGCACCCTGCCGACTCTTGTACTCAGCACCCTGGCGACTCTTGTACTCAGCACCCTGGCGACTCTTGTACTCAGCACCCTGCCGACTCTTGTACTCCGCACCCTGGACGCTCTTGTACTCTGCACCCTGGTGACTCTTGTACTCCGCACCCTGGTGTCTCTTCTACTCTGCACCCGGCCGACTCTTGTACTCTGCACCCTGGCGACTCTTGTACGCAGAACCCTGCCAACTCTTGTACTGCGCACCCTGGTGACTCTTGTACTCTGCACCCGGCCGACTCTTGTACTCTGCACCCTGCTGACTCTTGTACACCGCACCCTGGCGACTCTTGTACGCAGAACCCTGGTGACTCTTGCACTCAGCACCCTGCCGACTCTTGTACTCAGCACCCTGCCGACTCTTGTACTCCGCACCCTGCCGACTCCTGTACTCAGCACCCTGGTGGCTCTTGTGCTCCGCACCCTGCCGACTCTTGTACTCTGCACCCTGCCGACTCTTGTACTCCGCACCCTGGTGACTCTTGTACTCTGCACCCTGGCGACTCTTGTACTCCGCACCCTGGACACTCTTGTACTCCGCACCCTGGACACTCTTGTACTCCGCACTCTGGCGACTCATGTACTCTGCACCCTGCCGACTCTTGTACTCCGCACCCTGGTGTCTCTTGTACTCTGCACCCGGCCGACTCTTGTACTCTGCACCCTGCTGACTCTTGTACTCCGCACCCTGGTGACTCTTGTGCTCTGCACCCGGCCGAATCTTGTACTCTGCACCATGCTGACTCTTGTACACCGCACCCTGGCGACTCTTGTACGCAGAACCCTGGTGTCTCTTGTACTCTACACGCGGCCGAATCTTGTACTCTGCACCCTGCTGACTCTTGTACACCGCACCCTGGCGACTCTTGTACGCAGAACCCTGCCAACTCTTGTACTCCGCACCCTGGTGACTCTTGTACTCAGCACTCTGCCGACTCTTGTACTCCGCACCCTGGTGACTCTTGTACTCCGCACCCTGGTGACTCTTGTACTCAGCACCCTGCCGACTCTTGTACTCCGCACCCTGCCGACTCTTGTACTCCGCACCCTGGTGACTCTTGTACTCAGCACCCTGGCGACTCTTGTACTCAGCACCCTGGTGACTCTTGTACTCCGCACCCTGGTTACTCTTGTACTCAGCACCCTGCCGACTCTTGTACTCCGCACCCTGCCGACTCCTGTACTCAGCACCCTGGTGACTCTTGTGCTCCGCACCCTGCCGACTCTTGTACTCTGCACCCTGCCGACTCTTGTACTCTGCACCCTGGTGACTCTTGTACTCCGCACCCTGGTGAATCTTGTACTCTACACACTGGTGACTCTTGTACTCTGCACCCGGCCGACTCTTGTACTCTTCACCCCGCTGACTCTTGTACTCCTCACCCTGGTGTCTCTTGTACTCTGCACCCGGCCGACTCTTGTACTCCGCACCCGGCCGACTCTTGTACTGTGCACCCTGCTGACTCTTGTACACCGCACCCTGGCGACTCTTGTACACCGCTCCCTAGTGACTCTTGTACTCAGCACCCTGGTGTCTCTTGCACTCTGCACGCGGCCGAATCTTGTACTCTGCACCCTGTTGACTCTTGTACTCCGCACCCTGGTGACTCTTGTACTCTGCACCCTGCCGACTCTTGTACGCAGAACCCTGCCAACTCTTGTACTGCGCGCCCTGGTGACTCTTGTACTCTGCACCCGGCCGACTCTTGTACTCTGCACCCTGCTGAATCTTGTACACCGCACCCTGGCGACTCTTGTACGCAGAACCCTGCCGACTCTTGTACTGCGCACCCTGGTGACTCTTGTACTCTGCACCCGGCCGACTCTTGTACTCCGCAGTCTGGTGACTATTGTACTCTGCACCCGGCCGACTCTTGTACTCTGCACCCTGCCGACTTTTGTACTCAGCACTCTGCCGACTCTTGTACTCAGAACCCTGCCGACTCCTGTACTCCGCACCCTGCCGACTTTTGTACTCAGCACTCTGCCGACTCTTGTACTCAGAACCCTGCCGACTCCTGTACTCCGCACCCTGGTGACTCTTGTACTCAGCACCCTGGTGGCTCTTGTGCTCCGCACCCTGCCGACTCTTGTACTCTGCACCCTGCCGACTCTTGTACTCCGCACCCTGGCGACTCTTGTACTCCGCACCCTGGTGACACTTGTACTCAGCACCCTGCCGACTCCTGTACTCAGCACACTGGTGGCTCTTGTGCTCCGCACCCTGCCGACTCTTGTACTCAGCACCCTGGCGACTCTTGTACTCAGCACCCTGGCGACTCTTGTACTCAGCACCCTGCCGACTCTTGTACTCCGCACCCTGGACGCTCTTGTACTCTGCACCCTGGTGACTCTTGTACTCCGCACCCTGGTGTCTCTTCTACTCTGCACCCGGCCGACTCTTGTACTCTGCACCCTGGCGACTCTTGTACGCAGAACCCTGCCAACTCTTGTACTGCGCACCCTGGTGACTCTTGTACTCTGCACCCGGCCGACTCTTGTACTCTGCACCCTGGCGACTCTTGTACGCAGAACCCTGGTGACTCTTGCACTCAGCACCCTGCCGACTCTTGTACTCTGCACCCTGGCGACTCTTGTACTCTGCACCCTGGCGACACTTGTACTCTGCACCCTGCTGACTCTTGTACACCGCACCCTGGCGACTCTTGTACGCAGAACCCTGCCGACTCTTGTACTCCGCACTCTGGTGACTCTTGTACTCAGCACCCTGCCGACTTTTGTACTCAGCACCCTGCTGACTCTTGTACACCGCACCCTGGCGACTCTTGTACTCCGCACCCTGGTGACTCTTGTACTCAGCACCCTGCCGACTCTTGTACTCTACACCCTGGTGACACTTGTACTCAGCACCCTGCCGACTCTTGTACTCCGCACCCTGCCGACTCCTGTACTCAGCACCCTGGTGGCTCTTGTGCTCCGCACCCTGCCGACTCTTGTACTCTGCACCCTGCCGACTCTTGTACTCCGCACCCTGGTGACTCTTGTACTCTGCACCCTGGCGACTCTTGTACTCCGCACCCTGGACACTCTTGTACTCCGCACCCTGGACACTCTTGTACTCCGCACTCTGGCGACTCTTGTACTCTGCACCCTGGCGACTCTTGTACTCTGCACCCTGGACACTCTTGTACTCTGCACCCTGGACACTCTTGTACTCAGCACCCTGCCGACTCCTGTACTCAGCACCCTGGTGGCTCTTGTGCTCCGCACCCTGCCGACT
Source organism: Hypanus sabinus (assembly GCF_030144855.1). NCBI lineage: Eukaryota > Metazoa > Chordata > Chondrichthyes > Myliobatiformes > Dasyatidae > Hypanus > Hypanus sabinus. Next base: position 12,959,816 of record NC_082726.1, read on the forward strand.
CTTGTACTCTGCACCCTGCCGACTCTTGTACTCTGCACCCTTGTGACTCTTGTACTCTGCACCCGGCCGACTCTTGTACTCTTCACCCTGCTGACTCTTGTACTCCGCACCCTGGTGTCTCTTCTACTCTGCACCCGGCCGACTCTTGTACTATGCACCCTGCTGACTCTTGTGCACCGCACCCTGGCGACTCTTGTACGCAGAACCCTGCCGACTCTTGTACTGCGCACCCTGGTGACTCTTGTACTCTGCACCCGGCCGACTATTGTACTCCGCACCCTGCCGACTCTTGTACTCCGCACCCTGGTGACTCTTGTACTCAGCACTCTGCCGACTTTTGTACTCAGCACCCTGCTGACTCTTGTACACCGCACCCTGGTGACTCTTGTACTCCGCACCCTGGTGACTCTTGTACTCCGCACCCTGCCGACTCTTGTACTCTGCACCCTGGTGACTCTTGTACACCGCACCCTGGTGACTCTTGTACTCCGCACCCTGGTGACTCTTGTACTCCGCACCCTGCCGACTCTTGTACTCTGCACCCTGGTGACTCTTGTACACCGCACCCTGGTGACTCTTGTACTCTGCACCCTGGCGACTCTTGTACTCCGCACCCTGGTGACTCTTGTACTCCGCACCCTGGTGACTCTTGTACTCCGCACCCTGCCGACTCTTGTACTCTGCACCCTGGTGACTCTTGTACACCGCACCCTGGTGACTCTTGTACTCTGCACCCTGGTGACTCTTGTACTCCGCACCCTGCCGACTCTTGTACTCTGCACCCTGGTGACTCTTGTACACCGCACCCTGGTGACTCTTGTACTCTGCACCCTGGCGACTATTGTACTCAGCACCCTGCCGACTCCTGTACTCAGCACCCTGGTGACACTTGTACTCAGCACCCTGCCGACTCCTGTACTCAGCACCCTGGTGGATCTTGTGCTCCGCACCCTGCCGACTCTTGTACTCTGCACCCTGGTGACTCTTGTACTCAGCACCCTGCTGACTCTTGTACACCGCACCCTGGTGACTCTTGTACTCCGCACCCTGCTGACTCTTGTACTCCGCACCCTGGTGACTCTTGTGCTCTGCACCCGGCCGACTCTTGTACTCTGCACCATGCTGACTCTTGTACACCGCACCCTGGCGACTCTTGTACGCAGAACCCTGGTGTCTCTTGTACTCTACACGCGGCCGAATCTTGTACTCTGCACCCTGCAGACTCTTGTACACCGCACCCTGGCGACTCTTGTACGCAGAACCCTGCCAACTCTTGTACTCCGCACCCTGGTGACTCTTGTACTCAGCACTCTGCCGACTCTTGTACTCCGCACCCTGGTGACTCTTGTACTCCGCACCCTGGTGACTCTTGTACTCAGCACCCTGCCGACTCTTGTACTCCGCACCCTGCCGACTCTTGTACTCCGCACCCTGGTGACTCTTGTACTCAGCACCCTGGCGACTCTTGTACTCAGCACCCTGGTGACTCTTGTACTCCGCACCCTGGTTACTCTTGTACTCAGCACCCTGCCGACTCTTGTACTCCGCACCCTGCCGACTCCTGTACTCAGCACCCTGGTGACTCTTGTGCTCCGCACCCTGCCGACTCTTGTACTCTGCACCCTGCCGACTCTTGTACTCTGCACCCTGGTGACTCTTGTACTCCGCACCCTGGTGAATCTTGTACTCTACACACTGGTGACACTTGTACTCTGCACCCGGCCGACTCTTGTACTCTTCACCCTGCTGACTCTTGTACTCCGCACCCTGGTGTCTCTTGTACTCTGCACCCGGCCGACTCTTGTACTCCGCACCCGGCCGACTCTTGTACTGTGCAGCCTGCTGACTCTTGTACACTGCACCCTGGCGACTCTTGTACACCGCTCCCTAGTGACTCTTGTACTCAGCACCCTGGTGTCTCTTGCACTCTGCACGCGGCCGAATCTTGTACTCTGCACCCTGTTGACTCTTGTACTCCGCACCCTGGTGACTCTTGTACTCTGCACCCTCCCGACTCTTGTACGCAGAACCCTGCCAACTCTTGAACTGCGCGCCCTGGTGACTCTTGTACTCTGCACCCGGCCGACTCTTGTACTCTGCACCCTGCTGAATCTTGTACACCGCACCCTGGCGACTCTTGTACGCAGAACCCTGCCGACTCTTGTACTGCGCACCCTGGTGACTCTTGTACTCTGCACCCGGCCGACTCTTGTACTCCGCACTCTGGTGACTATTGTACTCTGCACCCGGCCGACTCTTGTACTCCGCACCCTGGTGACTCTTGTACTCTGCACCCGGCCGACTCTTGTACTCCGCACTCTGGTGACTATTGTACTCTGCACCCGGCCGACTCTTGTACTCCGCACCCTGGTGACACTTGTACTCCGCACCCTGCCGACTCCTGTACTCAGCACACTGGTGGCTCTTGTACTCAGCACCCTGGCGACTCTTGTACTCCGCACACTGGTGACACTTGTACTCCGCACCCTGCCGACTCCTGTACTCAGCACACTGGTGGCTCTTGTGCTCCGCACCCTGCCGACTCTTGTACTCAGCACCCTGGCGACTCTTGTACTCCGCACCCTGGACACTCTTGTACTCTGCACCCTGGTGACTCTTGTACTCAGCACCCTGGCAACTCTTGTACTCCGCACCCTGGACACTCTTGTACTCTGCACCCTGTTGACTCTTGTACTCCGCACCCTGGTGACTCTTGTACTCTGCACCCTCCCGACTCTTGTACGCAGAACCCTGCCAACTCTTGTACTGCGCGCCCTGGTGACTCTTGTACTCTGCACCCGGCCGACTCTTGTACTCTGCACCCTGCTGAATCTTGTACACCGCACCCTGGCGACTCTTGTACGCAGAACCCTGCCGACTCTTGTACTGCGCACCCTGGTGACTCTTGTACTCTGCACCCGGCCGACTCTTGTACTCCGCACTCTGGTGACTATTGTACTCTGCACCCGGCCGACTCTTGTACTCCGCACCCTGGTGACTCTTGTACTCTGCACCCGGCCGACTCTTGTACTCCGCACTCTGGTGACTATTGTACTCTGCACCCGGCCGACTCTTGTACTCCGCACCCTGGTGACACTTGTACTCCGCACCCTGCCGACTCCTGTACTCAGTACACTGGTGGCTCTTGTACTCAGCACCCTGGCGACTCTTGTACTCCGCACACTGGTGACACTTGTACTCCGCACCCTGCCGACTCCTGTACTCAGCACACTGGTGGCTCTTGTGCTCCGCACCCTGCCGACTCTTGTACTCAGCACCCTGGCGACTCTTGTACTCCGCACCCTGGACACTCTTGTACTCTGCACCCTGGTGACTCTTGTACTCAGCACCCTGGCGACTCTTGTACTCCGCACCCTGGACACTCTTGTACTCTGCACCCTGGTGACTCTTGTACTCCGCACCCTGGTGTCTCTTCTACTCTGCACCCGGCTGACTCTTGTACTCTGCACCCTGGCGACTCTTGTACGCAGAACCCTGCCAACTCTTGTACTGCGCACCCTGGTGACTCTTGTACTCTGCACCCGGCCGACTCTTGTACTCTGCACCCTGCTGACTCTTGTACACCGCACCCTGGCGACTCTTGTACGCAGAACCCTGGTGACTCTTGCACTCAGCACCCTGCCGACTCTTGAACACCGCACCCTGGTGACTCTTGCACTCAGCACCCTGCCGACTCTTGTACTCTGCACCCTGGCGACTCTTGTACTCTGCACCCTGGCGACTCTTGTACTCTGCACCCTGCTGACTCTTGTACACCGCACCCTGGCGACTCTTGTACGCAGAACCCTGCCGACTCTTGTACTCCGCACTCTGGTGACTCTTGTACTCAGCACTCTGCCGACTTTTGTACTCAGCACCCTGCTGACTCTTGTACACCGCACCCTGGCGACTCTTGTACTCCGCACCCTGGTGACTCTTGTACTCAGCACCCTGCCGACTCTTGTACTCCGCACCCTGCCGACTCCTGTACTCAGCACCCTGGTGGCTCTTGTGCTCCGCACCCTGCCGACTCTTGTACTCTGCACCCTGCCGACTCTTCTACTCTGCACCCTGGTGACTCTTGTACTCCGCACCCTGGTGACTCTTGTACTCTGCACCCTGCCGACTCTTGTACTCTGCACCCTGCCGACTCTTGTACTCTGCACCCTGGTGACTCTTGTACTCCGCACCCTGCCGACTCTTGTACTCTGCACCCTGGTGACTCTTGTACTCCGCACCCTGGTGACTCTTGTACTCCGCACCCTGGCGACTCTTGTACTCCGCACCCTGGACACTCTTGTACTCCGCACTCTGGCGACTCTTGTACTCTGCACCCTGGACACTCTCGTACTCTGCACCCTGGACACTCTTGTACTCAGCACCCTGCCGACTCCTGTACTCAGCACCCTGGTGGCTCTTGTGCTCCGCACCCTGCCGACTCTTGTACTCTGCACCCTGCCGACTCTTGTACTCTGCACCCTTGTGACTCTTGTACTCTGCACCCGGCCGACTCTTGTACTCTTCACCCTGCTGACTCTTGTACTCCGCACCCTGGTGTCTCTTCTACTCTGCACCCGGCCGACTCTTGTACTATGCACCCTGCTGACTCTTGTACACCGCACCCTGGCGACTCTTGTACGCAGAACCCTGCCAACTCTTGTACTGCGCACCCTGGTGACTCTTGTACTCTGCACCCGGCCGACTCTTGTACTCTGCACCCTGCTGACTCTTGTGCACCGCACCCTGGCGACTCTTGTACGCAGAACCCTGCCGACTCTTGTACTGCGCACCCTGGTGACTCTTGTACTCTGCACCCGGCCGACTCTTGTACTCCGCACCCTGCCGACTCTTGTACTCCGCACCCTGGTGACTCTTGTACTCAGCACTCTGCCGACATTTGTACTCCGCACCCTGCCGACTCTTGTACTCCGCACCCTGGTGACTCTTGTACTCAGCACTCTGCTGACTCTTGTACACCGCACCCTGGTGACTCTTGTACTCCGCACCCTGCCGACTCTTGTACTCTGCACCCTGGTGACTCTTGTACACCGCACCCTGGTGACTCTTGTACTCCGCACCCTGGTGACTCTTGTACTCCGCACCCTGCCGTCTCTTGTACTCTGCACCCTGGTGACTCTTGTACTCCGCACCCTGCCGACTCTTGTACTCTGCACCCTGGTGACACTTGTACTCAGCACCCTGCCGAATCCTGTACTCAGCACCCTGGTGGCTCTTGTGCTCCGCACCCTGGTGACTCTTGTACTCCGCACCCTGCCGACTCTTGTACTCTGCACCCTGGTGACACTTGTACTCAGCACCCTGCCGACTCCTGTACTCAGCACCCTGGTGGGTCTTGTGCTCCGCACCCTGCCGACTCTTGTACTCTGCACCCTGCCGACTCTTGTACTCTGCACCCTGGTGACTCTTGTACTCCGCACCCTGCCGACTCTTGTACTCTGCACCCTGGTGACTCTTGTACTCCGCACCCTGCCGACTCTTGTACTCTGCACCCTGGTGACTCTTGTACTCCGCACCCTGCCGACTCTTGTACTCTGCACCCTGGTGACTCTTGTACTCCGCACCCTGCCGACTCCTGTACTCAGCACCCTGGTGGCTCTTGTGCTCCGCACCCTGGTGACTCTTGTACTCCGCACCCTGGTGACTCTTGTACTCCGCACACTGCCGACTCTTGTACTCAGCACCCTGCCGACTCCTGTACTCAGCACACTGCCGACTCTTGTACTCTGCACCCTGGTGACTCTTGTACTCCGCACCCTGCCGACTCCTGTACTCAGCACCCTGGTGGCTCTTGTGCTCTGCACCCGGCCGACTCTTGTACTCTGCACCCTGGTGACTCTTGTACTCTGCACCCGGCCGACTCTTGTACTCTGCACCCTGGTGACTCTTGTACTCCGCACCCTGCTGACTCTTGTACACCGCACCCTGGCGACTCTTGTACGCAGAACCCTGCCAACTCTTGTACTGCGCACCCTGGTGACTCTTGTACACCGCACCCTGGCGACTCTTGTACTCCGCACCCTGGTGACTCTTGTACACCGCACCCTGGCGACTCTTGTACTCCGCACCCGGCCGACTCTTGTTCTATGCACCCTGCTGACTCTTGTACACCGCACCCTGGCGACTCTTGTACGCAGAACCCTGCCAACTCTTGTACTGCGCACCCTGGTGACTCTTGTACTCTGCACCCGGCCGACTCTTGTACTCTTCACCCTGCTGACTCTTGTACTCCGCACCCTGGTGTCTCTTCTACTCTGCACCCGGCCGACTCTTGTACTCTGCACCCTGGCGACTCTTGTACGCAGAATCCTGCCGACTCTTGTACTCAGCACCCTGGTGACTCTTGTACACCGCACCCTGGTGACTCTTGCACTCAGCACCCTGCCGACTCTTGTACTCTGCACCCTGGCCACTCTTGTACTCTGCACCCGGCCGACTCTTGTACTCCGCACCCTGAAGCCTCTTGTACTCAGCACCCTGGTGACACTTGTACTCTGCACCCTGCCGACTCTTGTACTCTGCACCCTGGTGACTCTTGTACTCCGCACCCTGGTGAATCTTGTACTCTACACACTGGTGACACTTGTACTCTGCACCCGGCCGACTCTTGTACTCTTCACCCTGCTGACTCTTGTACTCCGCACCCTGGTGTCTCTTGTACTCTGCACCCGGCCGACTCTTGTACTCCGTACCCGGCCGACTCTTGTACTGTGCAGCCTGCTGACTCTTGTACACTGCACCCTGGCGACTCTTGTACACCGCTCCCTAGTGACTCTTGTACTCAGCACCCTGGTGTCTCTTGCACTCTGCACGCGGCCGAATCTTGTACTCTGCACCCTGTTGACTCTTGTACTCCGCACCCTGGTGACTCTTGTACTCTGCACCCTCCCGACTCTTGTACGCAGAACCCTGCCAACTCTTGTACTGCGCGCCCTTGTGACTCTTGTACTCTGCACCCGGCCGACTCTTGTACTCTGCACCCTGCTGAATCTTGTACACCGCACCCTGGCGACTCTTGTACGCAGAACCCTGCCGACTCTTGTACTGCGCACCCTGGTGACTCTTGTACTCTGCACCCGGCCGACTCTTGTACTCCGCACTCTGGTGACTATTGTACTCTGCACCCGGCCGACTCTTGTACTCCGCACCCTGGTGACTCTTGTACTCTGCACCCGGCCGACTCTTGTACTCCGCACTCTGGTGACTATTGTACTCTGCACCCGGCCGACTCTTGTACTCCGCACCCTGGTGACACTTGTACTCCGCACCCTGCCGACTCCTGTACTCAGCACACTGGTGGCTCTTGTACTCAGCACCCTGGCGACTCTTGTACTCCGCACACTGGTGACACTTGTACTCCGCACCCTGCCGACTCCTGTACTCAGCACACTGGTGGCTCTTGTGCTCCGCACCCTGCCGACTCTTGTACTCAGCACCCTGGCGACTCTTGTACTCCGCACCCTGGACACTCTTGTACTCTGCACCCTGGTGACTCTTGTACTCAGCACCCTGGCGACTCTTGTACTCCGCACCCTGGACACTCTTGTACTCTGCACCCTGTTGACTCTTGTACTCCGCACCCTGGTGGCTCTTGTGCTCCGCACCCTGGTGACTCTTGTACTCCGCACCCTGGTGACTCTTGTACTCCGCACACTGCCGACTCTTGTACTCAGCACCCTGCCGACTCCTGTACTCAGCACACTGCCGACTCTTGTACTCTGCACCCTGGTGACTCTTGTACTCCGCACCCTGCCGACTCCTGTACTCAGCACCCTGGTGGCTCTTGTGCTCTGCACCCGGCCAACTCTTGTACTCTGCACCCTGGTGACTCTTGTACTCTGCACCCGGCCGACTCTTGTACTCTGCACCCTGGTGACTCTTGTACTCCGCACCCTGCTGACTCTTGTACACCGCACCCTGGCGACTCTTGTACGCAGAACCCTGCCAACTCTTGTACTGCGCACCCTGGTGACTCTTGTACACCGCACCCTGGCGACTCTTGTACTCCGCACCCTGGTGACTCTTGTACACCGCACCCTGGCGACTCTTGTACTCCGCACCCGGCCGACTCTTGTTCTATGCACCCTGCTGACTCTTGTACACCGCACCCTGGCGACTCTTGTACGCAGAACCCTGCCAACTCTTGTACTGCGCACCCTGGTGACTCTTGTACTCTGCACCCGGCCGACTCTTGTACTCTTCACCCTGCTGACTCTTGTACTCCGCACCCTGGTGTCTCTTCTACTCTGCACCCGGCCGACTCTTGTACTCTGCACCCTGGCGACTCTTGTACGCAGAATCCTGCCGACTCTTGTACTCAGCACCCTGGTGACTCTTGTACACCGCACCCTGGTGACTCTTGCACTCAGCACCCTGCCGACTCTTGTACTCTGCACCCTGGCCACTCTTGTACTCTGCACCCGGCCGACTCTTGTACTCCGCACCCTGAAGCCTCTTGTACTCAGCACCCTGGTGACACTTGTACTCTGCACCCTGCCGACTCTTGTACTCTGCACCCTGGTGACTCTTGTACTCCGCACCCTGGTGAATCTTGTACTCTACACACTGGTGACACTTGTACTCTGCACCCGGCCGACTCTTGTACTCTTCACCCTGCTGACTCTTGTACTCCGCACCCTGGTGTCTCTTGTACTCTGCACCCGGCCGACTCTTGTACTCCGTACCCGGCCGACTCTTGTACTGTGCAGCCTGCTGACTCTTGTACACTGCACCCTGGCGACTCTTGTACACCGCTCCCTAGTGACTCTTGTACTCAGCACCCTGGTGTCTCTTGCACTCTGCACGCGGCCGAATCTTGTACTCTGCACCCTGTTGACTCTTGTACTCCGCACCCTGGTGACTCTTGTACTCTGCACCCTCCCGACTCTTGTACGCAGAACCCTGCCAACTCTTGTACTGCGCGCCCTTGTGACTCTTGTACTCTGCACCCGGCCGACTCTTGTACTCTGCACCCTGCTGAATCTTGTACACCGCACCCTGGCGACTCTTGTACGCAGAACCCTGCCGACTCTTGTACTGCGCACCCTGGTGACTCTTGTACTCTGCACCCGGCCGACTCTTGTACTCCGCACTCTGGTGACTATTGTACTCTGCACCCGGCCGACTCTTGTACTCCGCACCCTGGTGACTCTTGTACTCTGCACCCGGCCGACTCTTGTACTCCGCACTCTGGTGACTATTGTACTCTGCACCCGGCCGACTCTTGTACTCCGCACCCTGGTGACACTTGTACTCCGCACCCTGCCGACTCCTGTACTCAGCACACTGGTGGCTCTTGTACTCAGCACCCTGGCGACTCTTGTACTCCGCACACTGGTGACACTTGTACTCCGCACCCTGCCGACTCCTGTACTCAGCACACTGGTGGCTCTTGTGCTCCGCACCCTGCCGACTCTTGTACTCAGCACCCTGGCGACTCTTGTACTCCGCACCCTGGACACTCTTGTACTCTGCACCCTGGTGACTCTTGTACTCAGCACCCTGGCGACTCTTGTACTCCGCACCCTGGACACTCTTGTACTCTGCACGCTGTTGACTCTTGTACTCCGCACCCTGGTGACTCTTGTACTCTGCACCCTCCCGACTCTTGTACGCAGAACCCTGCCAACTCTTGTACTGCGCGCCCTGGTGACTCTTGTACTCTGCACCCGGCCGACTCTTGTACTCTGCACCCTGCTGAATCTTGTACACCGCACCCTGGCGACTCTTGTACGCAGAACCCTGCCGACTCTTGTACTGCGCACCCTGGTGACTCTTGTACTCTGCACCCGGCCGACTCTTGTACTCCGCACTCTGGTGACTATTGTACTCTGCACCCGGCCGACTCTTGTACTCCGCACCCTGGTGACTCTTGTACTCTGCACCCGGCCGACTCTTGTACTCCGCACTCTGGTGACTATTGTACTCTGCACCCGGCCGACTCTTGTACTCCGCACCCTGGTGACACTTGTACTCCGCACCCTGCCGACTCCTGTACTCAGCACACTGGTGGCTCTTGTACTCAGCATCCTGGCGACCCTTGTACTCCGCACACTGGTGACACTTGTACTCCGCACCCTGCCGACTCCTGTACTCAGCACACTGGTGGCTCTTGTGCTCCGCACCCTGCCGACTCTTGTACTCAGCACCCTGGCGACTCTTGTACTCCGCACCCTGGACACTCTTGTACTCTGCACCCTGGTGACTCTTGTACTCAGCACCCTGGCGACTCTTGTACTCCGCACCCTGGACACTCTTGTACTCTGCACCCTGGTGACTCTTGTACTCAGCACCCTGGCGACTCTTGTACTGCGCACCCTGGTGACTCTTGTACTCTGCACCCGGCCGACTCTTGTACTCTGCACCCTGCTGACTCTTGTGCACCGCACCCTGGCGACTCTTGTACGCAGAACCCTGCCGACTCTTGTACTGCGCACCCTGGTGACTCTTGTACTCTGCACCCGGCCGACTCTTGTACTCCGCACCCTGCCGACTCTTGTACTCCGCACCCTGGTGACTCTTGTACTCAGCACTCTGCCGACATTTGTACTCCGCACCCTGCCGACTCTTGTACTCCGCACCCTGGTGACTCTTGTACTCAGCACTCTGCTGACTCTTGTACACCGCACCCTGGTGACTCTTGTACTCCGCACCCTGCCGACTCTTGTACTCTGCACCCTGGTGACTCTTGTACGCCGCACCCTGGTGACTCTTGTACTCCGCACCCTGGTGACTCTTGTACTCCGCACCCTGCCGTCTCTTGTACTCTGCACCCTGGTGACTCTTGTACTCCGCACCCTGCCGACTCTTGTACTCTGCATCCTGGTGACACTTGTACTCAGCACCCTGCCGAATCCTGTACTCAGCACCCTGGTGGCTCTTGTGCTCCGCACCCTGGTGACTCTTGTACTCCGCACCCTGGTGACTCTTGTACTCCGCACCCTGCCGACTCTTGTACTCTGCACCCTGGTGACACTTGTACTCAGCACCCTGCCGACTCCTGTACTCAGCACCCTGGTGGGTCTTGTGCTCCGCACCCTGCCGACTCTTGTACTCTGCACCCTGCCGACTCTTGTACTCTGCACCCTGGTGACTCTTGTACTCCGCACCCTGCCGACTCTTGTACTCTGCACCCTGGTGACTCTTGTACTCCGCACCCTGCCGACTCTTGTACTCTGCACCCTGGTGACTCTTGTACTCCGCACCCTGCCGACTCTTGTACTCTGCACCCTGGTGACTCTTGTACTCCGCACCCTGCCGACTCCTGTACTCAGCACCCTGGTGGCTCTTGTGCTCCGCACCCTGGTGACTCTTGTACTCCGCACCCTGGTGACTCTTGTACTCCGCACACTGCCGACTCTTGTACTCAGCACCCTGCCGACTCCTGTACTCAGCACACTGCCGACTCTTGTACTCTGCACCCTGGTGACTCTTGTACTCCGCACCATGCCGACTCCTGTACTCAGCACCCTGGTGGCTCTTGTGCTCTGCACCCGGCCGACTCTTGTACTCTGCACCCTGGTGACTCTTGTACTCTGCACCCGGCCGACTCTTGTACTCTGCACCCTGGTGACTCTTGTACTCCGCACCCTGCTGACTCTTGTACACCGCACCCTGGCGACTCTTGTACGCAGAACCCTGCCAACTCTTGTACTGCGCACCCTGGTGACTCTTGTACACCGCACCCTGGCGACTCTTGTACTCCGCACCCTGGTGACTCTTGTACACCGCACCCTGGCGACTCTTGTACTCCGCACCCGGCCGACTCTTGTTCTATGCACCCTGCTGACTCTTGTACACCGCACCCTGGCGACTCTTGTACGCAGAACCCTGCCAACTCTTGTACTGCGCACCCTGGTGACTCTTGTACTCTGCACCCGGCCGACTCTTGTACTCTTCACCCTGCTGACTCTTGTACTCCGCACCCTGGTGTCTCTTCTACTCTGCACCCGGCCGACTCTTGTACTCTGCACCCTGGCGACTCTTGTACGCAGAATCCTGCCGACTCTTGTACTCAGCACCCTGGTGACTCTTGTACACCGCACCCTGGTGACTCTTGCACTCAGCACCCTGCCGACTCTTGTACTCTGCACCCTGGCCACTCTTGTACTCTGCACCCGGCCGACTCTTGTACTCTGCACCCTGCTGACTCTTGTACACCGCACCCTGGCGACTCTTGTACGCAGAACCCTGCCGACTCTTGTACTCCGCACTCTGGTGACTCTTGTACTCCGCACCCTGGTGGCTCTTGTGCTCCGCACCCTGCCGACTCTTGTACTCTGCACCCTGCTGACTCTTGTACACCGCACCCTGGCGACTCTTGTACTCCGCACCCTGGTGACTCTTGTACACCGCACACTGGCGACTCTTGTACTCCGCACCCTGGTGACTCTTGTACTCAGCACTCTGCCGACTCTTGTACTCCGCACCCTGGTGACTCTTGTACTCCGCACCCTGGTGGCTCTTGTACTCAGCACTCTGCCGACTCTTGTACACCGCACCCTGGCGACTCTTGTACTCCGCACCCTGGTGACTCTTGTACTCCGCACCCTGGTGGCTCTTGTACTCAGCACTCTGCCGACTTTTGTACTCAGCACCCTGCTGACTCTTGTACACCGCACCCTGGCGACTCTTGTACTCAGCACTCTGCCGACTCTTGTACTCCGCACCCTGGTGACTCTTGTACTCCGCACCCTGGTGGCTCTTGTGCTCCGCACCCTGCCGACTCTTGTACTCTGCACCCTGCCGATTCTTGTACTCTGCACCCTGGTGACTCTTGTACTCCGCACCCTGGTGACTCTTGTACTCTGCACACTGGTGACTCTTGTACTCCGCACCCTGGTGACTCTTGTACTCCGCACCCTGGTGACACTTGTACTCTGCACCCTGGTGACACTTGTACTCAGCACACTGGTGACACTTGTACTCCGCACCCTGCCGACTCCTGTACTCAGCACACTGGTGGCTCTTGTACTCAGCACCCTGGCGACTCTTGTACTCCGCACCCTGGTGACACTTGTACTCTGCACCCTGGTGACACTTGTACTCAGCACACTGGTGACACTTGTACTCCGCACCCTGCCGACTCCTGTACTCAGCACACTGGTGGCTCTTGTGCTCCGCACCCTGCCGACTCTTGTACTCCGCACCCTGGACACTCTTGTACTCTGCACCCTGGTGACTCTTGTACTCCGCACCCTGGTGTCTCTTCTACTCTGCACCCGGCCGACTCTTGTACTCTGCACCCTGGCGACTCTTGTACGCAGAACCCTGCCAACTCTTGTACTGCGCACCCTGGTGACTCTTGTACTCTGCACCCGGCCGACTCTTGTACTCTGCACCCTGCTGACTCTTGTACACCGCACCCTGGCGACTCTTGTACGCAGAACCCTGGTGACTCTTGCACTCAGCACCCTGCCGACTCTTGAACACCGCACCCTGGTGACTCTTGCACTCAGCACCCTGCCGACTCTTGTACTCTGCACCCTGGCGACTCTTGTACTCTGCACCCTGGCGACTCTTGTACTCTGCACCCTGGCGACTCTTGTACTCTGCACCCTGCTGACTCTTGTACACCGCACCCTGGCGACTCTTGTACGCAGAACCCTGCCGACTCTTGTACTCCGCACTCTGGTGACTCTTGTACTCAGCAGTCTGCCGACTTTTGTACTCAGCACCCTGCTGACTCTTGTACACCGCACCCTGGCGACTCTTGTACTCCGCACCCTGGTGACTCTTGTACTCAGCACCCTGCCGACTCTTGTACTCCGCACCCTGCCGACTCCTGTACTCAGCACCCTGGTGGCTCTTGTGCTCCGCACCCTGCCGACTCTTGTACTCTGCACCCTGGTGACTCTTGTACTCCGCACCCTGGTGACTCTTGTACTCTGCACCCTGCCGACTCTTGTACTCTGCACCCTGCCGACTCTTGTACTCTGCACCCTGGTGACTCTTGTACTCCGCACCCTGCCGACTCTTGTACTCTGCACCCTGGTGACTCTTGTACTCCGCACCCTGGTGACTCTTGTACTCCGCACCCTGGCGACTCTTGTACTCCGCACCCTGGACACTCTTGTACTCCGCACTCTGGACACTCTTGTACTCCGCACTCTGGCGACTCTTGTACTCTGCACCCTGGCGACTCTTCTACTCTGCACCCTGGACACTCTTGTACTCTGCACCCTGGACACTCTTGTACTCAGCACCCTGCCGACTCCTGTACTCAGCACCCTGGTGGCTCTTGTGCTCCGCACCCTGCCGACTCTTGTACTCTGCACCCTGCCGACTCTTGTACTCTGCACCCTTGTGACTCTTGTACTCTGCACCCGGCCGACTCTTGTACTCTTCACCCTGCTGACTCTTGTACTCTGCACCCTGGTGTCTCTTCTACTCTGCACCCGGCCGACTCTTGTACTATGCACCCTGCTGACTCTTGTACACCGCACCCTGGCGACTCTTGTACGCAGAACCCTGCCAACTCTTGTACTGCGCACCCTGGTGACTCTTGTACTCTGCACCCGGCCGACTCTTGTACTCTGCACCCTGCTGACTCTTGTGCACCGCACCCTGGCGACTCTTGTACGCAGAACCCTGCCGACTCTTGTACTGCGCACCCTGGTGACTCTTGTACTCTGCACCCGGCCGACTCTTGTACTCCGCACCCTGCCGACTCTTGTACTCCGCACCCTGGTGACTCTTGTACTCAGCACTCTGCCGACATTTGTACTCCGCACCCTGCCGACTCTTGTACTCCGCACCCTGGTGACTCTTGTACTCAGCACTCTGCTGACTCTTGTACACCGCACCCTGGTGACTCTTGTACTCCGCACCCTGGTGACTCTTGTACTCCGCACCCTGCCGACTCTTGTACTCTGCACCCTGGTGACTCTTGTACACTGCACCCTGGTGACTCTTGTACTCCGCACCCTGGTGACTCTTGTACTCCGCACCCTGCCGTCTCTTGTACTCTGCACCCTGGTGACTCTTGTACTCTGCACCCTGGTGACTCTTGTACACCGCACCCTGGTGACTCTTGTACTCCGCACCCTGGTGACTCTTGTACTCCGCACCCTGCCGACTCTTGTACTCTGCACCCTGGTGACACTTGTACTCAGCACCCTGCCGAATCCTGTACTCAGCACCCTGGTGGCTCTTGTGCTCCGCACCCTGGTGACTCTTGTACTCCGCACCCTGCCGACTCTTGTACTCTGCACCCTGGTGACTCTTGTACTCCGCACCCTGCCGACTCTTGTACTCTGCACCCTGGTGACTCTTGTACTCTGCACCCTGGTGACTCTTGTACTCCGCACCCTGCCGACTCTTGTACTCTGCACCCTGGTGACTCTTGTACTCCGCACCCTGCCGACTCTTGTACTCTGCACCCTGGTGACTCTTGTACTCTGCACCCTGGTGACTCTTGTACTCCGCACCCTGCCGACTCTTGTACTCTGCACCCTGGTGACTCTTGTACTCCGCACCCTGCCGACTCTTGTACTCTGCACCCTGGTGACTCTTGTACTCTGCACCCTGGTGACTCTTGTACTCCGCACCCTGCCGACTCCTGTACTCAGCACCCTGGTGACTCTTGTACTCCGCACCCTGCCGACTCTTGTACTCTGCACCCTGGTGACTCTTGTACACCGCACCCTGGCGACTCTTGTACTCCGCACCCTGGTGACTCTTGTACTCCGCACCCTGCCGACTCTTGTACTCCGCACCCTGGTGACTCTTGTACTCAGCACCCTGCCGACTCCTGTACTCAGCACCCTGCCGACTCCTGTACTCAGCACCCTGCCGACTCTTGTACTCCGCACCCTGCCGACTCTTGTACTCCGCACCCTGCCGACTCTTGTACTCAGCACCCTGCCGACTCCTGTACTCAGCACCCTGCCGACTCTTGTACACCGCACCCTGGTGACACTTGTACACCGCACCCTGCCGACTCCTGTACTCAGCACCCTGCCGACTCTTGTACTCTGCACCCGGCCGACTCTTGTACTCTGCACCCTGGTGACTCTTGTACTCCGCACCCTGCCGACTCCTGTACTCAGCACCCTGGTGGCTCTTGTGCTCCGCACCCTGGTGACTCTTGTACTCCGCACCCTGGTGACTCTTGTACTCCGCACCCTGCCGACTCTTGTACTCTGCACCCTGCCGACTCCTGTACTCTGCACCCTGCCGACTCTTGTACTCCGCACCCTGGTGACTCTTGTACTATGCACCCTGCTGACTCTTGTACTCTTCACCCTGCTGACTCTTGTACTCCGCACCCTTGTGTCTCTTGTACTCTGCACCCGGCCGACTCTTGTACTCTGCACCCTGCTGACTCTTGTACACTGCACCCTGGCGACTCTTGTACGCAGAACCCTGCCAACTCTTGTACTGCGCACCCTGGTGACTCTTGTACACCGCACCCTGGCGACTCTTGTACTCCGCACCCTGGTGACTCTTGTACACCGCACCCTGGCGACTCTTGTACTCCGCACCCGGCCGACTCTTGTACTATGCACCCTGCTGACTCTTGTACACCGCACCCTGGCGACTCTTGTACGCAGAACCCTGCCAACTCTTGTACTGCGCACCCTGGTGACTCTTGTACTCTGCACCCGGCCGACTCTTGTACTCTTCACCCTGCTGACTCTTGTACTCCGCACCCTGGTGTCTCTTCTACTCTGCACCCAGCCGACTCTTGTACTCTGCACCCTGGCGACTCTTGTACGCAGAATCCTGCCGACTCTTGTACTCAGCACCCTGGTGACTCTTGCACTCAGCACCCTGCCGACTCTTGTACTCTGCACCCTGGCCACTCTTGTACTCTGCACCCGGCCGATTCTTGTACTCTGCACCCTGCTGACTCTTGTACACCGCACCCTGGCGACTCTTGTACGCAGAACCCTGCCGACTCTTGTACTCTGCACTCTGGTGACTCTTGTACTCCGCACCCTGGTGGCTCTTGTGCTCCGCACCCTGCCGACTCTTGTACTCTGCACCCTGCTGACTCTTGTACACCGCACCCTGGCGACTCTTGTACTCCGCACCCTGGTGACTCTTGTACACCGCACCCTGGCGACTCTTGTACTCCGCACCCTGGTGACTCTTGTACTCAGCACTCTGCCGACTCTTGTACTCCGCACCCTGGTGACTCTTGTACTCCGCACCCTGGTGGCTCTTGTACTCAGCACTCTGCCGACTCTTGTACACCGCACCCTGGCGACTCTTGTACTCCGCACCCTGGTGACTCTTGTACTCAGCACTCTGCCGACTCTTGTACTCCGCACCCTGGTGACTCTTGTACTCCGCACCCTGGTGGCTCTTGTACTCAGCACTCTGCCGACTTTTGTACTCAGCACCCTGCTGACTCTTGTACACCGCACCCTGGCGACTCTTGTACTCCGCACCCTGGTGACTCTTGTACTCAGCACTCTGCCGACTCTTGTACTCCGCACCCTGGTGACTCTTGTACTCCGCACCCTGGTGGCTCTTGTGCTCCGCACCCTGCCGACTCTTGTACTCTGCACCCTGCCGACTCTTGTACTCTGCACCCTGGTGACTCTTGTACTCCGCACCCTGGTGACTCTTGTACTCTGTACACTGGTGACTCTTGTACTCTGCACCCGGCCGACTCTTGTACTCTGCACCCTGCTGACTCTTGTACACCGCACCCTGGCGACTCTTGTACGCAGAACCCTGCCAACTCTTGTACTGCGCACCCTGGTGACTCTTGAACTCTGCACCCGGCCGACTCTTGTACTCTGCACCCTGCTGACTCTTGTACACCGCACCCTGGCGACACTTCTACGCAGAACCCTGCCGACTCTTGTACTCAGCACCCTGGTGACTCTTGAACACCGCACCCTGGTGACTCTTGCACTCAGCACCCTGCCGACTCTTGTACTCTGCACCCTGGCGACTCTTGTACTCTGCACCCGGCCGACTCTTGTACTCTGCACCCTGCTGACTCTTGTACACCGCACCCTGGCGACTCTTGTACTCCGCACCCTGGTGACTCTTGTACTCAGCACTCTGCTGACTCTTGTACTCCGCACTCTGGTGACTCTTGTACTCCGCACCCTGGCGACTCTTGTACTCCGCACCCTGCCGACTCCTGTACTCAGCACCCTGGTGGCTCTTGTGCTCCGCACACTGCCGACTCTTGTACTCCGCTCCCTGGTGACTCTTGTACTCCGCACCCTGGTGACTCTTGTACTCTGCACACTGGTGACTCTTGTACTCTGCACCCGGCCGACTCTTGTACTCTTCACCCTGCTGACTCTTGTACTCCGCACCCTGGTGACTCTTGTACTCCGCACCCTGCCGACTCTTGTACTCTGCACCCTGGTGACACTTGTACTCAGCACCCTGCCGACTCTTGTACTCCGCACCCTGCCGACTCTTGTACTCTGCACCCTGCCGACTCTTGTACTCTGCACCCTGGTGACTCTTGTACTCTGCACCCTGGTGACTCTTGTACTCAGCACCCTGCCGACTCTTGTACTCCGCACCCTGCCGACTCTTGTACTCCGCACCCTGCCGACTCTTGTACTCCGCACCCTGGCGACTCATGTACTCCGCACCCTGGCGACTCTTATTCTCCGCACCCTGGAGACTCTTATACTCCGCACCCTGCCGACTCTTG
Organism: Hypanus sabinus; assembly: GCF_030144855.1. Taxonomy (NCBI): domain Eukaryota; kingdom Metazoa; phylum Chordata; class Chondrichthyes; order Myliobatiformes; family Dasyatidae; genus Hypanus; species Hypanus sabinus. The sequence continues at coordinate 12,978,468 of NC_082726.1, forward strand.
TACTCCGCACCCTGGACACTCTTGTTCTCCGCACCCTGGTGACTCTTGTACACCGCACCCTGGCGACTCTTGTACTCCGCACCCTGGTGACTCTTGTACTCAGCACTCTGCCGACTCTTGTACTCCGCACCCTGGTGACTCTTGTACTCCGCACCCTGGTGGCTCTTGTACTCAGCACTCTGCCGACTCTTGTACACCGCACCCTGGCGACTCTTGTACTCCGCACCCTGGTGACTCTTGTACTCAGCACTCTGCCGACTCTTGTACTCCGCACCCTGGTGACTCTTGTACTCCGCACCCTGGTGGCTCTTGTACTCAGCACTCTGCCGACTTTTGTACTCAGCACCCTGCTGACTCTTGTACACCGCACCCTGGCGACTCTTGTACTCCGCACCCTGGTGACTCTTGTACTCAGCACTCTGCCGACTCTTGTACTCCGCACCCTGGTGACTCTTGTACTCCGCACCCTGGTGGCTCTTGTGCTCCGCACCCTGCCGACTCTTGTACTCTGCACCCTGCCGACTCTTGTACTCTGCACCCTGGTGACTCTTGTACTCCGCACCCTGGTGACTCTTGTACTCTGTACACTGGTGACTCTTGTACTCTGCACCCGGCCGACTCTTGTACTCTGCACCCTGCTGACTCTTGTACACCGCACCCTGGCGACTCTTTTACGCAGAACCCTGCCAACTCTTGTACTGCGCACCCTGGTGACTCTTGAACTCTGCACCCGGCCGACTCTTGTACTCTGCACCCTGCTGACTCTTGTACACCGCACCCTGGCGACACTTCTACGCAGAACCCTGCCGACTCTTGTACTCAGCACCCTGGTGACTCTTGAACACCGCACCCTGGTGACTCTTGCACTCAGCACCCTGCCGACTCTTGTACTCTGCACCCTGGCGACTCTTGTACTCTGCACCCGGCCGACTCTTGTACTCTGCACCCTGCTGACTCTTGTACACCGCACCCTGGCGACTCTTGTACTCCGCACCCTGGTGACTCTTGTACTCAGCACTCTGCTGACTCTTGTACTCCGCACTCTGGTGACTCTTGTACTCCGCACCCTGGCGACTCTTGTACTCCGCACCCTGCCGACTCCTGTACTCAGCACCCTGGTGGCTCTTGTGCTCCGCACACTGCCGACTCTTGTACTCCGCTCCCTGGTGACTCTTGTACTCCGCACCCTGGTGACTCTTGTACTCTGCACACTGGTGACTCTTGTACTCTGCACCCGGCCGACTCTTGTACTCTTCACCCTGCTGACTCTTGTACTCCGCACCCTGGTGACTCTTGTACTCCGCACCCTGCCGACTCTTGTACTCTGCACCCTGGTGACACTTGTACTCAGCACCCTGCCGACTCTTGTACTCCGCACCCTGCCGACTCTTGTACTCCGCACCCTGCCGACTCTTGTACTCTGCACCCTGGTGACTCTTGTACTCTGCACCCTGGTGACTCTTGTACTCAGCACCCTGCCGACTCTTGTACTCCGCACCCTGCCGACTCTTGTACTCCGCACCCTGCCGACTCTTGTACTCCGCACCCTGGCGACTCATGTACTCCGCACCCTGGCGACTCTTATTCTCCGCACCCTGGAGACTCTTATACTCCGCACCCTGCCGACTCTTGTACTCCGCACCCTGGACACTCTTGTTCTCCGCACCCTGGTGACTCTTGTACTCCGCACCCTGGACACTCTTGTACTCAGCACCCTGCCGACTCTTGTACTCAGCACCCTGGACACTCTTGTACTCCGCACCCTGCCGACTCTTGTACTCTGCACCCTGGTGACTCTTGTACTCTGCACCCTGGTGACTCTTGTACTCTGCACCCTGGTGACTCTTGTACTCCGCACCCTGCCGACTCTTGTACTCTGCACCCTGGTGACTCTTGTACTCTGCACCCTGGTGACTCTTGTACTCCGCACCCTGCCGACTCTTGTACTCTGCACCCTGGTGGCTCTTGTACTCCGCACCCTGCCGACTCTTGTACTCTGCACCCTGGTGACTCTTGTACTCCGCACCCTGCCGACTCCTGTACTCAGCACCCTGGTGGCTCTTGTGCTCCGCACCCTGCCGACTCTTGTACTCTGCACCCTGCCGACTCTTGTACTCTGCACCCTGGTGACTCTTGTACTCTGCACCCTGGTGACTCTTGTACTCCGCACACTGGTGACTCTTGTACTCTGCACCCGGCCGACTCTTGTACTCTTCACCCTGCTGACTCTTGTACTCCGCACCCTTGTGTCTCTTGTACTCTGCACCCGGCCGACTCTTGTACTCTGCACCCTGCTGACTCTTGTACACCGCACCCTGGCGACTCTTGTACGCAGAACCCTGCCAACTCTTGTACTGCGCACCCTGGTGACTCTTGTACTCTGCACCCTGCTGACTCTTGTACTCCGCACCCTGCCGACTCTTGTACTCCGCACCCTGCCGACTCTTGTACTCCGCACCCTGGTGACTCTTGTACTCCGCACCCTGGACACTCTTGTACTCCGCACCCTGGCGACTCTTGTACTCCGCACCCTGCCGACTCTTGTACTCCGCACCCTGGTGACTCTTGTACTCCGCACCCTGGACACTCTTGTACTCCGCACCCTGGCGACTCTTGTACTCCGCACCCTGGTGTCTCTTGTACTCTTCACGCGGCCGAATCTTGTACTCTGCACCCTGGTGACTCTTGTACTCCGCACCCTGGCGACTCTTGTACTCCGCACCCTGGTGGCTCTTGTTCACAGCACCCTGCCGACTCCTGTACTCCGCACCCTGCCGACTCTTGTACTCTGCACCCTGGTGACACTTGTACTCCGCACCCTGCCGACTACTGTACTCAGCACCCTGGTGGCTCTTGTGCTCCGCACCCTGCCGACTCTTGTACTCTGCACCCTGCCGACTCTTGTACTCTGCACCCTGGTGACTTTTGTACTCCGTACCCTGGTGACTCTTGTACTCTGCACACTGGTGACTCTTGTACTCTGCACCCGGCCGACTCTTGTACTCTTCACCATGCTGACTCTTGTACTCCGCACCCTGGTGTCTCTTGTACTCTGCACCCGGCCGACTCTTGTACTCTGCACCCTGCCGACTCTTGTACTCTGCACCCTGCTGACTCTTGTACTCCGCACCCTTGTGACTCTTGTGCTCTGCACCCGGCCGACTCTTGTACTCTGCACCATGCTGACTCTTGTACACCGCACCCTGGCGACTCTTGTACGCAGAACCCTGGTGTCTCTTGTTCTCTACACGCGGCCGAATCTTGTACTCCACACCCTGGCGACTCCTGTACGCAGAACCCTGCCGACTCTTGTACTCCGCACCCTGGACACTCTTGTACTCCGCACCCTGCGGACTCTTGTACACCGCAGCCTGGCGACTCTTGTACGCAGAACCCTGCCGACTCTTGTACTCCTCACCCTGGTGACTCTTGTGCTCTGCACCCGGCCGACTCTTGTACTCTGCACCCTGCTGACTCTTGTACACCGCACCCTGGCAACTCTTGTACTCCGCTCCTTGGTGACTCTTGTACTCTGCACCCTGGTGACTCTTGTACTCAGCACCCTGGTGACTCTTGTACTCAGCACCCTGGCGACTCTTGTACTCCGCACCCTGGACACTCTTGTACTCTGCACCCTGGCGACTCTTGTACTCCGCACCCTGGACACTCTTGTACTCCGCACCCTGCTGACACTTGTACTCCGCACCCTGGACACTCATGTACTCTGCACCCTGGCGACTCTTTTACTCTGCACCCTGGACACTCTTGTACTCTGCACCCTGGACACTCTTGTACTCCGCACCCTGGTGACTCTTATACTCCGCACCCTGGACACTCTTGTACTCCGCACCCTGGCGACTCTTGTACTCCGCACCCTGGACACTCTTCAACTCCGCACCCTGGTGACTCTTGTACTCCGCACCCTGTTGACTCTTGTACTCCGCACCCTGCCGACTCTTGTACTCCGCACCCTGGTGACTCTTGAACTCAGAACCCTGCCGACTCTTGTACTCCGCACCCTCGTGACTCTTGTACTCTGCACGCTGCCGAATCTTGTACTCTGCACCCTGGTGACTCTTGTACTCTGCACCCTGGTGACTCTTGTACTCCGCACCCTGGTGACTCCTGTACTCAGCACTCTGCCGACTTTTGTACTCCGCACCCTGGTGACTCTTGTACTCCGCACCCTGCCGACTCTTGTACTCTGCACCCTGGTGACACTTGTACTCAGCACCCTGCCGACTCCTGTACTCAGCACCCTGGTGACTCTTGTACTCTGCACCCGGCCGACTCTTGTACTCTTCACCCTGCTGACTCTTGTACTCCGCACCCTGGTGACTCTTGTACTCCGCACCCTGCCGACTCTTGTACTCTGCACCCTGGTGACACTTGTACTCAGCACCCTGCCGACTCTTGTACTCCGCACCCTGCCGACTCCTGTACTCAGCACCCTGGTGGCTCTTGTGCTCCGCACCCTGCCGACTCTTGTACTCTGCACCCTGCCGACTCTTGTACTCTGCACCCTGGTGACTCTTGTACTCTGCACCCTGGTGAATCTTGTACTCCGCACACTGGTGACTCTTGTACTCTGCACCCTGCTGACTCTTGTACTCCGCACCCTTGTGTCTCTTGTACTCTGCACCCGGCCGACTCTTGTACTCTGCACCCTGCTGACTCTTGTACACTGCACCCTGGCGACTCTTGTACGCAGAACCCTGCCAACTCTTGTACTGCGCACCCTGGTGACTCTTGTACTCTGCACCCGGCCGACTCTTGTACTCTGCACCCTGCTGACTCTTGTACTCCGCACCCTGCCGACTCTTGTACTCTGCACCCGGCCGACTCTTGTACTCTGCACCCTGGCGACTCTTGTACTCCGCACCCTGGTGACTCTTGTACTCCGCACCCTGGTGACTCTTGCACTCAGCACCCTGCCGACTCTTGTACTCTGCACCCTGGCGATTCTTGTACTCTGCACCCGGCCGACTCTTGTACTCTGCACCCTGCTGACTCTTGTACACCGCACCCTGGCGACTCTTGTACGCAGAACCCTGCCGACTCTTGTACTCCGCACTCTGGTGACTCTTGTACTCCGCACCCTGGTGACTCTTGCACTCAGCACCCTGCCGACTCTTGTACTCTGCACCCTGGCGACTCTTGTACTCTGCACCCGGCCGACTCTTGTACTCTGCACCCTGCTGACTCTTGTACACCGCACCCTGGCGTCTCTTGTACGCAGAACCCTGCCGACTCTTGTACTCCGCACTCTGGTGACTCTTGTACTCAGCACTCTGCCGACTTTTGTACTCAGCACCCTGCTGACTCTTGTACACCGCACCCTGGCGACTCTTGTACTCCGCACCCTGGTGACTCTTGTACTCTGCACCCTGCCGACTCTTGTACTCTGCACCCTGGTGACTCTTATACTCCGCACCCTGGTGACTCTTGTACTCTGCACACTGGTGACTCTTGTACTCTGCACCCGGCCGACTCTTGTACTCTTCACCCTGCTGACTCTTGTACTCCGCACCCTGGTGACTCTTGTACTCCGCACCCTGCCGACTCTTGTACTCTGCACCCTGGTGACACTTGTACTCAGCACCCTGCCGACTCTTGTACTCCGCACCCTGCCGACTCCTGTACTCAGCACCCTGGTGGCTCTTGTGCTCCGCACCCTGCCGACTCTTGTACTCTGCACCCTGCCGACTCTTGTACTCTGCACCCTGGTGACTCTTGTACTCCGCACACTGGTGACTCTTGTACTCTGCACCCGGCCGACTCTTGTACTCTTCACCCTGCTGACTCTTGTACTCCGCACCCTTGTGTCTCTTGTACTCTGCACCCGGCCGACTCTTGTACTCCGCACCCTGGTGACTCTTGTGCTCTGCACCCAACGAATCTTGTACTCTGCACCCTGCTGACTCTTGTACACCGCACCCCTGGCGACTCTTGTACTCTGCACCCTGGTGACTCTTGTACTCTGCACCCGGCCGACTCTTGTACTCTGCACCCTGCTGACTCTTCTACACCGCACCCTGGCGACTCTTGTACGCAGAACCCTGCCAACTCTTGTACTGCGCACCCTGGTGACTCTTGTACTCTGCACCCGGCCGACTCTTGTACTCTTCACCCTGCTGACTCTTGTACTCCGCACCCTGGTGTCTCTTCTACTCTGCACCCGGCCGACTCTTGTACTCTGCACCCTGGCGACTCTTGTACGCAGAATCCTGCCGACTCTTGTACTCAGCACCCTGGTGACTCTTGTACACCGCACCCTGGTGACTCTTGCACTCAGCACCCTGCCGACTCTTTTACTCTGCACCCTGGCCACTCTTGTACTCTGCACCCGGCCGACTCTTGTACTCTGCACCCTGCTGACTCTTGTGCACCGCACCCTGGCGACTCTTGTACGCAGAACCCTGCCGACTCTTGTACTCCGCACTCTGGTGACTCTTGTACTCAGCACTCTGCCGACTTTTGTACTCAGCACCCTGCTGACTCTTGTACACCGCACCCTGGCGACTCTTGTACTCCGCACCCTGGTGACTCTTGTACTCAGCACTCTGCCGACTCTTGTACTCCGCACCCTGGTGACTCTTGTACTCCGCACCCTGGTGGCTCTTGTGCTCCGCACCCTGCCGACTCTTGTACTCTGCACCCTGGTGACTCTTGTACTCCGCAACCTGGTGACACTTGTACTCCGCACCCTGGACACTCTTGTACTCCGCACCCTGCCGACTCTTGTACTCCGCACCCTGCCGACTCTTGTACTCCGCACCCTGGACACTCTTGTACTCCGCACCCTGGTGTCTCTTGTACTCCGCACCCTGGTGACTCTTGTACTCTGCACGCGGCCGAATCTTGTACTCTGCACCCTGGTGACTCTTGTACTCCGCACCCTGGTGACTCTTGTACTCTGCATGCGGCCGAATCTTGTACTCTGCACCCTGGTGACTCTTGTACTCCGCACCCTGGTGACTCTTGTACTCTGCACGCCGCCGAATCTTGTACTCAGCACCCTGGTGACTCTTGTACTCTGCACCCTGGACACTCTTGTTCTCCGCACCCTGGCGACTCTAGTACTCCGCACCCTGCCGACTCTTATACTCCGCACCCTGGTGACTCTTGTACTCCGCACCCTGCCGACTCTTATACTCCGCACCCTGGTGACTCCTGTACTCCGCACCCTGCCGACTCTTGTACTCTGCACCCTGGTGACTCTTGTACTCCGCACCCTGGTTACTCTTGTACTCCGCACCCTGCCGACTCTTGTACTCCGCACCCTTGTTACTCTTGTACTCCGCACCCTGCCGACTCTTGTTCTCCGCACCCTGGTGACTCTTGTACTCCGCACCCTGGCGACTCTTGTACTCCGCACCCTGCCGACTGTTGTACTCCGCACCCTGGTGACTCTTGTACTCCGCACCCTGGCGACTCATGTACTCCGCACCCTGGTGGCTCTTGTGCTCCGCACCCTGCCGACTCTTGTACTCTGCACCCTGCCGACTCTTGTACTCTGCACCCTGGTGACTCTTGTACTCTGCACCCTGGTGACTCTTGTACTCCGCACACTGGTGACTCTTGTACTCTGCACCCGGCCGACTCTTGTACTCTTCACCCTGCTGACTCTTGTACTCCGCACCCTTGTGTCTCTTGTACTCTGCACCCGGCCGACTCTTGTACTCTGCACCCTGCTGACTCTTGTACACTGCACCCTGGCGACTCTTGTACGCAGAACCCTGCCAACTCTTGTACTGCGCACCCTGGTGACTCTTGTACTCTGCACCCGGCCGACTCTTGTACTCTGCACCCTGCTGACTCTTGTACTCCGCACCCTGGTGACTCTTGTACTCCGCACCCTGGTGACTCTTGCACTCAGCACCCTGCTGACTCTTGTACTCTGCACCCTGGCGACTCTTGTACTCTGCACCCGGCCGACTCTTGTACTCTGCACCCTGCTGACTCTTGTACACCGCACCCTGGCGACTCTTGTACGCAGAACCCTGCCGACTCTTGTACTCCGCACTCTGGTGACTCTTGTACTCAGCACTCTGCCGACTTTTGTACTCAGCACCCTGCTGACTCTTGTACACCGCACCCTGGCGACTCTTGTACACCGCACCCTGCCGACTCTTGTACTCTGCACCCTGCCGACTCTTGTACTCTGCACCCTGGTGACTCTTGTACTCCGCACACTGGTGACTCTTGTACTCTGCACCCGGCCGACTCTTGTACTCTTCAACCTGCTGACTCTTGTACTCCGCACCCTTGTGTCTCTTGTACTCTGCACCCGGCCGACTCTTGTACTCCGCACCCTGGTGACTCTTGTGCTCTGCACCCAACCGAATCTTGTACTCTGCACCCTGCTGACTCTTGTACACCGCACCCTGGCGACTCTTGTACTCTGCACCCTGGTGACTCTTGTACTCTGCACCCGGCCGACTCTTGTACTCTGCACCCTGCTGACTCTTCTACACCGCACCCTGGCGACTCTTGTACGCAGAACCCTGCCAACTCTTGTACTGCGCACCCTGGTGACTCTTGTACTCTGCACCCGGCCGACTCTTGTACTCTTCACCCTGCTGACTCTTGTACTCCGCACCCTGGTGTCTCTTCTACTCTGCACCCGGCCGACTCTTGTACTCTGCACCCTGGCGACTCTTGTACGCAGAATCCTGCCGACTCTTGTACTCAGCACCCTGGTGACTCTTGTGCTCCGCACCCTGCCGACTCTTGTACTCTGCACCCTGGTGACTCTTGTACTCCGCAACCTGGTGACACTTGTACTCCGCACCCTGGACACTCTTGTACTCCGCACCCTGCCGACTCTTGTACTCCGCACCCTGCCGACTCTTGTACTCCGCACCCTGGACACTCTTGTACTCCGCACCCTGGTGTCTCTTGTACTCCGCACCCTGGTGACTCTTGTACTCTGCACGCGGCCGAATCTTGTACTCTGCACCCTGGTGACTCTTGTACTCCGCACCCTGGTGACTCTTGTACTCTGCATGCGGCCGAATCTTGTACTCTGCACCCTGGTGACTCTTGTACTCCGCACCCTGGTGACTCTTGTACTCTGCACGCCGCCGAATCTTGTACTCAGCACCCTGGTGACTCTTGTACTCTGCACCCTGGACACTCTTGTTCTCCGCACCCTGGCGACTCTAGTACTCCGCACCCTGCCCACTCTTATACTCCGCACCCTGGTGACTCTTGTACTCCGCACCCTGCCGACTCTTATACTCCGCACCCTGGTGACTCCTGTACTCCGCACCCTGCCGACTCTTGTACTCTGCACCCTGGTGACTCTTGTACTCCGCACCCTGGTTACTCTTGTACTCCGCACCCTGCCGACTCTTGTACTCCGCACCCTTGTTACTCTTGTACTCCGCACCCTGCCGACTCTTGTTCTCCGCACCCTGGTGACTCTTGTACTCCGCACCCTGGCGACTCTTGTACTCCGCACCCTGCCGACTGTTGTACTCCGCACCCTGGTGACTCTTGTACTCCGCACCCTGGCGACTCATGTACTCCGCACCCTGGCGACTCTTGTACTCAGCACCCTGGAGACTCTTATACTCCGCACCCTGGACACTCTTGTACTCCGCACCCTGGTGACTCTTGTACTCCGCACCCTGGCGACTCATGTACTCCGCACCCTGGCGACTCTTGTACTCCGCACCCTGGTGACTCTTGTACTCCGCACCCTGCCGACTCTTGTACTCCGCACCCTGCCGACTCTTGTACTCTGCACCCTGGTGACACTTGTACTCAGCACCCTGCCGACTCTTGTACTCCGCACCCTGCCGACTCCTGTACTCAGCACCCTGGTGGCTCTTGTGCTCCGCACCCTGCCGACTCTTGTACTCTGCACCCTGCCGACTCTTGTACTCTGCACCCTGGTGACTCTTGTACTCTGCACCCTGGTGACTCTTGTACTCCGCACACTGGTGACTCTTGTACTCTGCACCCGGCCGACTCTTGTACTCTTCACCCTGCTGACTCTTGTACTCCGCACCCTTGTGTCTCTTGTACTCTGCACCCGGCCGACTCTTGTACTCTGCACCCTGCTGACTCTTGTACACTGCACCCTGGCGACTCTTGTACGCAGAACCCTGCCAACTCTTGTACTGCGCACCCTGGTGACTCTTGTACTCTGCACCCGGCCGACTCTTGTACTCTGCACCCTGCTGACTCTTGTACTCCGCACCCTGGTGACTCTTGTACTCCGCACCCTGGTTACTCTTGTACTCCGCACCCTGCCGACTCTTGTACTCTGCACCCTGGTGACACTTGTACTCAGCACCCTGCCGACTCTTGTACTCCGCACCCTGCCGACTCCTGTACTCAGCACCCTGGTGGCTCTTGTGCTCCGCACCCTGCCGACTCTTGTACTCTGCACCCTGCCGACTCTTGTACTCTGCACCCTGGTGACTCTTGTACTCTGCACCCTGGTGACTCTTGTACTCCGCACACTGGTGACTCTTGTACTCTGCACCCGGCCGACTCTTGTACTCTTCACCCTGCTGACTCTTGTACTCCGCACCCTTGTGTCTCTTGTACTCTGCACCCGGCCGACTCTTGTACTCTGCACCCTGCTGACTCTTGTACACTGCACCCTGGCGACTCTTGTACGCAGAACCCTGCCAACTCTTGTACTGCGCACCCTGGTGACTCTTGTACTCTGCACCCGGCCGACTCTTGTACTCTGCACCCTGCTGACTCTTGTACTCCGCACCCTGGTGACTCTTGTACTCCGCACCCTGGTGACTCTTGCACTCAGCACCCTGCTGACTCTTGTACTCTGCACCCTGGCGACTCTTGTACTCTGCACCCGGCCGACTCTTGTACTCTGCACCCTGCTGACTCTTGTACACCGCACCCTGGTGACTCTTGTACGCAGAACCCTGCCGACTCTTGTACTCCGCACTCTGGTGGACTCTTGTACTCAGCACTCTGCCGACTTTTGTACTCAGCACCCTGCTGACTCTTGTACACCGCACCTGGCGACTCTTGTACACCGCACCCTGCCGACTCTTGTACTCTGCACCCTGCCGACTCTTGTACTCTGCACCCTGGTGACTCTTCTACTCCGCACACTGGTGACTCTTGTACTCTGCACCCGGCCGACTCTTGTACTCTTCAACCTGCTGACTCTTGTACTCCGCACCCTTGTGTCTCTTGTACTCTGCACCCGGCCGACTCTTGTACTCCGCACCCTGGTGACTCTTGTGCTCTGCACCCAACCGAATCTTGTACTCTGCACCCTGCTGACTCTTGTACACCGCACCCTGGCGACTCTTGTACTCTGCACCCTGGTGACTCTTGTACTCTGCACCCGGCCGACTCTTGTACTCTGCACCCTGCTGACTCTTCTACACCGCACCCTGGCGACTCTTGTACGCAGAACCCTGCCAACTCTTGTACTGCGCACCCTGGTGACTCTTGTACTCTGCACCCGGCCGACTCTTGTACTCTTCACCCTGCTGCACTCTTGTACTCCGCACCCTGGTGTCTCTTCTACTCTGCACCCGGCCGACTCTTGTACTCTGCACCCTGGCGACTCTTGTACGCAGAATCCTGCCGACTCTTGTACTCAGCACCCTGGTGACTCTTGTACACCGCACCCTGGTGACTCTTGCACTCAGCACCCTGCCGACTCTTTTACTCTGCACCCTGGCCACTCTTGTACTCTGCACCCGGCCGACTCTTGTACTCTGCACCCTGCTGACTCTTGTGCACCGCACCCTGGCGACTCTTGTACGCAGAACCCTGCCGACTCTTGTACTCCGCACTCTGGTGACTCTTGTACTCAGCACTCTGCCGACTTTTGTACTCAGCACCCTGCTGACTCTTGTACACCGCACCCTGGCGACTCTTGTACTCCGCACCCTGGTGACTCTTGTACTCAGCACTCTGCCGACTCTTGTACTCCGCACCCTGGTGACTCTTGTACTCCGCACCCTGGTGGCTCTTGTGCTCCGCACCCTGCCGACTCTTGTACTCTGCACCCTGGTGACTCTTGTACTCCGCAACCTGGTGACACTTGTACTCCGCACCCTGGACACTCTTGTACTCCGCACCCTGCCGACTCTTGTACTCCGCACCCTGCCGACTCTTGTACTCCGCACCCTGGACACTCTTGTACTCCGCACCCTGGTGTCTCTTGTACTCCGCACCCTGGTGACTCTTGTACTCTGCACGCGGCCGAATCTTGTACTCTGCACCCTGGTGACTCTTGTACACTGCACCCTGGCGACTCTTGTACGCAGAACCCTGCCAACTCTTGTACTGCGCACCCTGGTGACTCTTGTACTCTGCACCCTGGACACTCTTGTTCTCCGCACCCTGGCGACTCTAGTACTCCGCACCCTGCCGACTCTTATACTCCGCACCCTGCTGACTCTTGTACTCCGCACCCTTGTGTCTCTTGTACTCTGCACCCGGCCGACTCTTGTACTCCGCACCCTGGAGACTCTTATACTCCGCACCCTGGACACTCTTGTACTCCGCACCCTGGTGACTCTTGTACTCCGCACCCTGGCGACTCATGTACTCCGCACCCTGGCGACTCTTGTACTCCGCACCCTGGTGACTCTTGTACTCCGCACCCTGCCGACTCTTGTACTCCGCACCCTGCCGACTCTTGTACTCTGCACCCTGGTGACACTTGTACTCAGCACCCTGCCGACTCTTGTACTCCGCACCCTGCCGACTCCTGTACTCAGCACCCTGGGGCTCTTGTGCTCCGCACCCTGCCGACTCTTGTACTCTGCACCCTGCCGACTCTTGTACTCTGCACCCTGGTGACTCTTGTACTCTGCACCCTGGTGACTCTTGTACTCCGCACACTGGTGACTCTTGTACTCTGCACCCGCCGACTCTTGTACTCTTCACCCTGCTGACTCTTGTACTCCGCACCCTTGTGTCTCTTGTACTCTGCACCCGGCCGACTCTTGTACTCTGCACCCTGCTGACTCTTGTACACTGCACCCTGGCGACTCTTGTACGCAGAACCCTGCCAACTCTTGTACTGCGCACCCTGGTGACTCTTGTACTCTGCACCCGGCCGACTCTTGTACTCTGCACCCTGCTGACTCTTGTACTCCGCACCCTGGTGACTCTTGTACTCCGCACCCTGGTGACTCTTGCACTCAGCACCGTGCCGACTCTTGTACTCTGCACCCTGGCGACTCTTTTACTCTGCACCCGGCCGACTCTTGTACTCTGCACCCTGCTGACTCTTGTACACCGCACCCTGGCGACTCTTGTACGCAGAACCCTGCCGACTCTTGTACTCCGCACTCTGGTGACTCTTGTACTCCGCACCCTGGTGACTCTTGCACTCAGCACCCTGCTGACTCTTGTACTCTGCACCCTGGCGACTCTTGTACTCTGCACCCGGCCGACTCTTGTACTCTGCACCCTGCTGACTCTTGTACACCGCACCCTGGCGACTCTTGTACGCAGAACCCTGCCGACTCTTGTACTCCGCACCCTGGTGACTCTTGTACTCCGCACCCTGGCGACTCATGTACTCCGCACCCTGGCGACTCTTGTACTCCGCACCCTGGTGACTCTTGTACTCCGCACCCTGCCGACTCTTGTACTCCGCACCCTGCCGACTCTTGTACTCTGCACCCTGGTGACACTTGTACTCAGCACCCTGCCGACTCTTGTACTCCGCACCCTGCCGACTCCTGTACTCAGCACCCGGTGGCTCTTGTGCTCCGCACCCTGCCGACTCTTGTACTCTGCACCCTGCCGACTCTTGTACTCTGCACCCTGGTGACTCTTGTACTCTGCACCCTGGTGACTCTTGTACTCCGCACACTGGTGACTCTTGTACTCTGCACCCGGCCGACTCTTGTACTCTTCACCCTGCTGACTCTTGTACTCCGCACCCTTGTGTCTCTTGTACTCTGCACCCGGCCGACTCTTGTACTCTGCACCCTGCTGACTCTTGTACACTGCACCCTGGCGACTCTTGTACGCAGAACCCTGCCAACTCTTGTACTGCGCACCCTGGTGACTCTTGTACTCTGCACCCGGCCGACTCTTGTACTCTGCACCCTGCTGACTCTTGTACTCCGCACCCTGGTGACTCTTGTACTCCGCACCCTGGTGACTCTTGCACTCAGCACCCTGCCGACTCTTGTACTCTGCACCCTGGCGACTCTTTTACTCTGCACCCGGCCGACTCTTGTACTCTGCACCCTGCTGACTCTTGTACACCGCACCCTGGCGACTCTTGTACGCAGAACCCTGCCGACTCTTGTACTCCGCACTCTGGTGACTCTTGTACTCCGCACCCTGGTGACTCTTGCACTCAGCACCCTGCTGACTCTTGTACTCTGCACCCTGGCGACTCTTGTACTCTGCACCCGGCCGACTCTTGTACTCTGCACCCTGCTGACTCTTGTACACCGCACCCTGGCGACTCTTGTACGCAGAACCCTGCCGACTCTTGTACTCCGCACTCTGGTGACTCTTGTACTCAGCACTCTGCCGACTTTTGTACTCAGCACCCTGCTGACTCTTGTACACCGCACCCTGGCGACTCTTGTACACCGCACCCTGCCGACTCTTGTACTCTGCACCCTGCCGACTCTTGTACTCTGCACCCTGGTGACTCTTGTACTCCGCACACTGGTGACTCTTGTACTCTGCACCCGGCCGACTCTTGTACTCTTCACCCTGCTGACTCTTGTACTCCGCACCCTTGTGTCTCTTGTACTCTGCACCCGGCCGACTCTTGTACTCCGCACCCTGGTGACTCTTGTGCTCTGCACCCAACCGAATCTTGTACTCTGCACCCTGCTGACTCTTGTACACCGCACCCTGGCGACTCTTGTACTCTGCACCCTGGTGACTCTTGTACTCTGCACCCGGCCGACTCTTGTACTCTGCACCCTGCTGACTCTTCTACACCGCACGCTGGCGACTCTTGTACGCAGAACCCTGCCAACTCTTGTACTGCGCACCCTGGTGACTCTTGTACTCTGCACCCGGCCGACTCTTGTACTCTTCACCCTGCTGACTCTTGTACTCCGCACCCTGGTGTCTCTTCTACTCTGCACCCGGCCGACTCTTGTACTCTGCACCCTGGCGACTCTTGTACGCAGAATCCTGCCGACTCTTGTACTCAGCACCCTGCTGACTCTTGTACACCGCACCCTGGTGACTCTTGCACTCAGCACCCTGCCGACTCTTTACTCTGCACCCTGGCCACTCTTGTACTCTGCACCCGGCCGACTCTTGTACTCTGCACCCTGCTGACTCTTGTGCACCGCACCCTGGCGACTCTTGTACGCAGAACCCTGCCGACTCTTGTACTCCGCACTCTGGTGACTCTTGTACTCAGCACTCTGCCGACTTTTGTACTCAGCACCCTGCTGACTCTTGTACACCGCACCCTGGCGACTCTTGTACTCCGCACCCTGGTGACTCTTGTACTCAGCACTCTGCCGACTCTTGTACTCCGCACCCTGGTGACTCTTGTACTCCGCACCCTGGTGGCTCTTGTGCTCCGCACCCTGCCGACTCTTGTACTCTGCACCCTGGTGACTCTTGTACTCCGCAACCTGGTGACACTTGTACTCCGCACCCTGGACACTCTTGTACTCCGCACCCTGCCGACTCTTGTACTCCGCACCCTGCCGACTCTTGTACTCCGCACCCTGGACACTCTTGTACTCCGCACCCTGGTGTCTCTTGTACTCCGCACCCTGGTGACTATTGTACTCTGCACGCGGCCGAATCTTGTACTCTGCACCCTGGTGACTCTTGTACTCCGCACCCTGGTGACTCTTGTACTCTGCATGCGGCCGAATCTTGTACTCTGCACCCTGGTGACTCTTGTACTCCGCACCCTGGTGACTCTTGTACTCTGCACGCCGCCGAATCTTGTACTCAGCACCCTGGTGACTCTTGTACTCTGCACCCTGGACACTCTTGTTCTCCGCACCCTGGCGACTCTAGTACTCCGCACCCTGCCGACTCTTATACTCCGCACCCTGGTGACTCTTGTACTCCGCACCCTGCCGACTCTTATACTCCGCACCCTGGTGACTCCTGTACTCCGCACCGTGCCGACTCTTGTACTCTGCACCCTGGTGACTCTTGTACTCCGCACCCTGGTTACTCTTGTACTCCGCACCCTGCCGACTCTTGTACTCCGCACCCTTGTTACTCTTGTACTCCGCACCCTGCCGACTCTTGTTCTCCGCACCCTGGTGACTCTTGTACTCCGCACCCTGGCGACTCTTGTACTCCGCACCCTGCCGACTGTTGTACTCCGCACCCTGGTGACTCTTGTACTCCGCACCCTGGCGACTCATGTACTCCGCACCCTGGCGACTCTTGTACTCAGCACCCTGGAGACTCTTATACTCCGCACCCTGGACACTCTTGTACTCCGCACCCTGGTGACTCTTGTACTCCGCACCCTGGCGACTCATGTACTCCGCACCCTGGCGACTCTTGTACTCCGCACCCTGGTGACTCTTGTACTCCGCACCCTGCCGACTCTTGTACTCCGCACCCTGCCGACTCTTGTACTCTGCACCCTGGTGACACTTGTACTCAGCACCCTGCCGACTCTTGTACTCCGCACCCTGCCGACTCCTGTACTCAGCACCCTGGTGGCTCTTGTGCTCCGCACCCTGCCGACTCTTGTACTCTGCACCCAGCCGACTCTTGTACTCTGCACCCTGGTGACTCTTGTACTCTGCACCCTGGTGACTCTTGTACTCCGCACACTGGTGACTCTTGTACTCTGCACCCGGCCGACTCTTGTACTCTTCACCCTGCTGACTCTTGTACTCCGCACCCTTGTGTCTCTTGTACTCTGCACCCGGCCGACTCTTGTACTCTGCACCCTGCTGACTCTTGTACACTGCACCCTGGCGACTCTTGTACGCAGAACCCTGCCAACTCTTGTACTGCGCACCCTGGTGACTCTTGTACTCTGCACCCGGCCGACTCTTGTACTCTGCACCCTGCTGACTCTTGTACTCCGCACCCTGGTGACTCTTGTACTCCGCACCCTGGTTACTCTTGTACTCCGCACCCTGCCGACTCTTGTACTCTGCACCCTGGTGACACTTGTACTCAGCACCCTGCCGACTCTTGTACTCCGCACCCTGCCGACTCCTGTACTCAGCACCCTGGTGGCTCTTGTGCTCCGCACCCTGCCGACTCTTGTACTCTGCACCCTGCCGACTCTTGTACTCTGCACCCTGGTGACTCTTGTACTCTGCACCCTGGTGACTCTTGTACTCCGCACACTGGTGACTCTTGTACTCTGCACCCGGCCGACTCTTGTACTCTTCACCCTGCTGACTCTTGTACTCCGCACCCTTGTGTCTCTTGTACTCTGCACCCGGCCGACTCTTGTACTCTGCACCCTGCTGACTCTTGTACACTGCACCCTGGCGACTCTTGTACGCAGAACCCTGCCAACTCTTGTACTGCGCACCCTGGTGACTCTTGTACTCTGCACCCGGCCGACTCTTGTACTCTGCACCCTGCTGACTCTTGTACTCCGCACCCTGGTGACTCTTGTACTCCGCACCCTGGTGACTCTTGCACTCAGCACCCTGCTGACTCTTGTACTCTGCACCCTGGCGACTCTTGTACTCTGCACCCGGCCGACTCTTGTACTCTGCACCCTGCTGACTCTTGTACACCGCACCCTGGCGACTCTTGTACGCAGAACCCTGCCGACTCTTGTACTCCGCACTCTGGTGACTCTTGTACTCAGCACTCTGCCGACTTTTGTACTCAGCACCCTGCTGACTCTTGTACACCGCACCCTGGCGACTCTTGTACACCGCACCCTGCCGACTCTTGTACTCTGCACCCTGCCGACTCTTGTACTCTGCACCCTGGTGACTCTTGTACTCCGCACACTGGTGACTCTTGTACTCTGCACCCGGCCGACTCTTGTACTCTTCAACCTGCTGACTCTTGTACTCCGCACCCTTGTGTCTCTTGTACTCTGCACCCGGCCGACTCTTGTACTCCGCACCCTGGTGACTCTTGTGCTCTGCACCCAACCGAATCTTGTACTCTGCACCCTGCTGACTCTTGTACACCGCACCCTGGCGACTCTTGTACTCTGCACCCTGGTGACTCTTGTACTCTGCACCCGGCCGACTCTTGTACTCTGCACCCTGCTGACTCTTCTACACCGCACCCTGGCGACTCTTGTACGCAGAACCCTGCCAACTCTTGTACTGCGCACCCTGGTGACTCTTGTACTCTGCACCCGGCCGACTCTTGTACTCTTCACCCTGCTGACTCTTGTACTCCGCACCCTGGTGTCTCTTCTACTCTGCACCCGGCCGACTCTTGTACTCTGCACCCTGGCGACTCTTGTACGCAGAATCCTGCCGACTCTTGTACTCAGCACCCTGGTGACTCTTGTACACCGCACCCTGGTGACTCTTGCACTCAGCACCCTGCCGACTCTTTTACTCTGCACCCTGGCCACTCTTGTACTCTGCACCCGGCCGACTCTTGTACTCTGCACCCTGCTGACTCTTGTGCACCGCACCCTGGCGACTCTTGTACGCAGAACCCTGCCGACTCTTGTACTCCGCACTCTGGTGACTCTTGTACTCAGCACTCTGCCGACTTTTGTACTCAGCACCCTGCTGACTCTTGTACACCGCACCCTGGCGACTCTTGTACTCCGCACCCTGGTGACTCTTGTACTCAGCACTCTGCCGACTCTTGTACTCCGCACCCTGGTGACTCTTGTACTCCGCACCCTGGTGGCTCTTGTGCTCCGCACCCTGCCGACTCTTGTACTCTGCACCCTGGTGACTCTTGTACTCCGCAACCTGGTGACACTTGTACTCCGCACCCTGGACACTCTTGTACTCCGCACCCTGCCGACTCTTGTACTCCGCACCCTGCCGACTCTTGTACTCCGCACCCTGGACACTCTTGTACTCCGCACCCTGGTGTCTCTTGTACTCCGCACCCTGGTGACTCTTGTACTCTGCACGCGGCCGAATCTTGTACTCTGCACCCTGGTGACTCTTGTACTCCGCACCCTGGTGACTCTTGTACTCTGCATGCGGCCGAATCTTGTACTCTGCACCCTGGTGACTCTTGTACTCCGCACCCTGGTGACTCTTGTACTCTGCACGCCGCCGAATCTTGTACTCAGCACCCTGGTGACTCTTGTACTCTGCACCCTGGACACTCTTGTTCTCCGCACCCTGGCGACTCTAGTACTCCGCACCCTGCCGACTCTTATACTCCGCACCCTGGTGACTCTTGTACTCCACACCCTGCCGACTCTTATACTCCGCACCCTGGTGACTCCTGTACTCCGCACCGTGCCGACTCTTGTACTCTGCACCCTGGTGACTCTTGTACTCCGCACCCTGGTTACTCTTGTACTCCGCACCCTGCCGACTCTTGTACTCCGCACCCTTGTTACTCTTGTACTCCGCACCCTGCCGACTCTTGTTCTCCGCACCCTGGTGACTCTTGTACTCCGCACCCTGGCGACTCTTGTACTCCGCACCCTGCCGACTGTTGTGCTCCGCACCCTGGTGACTCTTGTACTCCGCACCCTGGCGACTCATGTACTCCGCACCCTGGCGACTCTTGTACTCAGCACCCTGGAGACTCTTATACTCCGCACCCTGGACACTCTTGTACTCCGCACCCTGGTGACTCTTGTACTCCGCACCCTGGCGACTCATGTACTCCGCACCCTGGCGACTCTTGTACTCCGCACCCTGGTGACTCTTGTACTCCGCACCCTGCCGACTCTTGTACTCCGCACCCTGCCGACTCTTGTACTCTGCACCCTGGTGACACTTGTACTCAGCACCCTGCCGACTCTTGTACTCCGCACCCTGCCGACTCCTGTACTCAGCACCCTGGTGGCTCTTGTGCTCCGCACCCTGCCGACTCTTGTACTCTGCACCCTGCCGACTCTTGTACTCTGCACCCTGGTGACTCTTGTACTCTGCACCCTGGTGACTCTTGTACTCCGCACACTGGTGACTCTTGTACTCTGCACCCGGCCGACTCTTGTACTCTTCACCCTGCTGACTCTTGTACTCCGCACCCTTGTGTCTCTTGTACTCTGCACCCGGCCGACTCTTGTACTCTGCACCCTGCTGACTCTTGTACACTGCACCCTGGCGACTCTTGTACGCAGAACCCTGCCAACTCTTGTACTGCGCACCCTGGTGACTCTTGTACTCTGCACCCGGCCGACTCTTGTACTCTGCACCCTGCTGACTCTTGTACTCCGCACCCTGGTGACTCTTGTACTCCGCACCCTGGTTACTCTTGTACTCCGCACCCTGCCGACTCTTGTACTCTGCACCCTGGTGACACTTGTACTCAGCACCCTGCCGACTCTTGTACTCCGCACCCTGCCGACTCCTGTACTCAGCACCCTGGTGGCTCTTGTGCTCCGCACCCTGCCGACTCTTGTACTCTGCACCCTGCCGACTCTTGTACTCTGCACCCTGGTGACTCTTGTACTCTGCACCCTGGTGACTCTTGTACTCCGCACACTGGTGACTCTTGTACTCTGCACCCGGCCGACTCTTGTACTCTTCACCCTGCTGACTCTTGTACTCCGCACCCTTGTGTCTCTTGTACTCTGCACCCGGCCGACTCTTGTACTCTGCACCCTGCTGACTCTTGTACACTGCACCCTGGCGACTCTTGTACGCAGAACCCTGCCAACTCTTGTACTGCGCACCCTGGTGACTCTTGTACTCTGCACCCGGCCGACTCTTGTACTCTGCACCCTGCTGACTCTTGTACTCCGCACCCTGGTGACTCTTGTACTCCGCACCCTGGTGACTCTTGCACTCAGCACCCTGCTGACTCTTGTACTCTGCACCCTGGCGACTCTTGTACTCTGCACCCGGCCGACTCTTGTACTCTGCACCCTGCTGACTCTTGTACACCGCACCCTGGCGACTCTTGTACGCAGAACCCTGCCGACTCTTGTACTCCGCACTCTGGTGACTCTTGTACTCAGCACTCTGCCGACTTTTGTACTCAGCACCCTGCTGACTCTTGTACACCGCACCCTGGCGACTCTTGTACACCGCACCCTGCCGACTCTTGTACTCTGCACCCTGCCGACTCTTGTACTCTGCACCCTGGTGACTCTTGTACTCCGCACACTGGTGACTCTTGTACTCTGCACCCGGCCGACTCTTGTACTCTTCAACCTGCTGACTCTTGTACTCCGCACCCTTGTGTCTCTTGTACTCTGCACCCGGCCGACTCTTGTACTCCGCACCCTGGTGACTCTTGTGCTCTGCACCCAACCGAATCTTGTACTCTGCACCCTGCTGACTCTTGTACACCGCACCCTGGCGACTCTTGTACTCTGCACCCTGGTGACTCTTGTACTCTGCACCCGGCCGACTCTTGTACTCTGCACCCTGCTGACTCTTCTACACCGCACCCTGGCGACTCTTGTACGCAGAACCCTGCCAACTCTTGTACTGCGCACCCTGGTGACTCTTGTACTCTGCACCCGGCCGACTCTTGTACTCTTCACCCTGCTGACTCTTGTACTCCGCACCCTGGTGTCTCTTCTACTCTGCACCCGGCCGACTCTTGTACTCTGCACCCTGGCGACTCTTGTACGCAGAATCCTGCCGACTCTTGTACTCAGCACCCTGGTGACTCTTGTACACCGCACCCTGGTGACTCTTGCACTCAGCACCCTGCCGACTCTTTTACTCTGCACCCTGGCCACTCTTGTACTCTGCACCCGGCCGACTCTTGTACTCTGCACCCTGCTGACTCTTGTGCACCGCACCCTGGCGACTCTTGTACGCAGAACCCTGCCGACTCTTGTACTCCGCACTCTGGTGACTCTTGTACTCAGCACTCTGCCGACTTTTGTACTCAGCACCCTGCTGACTCTTGTACACCGCACCCTGGCGACTCTTGTACTCCGCACCCTGGTGACTCTTGTACTCAGCACTCTGCCGACTCTTGTACTCCGCACCCTGGTGACTCTTGTACTCCGCACCCTGGTGGCTCTTGTGCTCCGCACCCTGCCGACTCTTGTACTCTGCACCCTGGTGACTCTTGTACTCCGCAACCTGGTGACACTTGTACTCCGCACCCTGGACACTCTTGTACTCCGCACCCTGCCGACTCTTGTACTCCGCACCCTGCCGACTCTTGTACTCCGCACCCTGGACACTCTTGTACTCCGCACCCTGGTGTCTCTTGTACTCCGCACCCTGGTGACTCTTGTACTCTGCACGCGGCCGAATCTTGTACTCTGCACCCTGGTGACTCTTGTACTCCGCACCCTGGTGACTCTTGTACTCTGCATGCGGCCGAATCTTGTACTCTGCACCCTGGTGACTCTTGTACTCCGCACCCTGGTGACTCTTGTACTCTGCACGCCGCCGAATCTTGTACTCAGCACCCTGGTGACTCTTGTACTCTGCACCCTGGACACTCTTGTTCTCCGCACCCTGGCGACTCTAGTACTCCGCACCCTGCCGACTCTTATACTCCGCACCCTGGTGACTCTTGTACTCCGCACCCTGCCGACTCTTATACTCCGCACCCTGGTGACTCCTGTACTCCGCACCCTGCCGACTCTTGTACTCTGCACCCTGGTGACTCTTGTACTCCGCACCCTGGTTACTCTTGTACTCCGCACCCTGCCGACTCTTGTACTCCGCACCCTTGTTACTCTTGTACTCCGCACCCTGCCGACTCTTGTTCTCCGCACCCTGGTGACTCTTGTACTCCGCACCCTGGCGACTCTTGTACTCCGCACCCTGCCGACTGTTGTACTCCGCACCCTGGTGACTCTTGTACTCCGCACCCTGGCGACTCATGTACTCCGCACCCTGGCGACTCTTGTACTCAGCACCCTGGAGACTCTTATACTCCGCACCCTGGACACTCTTGTACTCCGCACCCTGGTGACTCTTGTACTCCGCACCCTGGCGACTCATGTACTCCGCACCCTGGCGACTCTTGTACTCCGCACCCTGGTGACTCTTGTACTCCGCACCCTGCCGACTCTTGTACTCCGCACCCTGCCGACTCTTGTACTCTGCACCCTGGTGACACTTGTACTCAGCACCCTGCCGACTCTTGTACTCCGCACCCTGCCGACTCCTGTACTCAGCACCCTGGTGGCTCTTGTGCTCCGCACCCTGCCGACTCTTGTACTCTGCACCCTGCCGACTCTTGTACTCTGCACCCTGGTGACTCTTGTACTCTGCACCCTGCCGACTCTTGTTCTCCGCACCCTGGTGACTCTTGTACTCTGCACCCGGCCGACTCTTGTACTCTTCACCCTGCTGACTCTTGTACTCCGCACCCTTGTGTCTCTTGTACTCTGCACCCGGCCGACTCTTGTACTCTGCACCCTGCTGACTCTTGTACACTGCACCCTGGCGACTCTTGTACGCAGAACCCTGCCAACTCTTGTACTGCGCACCCTGGTGACTCTTGTACTCTGCACCCGGCCGACTCTTGTACTCTGCACCCTGCTGACTCTTGTACTCCGCACCCTGGTGACTCTTGTACTCCGCACCCTGGTGACTCTTGCACTCAGCACCCTGCCGACTCTTGTACTCTGCACCCTGGCGACTCTTTTACTCTGCACCCGGCCGACTCTTGTACTCTGCACCCTGCTGACTCTTGTACACCGCACCCTGGCGACTCTTGTACGCAGAACCCTGCCGACTCTTGTACTCCGCACTCTGGTGACTCTTGTACTCCGCACCCTGGTGACTCTTGCACTCAGCACCCTGCTGACTCTTGTACTCTGCACCCTGGCGACTCTTGTACTCTGCACCCGGCCGACTCTTGTACTCTGCACCCTGCTGACTCTTGTACACCGCACCCTGGCGACTCTTGTACGCAGAACCCTGCCGACTCTTGTACTCCGCACCCTGGTGACTCTTGTACTCCGCACCCTGGCGACTCTTGTACTCCGCACCCTGGTGACTCTTGTACTCCGCACCCTGCCGACTCTTGTACTCCGCACCCTGCCGACTCTTGTACTCTGCACCCTGGTGACACTTGTACTCAGCACCCTGCCGACTCTTGTACTCCGCACCCTGCCGACTCCTGTACTCAGCACCCGGTGGCTCTTGTGCTCCGCACCCTGCCGACTCTTGTACTCTGCACCCTGCCGACTCTTGTACTCTGCACCCTGGTGACTCTTGTACTCTGCACCCTGGTGACTCTTGTACTCCGCACACTGGTGACTCTTGTACTCTGCACCCGGCCGACTCTTGTACTCTTCACCCTGCTGACTCTTGTACTCCGCACCCTTGTGTCTCTTGTACTCTGCACCCGGCCGACTCTTGTACTCTGCACCCTGCTGACTCTTGTACACTGCACCCTTGCGACTCTTGTACGCAGAACCCTGCCAACTCTTGTACTGCGCACCCTGGTGACTCTTGTACTCTGCACCCGGCCGACTCTTGTACTCTGCACCCTGCTGACTCTTGTACTCCGCACCCTGGTGACTCTTGTACTCCGCACCCTGGTGACTCTTGCACTCAGCACCCTGCCGACTCTTGTACTCTGCACCCTGGCGACTCTTTTACTCTGCACCCGGCCGACTCTTGTACTCTGCACCCTGCTGACTCTTGTACACCGCACCCTGGCGACTCTTGTACGCAGAACCCTGCCGACTCTTGTACTCCGCACTCTGGTGACTCTTGTACTCCGCACCCTGGTGACTCTTGCACTCAGCACCCTGCTGACTCTTGTACTCTGCACCCTGGCGACTCTTGTACTCTGCACCCGGCCGACTCTTGTACTCTGCACCCTGCTGACTCTTGTACACCGCACCCTGGCGACTCTTGTACGCAGAACCCTGCCGACTCTTGTACTCCGCACTCTGGTGACTCTTGTACTCAGCACTCTGCCGACTTTTGTACTCAGCACCCTGCTGACTCTTGTACACCGCACCCTGGCGACTCTTGTACTCCGCACCCTGGTGACTCTTGTACTCTGCACCCTGCCGACTCTTGTACTCTGCACCCTGGTGACTCTTGTACTCCGCACCCTGGTGACTCTTGTACTCTGCACACTGGTGACTCTTGTACTCTGCACCCGGCCGACTCTTGTACTCTTCACCCTGCTGACTCTTGTACTCCGCACCCTGGTGACTCTTGTACTCCTCACCCTGCCGACTCTTGTACTCTGCACCCTGGTGACACTTGTACTCAGCACCCTGCTGACTCTTGCACTCCGCACCCTGCCGACTCCTGTACTCAGCACCCTGGTGGCTCTTGTGCTCCGCACCCTGCCGACTCTTGTACTCTGCACCCTGCCGACTCTTGTACTCTGCACCCTGGTGACTCTTGTACTCTGCACCCTGGTGACTCTTGTACTCCGCACACTGGTGACTCTTGTACTCTGCACCCGGCCGACTCTTGTACTCTTCACCCTGCTGACTCTTGTACTCCGCACCCTTGTGTCTCTTGTACTCTGCACCCGGCCGACTCTTCTACTCCGCACCCTGGTGACTCTTGTGCTCTGCACCCAACCGAATCTTGTACTCTGCACCCTGCTGACTCTTGTACACCGCACCCTGGCGACTCTTGTACTCTGCACCCTGGTGACTCTTGTACTCTGCACCCGGCCGACTCTTGTACTCTGCACCCTGCTGACTCTTGTACACCGCACCCTGGCGACTCTTGTACGCAGAACCCTGCCAACTCTTGTACTGCGCACCCTGGTGACTCTTGTACGCTGCACCCTGCCGACTCTTGTACTCTGCACCCGGCCGACTCTTGTACTCTGCACCCTGGTGACTCTTGTACTCCGCACCCTGGTGACACTTGTACTCCGCACCCTGGACACTCTTGTACTCCGCACCCTGCCAACTCTTGTACTCCGCACCCTGCCGACTCTTGTACTCCGCACCCTGGACACTCTTGTACACCGCACCCTGGTGTCTCTTGTACTCCGCACCCTGGTGACTCTTGTACTCTGCACGCGGCCGAATCTTGTACTCTGCACCCTGGTGACTCTTGTACTCCGCACCCTGGTGACTCTTGTACTCTGCACGCGGCCGAATCTTGTACTCTGCACCCTGGTGACTCTTGTACTCCGCACCCTGGTGACTCTTGTACTCTGCACGCCGCCGAATCTTGTACTCAGCACCCTGGTGACTCTTGTTCTCCGCACCCTGGCGACTCTAGTACTCCGCACCCTGCCGACTCTTATACTCCGCACCCTGGTGACTCTTGTACTCCGCACCCTGCCGACTCTTATACTCCGCACCCTGGTGACTCTTGTACTCCGCACCCTGCCGACTCTTGTACTCTGCACCCTGGTGACTCTTGTACTCCGCACCCTGGTGACTCTTGTACTCTGCACCCTGCCGACTCTTGTACTCCGCACCCTGGTTACTCTTGTACTCCGCACCCTTGTTACTCTTGTACTCCGCACCCAGCCGACTCTTGTTCTCCGCACCCTGCTGACTCTTGTACTCCGCACCCTGGCGACTCTTGTACTCCGCACCCTGCCGACTCTTGTACTCCGCACCCTGGCGACTCTTGTACTCCGCACCCTGGACACTCTTGTACTCCGCACCCCGCCGACTCTTGTACTCCGCACCCTGGTGACTCTTGTACTCCGCACCCTGGCGACTCATGTACTCCGCACCCTTGCGACTCTTGTACTCAGCACCCTGGAGACTCTTATACTCCGCACCCTGGACACTCTTGTACTCCGCACCCTGGTGACTCTTGTACTCCGCACCCTGGCGACTCATGTACTCCGCACCCTGGCGACTCTTGTACTCCGCACCCTGGTGACTCTTGTACTCCGCACCCTGGTGACTCTTGTACTCAGCACCCTGCCGACTCTTGTACTCCGCACCCTGGTGACTCTTGTACTCCGCACCCTGCCGACTCTTGTACTCCGCACCCTGGCGACTCTTGTACTCAGCACCCTGCCGACTCTTGTACTCCGCACCCTGGACACTCTTGTACTCAGCACCCTGGACACTCTTGTACTCCGCACCCTAGCGACTCTTATACTCTGCACCCTGCCGACTCTTGTACTCCGCACCCTGGCGACTCTTGTACTCAGCACCCTGGCGACTCTTGTACTCAGCACCCTGGACACTCTTGTACTCAGCACCCTGGACACTCTTGTACTCAGCACCCTGGACACTCTTGTACTCCGCACCCTGGTGACTCTTGTACTCCGCACCCTGGCGACTCTTGTACTCCGCACCCTGGCGACTCTTGTACTCCGCACCCTGGACACTCTTGTACTGCGCACCCTGGCGACTCTTGTACTCCGCACCCTGGCGACTCTTGTACTCCGCACCCTGGACACTCTTGTACTCCGCACCCTGGCGACTCTTGTACTCCGCACCCTGGACACTCTTGTACTCCGCACCCTGGACACTCTTGTACTCCGCACCCTGCTGACTCTTGTACTCTGCACCCTGGCGACTCTTGTACTCCGCACCCAGCCGACTCTTGTACTCTGCACCCTGCCGACTCTTGTACTCTGCACCCTGGTGACTCTTGTACTCTGCACCCTGGTGACTCTTGTACTCCGCACACTGGTGACTCTTGTACTCTGCACCCGGCCGACTCTTGTACTCTTCACCCTGCTGACTCTTGTACTCCGCACCCTTGTGTCTCTTGTACTCTGCACCCGGCCGACTCTTGTACTCTGCACCCTGCTGACTCTTGTACACTGCACCCTGGCGACTCTTGTACGCAGAACCCTGCCAACTCTTGTACTGCGCACCCTGGTGACTCTTGTACTCTGCACCCGGCCGACTCTTGTACTCTGCACCCTGCTGACTCTTGTACTCCGCACCCTGGTGACTCTTGTACTCCGCACCCTGGTGACTCTTGCACTCAGCACCCTGCTGACTCTTGTACTCTGCACCCTGGCGACTCTTGTACTCTGCACCCGGCCGACTCTTGTACTCTGCACCCTGCTGACTCTTGTACACCGCACCCTGGCGACTCTTGTACGCAGAACCCTGCCGACTCTTGTACTCCGCACTCTGGTGACTCTTGTACTCAGCACTCTGCCGACTTTTGTACTCAGCACCCTGCTGACTCTTGTACACCGCACCCTGGCGACTCTTGTACACCGCACCCTGCCGACTCTTGTACTCTGCACCCTGCCGACTCTTGTACTCTGCACCCTGGTGACTCTTGTACTCCGCACACTGGTGACTCTTGTACTCTGCACCCGGCCGACTCTTGTACTCTTCAACCTGCTGACTCTTGTACTCCGCACCCTTGTGTCTCTTGTACTCTGCACCCGGCCGACTCTTGTACTCCGCACCCTGGTGACTCTTGTGCTCTGCACCCAACCGAATCTTGTACTCTGCACCCTGCTGACTCTTGTACACCGCACCCTGGCGACTCTTGTACTCTGCACCCTGGTGACTCTTGTACTCTGCACCCGGCCGACTCTTGTACTCTGCACCCTGCTGACTCTTCTACACCGCACCCTGGCGACTCTTGTACGCAGAACCCTGCCAACTCTTGTACTGCGCACCCTGGTGACTCTTGTACTCTGCACCCGGCCGACTCTTGTACTCTTCACCCTGCTGACTCTTGTACTCCGCACCCTGGTGTCTCTTCTACTCTGCACCCGGCCGACTCTTGTACTCTGCACCCTGGCGACTCTTGTACGCAGAATCCTGCCGACTCTTGTACTCAGCACCCTGGTGACTCTTGTACACCGCACCCTGGTGACTCTTGCACTCAGCACCCTGCCGACTCTTTTACTCTGCACCCTGGCCACTCTTGTACTCTGCACCCGGCCGACTCTTGTACTCTGCACCCTGCTGACTCTTGTGCACCGCACCCTGGCGACTCTTGTACGCAGAACCCTGCCGACTCTTGTACTCCGCACTCTGGTGACTCTTGTACTCAGCACTCTGCCGACTTTTGTACTCAGCACCCTGCTGACTCTTGTACACCGCACCCTGGCGACTCTTGTACTCCGCACCCTGGTGACTCTTGTACTCAGCACTCTGCCGACTCTTGTACTCCGCACCCTGGTGACTCTTGTACTCCGCACCCTGGTGGCTCTTGTGCTCCGCACCCTGCCGACTCTTGTACTCTGCACCCTGGTGACTCTTGTACTCCGCAACCTGGTGACACTTGTACTCCGCACCCTGGACACTCTTGTACTCCGCACCCTGCCGACTCTTGTACTCCGCACCCTGCCGACTCTTGTACTCCGCACCCTGGACACTCTTGTACTCCGCACCCTGGTGTCTCTTGTACTCCGCACCCTGGTGACTCTTGTACTCTGCACGCGGCCGAATCTTGTACTCTGCACCCTGGTGACTCTTGTACTCCGCACCCTGGTGACTCTTGTACTCTGCATGCGGCCGAATCTTGTACTCTGCACCCTGGTGACTCTTGTACTCCGCACCCTGGTGACTCTTGTACTCTGCACGCCGCCGAATCTTGTACTCAGCACCCTGGTGACTCTTGTACTCTGCACCCTGGACACTCTTGTTCTCCGCACCCTGGCGACTCTAGTACTCCGCACCCTGCCGACTCTTATACTCCGCACCCTGGTGACTCTTGTACTCCGCACCCTGCCGACTCTTATACTCCGCACCCTGGTGACTCCTGTACTCCGCACCCTGCCGACTCTTGTACTCTGCACCCTGGTGACTCTTGTACTCCGCACCCTGGTTACTCTTGTACTCCGCACCCTGCCGACTCTTGTACTCCGCACCCTTGTTACTCTTGTACTCCGCACCCTGCCGACTCTTGTTCTCCGCACCCTGGTGACTCTTGTACTCCGCACCCTGGCGACTCTTGTACTCCGCACCCTGCCGACTGTTGTACTCCGCACCCTGGTGACTCTTGTACTCCGCACCCTGGCGACTCATGTACTCCGCACCCTGGCGACTCTTGTACTCAGCACCCTGGAGACTCTTATACTCCGCACCCTGGACACTCTTGTACTCCGCACCCTGGTGACTCTTGTACTCCGCACCCTGGCGACTCATGTACTCCGCACCCTGGCGACTCTTGTACTCCGCACCCTGGTGACTCTTGTACTCCGCACCCTGCCGACTCTTGTACTCCGCACCCTGCCGACTCTTGTACTCTGCACCCTGGTGACACTTGTACTCAGCACCCTGCCGACTCTTGTACTCCGCACCCTGCCGACTCCTGTACTCAGCACCCTGGTGGCTCTTGTGCTCCGCACCCTGCCGACTCTTGTACTCTGCACCCTGCCGACTCTTGTACTCTGCACCCTGGTGACTCTTGTACTCTGCACCCTGCCGACTCTTGTTCTCCGCACCCTGGTGACTCTTGTACTCTGCACCCGGCCGACTCTTGTACTCTTCACCCTGCTGACTCTTGTACTCCGCACCCTTGTGTCTCTTGTACTCTGCACCCGGCCGACTCTTGTACTCTGCACCCTGCTGACTCTTGTACACTGCACCCTGGCGACTCTTGTACGCAGAACCCTGCCAACTCTTGTACTGCGCACCCTGGTGACTCTTGTACTCTGCACCCGGCCGACTCTTGTACTCTGCACCCTGCTGACTCTTGTACTCCGCACCCTGGTGACTCTTGTACTCCGCACCCTGGTGACTCTTGCACTCAGCACCCTGCCGACTCTTGTACTCTGCACCCTGGCGACTCTTTTACTCTGCACCCGGCCGACTCTTGTACTCTGCACCCTGCTGACTCTTGTACACCGCACCCTGGCGACTCTTGTACGCAGAACCCTGCCGACTCTTGTACTCCGCACTCTGGTGACTCTTGTACTCCGCACCCTGGTGACTCTTGCACTCAGCACCCTGCTGACTCTTGTACTCTGCACCCTGGCGACTCTTGTACTCTGCACCCGGCCGACTCTTGTACTCTGCACCCTGCTGACTCTTGTACACCGCACCCTGGCGACTCTTGTACGCAGAACCCTGCCGACTCTTGTACTCCGCACCCTGGTGACTCTTGTACTCCGCACCCTGGCGACTCTTGTACTCCGCACCCTGGTGACTCTTGTACTCCGCACCCTGCCGACTCTTGTACTCCGCACCCTGCCGACTCTTGTACTCTGCACCCTGGTGACACTTGTACTCAGCACCCTGCCGACTCTTGTACTCCGCACCCTGCCGACTCCTGTACTCAGCACCCGGTGGCTCTTGTGCTCCGCACCCTGCCGACTCTTGTACTCTGCACCCTGCCGACTCTTGTACTCTGCACCCTGGTGACTCTTGTACTCTGCACCCTGGTGACTCTTGTACTCCGCACACTGGTGACTCTTGTACTCTGCACCCGGCCGACTCTTGTACTCTTCACCCTGCTGACTCTTGTACTCCGCACCCTTGTGTCTCTTGTACTCTGCACCCGGCCGACTCTTGTACTCTGCACCCTGCTGACTCTTGTACACTGCACCCTGGCGACTCTTGTACGCAGAACCCTGCCAACTCTTGTACTGCGCACCCTGGTGACTCTTGTACTCTGCACCCGGCCGACTCTTGTACTCTGCACCCTGCTGACTCTTGTACTCCGCACCCTGGTGACTCTTGTACTCCGCACCCTGGTGACTCTTGCACTCAGCACCCTGCCGACTCTTGTACTCTGCACCCTGGCGACTCTTTTACTCTGCACCCGGCCGACTCTTGTACTCTGCACCCTGCTGACTCTTGTACACCGCACCCTGGCGACTCTTGTACGCAGAACCCTGCCGACTCTTGTACTCCGCACTCTGGTGACTCTTGTACTCCGCACCCTGGTGACTCTTGCACTCAGCACCCTGCTGACTCTTGTACTCTGCACCCTGGCGACTCTTGTACTCTGCACCCGGCCGACTCTTGTACTCTGCACCCTGCTGACTCTTGTACACCGCACCCTGGCGACTCTTGTACGCAGAACCCTGCCGACTCTTGTACTCCGCACTCTGGTGACTCTTGTACTCAGCACTCTGCCGACTTTTGTACTCAGCACCCTGCTGACTCTTGTACACCGCACCCTGGCGACTCTTGTACTCCGCACCCTGGTGACTCTTGTACTCTGCACCCTGCCGACTCTTGTACTCTGCACCCTGGTGACTCTTGTACTCCGCACCCTGGTGACTCTTGTACTCTGCACACTGGTGACTCTTGTACTCTGCACCCGGCCGACTCTTGTACTCTTCACCCTGCTGACTCTTGTACTCCGCACCCTGGTGACTCTTGTACTCCTCACCCTGCCGACTCTTGTACTCTGCACCCTGGTGACACTTGTACTCAGCACCCTGCTGACTCTTGCACTCCGCACCCTGCCGACTCCTGTACTCAGCACCCTGGTGGCTCTTGTGCTCCGCACCCTGCCGACTCTTGTACTCTGCACCCTGCCGACTCTTGTACTCTGCACCCTGGTGACTCTTGTACTCTGCACCCTGGTGACTCTTGTACTCCGCACACTGGTGACTCTTGTACTCTGCACCCGGCCGACTCTTGTACTCTTCACCCTGCTGACTCTTGTACTCCGCACCCTTGTGTCTCTTGTACTCTGCACCCGGCCGACTCTTCTACTCCGCACCCTGGTGACTCTTGTGCTCTGCACCCAACCGAATCTTGTACTCTGCACCCTGCTGACTCTTGTACACCGCACCCTGGCGACTCTTGTACTCTGCACCCTGGTGACTCTTGTACTCTGCACCCGGCCGACTCTTGTACTCTGCACCCTGCTGACTCTTGTACACCGCACCCTGGCGACTCTTGTACGCAGAACCCTGCCAACTCTTGTACTGCGCACCCTGGTGACTCTTGTACGCTGCACCCTGC
This sequence comes from Hypanus sabinus, assembly GCF_030144855.1. NCBI lineage: Eukaryota > Metazoa > Chordata > Chondrichthyes > Myliobatiformes > Dasyatidae > Hypanus > Hypanus sabinus. Next base: position 13,011,262 of record NC_082726.1, read on the forward strand.
CGACTCTTGTACTCTGCACCCGGCCGACTCTTGTACTCTGCACCCTGGTGACTCTTGTACTCCGCACCCTGGTGACACTTGTACTCCGCACCCTGGACACTCTTGTACTCCGCACCCTGCCAACTCTTGTACTCCGCACCCTGCCGACTCTTGTACTCCGCACCCTGGACACTCTTGTACACCGCACCCTGGTGTCTCTTGTACTCCGCACCCTGGTGACTCTTGTACTCTGCACGCGGCCGAATCTTGTACTCTGCACCCTGGTGACTCTTGTACTCCGCACCCTGGTGACTCTTGTACTCTGCACGCGGCCGAATCTTGTACTCTGCACCCTGGTGACTCTTGTACTCCGCACCCTGGTGACTCTTGTACTCTGCACGCCGCCGAATCTTGTACTCAGCACCCTGGTGACTCTTGTTCTCCGCACCCTGGCGACTCTAGTACTCCGCACCCTGCCGACTCTTATACTCCGCACCCTGGTGACTCTTGTACTCCGCACCCTGCCGACTCTTATACTCCGCACCCTGGTGACTCTTGTACTCCGCACCCTGCCGACTCTTGTACTCTGCACCCTGGTGACTCTTGTACTCCGCACCCTGGTGACTCTTGTACTCTGCACCCTGCCGACTCTTGTACTCCGCACCCTGGTTACTCTTGTACTCCGCACCCTTGTTACTCTTGTACTCCGCACCCAGCCGACTCTTGTTCTCCGCACCCTGCTGACTCTTGTACTCCGCACCCTGGCGACTCTTGTACTCCGCACCCTGCCGACTCTTGTACTCCGCACCCTGGCGACTCTTGTACTCCGCACCCTGGACACTCTTGTACTCCGCACCCCGCCGACTCTTGTACTCCGCACCCTGGTGACTCTTGTACTCCGCACCCTGGCGACTCATGTACTCCGCACCCTTGCGACTCTTGTACTCAGCACCCTGGAGACTCTTATACTCCGCACCCTGGACACTCTTGTACTCCGCACCCTGGTGACTCTTGTACTCCGCACCCTGGCGACTCATGTACTCCGCACCCTGGCGACTCTTGTACTCCGCACCCTGGTGACTCTTGTACTCCGCACCCTGGTGACTCTTGTACTCAGCACCCTGCCGACTCTTGTACTCCGCACCCTGGTGACTCTTGTACTCCGCACCCTGCCGACTCTTGTACTCCGCACCCTGGCGACTCTTGTACTCAGCACCCTGCCGACTCTTGTACTCCGCACCCTGGACACTCTTGTACTCAGCACCCTGGACACTCTTGTACTCCGCACCCTAGCGACTCTTATACTCTGCACCCTGCCGACTCTTGTACTCCGCACCCTGGCGACTCTTGTACTCAGCACCCTGGCGACTCTTGTACTCAGCACCCTGGACACTCTTGTACTCAGCACCCTGGACACTCTTGTACTCAGCACCCTGGACACTCTTGTACTCCGCACCCTGGTGACTCTTGTACTCCGCACCCTGGCGACTCTTGTACTCCGCACCCTGGCGACTCTTGTACTCCGCACCCTGGACACTCTTGTACTCCGCACCCTGGCGACTCTTGTACTCCGCACCCTGGCGACTCTTGTACTCCGCACCCTGGACACTCTTGTACTCCGCACCCTGGCGACTCTTGTACTCCGCACCCTGGACACTCTTGTACTCCGCACCCTGGACACTCTTGTACTCCGCACCCTGCTGACTCTTGTACTCTGCACCCTGGCGACTCTTGTACTCCGCACCCAGCCGACTCTTGTACTCAGCACACTGGACACTCTTGTACTCCGCACCCTGCCGACTCTTGTACTCTGCACCCTGGCGACTCTTGTACTCCGCACCCTGGACACTCTTGTATTCCGCACCCTGGTGACTCTTGTACTCTGCACCCTGGCGACACTTATACTCCGCACCCTGGCGACTCTAGTACTCCGCACCCTGGACACTCTTGTACTCCGCACCCTGGACACTCTTGTACTCCGCACCCTGGACACTCTTGTACTCTGCACCCTGGCGACTCTTGTACTCCGCACCCTGGACACTCTTGTACTCCGCACCCTGCCGACTCTTGTACTCAGCACCCTGCCGACTCTTGTACTCCGCACCCTGGACATTCATGTACTCCGCACCCTGGACACTCTTGTACTCCGCACCCTGCCGACTCTTGTACTCCGCACCCTGGACACTCTTATACTCCGCACCCTGCCGACTCTTGTACTCCGCACCCTGGTGACTCTTGTACTCAGCACCCTGGTGACTCTTGTACTCAGCACCCTGCCGACACTTGTACTCCGCACCCTGGTGACTCTTGTACTCCGCACCCTGGTGACTCTTGTACTCAGAACCCTGCCGACTCTTGTACTCCGCACCCTCGTGACTCTTGTACTCAGAACCCTGCCGACTCTTGTACTCCGCACCCTCGTGACTCTTGTACTCAGAACCCTGCCGACTCTTGTACTCCGCACCCTGGTGACTCTTGTACTCTGCCCCCGGCCGACTCTTGTACTCTGCTCACTGGTGACTCTTGTACTCCGCACCCTGGTGACTCTTGTACTCTGCACGCGGCCGAATCTTGTACTCTGCACCCTGGTGACTCTTGTACTCCGCACCCTGGTGACTCTTGTACTCTGCACCCTGCCGACTCTTGTACTCCGCACCCTGGTGACTCTTGTACTCTGCACCCGTCTGACTCTTGTACTCTGCACCCTGCTGACTCTTGTACACCGCACCCTGGCGACTCTGGTACGCAGAACCCTGCCGACACTTGTACTGCGCACACTGGTGACTCTTGTACTCTGCACCCGGCCGACTCTTGTACTCTGCACCCTGCTGACTCTTGCACACCGCACCCTGGCGACTCTTGTACGCAGAACCCTGCCAACTCTTGTACTCTGCACCCTGCCGACTCTTGTTCTCAGCACCCTGCCGACACTTGTACTCAGCACCCTGCCGACTCTTGAACACCGCACCCTGGTGACTCTTGTACTCAGCACCCTGCCGTCTCTTGTACACTGCACCCTGCCGACTCTTGTACTCCGCACCCTACCGACTCCTGTACTCAGCACCCTGGTGAATCTTGTGCTCCGCACCCTGCCGACTCTTGTACTCTGCACCCTGGTGACTCTTGTACTCCGCACACTGGTGACTCTTGTACTCAGCACCCTGCCGACTCTTGTACACTGCACCCTGGTGACTCTTGTACTCCGCACACTGGTGACTGTTGTACTCTGCACCCTGGTGACTCTTGTACTCCGCACACTATTGACTGTTGTACTCAGCACCCTCGTGACTCTTGTACTCCGCACCCTGCCGACTCTTGTACTCTGCACCCTGGTGACTCTTGTACTCAGCACCCTGCTGACTCTTGTACTCTGCACCCTGGTGACTCTTGTACTCTGCACCCTGCCGACTCTTGTACTCTGCACCCTGGTGACTCTTGTACTCCGCACACTATTGACTGTTGTACTCTGCACCCTGGTGACTCTTGTACTCCGCACACTATTGACTGTTGTACTCTGCACCCTGGTGACTCTTGTACTCCGCACCCTGCCGACTCTTGTACTCTGCACCCTGGTGACTCTTGTACTCAGCACCCTGGACACTCTTGTACTCCGCACCCTGCCGACTCTTGTACTCCGCACAATGTCGACTTTTGTACTCCGCACAATGTTGAATCTTGTACTCCGCACCCTGCCGACTCCTGTACTCAGCACCCTGCCGACTCTTGTACTCTGCACCCTGGCGACTCTTGTACTCCGCACCCTGCCGACTCTTGTACTCAGCACCCTGGCGACTCTTGTACTCCGCACCCTGGTGACTCTTATACTCCGCACCCTGCCGACTCTTGTACTCCGCACCCTGGGGACTCTTGTACTCCGCACCCTGGTGACTCTTGTACTCCGAACCCTGGACACTCTTGTACTCTGCACCCTGGACACTCTTATACTCAGCACCCTGGTGACTCTTGTACTCCGCACCCTGCCGACTCTTGTACTCCGCACCCTGCCGACTCTTGTACTCCGCACCCTGGACACTCTTGTTCTCCGCACCCTGGTGACTCTTGTACTCAGCACCCTGCCGACTCTTGTACTCCGCACCCTGGCGACTCTTGTACTCCGCACCCTGGCGACTCTTGTACTCCGCACCCTGGCGACTCTTGTACTCCGCACCCTGGACACTCTTGTACTCAGCACCCTGGTGACTCTTATACTCCGCACCCTGCCGACTCTTGTACTCCGCACCCTGGCGACTCTTGTACTCCGCACCCTGGACACTCTTGTACTCAGCACCCTGGTGACTCTTATACTCCGCACCCTGCCGACTCTTGTACTCTGCACCCTGCCGACACTTGTTCTCCGCACCCTGGACACTGTTGTACTCCGCACCCTGCCGACTCTTGTACTCCGCACCCTGGACACTCTTGTACTCCGCACCCTGCCGACTCTTGTACTCCGCACCCTGCCGACTCTTGTACTCCGCACCCTGGTGACTCTTGTACTCCGCACCCTGCTGACTCTTGTACTCAGCACCGTGGACACTCTTGTACTCCGCACCCTGGCGACTCTTGTACTCCGCACCCTGGCAACTCTTGTACTCCGCACACTGGACACTCTTGTACTCCGCCCCCTGGCGACTCTTGTACTCCGCAACCTGGCGACTCTTGTACTCCGCACACTGGACACTCTTGTACTCAGCACCCTGGACACTCTTGTACTCAGCACCCTGGCGACTCTTATACTCCGCACCCTGGACACTGTTGTACTCCGCACCCTGGCGACTCTTGTACTCCGCACCGTGGACACTCTTGTACTCAGCACCCTGGCGACTCTTATACTCCGCACCCTGGACACTGTTGTACTCCGCACCCTGGCGACTCTTGTACTCAGCACCCTGGCGACTCTTGTACTCCGCACCCTGGACACTCTTGTACTCCGCACCCTGCCGACTCTTGTACTCCGCACCCTGGCGACTCTTGTACTCCGCACCCTGGACACTCTTGTACTCAGCACCCTGGCGACTCTTGTACTCCGCACCCTGGACACTCTTGTACTCCGCACCCTGGCGACTCTTGTACTCCGCACCCTGGACACTCTTGTACTCCGCACCCTGGACACTCTTGTACTCCGCACCCTGCCGACTCTTGTACTCCGCACCCTGGACACTCTTGTACTCTGCACCCTGGCGACTCTTGTACTCCGCACCCTGCCCACTCTTGTACTCCGCACCCTGGACACTCTTGTACTCCGCACCCTGCCGACTCTTGTACTCCGCACCCTGGACACTCTTGTATTCCGTACCCTGGTGACTCTTGTACTCTGCACCCTGGAGACACTTGTTCTCCGCACCCTGGACACTCTTGTACTCCGCACCCTGGTGACTCTTGTACTCTGCACCCTGGAGACACTTGTTCTCCGCACCCTGGACACTCTTGTACTCTGCACCCTGGACACTCTTGTACTCCGCACCCTGCCGACTCTTGTACTCTGCACCCTGGAGACACTTGTTCTCCTCACCCTGGCGACTCTTGTACTCCGCACCCTGGACACTCTTGTACTCAGCACCCTGCCGACTTTTGTACTCTGCACCCTGGAGACACTTGTTCTCCGCACCCTGGCGACTCTTGTACTCCGCACCCTGGACACTCTTGTACTCCGCACCCTGCCGACTCTTGTACTCTGCACCCTGGAGACACTTGTTCTCCGCACCCTGGCGCCTCTTGTACTCCGCACCCTGCCGACTCTTGTACTCCGCACCCTGGAGACTCTTGTACTACGCACCCTGGACACTCTTGTACTCCGCACCCTGCCGACTCTTGTACTCAGCACCCTGGACACTCTTATACTCCGCACCCTGGTGACTCTTGTACTCCGCACCCTGGCGACTCTTGTACTCCGCACCCTGGCGACTCTTGTACTCTGCACCCTGGACACTCTTGTACTCCGCACCCTGGCGACTCTTGTACTCCGCACCCTGGACACTCTTGTACTCAGCACCCTGGACACTCTTGTACTCTGCACCCTGGCGACTCTTGTACTCCGCACCCTGGCGACTCTTGTACTCCGCACCCTGCCGACACTTGTACTCAGCACCCTGCCGACTCTTGTACTCCACACCCTGGACACTCTTGTACTCAGCACCCTGCCGACACTTGTACTCCGCACCCTGGACACTCTTGTACTCCGCACCCTGGTGACTCTTGTACTCCGCACCCTGGCGACTCTTGTACTCCGCACCCTGCCGACTCTTGTACTCCGCACCCTGGCGACTCTTGTACTCCGCACCCTGGACACTCTTATACTCCGCACCCTGGTGACTCTTGTTCACAGCACCCTGGTGACTCTTGTACTCCGCACCCTGCCGACACTTGTACTCCGCACCCTGGACACTCTTATACTCCGCACCCTGGTGACTCTTGTTCACAGCACCCTGGTGACTCTTGTACTCAGCACCCTGCCGACACTTGTACTCCGCACCCTGGTGACTCTTGTACTCCGCACCCTGCCGACACTTGTACTCCGCACCCTGGTGACTCTTGTACTCCGCACCCTGGTGACTCTTGTACTCAGAACCCTGCCGACTCTTGTACTCCGCACCCTGCCGACTCTTGTACTCCGCACCCTCGTGACTCTTGTACTCAGAACCCTGCCGACTCTTGTACTCCGCACCCTCGTGACTCTTGTACTCAGAACCCTGCCGACTCTTGTACTCCGCACCCTGGTGACTCTTGTACTCTGCACCCGGCCGACTCTTGTACTCTGCTCACTGGTGACTCTTGTACTCCGCACCCTGGTGACTCTTGTACTCTGCACCCTGCCGACTCTTGTACTCCGCACCCTGTTGACTCTTGTACTCCGCACCCTGGTGACTCTTGTACTCCGCACCCTGCCGACTCTTGTACTCCGCACCCTGGTGACTCTTGTACTCTGCACCCGTCTGACTCTTGTACTCTGCACCCTGCTGACTCTTGTACACCGCACCCTGGCGACTCTAGTACGCAGAACCCTGCCGACCCTTGTACTGCGCACACTGGTGACTCTTGTACTCTGCACCCGGCCGACTCTTGTACTCTGCACCCTGCTGACTCTTGTACACCGCACCCTGGCGACTCTTGTACGCAGAAACCTGCCAACTCTTGTACTCTGCACCCTGCCGACTCTTGTACTCAGCACCCTGCCGACTCTTGTACTCAGCACCCTGGTGACTCTTGAACACCGCACCCTGGTGACTCTTGTACTCAGCACCCTGACGTCTCTTGTACACTGCACCCTGCCGACTCTTGTACTCCGCACCCTACCGACTCCTGTACTCAGCACCCTGGTGAATCTTGTGCTCCGCACCCTGCCGACTCTTGTACTCTGCACCCTGGTGACTCTTGTACTCCGCACACTGGTGACTGTTGTACTCTGCACACTGCCGACTCTTGTACTCTGCACCCTGGTGACTGTTGTACTCTGCACCCTGGTGACTCTTGTACTCCGCACACTGCCGACTCTTGTACTCCGCACCCTGGACACTCTTGTACTCCGCACCCTGGACACTCTTGTACTCAGCACCCTGGACACTCTTATACTCCGCACCCTGGTGACTCTTGTACTCCGCACCCTGGCGACTCTTGTACTCCGCACCCTGGCGACTCTTGTACTCCGCACACTGGACACTCTTGTACTCCGCACCCTGGCGACTCTTGTACTCCGCACCCTGGACACTCTTGTACTCAGCACCCTGGACACTCTTGTACTCTGCACCCTGGCGACTCTTGTACTCCGCACCCTGGCGACTCTTGTACTCCGCACCCTGGACACTCTTGTACTCCGCACCCTGCCGACTCTTGTACTCAGCACCCTGGTGACTCTTGTATTCCGCACCCTGGCGACTCTTGTACTCAGCACCCTGCTGACTCTTGTACTCCGCACCCTGGACACTCTTGTACTCCGCACCCTGCCGACTCTTGTACTCAGCACCCTGGTGACTCTTGTATTCCGCACCCTGGCGACTCTTGTACTCAGCACCCTGCCGACACTTGTACTCCGCACCCTGGACACTCTTGTATTCCGCACCCTGGTGACTCTTGTACTCTGCACCCTGGCGACACTTGTACTCTGCACCCTGACGACTCTTGTACTCCGCACCCTGGACTCTCTTGTACTACGCACCCTGCCGACTCTTGTACTCCGCACCCTGGCGACTCTTGTACTCCGCACCCTGGACACTCTTGTACTCCGCACCCTGGTGACTCTTGTTCACAGCACCCTGGTGACTCTTGTACTCAGCACCCTGCCGACACTTGTACTCCGCACCCTGGACACTCTTATACTCCGCACCCTGGTGACTCTTGTTCACAGCACCCTGGTGACTCTTGTACTCAGCACCCTGCCGACACTTGTACTCCGCACCCTGGTGACTCTTGTACTCCGCACCCTGGTGACTCTTGTACTCAGAACCCTGCCGACTCTTGTACTCCGCACCCTGCCGACTCTTGTACTCCGCATCCTCGTGACTCTTGTACTCAGAACCCTGCCGACTCTTGTACTCCGCACCCTCGTGACTCTTGTACTCAGAACCCTGCCGACTCTTGTACTCCGCACCCTGGTGACTCTTGTACTCTGCACCCGGCCGACTCTTGTACTCTGCTCACTGGTGACTCTTGTACTCCGCACCCTGGTGACTCTTGTACTCTGCACGCGGCCGAATCTTGTACTCTGCACCCTGGTGACTCTTGTACTCCGCACCCTGGTGACTCTTGTACTCTGCACCCTGCCGACTCTTGTACTCCGCACCCTGTTGACTCTTGTACTCCGCACCCTGGTGACTCTTGTACTCCGCACCCTGCCGACTCTTGTACTCCGCACCCTGGTGACTCTTGTACTCTGCACCCGTCTGACTCTTGTACTCTGCACCCTGCTGACTCTTGTACACCGCACCCTGGCGACTCTAGTACGCAGAACCCTGCCGACTCTTGTACTGCGCACACTGGTGACTCTTGTACTCTGCACCCGGCCGACTCTTGTACTCTGCACCCTGCTGACTCTTGTACACCGCACCCTGGCGACTCCTGTACGCAGAACCCTGCCAACTCTTGTACTCTGCACCCTGCCGACTCTTGTTCTCAGCACCCTGCCGACACTTGTACTCAGCACCCTGCCGACTCTTGTACTCAGCACCCTGGTGACTCTTGAACACCGCACCCTGGTGACTCTTGTACTCAGCACCCTGACGTCTCTTGTACACTGCACCCTGCCGACTCTTGTACTCCGCACCCTACCGACTCCTGTACTCAGCACCCTGGTGAATCTTGTGCTCCGCACCCTGCCGACTCTTGTACTCTGCACCCTGGTGACTCTTGTACTCCGCACACTGGTGACTGTTGTACTCTGCACACTGGTGACTCTTGTACTCAGCACCCTGCCGACTCTTATACACTGCACCCTGGTGACTCTTGTACTCCGCACACTATTGACTGTTGTACTCTGCACCCTGGTGACTCTTGTACTCCGCACCCTGCCGACTCTTGTACTCTGCACCCTTGTGACTCTTGTACTCCGCACACTGGTGACTGTTGTACTCTGCACCCTGGTGACTCTTGTACTCCGCACCCTGCTGACTCTTGTACTCTGCACCCTGGTGACTCTTGTACTCCGCACCCTGGACACTCTTGTTCTCCGCACCCTGGTGACTCTTGTACTCAGCACCCTGCCGACTCTTGTACTCCGCACCCTGGCGACTCTTGTACTCCGCACCCTGGCGACTCTTGTACTCCGCACCCTGGCGACTCTTGTACTCCGCACCCTGGACACTCTTGTACTCAGCACCCTGGTGACTCTTATACTCCGCACCCTGCCGACTCTTGTACTCCGCACCCTGGCGACTCTTGTACTCCGCACCCTGGACACTCTTGTACTCAGCACCCTGGTGACTCTTATACTCCGCACCCTGCCGACTCTTGTACTCTGCACCCTGCCGACACTTGTTCTCCGCACCCTGGACACTGTTGTACTCCGCACCCTGCCGACTCTTGTACTCCGCACCCTGGACACTCTTGTACTCCGCACCCTGCCGACTCTTGTACTCCGCACCCTGCCGACTCTTGTACTCCGCACCCTGGTGACTCTTGTACTCCGCACCCTGCTGACTCTTGTACTCAGCACCGTGGACACTCTTGTACTCCGCACCCTGGCGACTCTTGTACTCCGCACCCTGGCAACTCTTGTACTCCGCACACTGGACACTCTTGTACTCCGCCCCCTGGCGACTCTTGTACTCCGCAACCTGGCGACTCTTGTACTCCGCACACTGGACACTCTTGTACTCAGCACCCTGGACACTCTTGTACTCAGCACCCTGGCGACTCTTATACTCCGCACCCTGGACACTGTTGTACTCCGCACCCTGGCGACTCTTGTACTCCGCACCGTGGACACTCTTGTACTCAGCACCCTGGCGACTCTTATACTCCGCACCCTGGACACTGTTGTACTCCGCACCCTGGCGACTCTTGTACTCAGCACCCTGGCGACTCTTGTACTCCGCACCCTGGACACTCTTGTACTCCGCACCCTGCCGACTCTTGTACTCCGCACCCTGGCGACTCTTGTACTCCGCACCCTGGACACTCTTGTACTCAGCACCCTGGCGACTCTTGTACTCCGCACCCTGGACACTCTTGTACTCCGCACCCTGGCGACTCTTGTACTCCGCACCCTGGACACTCTTGTACTCCGCACCCTGGACACTCTTGTACTCCGCACCCTGCCGACTCTTGTACTCCGCACCCTGGACACTCTTGTACTCTGCACCCTGGCGACTCTTGTACTCCGCACCCTGCCCACTCTTGTACTCCGCACCCTGGACACTCTTGTACTCCGCACCCTGCCGACTCTTGTACTCCGCACCCTGGACACTCTTGTATTCCGTACCCTGGTGACTCTTGTACTCTGCACCCTGGAGACACTTGTTCTCCGCACCCTGGACACTCTTGTACTCCGCACCCTGGTGACTCTTGTACTCTGCACCCTGGAGACACTTGTTCTCCGCACCCTGGACACTCTTGTACTCTGCACCCTGGACACTCTTGTACTCCGCACCCTGCCGACTCTTGTACTCTGCACCCTGGAGACACTTGTTCTCCTCACCCTGGCGACTCTTGTACTCCGCACCCTGGACACTCTTGTACTCAGCACCCTGCCGACTTTTGTACTCTGCACCCTGGAGACACTTGTTCTCCGCACCCTGGCGACTCTTGTACTCCGCACCCTGGACACTCTTGTACTCCGCACCCTGCCGACTCTTGTACTCTGCACCCTGGAGACACTTGTTCTCCGCACCCTGGCGCCTCTTGTACTCCGCACCCTGCCGACTCTTGTACTCCGCACCCTGGAGACTCTTGTACTACGCACCCTGGACACTCTTGTACTCCGCACCCTGCCGACTCTTGTACTCAGCACCCTGGACACTCTTATACTCCGCACCCTGGTGACTCTTGTACTCCGCACCCTGGCGACTCTTGTACTCCGCACCCTGGCGACTCTTGTACTCTGCACCCTGGACACTCTTGTACTCCGCACCCTGGCGACTCTTGTACTCCGCACCCTGGACACTCTTGTACTCAGCACCCTGGACACTCTTGTACTCTGCACCCTGGCGACTCTTGTACTCCGCACCCTGGCGACTCTTGTACTCCGCACCCTGCCGACACTTGTACTCAGCACCCTGCCGACTCTTGTACTCCACACCCTGGACACTCTTGTACTCAGCACCCTGCCGACACTTGTACTCCGCACCCTGGACACTCTTGTACTCCGCACCCTGGTGACTCTTGTACTCCGCACCCTGGCGACTCTTGTACTCCGCACCCTGCCGACTCTTGTACTCCGCACCCTGGCGACTCTTGTACTCCGCACCCTGGACACTCTTATACTCCGCACCCTGGTGACTCTTGTTCACAGCACCCTGGTGACTCTTGTACTCCGCACCCTGCCGACACTTGTACTCCGCACCCTGGACACTCTTATACTCCGCACCCTGGTGACTCTTGTTCACAGCACCCTGGTGACTCTTGTACTCAGCACCCTGCCGACACTTGTACTCCGCACCCTGGTGACTCTTGTACTCCGCACCCTGCCGACACTTGTACTCCGCACCCTGGTGACTCTTGTACTCCGCACCCTGGTGACTCTTGTACTCAGAACCCTGCCGACTCTTGTACTCCGCACCCTGCCGACTCTTGTACTCCGCACCCTCGTGACTCTTGTACTCAGAACCCTGCCGACTCTTGTACTCCGCACCCTCGTGACTCTTGTACTCAGAACCCTGCCGACTCTTGTACTCCGCACCCTGGTGACTCTTGTACTCTGCACCCGGCCGACTCTTGTACTCTGCTCACTGGTGACTCTTGTACTCCGCACCCTGGTGACTCTTGTACTCTGCACCCTGCCGACTCTTGTACTCCGCACCCTGTTGACTCTTGTACTCCGCACCCTGGTGACTCTTGTACTCCGCACCCTGCCGACTCTTGTACTCCGCACCCTGGTGACTCTTGTACTCTGCACCCGTCTGACTCTTGTACTCTGCACCCTGCTGACTCTTGTACACCGCACCCTGGCGACTCTAGTACGCAGAACCCTGCCGACCCTTGTACTGCGCACACTGGTGACTCTTGTACTCTGCACCCGGCCGACTCTTGTACTCTGCACCCTGCTGACTCTTGTACACCGCACCCTGGCGACTCTTGTACGCAGAAACCTGCCAACTCTTGTACTCTGCACCCTGCCGACTCTTGTACTCAGCACCCTGCCGACTCTTGTACTCAGCACCCTGGTGACTCTTGAACACCGCACCCTGGTGACTCTTGTACTCAGCACCCTGACGTCTCTTGTACACTGCACCCTGCCGACTCTTGTACTCCGCACCCTACCGACTCCTGTACTCAGCACCCTGGTGAATCTTGTGCTCCGCACCCTGCCGACTCTTGTACTCTGCACCCTGGTGACTCTTGTACTCCGCACACTGGTGACTGTTGTACTCTGCACACTGCCGACTCTTGTACTCTGCACCCTGGTGACTGTTGTACTCTGCACCCTGGTGACTCTTGTACTCCGCACACTGCCGACTCTTGTACTCCGCACCCTGGACACTCTTGTACTCCGCACCCTGGACACTCTTGTACTCCGCACCCTGGACACTCTTGTACTCAGCACCCTGGACACTCTTATACTCCGCACCCTGGTGACTCTTGTACTCCGCACCCTGGCGACTCTTGTACTCCGCACCCTGGCGACTCTTGTACTCCGCACACTGGACACTCTTGTACTCCGCACCCTGGCGACTCTTGTACTCCGCACCCTGGACACTCTTGTACTCAGCACCCTGGACACTCTTGTACTCTGCACCCTGGCGACTCTTGTACTCCGCACCCTGGCGACTCTTGTACTCCGCACCCTGGACACTCTTGTACTCCGCACCCTGCCGACTCTTGTACTCAGCACCCTGGTGACTCTTGTATTCCGCACCCTGGCGACTCTTGTACTCAGCACCCTGCTGACTCTTGTACTCCGCACCCTGGACACTCTTGTACTCCGCACCCTGCCGACTCTTGTACTCAGCACCCTGGTGACTCTTGTATTCCGCACCCTGGCGACTCTTGTACTCAGCACCCTGCCGACACTTGTACTCCGCACCCTGGACACTCTTGTATTCCGCACCCTGGTGACTCTTGTACTCTGCACCCTGGCGACACTTGTACTCTGCACCCTGACGACTCTTGTACTCCGCACCCTGGACTCTCTTGTACTACGCACCCTGCCGACTCTTGTACTCCGCACCCTGGCGACTCTTGTACTCCGCACCCTGGACACTCTTGTACTCCGCACCCTGGTGACTCTTGTTCACAGAACCCTGGTGACTCTTGTACTCAGCACCCTGCCGACACTTGTACTCCGCACCCTGGACACTCTTATACTCCGCACCCTGGTGACTCTTGTTCACAGCACCCTGGTGACTCTTGTACTCAGCACCCTGCCGACACTTGTACTCCGCACCCTGGTGACTCTTGTACTCCGCACCCTGGTGACTCTTGTACTCAGAACCCTGCCGACTCTTGTACTCCGCACCCTGCCGACTCTTGTACTCCGCATCCTCGTGACTCTTGTACTCAGAACCCTGCCGACTCTTGTACTCCGCACCCTCGTGACTCTTGTACTCAGAACCCTGCCGACTCTTGTACTCCGCACCCTGGTGACTCTTGTACTCTGCACCCGGCCGACTCTTGTACTCTGCTCACTGGTGACTCTTGTACTCCGCACCCTGGTGACTCTTGTACTCTGCACGCGGCCGAATCTTGTACTCTGCACCCTGGTGACTCTTGTACTCCGCACCCTGGTGACTCTTGTACTCTGCACCCTGCCGACTCTTGTACTCCGCACCCTGTTGACTCTTGTACTCCGCACCCTGGTGACTCTTGTACTCCGCACCCTGCCGACTCTTGTACTCCGCACCCTGGTGACTCTTGTACTCTGCACCCGTCTGACTCTTGTACTCTGCACCCTGCTGACTCTTGTACACCGCACCCTGGCGACTCTAGTACGCAGAACCCTGCCGACTCTTGTACTGCGCACACTGGTGACTCTTGTACTCTGCACCCGGCCGACTCTTGTACTCTGCACCCTGCTGACTCTTGTACACCGCACCCTGGCGACTCCTGTACGCAGAACCCTGCCAACTCTTGTACTCTGCACCCTGCCGACTCTTGTTCTCAGCACCCTGCCGACACTTGTACTCAGCACCCTGCCGACTCTTGTACTCAGCACCCTGGTGACTCTTGAACACCGCACCCTGGTGACTCTTGTACTCAGCACCCTGACGTCTCTTGTACACTGCACCCTGCCGACTCTTGTACTCCGCACCCTACCGACTCCTGTACTCAGCACCCTGGTGAATCTTGTGCTCCGCACCCTGCCGACTCTTGTACTCTGCACCCTGGTGACTCTTGTACTCCGCACACTGGTGACTGTTGTACTCTGCACACTGGTGACTCTTGTACTCAGCACCCTGCCGACTCTTATACACTGCACCCTGGTGACTCTTGTACTCCGCACACTATTGACTGTTGTACTCTGCACCCTGGTGACTCTTGTACTCCGCACCCTGCCGACTCTTGTACTCTGCACCCTTGTGACTCTTGTACTCCGCACACTGGTGACTGTTGTACTCTGCACCCTGGTGACTCTTGTACTCCGCACCCTGCTGACTCTTGTACTCTGCACCCTGGTGACTCTTGTACGCTGCACACTGGTGACTGTTGTACTCTGCACACTGGTGACTCTTGTACTCAGCACCCTGCCGACTCTTGTACACTGCACCCTGGTGACTCTTGTACTCCGCACACTGGTGACTGTTGTACTCTGCACCCTGGTGACTCTTGTACTCCGCACACTATTGACTGTTGTACTCTGCACCCTGGTGACTCTTGTACTCCGCACCCTGGTGACTCTTGTTCACAGCACCCTGCCGACTCTTGTACTCAGCACCCTGGTGACTCTTGTACTCCGCACCCTGGTTACTCTTGTACTCTGCACCCTGCCGACTCTTGTACTCAGCACCCTGGTGGCTCTTGTGCTCCGCACCCTGCCGACTCTTGTACTCTGCACCCTGCCGACTCTTGTACTCTGCACCCTGGCGACTCTTGTACTCCGCACCCTTGTGACTCTTGTACTCTGCACCCTGCCGACTCTTGTACTCTGCACCCTGGCGACTCTTGTACTCTGCACCCTGCCGACTCTTCTACTCTGCACCCTGGCGACTCTTGTACTCCGCACCCTGGTGGCTCTTGTGCTCCGCACCCTGCCGACTGTTGTACTCTGCACCCTGGCGACTCTTGTACTCTGCACACTGGTGACTCTTGTACTCTGCACCCGGCCGACTCTTGTACTCTTCACCCTGGTGACTCTTGTACTCCGCACCCTGGTGTCTCTTGTTCTCTGCACCCGGCCGACTCTTGTACTCTTCACCCTGCTGACTCTTGTACTCCGCACCCTGGTGACTCTTGTGCTCTGCACCCGGCCGACTCTTGTACTCTGCACCCTGCTGACTCTTGTACACCGCACCCTGGCGACTCTTGTACTCCGCTCCCTGCCGACTCTTGTACTCTGCACCCTGGTGGCTCTTGTACTCAGCACCCTGGTGGCTCTTGTACTCAGCACCCTGCCGACTCTTGTACTCCGCACCCTGCCGACTCCTGTACTCAGCACCCTGGTGGCTCTTGTGCTCCGCACCCTGCCGACTCTTGTACTCAGCACCCTGCTGACTCTTGTACTCCGCACCCTGGACACTCTTGTACTCCGCACCCTGCCGACTCTTGTACTCAGCACCCTGGTGACTCTTGTATTCCGCACCCTGGCGACTCTTGTACTCAGCACCCTGCCGACACTTGTACTCCGCACCCTGGACACTCTTGTATTCCGCACCCTGGTGACTCTTGTACTCTGCACCCTGGCGACACTTGTACTCTGCACCCTGGCGACTCTTGTACTCCGCACCCTGGACTCTCTTGTACTACGCACCCTGCCGACTCTTGTACTCCGCACCCTGGCGACTCTTGTACTCCGCACCCTGGACACTCTTGTACTCCGCACCCTGGTGACTCTTGTTCACAGCACCCTGGTGACTCTTGTACTCAGCACCCTGCCGACACTTGTACTCCGCACCCTGGACACTCTTATACTCCGCACCCTGGTGACTCTTGTTCACAGCACCCTGGTGACTCTTGTACTCAGCACCCTGCCGACACTTGTACTCCGCACCCTGGTGACTCTTGTACTCCGCACCCTGGTGACTCTTGTACTCAGAACCCTGCCGACTCTTGTACTCCGCACCCTGCCGATTCTTGTACTCCGCACCCTCGTGACTCTTGTACTCAGAACCCTGCCGACTCTTGTACTCCGCACCCTCGTGACTCTTGTACTCAGAACCCTGCCGACTCTTGTACTCCGCACCCTGGTGACTCTTGTACTCTGCACCCGGCCGACTCTTGTACTCTGCTCACTGGTGACTCTTGTACTCCGCACCCTGGTGACTCTTGTACTCTGCACGCGGCCGAATCTTGTACTCTGCACCCTGGTGACTCTTGTACTCCGCACCCTGGTGACTCTTGTACTCTGCACCCTGCCGACTCTTGTACTCCGCACCCTGTTGACTCTTGTACTCCGCACCCTGGTGACTCTTGTACTCCGCACACTGGTGACTGTTGTACTCTGCACCCTGGTGACTCTTGTACTCCGCACACTATTGACTGTTGTACTCTGCACCCTGGTGACTCTTGTACTCCGCACCCTGGTGACTCTTGTTCACAGCACCCTGCCGACTCTTGTACTCAGCACCCTGGTGACTCTTGTACTCCGCACCCTGGTTACTCTTGTACTCTGCACCCTGCCGACTCTTGTACTCAGCACCCTGGTGGCTCTTGTGCTCCGCACCCTGCCGACTCTTGTACTCTGCACCCTGCCGACTCTTGTACTCTGCACCCTGGCGACTCTTGTACTCCGCACCCTTGTGACTCTTGTACTCTGCACCCTGCCGACTCTTGTATTCTGCACCCTGGCGACTCTTGTACTCTGCACCCTGCCGACTCTTGTACTCTGCACACTGGCGACTCTTGTACTCCGCACCCTGGTGGCTCTTGTGCTCCGCACCCTGCCGACTCTTGTACTCTTCACCCTGGCGACTCTTGTACTCTGCACACTGGTGACTCTTGTACTCTGCACCCGGCCGACTCTTGTACTCTTCACCCTGGTGACTCTTGTACTCCGCACCCTGGTGTCTCTTGTTCTCTGCACCCGGCCGACTCTTGTACTCTTCACCCTGCTGACTCTTGTACTCCGCACCCTGGTGACTCTTGTGCTCTGCACCCGGCCGACTCTTGTACTCTGCACCCTGCTGACTCTTGTACACCGCACCCTGGCGACTCTTGTACTCCGCTCCCTGCCGACTCTTGTACTCTGCACCCTGGTGGCTCTTGTACTCAGCACCCTGGTGGCTCTTGTACTCAGCACCCTGCCGACTCTTGTACTCCGCACCCTGCCGACTCCTGTACTCAGCACCCTGGTGGCTCTTGTGCTCCGCACCCTGCCGACTCTTGTACTCAGCACCCTGCTGACTCTTGTACTCCGCACCCTGGACACTCTTGTACTCCGCACCCTGCCGACTCTTGTACTCAGCACCCTGGTGACTCTTGTATTCCGCACCCTGGCGACTCTTGTACTCAGCACCCTGCCGACACTTGTACTCCGCACCCTGGACACTCTTGTATTCCGCACCCTGGTGACTCTTGTACTCTGCACCCTGGCGACACTTGTACTCTGCACCCTGGCGACTCTTGTACTCCGCACCCTGGACTCTCTTGTACTACGCACCCTGCCGACTCTTGTACTCCGCACCCTGGCGACTCTTGTACTCCGCACCCTGGACACTCTTGTACTCCGCACCCTGGTGACTCTTGTTCACAGCACCCTGGTGACTCTTGTACTCAGCACCCTGCCGACACTTGTACTCCGCACCCTGGACACTCTTATACTCCGCACCCTGGTGACTCTTGTTCACAGCACCCTGGTGACTCTTGTACTCAGCACCCTGCCGACACTTGTACTCCGCACCCTGGTGACTCTTGTACTCCGCACCCTGGTGACTCTTGTACTCAGAACCCTGCCGACTCTTGTACTCCGCACCCTGCCGACTCTTGTACTCCGCACCCTCGTGACTCTTGTACTCAGAACCCTGCCGACTCTTGTACTCCGCACCCTGGTGACTCTTGTACTCTGCACCCGGCTGACTCTTGTACTCTGCTCACTGGTGACTCTTGTACTCCGCACCCTGGTGACTCTTGTACTCTGCACGCGGCCGAATCTTGTACTCTGCACCCTGGTGACTCTTGTACTCCGCACCCTGGTGACTCTTGTACTCTGCACCCTGCCGACTCTTGTACTCCGCACCCTGTTGACTCTTGTACTCCGCACCCTGGTGACTCTTGTACTCCGCACCCTGCCGACTCTTGTACTCCGCACCCTGGTGACTCTTGTACTCTGCACCCGTCTGACTCTTGTACTCTGCACCCTGCTGACTCTTGTACACCGCACCCTGGCGACTCTAGTACGCAGAACCCTGCCGACTCTTGTACTGCGCACACTGGTGACTCTTGTACTCTGCACCCGGCCGACTCTTGTACTCTGCACCCTGCTGACTCTTGTACACCGCACCCTGGCGACTCTTGTACGCAGAACCCTGCCAACTCTTGTACTCTGCACCCTGCCGACTCTTGTTCTCAGCACCCTGCCGACACTTGTACTCAGCACCCTGCCGACTCTTGTACTCAGCACCCTGGTGACTCTTGAACACCGCACCCTGGTGACTCTTGTACTCAGCACCCTGACGTCTCTTGTACACTGCACCCTGCCGACTCTTGTACTCCGCACCCTACCGACTCCTGTACTCAGCACCCTGGTGAATCTTGTGCTCCGCACCCTGCCGACTCTTGTACTCTGCACCCTGGTGACTCTTGTACTCCGCACACTGGTGACTGTTGTACTCTGCACACTGGTGACTCTTGTACTCAGCACCCTGCCGACTCTTGTACACTGCACCCTGGTGACTCTTGTACTCCGCACACTATTGACTGTTGTACTCTGCACCCTGGTGACTCTTGTACTCCGCACCCTGCCGACTCTTGTACTCTGCACCCTTGTGACTCTTGTACTCCGCACACTGGTGACTGTTGTACTCTGCACCCTGGTGACTCTTGTACTCCGCACCCTGCCGACTCTTGTACTCCGCACCCTGGTGACTCTTGTACTCTGCACCCGTCTGACTCTTGTACTCTGCACCCTGGTGACTCTTGTACTCTGCACACTGGTGACTGTTGTACTCTGCACACTGCTGACTCTTGTACTCAGCACCCTGCCGACTCTTGTACACTGCACCCTGGTGACTCTTGTACTCCGCACACTGGTGACTGTTGTACTCTGCACCCTGGTGACTCTTGTACTCCGCACACTATTGACTGTTGTACTCTGCACCCTGGTGACTCTTGTACTCCGCACCCTGGTGACTCTTGTTCACAGCACCCTGCCGACTCTTGTACTCAGCACCCTGGTGACTCTTGTACTCCGCACCCTGGTTACTCTTGTACTCTGCACCCTGCCGACTCTTGTACTCAGCACCCTGGTGGCTCTTGTGCTCCGCACCCTGCCGACTCTTGTACTCTGCACCCTGCCGACTCTTGTACTCTGCACCCTGGCGACTCTTGTACTCCGCACCCTTGTGACTCTTGTACTCTGCACCCTGCCGACTCTTGTACTCTGCACCCTGGCGACTCTTGTACTCTGCACCCTGCCGACTCTTGTACTCTGCACCCTGGCGACTCTTGTACTCCGCACCCTGGTGGCTCTTGTGCTCCGCACCCTGCCGACTCTTGTACTCTGCACCCTGGCGACTCTTGTACTCTGCACACTGGTGACTCTTGTACTCTGCACCCGGCCGACTCTTGTACTCTTCACCCTGGTGACTCTTGTACTCCGCACCCTGGTGTCTCTTGTTCTCTGCACCCGGCCGACTCTTGTACTCTTCACCCTGCTGACTCTTGTACTCCGCACCCTGGTGACTCTTGTGCTCTGCACCCGGCCGACTCTTGTACTCTGCACCCTGCTGACTCTTGTACACCGCACCCTGGCGACTCTTGTACTCCGCTCCCTGCCGACTCTTGTACTCTGCACCCTGGTGGCTCTTGTACTCAGCACCCTGGTGGCTCTTGTACTCAGCACCCTGCCGATTCTTGTACTCCGCACCCTGCCGACTCCTGTACTCAGCACCCTGGTGGCTCTTGTGCTCCGCACCCTGCCGACTCTTGTACTCTGCACCCTGCCAACTCTTGTACTCGGCACCCTGGTGACTCCTGTACTCTGCACCCTGGTGACTCTTGTACTCTGCACCCTGCTGACTCTTGTACTCCGCACCCTGGTGACTCTTGTGCTCTGCACCCGGCCGACTCTTGTACTCTGCACCCTGCTGACTCTTGTACACCGCACCCTGGCGACTCTTGTACGCAGAACCCTGGTGTCTCTTGTACTCTGCACGCGGCCGAATCTTGTACTCTGCACCCTGGTGACTCTTGTACTCCGCACCCTGGTGACTCTTGTACTCTGCACCCTGCCGACTCTTGTACTCCGCACCCTGGTGACTCTTGTACTCTGCACCCGGCCGACTCTTGTACTCTGCACCCTGCTGACTCTTGTACACCGCACCCTGCCGACTCTTGTACTCCGCACCCTGCCGACTCTTGTACTCCGCACCCTGCCGACTCTTGTACTCCGCACACTGGCGACTCTTGTGCTCCGCACCCTGCCGACTCTTGTACTCTGCACCCTGCCGACTCTTGTACTCTGCACCCCGGTGACTCTTGTACTCTGCACCCTGGTGACTCTTGTACTCAGCACCCTGCCGACTCTTGTACTCAGCACCCTGGCGACTCTTGTACTCTGCACCCTGGTGACTCTTGTACTCAGCACCCTGGTGACTCTTGTACTCTGCACCCTGGTGACTCTTGTACTCAGCACCCTGCCGACTCTTGTACTCAGCACCCTGGCGACTCTTGTGCTCCGCACCCTGGTGACTCTTGTACTCTGCACACTGGTGACTGTTGTACTCTGCACACTGCTGACTCTTGTACTCAGCACCCTGCCGACTCTTGTACACTGCACCCTGGTGACTCTTGTACTCCGCACACTGGTGACTGTTGTACTCTGCACCCTGGTGACTCTTGTACTCCGCACACTATTGACTGTTGTACTCTGCACCCTGGTGACTCTTGTACTCCGCACCCTGGTGACTCTTGTTCACAGCACCCTGCCGACTCTTGTACTCAGCACCCTGGTGACTCTTGTACTCCGCACCCTGGTTACTCTTGTACTCTGCACCCTGCCGACTCTTGTACTCAGCACCCTGGTGGCTCTTGTGCTCCGCACCCTGCCGACTCTTGTACTCTGCACCCTGCCGACTCTTGTACTCTGCACCCTGGCGACTCTTGTACTCCGCACCCTTGTGACTCTTGTACTCTGCACCCTGCCGACTCTTGTACTCTGCACCCTGGCGACTCTTGTACTCTGCACCCTGCCGACTCTTGTACTCTGCACCCTGGCGACTCTTGTACTCCGCACCCTGGTGGCTCTTGTGCTCCGCACCCTGCCGACTCTTGTACTCTGCACCCTGGCGACTCTTGTACTCTGCACACTGGTGACTCTTGTACTCTGCACCCGGCCGACTCTTGTACTCTTCACCCTGGTGACTCTTGTACTCCGCACCCTGGTGTCTCTTGTTCTCTGCACCCGGCCGACTCTTGTACTCTTCACCCTGCTGACTCTTGTACTCCGCACCCTGGTGACTCTTGTGCTCTGCACCCGGCCGACTCTTGTACTCTGCACCCTGCTGACTCTTGTACACCGCACCCTGGCGACTCTTGTACTCCGCTCCCTGCCGACTCTTGTACTCTGCACCCTGGTGGCTCTTGTACTCAGCACCCTGGTGGCTCTTGTACTCAGCACCCTGCCGATTCTTGTACTCCGCACCCTGCCGACTCCTGTACTCAGCACCCTGGTGGCTCTTGTGCTCCGCACCCTGCCGACTCTTGTACTCTGCACCCTGCCAACTCTTGTACTCGGCACCCTGGTGACTCCTGTACTCTGCACCCTGGTGACTCTTGTACTCTGCACCCTGCTGACTCTTGTACTCCGCACCCTGGTGACTCTTGTGCTCTGCACCCGGCCGACTCTTGTACTCTGCACCCTGCTGACTCTTGTACACCGCACCCTGGCGACTCTTGTACGCAGAACCCTGGTGTCTCTTGTACTCTGCACGCGGCCGAATCTTGTACTCTGCACCCTGGTGACTCTTGTACTCCGCACCCTGGTGACTCTTGTACTCTGCACCCTGCCGACTCTTGTACTCCGCACCCTGGTGACTCTTGTACTCTGCACCCGGCCGACTCTTGTACTCTGCACCCTGCTGACTCTTGTACACCGCACCCTGCCGACTCTTGTACTCCGCACCCTGCCGACTCTTGTACTCCGCACCCTGCCGACTCTTGTACTCCGCACACTGGCGACTCTTGTGCTCCGCACCCTGCCGACTCTTGTACTCTGCACCCTGCCGACTCTTGTACTCTGCACCCCGGTGACTCTTGTACTCTGCACCCTGGTGACTCTTGTACTCAGCACCCTGCCGACTCTTGTACTCAGCACCCTGGCGACTCTTGTACTCTGCACCCTGGTGACTCTTGTACTCAGCACCCTGGTGACTCTTGTACTCTGCACCCTGGTGACTCTTGTACTCAGCACCCTGCCGACTCTTGTACTCAGCACCCTGGCGACTCTTGTGCTCCGCACCCTGCCGACTCTTGTACTCTGCACCCTGCCGACTCTTGTACTCTGCACCCCGGTGACTCTTGTACTCCGCACCCGGCCGACTCTTGTACTCTTCACCCTGCTGACTCTTGTACTCCGCACCCTGGTGTCTCTTGTACGCAGAACCCTGCCAACTCTTGTACTGTGCGCCCTGGTGACTCTTGTACTCTGCACCCGGACGACTCTTGTACTCTGCACCCTGCTGACTCTTGTGCACCGCACCCTGGCGACTCTTGTACGCAGAACCCTGCCGACTCTTGTACTCAGCACACTGGTGACTCTTGTACACCGCACCCTGGTGACTCTTGTACTCAGCACCCTGCAGACTCTTGTACTCTGCACCCTGGCGACTCTTGTACTCCGCACCCTGGTGACTCTTGTACTCAGCACTCTGCCGACTCTTGTACTCTGCACCCTGGCGACTCTTGTACTCCGCACCCTGGTGACTCTTGTACTCAGCACTCTGCCGACTCTTGTACTCCGCACCCTGGTGACTCTTGTACTCCGCACCCTGCCGAGTCTTGTACTCTGCACCCTGCCGACTCTTGTACTCTGCACCCTGGTGACACTTGTACTCAGCACCCTGCCGACTCCTGTACTCAGCACCTTGGTGGCTCTTGTGCTCCGCACCCTGCTGACTCTTGTACTCCGCACCCTGGACACTCTTGTACTCTGCACCCTGGTGACTCTTGTACTCTGCACCCGGACGACTCTTGTACTCTTCACCCTGCTGACTCTTGTACTCCACACCCTGGTGTCTCTTCTACTCTGCACCTGGCCGACTCTTGTACTCTGCACCCTGCTGACTCTTGTACACCGCACCCTGGCGACTCTTGTACGCAGAACCCTGCCAACTCTTGTACTGTGCACCCTGGTGACTCTTGTACTCTGCACCCGGCCGACTCTTGTACTCTGCACCCTGCTGACTCTTGTACACCGCACCCTGGCGACTCTTGTACGCAGAACCCTGCCGACTCTTGTACTCTGCACCCTGCTGACTCTTGTACACCGCACCCTAGCGACTCTTGTACGCAGAACCCTGCCGACTCTTGTACTCCGCACTCTGGTGACTCCTGTACTCAGCACTCTGCCGACTTTTCTACTCAGCACCCTGCTGACTCTTGTACACTGCACCCTGGTGACTCTTGTACTCCGCACACTGGTGAATGTTGTACTCTGCACCCTGGTGACTCTTGTACTCCGCACACTATTGACTGTTGTACTCTGCACCCTGGTGACTCTTGTACTCCGCACCCTGCCGACTCTTGTACTCTGCACCCTTGTGACTCTTGTACTCCGCACACTGGTGACTGTTGTACTCTGCACCCTGGTGACTCTTGTACTCCGCACCCTGCCGACTCTTGTACTCTGCACCCTGGTGACTCTTGTACTCTGCACACTGGTGACTGTTGTACTCTGCACACTGGTGACTCTTGTACTCAGCACCCTGCCGACTCTTGTACACTGCACCCTGGTGACTCTTGTACTCCGCACACTGGTGACTGTTGTACTCTGCACCCTGGTGACTCTTGTACTCCGCACACTATTGACTGTTGTACTCTGCACCCTGGTGACTCTTGTACTCTGCACCCTGGTGACTCTTGTACACTGCACCCTGCCGACTCTTGCACTCAGCCCCCTGGTGACTCTTGTACTCCGCACCCTGGTTACTCTTGTACTCAGCATCCTGCCGACTCTTGTACTCCGCACAATGTCGACTTTTGTACTCCGCACAATGTTGAATCTTGTACTCCGCACCCTGCCGACTCCTGTACTCAGCACCCTGGTGGCTCTTGTGCTCCGCACCCTGCCGACTCTTGTACTCTGCACCCTGCCGACTCTTTTACTCTGCACCCTGGTGACTCCTGTACTCTGCACCCTGGTGACTCTTGTACTCCGCACCCTGGTGACTCTTGTACTCCGCACCCTGGTGTCTCTTGTACTCTGCACCCGGCCGACTCTTGTACTCTGCACCCTGCTGACTCTTGTACTCCGCACCCTGGTGACTCTTGTGCTCTGCACCCGGCCGACTCTTGTACTCTGCACCCTGCTGACTCTTGTACACCGCACCCTGGCGACTCTTGTACGCAGAACCCTGGTGTCTCTTCTACTCTGCACGCGGCCGAATCTTGTACTCTGCATCCTGGTGACTCTTGTACTCCGCACCCTGGTGACTCTTGTACTCTGCACCCTGCCGACTCTTGTACTCCGCACCCTTGTGACTCTTGTACTCTGCACCCGGCCGACTCTTGTACTCTGCACCCTGCTGACTCTTGTACACCGCACCCTGGCGACTCTTGTACGCAGAACACTGCCAACTCTTGTACTCCGCACCCTGGTGACTCTTGTACTCAGTACTCTGCCGACTCTTGTACTCCGCACCCTGGTGACTCTTCTACTCCGCACCCTGGTGACTCTTGTACTCAGCACCCTGCCGACTCTTGTACTCCGCACCCTGCCGACTCTTGTACTCCGCACACTGGTGACTCTTGTACTCAGCACCCTGCCGACTCTTGTACTCAGCACCCTGGTGACTCTTGTGCTCCGCACCCTGCCGACTCTTGTACTCTGCACCCTGCCGACTCTTGTACTCTGCACCCTGGACACTCTTGTACTCCCCACCCTGGCGACTCTTGTACTCAGCACCCTGGTGACTCTTGTACTCCCCACCCTGGAGACTCTTGAACTCCGCATCCTGGACACTCTTGTACTCCGCACCCTGGACACTCTTATACTCCGCACCCTGGGGACTCTTGTACTCCGCACCCTGGCGACTCTTGTACTCCGCACCCTGGCGACTCTTGTACTCAGCACCCTGGAGACTCTTGTACTCCGCACCCTGGCGACTCTTGTACTCCGCACCCTGCCGACTCTTGTACTCCGCACCCTGGCGACTCTTGTACTCCGCACCCTGGCGACTCTTGTACTCCGCACCCTGGTGACTCTTGTACTCTGCACGCGGCCGAATCTTGTACTCTGCACCCTGGTGACTCTTGTACTCCGCACCCTGGTGACTCTTGTACTCTGCACCCTGCCGACTCTTGTACTCCGCACCCTGGTGACTCTTGTACTCTGCACCCGGCTGACTCTTGTACTCTGCACCCTACTGACTCTTGTACACCGCACCCTGGTGACTCTAGTACGCAGAACCCTGCCGACTCTTGTACTGCGCACCTTGGTGACTCTTGTACTCTGCACCCGGCCGACTCTTGTACTCTGCACCCTGCTGACTCGTGTACACCGCACCCTGGCGACTCTTGTACGCAGAACCCTGCCAACTCTTGTACTCTGCACCCTGCCGACTCTTGTTCTCAGCACCCTGCCGACTCTTGTACTCAGCACCCTGGTGACTCTTGAACACCGCACCCTGGTGACTCTTTTACTCAGCACCCTGCCGTCTCTTGTACTCCGCACCCTGCCGACTCTTGTACTCCGCACCCTGCCGACTCTTGTACTCCGCACCCTGCTGACTCTTGTGCTCCGCACCCTGGTGACTCTTGTACTCCGCACCCTGCCGACTCTTGTACTCCGCACCCTGGTGACTCTTGTACTCCGCACCCTGGTGACTCTTGTACTCTGCACCCTGGTGACACTTGTACTCCGCACCCTGCCGACTCTTGTACTCCGCACCCTGCTGACTCTTGTGCTCCGCACCCTGCCGACTCTTGTGCTCCGCACACTGGTGACTCTTGTACTCCGCACCCGGCCGACTCTTGTACTCCGCACCCTGCTGACTCTTGTGCTCCGCACCCTAGTGACTCTTGTACTCCGCACCCTGCCGACTTTTGTACTCCGCACCCTGCTGACTCTTGTGCTCCGCACCCTGCCGACTCTTGTACTCCGCACCCTGGACACTCTTGTACTCTGCACCCTGCTGACTCTTGTGCTCCGCACCCTGCCGACTCTTGTACTCCGCACCCTGCCGACTCTTGTACTCCGCACCCTGCTGACTCTTGTGCTCCGCACCCTGCCGACTCTTGTGCTCCGCACCCTGGTGACTCTTGTACTCCGCACCCGGCCGACTCTTGTACTCCGCACCCTACTGACTCTTGTACACCGCACCCTGGTTACTCTTGTACTCAGCACCCTGGCGACTCTTGTACTCCGCACCCTGCCGACTCCTGTACTCAGCACCCTGGTGACTCTTGTACTCTTCACCCTGCTGACTCTTGTACTCCGCTCCCTGGTGTCTCTTGTATTCTGCACGCGGCCGAATCTTGTACTCTGCACCCTGCCGACTCTTGTACTCTGCACCCTGCCGACTCTTGTACTCTGCACCCTGGTGACTCTTGTACTCCGCACCCTGGTGACTCTTGTACTCCGCACCCAGGCGACTCTTGTACTCTGCACGCGGCCGAATCTTGTACTCAGCACCCTGGTGACTCTTGTACTCTGCACCCTGGAGACTCTTGTTCTCCGCACCCTGCCGACACTTGTACTCCGCACCCTGGCGACTCTTGTACTCCGCACCCTGGCGACTCTTGTACTCTGCACCCTGGCGACTCTTGTACTCCGCACCCTGGCGACTCTTGTACTCCGCACCCTGGACACTCTTGTTCTCCGCACCCTGACGACTCTTGTACTCTGCACCCTGCCGACTCTTGTACTCTGCACCCTGGTGACTCTTGTACTCCGCACCCTGGTGACTCTTGTACTCCGCACCCTGGACATTCTTATACTCCGCACCCTGGACACTCTTGTTCTCCGCACCCTGGACACTCTTGTACTCCGCACCCTGGACACTCTTGTACACCGCACCCTGGTGACTCTTGTACTCCGCACCCTGGACACACTTGTACTCTGCACCCTGGACACTCTTGTCTCCGCACCCTGGACACTCTTGTACTCAGCACCCTGCCGACACTTGTTCTCCGCACCCTCGTGACTCTTGTACTCTGCACGCGGCCGAATCTTGTACTCTGCACCCTGGTGACTCTTGTACTCCGCACCCTGGTGACTCTTGTTCTCTGCACCCTGCCGACTCTTGTACTCCGCACCCTGGTGACTCTTGTACTCCGCACCCTGGACACTCTTGTACACCGCACCCTGGTGACTCTTGTACTCCGCACCCTGGACACTCTTGTACTCTGCACCCTGGACACTCTTGTTCTCCGCACCCTGGACACTCTTGTACTCAGCACCCTGCCGACACTTGTTCTCCGCACCCTCGTGACTCTTGTACTCTGCACCCGGCCGACTCTTGTACTCTGCACCCTGCTGACTCTTGTACTCCGCACCCTGGTGACTCTTGTTCTCTGCACCCTGCCGACTCTTGTACTCCGCACCCTGGTGACTCTTGTACTCTGCACCCGGCCGACTCTTGTACTCTGCACCCTGCTGACTCTTGTACTCTGCACCCTGCTGACTCTTGTACTCCGCACCCTGGTGACTCTTGTACTCTGCACACATGTGACTCTTGTACTCTGCACCCGGCCGACACTTGTACTCAGCACCCTGCCGTCTCTTGTACACTGCACCCTGCCGACTCTTGTACTCCGCACCCTACCGACTCCTGTACTCAGCACCCTGGTGACTCTTGTGCTCCGCACCCTGGTGACTCTTGTACTCCGCACACTGGTGACTCTTGTGCTCCGCACCCTGGTGACTCTTGTACTCCGCACACTGGTGACTCTTGTACTCCGCACACTGGTGACTCTTGTACTCAGCACCCTGCCGACTCTTGTACTCTTCACCCTGGTGACTCTTGTACTCCGCACACTGGTGACTGTTGTACTCTGCACCCTGGTGACTCTTGTAGTCAGCACCCTGCCGACTCTTGTACACTGCACCCTGGTGACTGTTGTACTCTGCACCCTGGTGACTCTTGTACTCCGCACACTATTGACTGTTGTACTCTGCACCCTGGTGACTCTTGTACTCCGCACCCTGCCGACTCCTGTACTCAGCACCCTGGTGGCTCTTGTGCTCCGCACCCTGCCGACTCTTGTACTCTGCACCCTGCCGACTGTTGTACTCTGCACCCTGGCGACTCTTGTACTCCGCACCCTGGTGACTCTTGTACTCTGCACCCTGCCGACTCTTGTACTCTGCACCCTGGTGACTCTTGTACTCTGCACCCTGGCAACACTTGTACTCTGCACCCTGCCGACTCTTGTACTCTGCACCCTGGCGACTCTAGTACTCTGCACCCTGCCGACTCTTGTACTCCGCACCCTGGTGACTATTGTACTCTGCACCCTGGTGGCTCTTGTGCTCCGCACCCTGCCGACTCTTGTACTCTGCACCCTGGCGACTATTGTACTCCGCACCCTGGTGACTCTTGTACTCTGCACACTGGTGACTCTTGTACTCTGCACCCGGCCGACTCTTGTACTCTTCACCCTGGTGACTCTTGTACTCCGCACCCTGGTGTCTCTTGTACTCTGCACCCGGCCGACTCTTGTACTCTGCACCCTGCTGACTCTTGTACTCCGCACCCTGGTGACTCTTGTGCTCTGCACCCGGCCGAGCCTTGTACTCTGCACCCTGCTGACTCTTGTACACCGCACCCTGGCGACTCTTGTACTCCGCTCCCTGGTGACTCTTGTACGCAGAACCCTGCCGACTCTTGTACTCTGCACCCTGCTGACTCTTGTACACCGCACCCTAGCGACTCTTGTACGCAGAACCCTGCCGACTCTTGTACTCCGCACTCTGGTGACTCCTGTACTCAGCACTCTGCCGACTTTTGTACTCAGCACCCTGCTGACTCTTGTACACCGCACCCTGGCGACTCTTGTACTCCGCACCCTGGTGACTCTTGTACACCGCACCCTAGCGACTCTTGTACGCAGAACCCTGCCGACTCTTGTACTCCGCACTCTGGTGACTCCTGTACTCAGCACTCTGCCGACTTTTGTACTCAGCACCCTGCTGACTCTTGTACACCGCACCCTGGCGACTCTTGTACTCCGCACCCTGGTGACTCTTGTACTCAGCACTCTGCCGACTCTTGTACTCCGCACCCTGGTGACTCTTGTACTCCGCACCCTGCCGACTCTTGTACTCTGCACCCTGGTGACACTTGTATTCTGCACCCTGCCGACTCTTGTACTCCGCACCCTGCCGACTCTTGTACTCTGCAACCTGGTGACTCTTGTACTCCGCACCCTGGTGACTCTTGTACTCTGCACACATGTGACTCTTGTACTCTGCACCCGGCCGACTCTTGTACTCTTCTCCCTGCTGACTCTTGTACTCCGCACCCTGGTGTCTCTTGTACTCTGCACCCGGCCGACTCTTGTACTCTGTACCCTGCTGACTCTTGTACTCCGCACCCTGGTGACTCTTGTGCTCTGCACCCGGCCGAATCTTGTACTCTGCACCCTGCTGACTCTTGTACACCGCACCCTGGCGACTCTTGTACTCCGCTCCTTGGTGACTCTTGTACTCAGCACCCTGGTGTCTCTTGTACTCTGCACGCGGCCGAATCTTGTACTCTGCACCCTGGTGACTCTTGTACTCAACACCCTGGTGACTCTTGTACTCCACACCCTGGACACTCTTATACTCAGCACCCTGGTGACTCTTATACTCCGCACCCTGGAC
The DNA here is from genome assembly GCF_030144855.1 of Hypanus sabinus. Lineage (NCBI taxonomy): Eukaryota > Metazoa > Chordata > Chondrichthyes > Myliobatiformes > Dasyatidae > Hypanus > Hypanus sabinus. Next base: position 13,042,223 of record NC_082726.1, read on the forward strand.
ACTCTTGTACTCAGCACCCTGGTGACTCTTGTACTCTGCACCCTGGACACTCTTGTACTCCGCACCCTGGCGACTCTTGTACTCTGCACCCTGGACATTCATGTACTCCGCACCCTGGTTACTCTTGTACTCCGCACCCTGGACATTCATGTACTCCGCACCCTGGCGACTCTTGTACTCCGCACCCTGGACACTCCTGTACTCAGCACCCTGGTGACTCTTGTACTCAGCACCCTGCCGACTCTTGTACTCCGCACCCTACCGACTCCTGTACTCAGCACCCTGGTGACTCTTGTGCTCCGCACCCTGCCGACTCTTGTACTCTGCACCCTGGTGACTCTTGTACTCTGCACCCTGGTGACTCTTGTACTCCGCACCCTGGTGTCTCTTGTACTCTGCACCCTGGTGACTCCTGTACTCAGCACCCTGGTGACTCTTGTGCTCCGCACCCTGCCGACTCTTGTACTCTGCACCCTGGTGACTTCTGTACTCCGCACACTTGTGACTGTTGTACTCTGCACACTGGTGACTCTTGTACTCAGCACCCTGCCGACTCTTGTACACTGCACCCTGGTGACTCTTGTACTCCGCACACTGGTGACTGTTGTACTCTGCACCCTGGTGACTCTTGTACTCCGCACCCTGCCGACTCTTGTACTCTGCACCCTGGTGACTCTTGTACTCCGCACCCTGGTTACTCTTGTACTCAGCACCCTGCCGACTCTTGTACTCCGCACAATGTCGACTTTTGTATTCCGCACAATGTCGAATCTTGTACTCCGCACCCTGCCGACTCCTGTACTCAGCACCCTGGTGGCTCTTGTGCTCCGCACCCTGCCGACTCTTGTACTCTGCACCCTGCCGACTCTTGTACTCTGCACCCTGCCGACTCTTGTACTCTGCACCCTGGCGACTCTTGTACTCCGCACCCTGGTGACTCTTGTACTCTGCACCCTGGTGGCTCTTGTGCTCCGCACCCTGCCGACTCTTGTACTCTGCACCCTGGCGACTATTGTACTCCGCACCCTGGTGACTCTTGTACTCTGCACACTGGTGACTCTTGTACTCTGCACCCGGCCGACTTTTGTACTCTTCACCCTGGTGACTCTTGTACTCCGCACCATGGTGTCTCTTGTACTCTGCACCCGGCCGACTCTTGTACTCTGCACCTTGCTGACTCTTGTACTCTGCACCCTGGTGACTCTTGTACTCCGCACACTATTGACTGTTGTACTCTGCACCCTGGTGACTCTTGTATTCCGCACCCTGCCGACTCTTGTACTCCGCACCCTGCCGACTCTTGTACTCTGCACCCTGGTGACTCTTGTACTCCGCACACTGGTGACTGTTGTACTCTGCACACTGGTGACTCTTGTACACTGCACCCTGCCGACTCTTGTACTCAGCACCCTGGTGACTCTTGTACTCCGCACCCTGGTTACTCTTGTACTCAGCACCCTGCCGACTCTTGTACTCCGCACAATGTCGACTTTTGTACTCCGCACAATGTCGAATCTTGTACTCCGCACCCTGCCGACTCCTGTACTCAGCACCCTGGTGGCTCTTGTGCTCCGCACCCTGCTGACTCTTGTACTCTGCACCCTGCCGACTGTTGTACTCTGCACCCTGGCGACTCTTGTACTCCGCACCCTGGTGACTCTTGTACTCTGCACCCTGCCGACTCTTGTACTCTGCACCCTGGCGACTCTTGTACGCTGCACCCTGGCAACTCTTGTACTCTGCACCCTGCCGACTCTTGTACTCTGCACCCTGGCGACTCTTGTACTCTGCACCCTGCCGACTCTTGTACTCCGCACCCTGGTGACTATTGTACTCTGCACCCTGGTGGCTCTTGTGCTCCGCACCCTGCCGACTCTTGTACTCTGCACCCTGGCGACTATTGTACTCCGCACACTGGTGACTCTTGTACTCTGCACCCGGCCGACTCTTGTACTCTTCACCCTGGTGACTCTTGTACTCCGCACCCTGGTGTCTCTTGTACTCTGCACCCGGCCGACTCTTGTACTCTGCACCCTGCTGACTCTTGTACTCCGCACCCTGGTGACTCTTGTGCTCTGCACCCGGCCGAGCCTTGTACTCTGCACCCTGCTGACTCTTGTACACCGCACCCTGGCGACTCTTGTACTCCGCTCCCTGGTGACTCTTGTACGCAGAACCCTGCCGACTCTTGTACTCTGCACCCTGCTGACTCTTGTACACCGCACCCTAGCGACTCTTGTACGCAGAACCCTGCCGACTCTTGTACTCCGCACTCTGGTGACTCCTGTACTCAGCACTCTGCCGACTTTTGTACTCAGCACCCTGCTGACTCTTGTGCACCGCACCCTGGCGACTCTTGTACTCCGCACCCTGGTGACTCTTGTACTCCGCACCCTGCCGACTCTTGTACTCTGCACCCTGGTGACACTTGTATTCTGCACCCTGCCGACTCTTGTTCTCCGCACCCTGCCGACTCTTGTACTCCGCACCCTGCCGACTCTTGTACTCTGCACCCTGCTGACTCTTGTACACCGCACCCTGGCGACTCTTGTACTCCGCTCCTTGGTGACTCTTGTACTCAGCACCCTGGTGTCTCTTGTACTCTGCACGCGGCCGAATCTTGTACTCTGCACCCTGGTGACTCTTGTACTCAACACCCTGGTGACTCTTGTACTCCGCACACTGGACACTCTTGTACGCAGCACCCTGGTGACTCTTGTACTCTGCACCCTGGACACTCTTGTACTCCGCACCCTGGCGACTCTTGTACTCTGCACCCTGGACATTCATGTACTCCGCACCCTGGTGACTCTTGTACTCCGCACCCTGGACATTCATGTACTCCGCACCCTGGCGACTCTTGTACTCCGCACCCTGGACACTCCTGTACTCAGCACCCTGGTGACTCTTGTACTCAGCACCCTGCCGACTCTTGTACTTCGCACCCTACCGACTCCTGTACTCAGCACCCTGGTGACTCTTGTGCTCCGCACCCTGCCGACTCTTGTACTCTGCACCCTGGTGACTCTTGTACTCTGCACCCTGGTGACTCTTGTACTCCGCACCCTGGTGTCTCTTGTACTCTGCACCCTGGTGACTCCTGTACTCAGCACCCTGGTGACTCTTGTGCTCCGCACCCTGCCGACTCTTGTACTCTGCACCCAGGTGACTTCTGTACTCCGCACACTTGTGACTGTTGTACTCTGCACACTGGTGACTCTTGTACTCAGCACCCTGCCGACTCTTGTACACTGCACCCTGGTGACTCTTGTACTCCGCACACTGCCGACTCTTGTACTCCGCACCCTGGACACTCTTGTACTCCGCACCCTGGACACTCTTGTACTCCGCACCCTGGACACTCTTGTACTCAGCACCCTGGACACTCTTATACTCCGCACCCTGGTGACTCTTGTACTCCGCACCCTGGCGACTCTTGTACTCCGCACCCTGGCGACTCTTGTACTCCGCACCCTGCCGACTCTTGTACTCTGCACCCTGGTGACACTTGTATTCTGCACCCTGCCGACTCTTGTACTCCGCACCCTGCCGACTCTTGTACTCTGCACCCTGGTGACTCTTGTACTCCGCACCCTGGTGACTCTTGTACTCTGCACACATGTGACTCTTGTACTCTGCACCCGGCCGACTCTTGTACTCTTCTCCCTGCTGACTCTTGTACTCCGCACCCTGGTGTCTCTTGTACTCTGCACCCGGCCGACTCTTGTACTCTGTACCCTGCTGACTCTTGTACTCCGCACCCTGGTGACTCTTGTGCTCTGCACCCGGCCGAATCTTGTACTCTGCACCCTGCTGACTCTTGTACACCGCACCCTGGCGACTCTTGTACTCCGCTCCTTGGTGACTCTTGTACTCAGCACCCTGGTGTCTCTTGTACTCTGCACGCGGCCGAATCTTGTACTCTGCACCCTGGTGACTCTTGTACTCAACACCCTGGTGACTCTTGTACTCCGCACCCTGGACACTCTTATACTCAGCACCCTGATGACTCTTATACTCCGCACCCTGGACACTCTTGTACTCAGCACCCTGGTGACTCTTGTACTCTGCACCCTGTACACTCTTGTACTCCGCACCCTGGCGACTCTTGTACTCTGCACCCTGGACATTCATGTACTCCGCACCCTGGTTACTCTTGTACTCCGCACCCTGGACATTCATGTACTCCGCACCCTGGCGACTCTTGTACTCCGCACCCTGGACACTCCTGTACTCAGCACCCTGGTGACTCTTGTACTCAGCACCCTGCCGACTCTTGTACTCCGCACCCTACCGACTCCTGTACTCAGCACCCTGGTGACTCTTGTGCTCCGCACCCTGCCGACTCTTGTACTCTGCACCCTGGTGACTCTTGTACTCTGCACCCTGGTGACTCTTGTACTCCGCACCCTGGTGTCTCTTGTACTCTGCACCCTGGTGACTCCTGTACTCAGCACCCTGGTGACTCTTGTGCTCCGCACCCTGCCGACTCTTGTACTCTGCACCCTGGTGACTTCTGTACTCCGCACACTTGTGACTGTTGTACTCTGCACACTGGTGACTCTTGTACTCAGCACCCTGCCGACTCTTGTACACTGCAACCTGGTGACTCTTGTACTCCGCACACTGGTGACTGTTGTACTCTGCACCCTGGTGACTCTTGTACTCCGCACCCTGCCGACTCTTGTACTCTGCACCCTGTTGACTCTTGTACTCCGCACCCTGGTTACTCTTGTACTCAGCACCCTGCCGACTCTTGTACTCCGCACAATGTCGACTTTTGTATTCCGCACAATGTCGAATCTTGTACTCCGCACCCTGCCGACTCCTGTACTCAGCACCCTGGTGGCTCTTGTGCTCCGCACCCTGCCGACTCTTGTACTCTGCACCCTGCCGACTCTTGTACTCTGCACCCTGCCGACTCTTGTACTCTGCACCCTGGCGACTCTTGTACTCCGCACCCTGGTGACTCTTGTACTCTGCACCCTGGTGGCTCTTGTGCTCCGCACCCTGCCGACTCTTGTACTCTGCACCCTGGCGACTATTGTACTCCGCACCCTGGTGACTCTTGTACTCTGCACACTGGTGACTCTTGTACTCTGCACCCGGCCGACTTTTGTACTCTTCACCCTGGTGACTCTTGTACTCCGCACCATGGTGTCTCTTGTACTCTGCACCCGGCCGACTCTTGTACTCTGCACCTTGCTGACTCTTGTACTCTGCACCCTGGTGACTCTTGTACTCCGCACACTATTGACTGTTGTACTCTGCTCCCTGGTGACTCTTGTATTCCGCACCCTGCCGACTCTTGTACTCCGCACCCTGCCGACTCTTGTACTCTGCACCCTGGTGACTCTTGTACTCCGCACACTGGTGACTGTTGTACTCTGCACACTGGTGACTCTTGTACACTGCACCCTGCCGACTCTTGTACTCAGCACCCTGGTGACTCTTGTACTCCGCACCCTGGTTACTCTTGTACTCAGCACCCTGCCGACTCTTGTACTCCGCACAATGTCGACTTTTGTACTCCGCACAATGTCGAATCTTGTACTCCGCACCCTGCCGACTCCTGTACTCAGCACCCTGGTGGCTCTTGTGCTCCGCACCCTGCCGACTCTTGTACTCTGCACCCTGCCGACTGTTGTACTCTGCACCCTGGCGACTCTTGTACTCCGCACCCTGGTGACTCTTGTACTCTGCACCCTGCCGACTCTTGTACTCTGCACCCTGGCGACTCTTGTACTCTGCACCCTGGCAACTCTTGTACTCTGCACCCTGCCGACTCTTGTACTCTGCACCCTGGCGACTCTTGTACTCTGCACCCTGCCGACTCTTGTACTCCGCACCCTGGTGACTATTGTACTCTGCACCCTGGTGGCTCTTGTGCTCCGCACCCTGCCGACTCTTGTACTCTACACCCTGGCGACTATTGTACTCCGCACACTGGTGACTCTTGTACTCTGCACCCGGCCGACTCTTGTACTCTTCACCCTGGTGACTCTTGTACTCCGCACCCTGGTGTCTCTTGTACTCTGCACCCGGCCGACTCTTGTACTCTGCACCCTGCTGACTCTTGTACTCCGCACCCTGGTGACTCTTGTGCTCTGCACCCGGCCGAGCCTTGTACTCTGCACCCTGCTGACTCTTGTAAACCGCACCCTGGCGACTCTTGTACTCCGCTCCCTGGTGACTCTTGTACGCAGAACCCTGCCGACTCTTGTACTCTGCACCCTGCTGACTCTTGTACACCGCACCCTAGCGACTCTTGTACGCAGAACCCTGCCGACTCTTGTACTCCGCACTCTGGTGACTCCTGTACTCAGCACTCTGCCGACTTTTGTACTCCGCACCCTGCCGACTCTTGTACTCTGCACCCTGGTGACTCTTGTACTCCGCACACTGGTGACTGTTGTACTCTGCACACTGGTGACTCTTGTACACTGCACCCTGCCGACTCTTGTACTCAGCACCCTGGTGACTATTGTACTCCGCACCCTGGTTACTCTTGTACTCAGCACCCTGCCGACTCTTGTACTCCGCACAATGTCGACTTTTGTACTCCGCACAATGTCGAATCTTGTACTCCGCACCCTGCCGACTCCTGTACTCAGCACCCTGGTGGCTCTTGTGCTCCGCACCCTGCCGACTCTTGTACTCTGCACCCTGCCGACTGTTGTACTCTGCACCCTGGCGACTCTTGTACTCCGCACCCTGGCGACTCTTGTACTCTGCACCCTGGCAACTCTTGTACTCTGCACCCTGCCGACTCTTGTACTCTGCACCCTGGCGACTCTTGTACTCTGCACCCTGCCGACTCTTGTACTCCGCACCCTGGTGACTATTGTACTCTGCACCCTGGTGGCTCTTGTGCTCCGCACCCTGCCGACTCTTGTACTCTGCACCCTGGCGACTATTGTACTCCGCACACTGGTGACTCTTGTACTCTGCACCCGGCCGACTCTTGTACTCTTCACCCTGGTGACTCTTGTACTCCGCACCCTGGTGTCTCTTGTACTCTGCACCCGGCCGACTCTTGTACTCCGCACCCTGCCGACTCCTGTACTCAGCACCCTGGTGGCTCTTGTGCTCCGCACCCTGCCGACTCTTGTACTCTGCACCCTGCCGACTCTTGTACTCTGCACCCTGGTGACTCTTGTACTCCGCACCCTGGTGACTCTTGTACTCTGCACACATGTGACTCTTGTACTCTGCACCCGGCCGATTCTTGTACTCTTCTCCCTGCTGACTCTTGTACTCCGCACCCTGGTGTCTCTTGTACTCTGCACCCGGCCGACTCTTGTACTCCGCACCCTGCTGACTCTTGTACTCCGCACCCTGGTGACTCTTGTACTCCGCACCCTGGTTACTCTTGTACTCAGCACCCTGCCGACTCTTGTACTCCGCACAATGTCGACTTTTGTACTCCGCACAATGTCGAATCTTGTACTCCGCACCCTGCCGACTCCTGTACTCAGCACCCTGGTGGCTCTTGTGCTCCGCACCCTGCCGACTCTTGTACTCTGCACCCTGCCGACTGTTGTACTCTGCACCCTGGCGACTCTTGTACTCCGCACCCTGGTGACTCTTGTACTCTGCACCCTGCCGACTCTTGTACTCTGCACCCTGGCGACTCTTGTACTCTGCACCCTGGCGACTCTTGTACTCTGCACCATGCCGACTCTTGTACTCTGCACCCTGGCGACTCTTGTACTCTGCACCCTGCCGACTCTTGTATTCCGCACCCTGGTGACTATTGTACTCTGCACCCTGGTTGCTCTTGTGCTCCGCACCCTGCCGACTCTTGTACTCTGCACCCTGGCGACTATTGTACTCCGCACCCTGGTGACTCTTGTACTCTGCACACTGGTGACTCTTGTACTCTGCACCAGGCCGACTCTTGTACTCTTCACCCTGGTGACTCTTGTACTCCGCACCCTGGTGTCTCTTGTACTCTGCACCCGGCCGACTCTTGTACTCTGCACCCTGCTGACTCTCGTACTCCGCACCCTGGTGACTCTTGTGCTCTGCACCCGGCCGACTCTTGTACTCTGCACCCTGCTGACTCTTGTACACCGCACCCTGGCGACTCTTGTACTCCGCTCCCTGGTGACTCTTGTACTCAGCACCCTGGTGTCTCTTGTACTCTGCACGCGGCCGAATCTTGTACTCTGCACCCTGGTGACTCTTGTTCTCCGCACCCTTGTGTCTCTTGTACTCTGCACCCTGCCGACTCTTGTACTCCGCACCCTGGTGACTCTTGTACTCTGCACCCGGCCGACTCTTGTACTCTGCACCCTGCTGACTCTTGTACACCGCACCCTGGCGACTCTTGTACGCAGAACCCTGCCGACTCTTGTACTGCGCACCCTGGTGACTCTTGTACTCTGCACCCGGCCGACTCTTGTACTCTGCACCCTGCTGACTCTTGTACACCGCACCCTGGTGACTCTTGTACTCCGCACCCTGGCGACTCTTGTACGCAGAACCCTGCCAACTCTTGTACTCCGCACCCTGGTGACGCTTGTACTCCGCACCCTGGTGACTCTTGTACTCCGCACCCTGGTGGCTCTTGTACTCCGCACCCTGCCGACTCTTGTACTCCGCACCCTGGTGGCTCTTGTACTCCGCACCCTGCCGACTCTTGTACGCAGAACCCTGCCAACTCTTGTACTCCGCACCCTGGTGGCTCTTGTACTCCGCACCCTGCCGACTCTTGTACGCAGAACAACTCTTGTACTCCGCACCCTGGCGACTCTTGTACGCAGAACCCTGCCAACTCTTGTACTCCGCACCCTGGTGGCTCTTGTACTCCGCACCCTGCCAACTCTTGTACTCCGCACCCTGCCGACTCTTGTACTCTGCACCCTGGTGACACTTGTACTCCGCACCCTGCCGACTCTTGTACTCTGCACCCTGGTGACTCTTGTACTCCGCACCCTGCTGACTCTTGTACTCTGCACGCTAGTGACTCTTGTACTCCGCACCCTGCCGACTCTTGTACTCTGCACCCTGCTGACTCTTGTGCTCCGCACCCTGCCGACTCTTGTACTCCGCACCCTGCCGACTTTTGTGCTCAGCACCCTGCCGACTCTTGTACTCAGCACCCTGGTGACTCTTGTACTCCGCACCCTGGCGACTCTTGTACTCAGCACCCTGGTGACTCTTGTACTCCGCACCCTGGTTACTCTTGTACTCAGCACACTGCCGACTCTTGTACTCCGCACCCTGGTTACTCTTGTACTCCGCACCCTGCCGACTCCTGTACTCAACACCCTGCCGACTCTTGTACTCCGCACCGTGGACACTCTTGTACTCCGAACCCTGGACACTCTTGTACTCTGCACCCTGGTGACTCTTGTACTCCGCACCCTGCCGACTCTTGTACTCTGCACCCTGGCGACTCTTGTACTCCGCACCCTGGACACTCTTGTGCTCTGCACCCTGGCGACTCTTGTACTCCGCACCCTGGACACTCTTGTACTCTGCACCCTGGCGACTCTTGTACTCCGCACCCTGGACACTCTTGTGCTCTGCACCCTGGCGACTCTTGTACTCAGCACCCTGCGGCACTCTTGTACTCCGCACCCTGCCGACTCTTGTACTCTGCACCCTGGCGACTCTTGTACTCCGCACCCTGGACACTCTTGTGCTCTGCACCCTGGCGACTCTTGTACTCCGCACCCTGGACACTCTTGTACTCTGCACCCTGGCGACTCTTGTACTCCGCACCCTGGACACTCTTGTGCTCTGCACCCTGGCGACTCTTGTACTCTGCACCCTGGACACTCTTGTACTCTGCACCCTGGACACACTTGTACTCCGCACCCTGGACACTCTTGTGCTCTGCACCCTGGCGACACTTGTACTCCGCACCCTGCCGACTCTTGTACTCCGCACCCTGCCGACTCTTATACTCCGCACCCTGGCGACTCTTGTACTCCGCACCCTGGCGACTCTTGTACTCCGCACCCTGGTGACTCTTATACTCCGCACACTGCCGACTCTTGTACTCCGCACCCTGGACACTCTTGTACTCCGCACCCTGGCGACACTTGTACTCCGCACCCTGGACACTCTTGTGCTCTGCACCCTGGCGACTCTTGTACTCCGCACCCTGGACACTCTTGTGCTCTGCACCCTGGCGACACTTGTACTCTGCACCCTGGCGACACTTGTACTCCGCACCCTGGACACTCTTGTACTCCGCACCCTGGCGACTCTTGTACTCCGCACCCTGGACACTCTTGTACTCCGCACCCTGGACACTCTTGTACTCTGCACCCTGGCGACTCTTGTACTCAGCACCCTGCGACACTTGTACTCCGCACCCTGGCGACTCTTATACTCCGCACCCTGGACACTCTTGTACTCCGCACCCTGGACACTCTTGTACTCCGCACCCTGGACACTCTTGTACTCTGCACCCTGGCGACTCTTGTACTCAGCACCCTGGCGACTCTTGTACTCAGCACCCTGCCGACTCTTATACTCCGCACCCTGGACACTCTTGTACTCTGCACCCTGGCGACTCTTGTACTCCGCACCCTGGCGACTCTTGTACTCAGCACCCTGCGACACTTGTACTCCGCACCCTGGCGACTCTTATACTCCGCACCCTGGACACTCTTGTACTCGGCACCCTGGGGACTCTTGTACTCAGCACCCTGCGACACTTGTACTCCGCACCCTGGCGACTCTTATACTCCGCACCCTGGACACTCTTGTACTCAGCACCCTGGCGACTCTTGTACTCCGCACCCTGCCGACACATGTTCTCAGCACACTGCCGATTCTTTTACTCCGCACCCTGGACACTCTTGTACTCTACACCCTGGCGACTCTTGTACTCCGCACCCTGGTGACTCTTGTACTCCGCACCCTGGCGACTCTTGTACTCCGCACCCTGCCGACACATGTTCTCAGCACACTGGCGACTCTTGTATTCAGCACCCTGCCGACTCTTGTACTCCGCACCCTGGGGACTCTTGTACTCTGCACCCGGCCGACTCTTGTACTCCGCACCCTGCTGACTCTTGTACACCGCACCCTGCCGACTCTTGTACTCAGCACCCTGGTGACTCTTGTACTCCGCACCCTGGCGACTCTTGTACTCTGCACCCTGCTGACTCTTGTACACCGCACCCTGGCGACTCTTGTACACCGCACCCTGGCGACTCTTGTACGCAGAACCCTGCCGACACTTGTACTCAGCACCCTGCCGACTCTTGTACTCTGCACCCTGGCGACTCTTGTACTCTGCACCCGGCCGACTCTTGTACTCTGCACCCTGCTGACTCTTGTACACCGCACCCTGGCGACTCTTGTACGCAGAACCATGCCGACTCTTGTACTGCGCACCCTGGTGACTCTTGTACTCTGCACGCTGCCGACTTTTGTACTCTGCACCCTGGTGACACATGTACTCCGCACCCTGCCGACTCCTGTACTCAGCACCCTGGTGGCTCTTGTGCTCCGCACCCAGCCGACTCTTGTACTCTGCACCCTGCCGACTGTTGTACTCTGCACCCTGGTGACTCTTGTACTCCGCACACTGGTGACTGTTGTACTCTGCACACTGGTGACTCTTGTACTCAGCACCCTGCCGACTCTTGTACACTGCACCCTGGTGACTCTTGTACTCCGCACACTGGTGACTGTTGTACTCTGCACCCTGCTGACTCTTGTACTCTGCACACTATTGACTGTTGTACTCTGCACCCTGGTGACTCTTGTACTCCGCACCCTGGTGACTCTTGTACACTGCACCCTGCCGACTCTTGTACTCAGCACCCTGGTGACTCTTGTGCTCCGCACCCTGCCGACTCTTGTACTCTGCACCCTGGCGACTATTGTACTCCGCACCCTGGTGACTCTTGTACTCTGCACACTGGTGACTCTTGTACTCTGCACCCGGCCGACTCTTGTACTCTTCACCCTGGTGACTCTTGTACTCCGCACCCTGGTGTCTCTTGTACTCTGCACCCGGCCGACTCTTGTACTCTGCACCCTGCTGACTCTTGTACTCCGCACCCTGGTGACTCTTGTGCTCTGCACCCGGCCGACTCTTGTACTCTGCACCCTGCTGACTCTTGTACACCGCACCCTGGCGACTCTTGTACTCAGCTCCCTGGTGACTCTTGTACTCAGCACCCTGGTGTCTCTTGTACTCTGCACGCGGCCGAATCTTGTACTCTGCACCCTGGTGACTCTTGTTCTCCGCACCCTTGTGTCTCTTGTACTCTGCACCCTGCCGACTCTTGTACTCCGCACCCTGGTGACTCTTGTACTCTGCAACCGGCCGACTCTTGTACTCTGCACCCTGCTGACTCTTGTACACCGCACCCTGGCGACTCTTGTACGCAGAACCCTGCCGACTCTTGTACTGCGCACCCTGGTGACTCTTGTACTCTGCACCCGGCCGACTCTTGTACTCTGCACCCTGCTGACTCTTGTACACCGCACCATGGCGACTCTTGTACGCAGAACCCTGCCAACTCTTGTACTCCGCACCCTGGTGACTCTTGTACTCCGCACCCTGGTGACTCTTGTACTCCGCACCCTGCCGACTCTTGGACTCCGCACCCTGGTGACTCTTGTACTCCGCACCCTGGTGGCTCTTGTACTCCGCACCCTGCCGACTCTTGTACTCCGCACCCTGCCGACTCTTGTACTCCGCACCCTGGTGGCTCTTGTACTCCGCACCCTGCCGACTCTTGTACGCAGAACCCTGCCAACTCTTGTACTCCGCACCCTGGTGGCTCTTGTACTCCGCACCCTGCCGACTCTTGTACTCCGCACCCTGCCGACTCTTGTACTCTGCACCCTGGTGACACTTGTACTCAGCACCCTGCCGACTCTTGTACTCTGCACCCTGGTGACTCTTGTACTCCGCACCCTGCCGACTCTTGTACTCCGCACCCTGGTGGCTCTTGTACTCCGCACCCTGCCGACTCTTGTACGCAGAACCCTGCCAACTCTTGTACTCCGCACCCTGGTGGCTCTTGTACTCCGCACCCTGCCGACTCTTGTACTCCGCACCCTGCCGACTCTTGTACTCTGCACCCTGGTGACACTTGTACTCCGCACCCTGCCGACTCTTGTACTCTGCACCCTGGTGACTCTTGTACTCCGCACCCTGCCGACTCTTGTACTCTGCACCCTGCCGACTCTTGTACTCGGCACCCTGGTGACTCTTGTACTCCGCACCCTGGCGACTCTTGTACTCAGCACCCTGGTTACTCTTGTACTCTGCACCCTGGTGTCTCTTGTACTCAGCACCCTGCCGAATCTTGTACTCCGCACCCTGCTGACTCTTGTACTCCGCACCCTGCCGACTCTTGTACGCAGAACCCTGCCAACTCTTGTACTCCGCACCCTGGTGACTCTTGTACTCAGCACCCTGCCGACTTTTGTACTCAGCACCCTGCCGACTCTTGTACTCAGCACCCTGCCGACTCTTGTACTCAGCACCCTGGTGACTCTTGTACTCCGCACCCTGGCGACTCTTGTATTCAGCACCCTGGTTACTCTTGTACTCTGCACCCTGGTTACTCTTGTACTCAGCACCCTGCCGACTCTTGTACTCCGCACCCTGGTTACTCTTGTACTCCGCACCCTGCCGACTCTTGTACTCCGCACCCTGCCGACTCTTGTACTCTTCACCCTGGACACTCTTATACTCCGCACCATGGTGACTCTTGTACTCCGCACCCTGGACACTCTTGTACTCCGCACCCTGGTGACTCTTGTACTCCGCACCCTGGACACTCTTGTACTCCGCACCCTGGTGACTCTTGTACTCCGCACCCTGGACACTCTTGTACTCCGCACCCTGGACACTCTTGTACTCCGCACCCTGGACACTCTTGTACTCCGCACCCTGGACACTCTTGTACTCCGCACCCTGGCGACTCTTGTACTCTGCACCCTGGCGACTCTTGTACTCCGCACCCTGGACACTCTTGTACTCCGCACCCTGGTGACTCTTGTACTCAGCACCCTGCCGACTCTTGTACTCCGCACCCTGCCGACTCTTGTACTCCGCACCCTGGTTACTCTTGTACTCAGCACCCTGGCGACTCTTGTACTCCGCACCCTGGACACTCTTGTACTCCGCACCCTGGCGACTCGTGTACTCCGCACCCTGGTTACTCTTGTACTCAGCACCCTGGACACACTTGTACTCCGCACCCTGGACACTCTTGTACTCCGCACCCTGGCGACTCGTGTACTCCGCACCCTGGCATCTCTTGTTCTCCGCACCCTGGACACTCTTGTACTCCGCACCCTGGCGACTCTTGTACTCCGCACCCTGGCATCTCTTGTTCTCCGCACCCTGGACACTAATGTACTCTGCACCCTGGACACACTTGTACTCCGCACCCTGGACACTCTTGTACTCCGCACCCTGCCGACTCTTGTACTCCGCACCCTGGACACTAATGTACTCTGCACCCTGGACACTCTTGTACTCAGCACCCTGGACACACTTGTACTCCGCACCCTGGACACTCTTGTACTCCGCACCCTGCCGACTCTTGTACTCCGCACCCTGGACACTCTTGTACTCAGCACCCTGGACACACTTGTACTCCGCACCCTGGACACTCTTGTACTCCGCACCCTGCCGACTCTTGTACTCTGCACCCTGGACACTCTTGTACTCCGCACCCTGGACACTCTTGTACTCCGCACACTGCCGACTCTTGTACTCAGCACCCTGGACTCTCTTGTACTCCGCACCCTGGTGACTCTTGTACTCCGCACCCTGGACACTCTTGTACTCCGCACCCTGGACACTCTTGTACTCCGCACCCTGCCGACTCTTCTACTCCGCACCCTGGACACTCTTGTACTCCACACACTGCCGACTCTTGTACTCCGCACCCTGGACTCTCTTGTACTCCGCACCCTGGTGACTCTTGTACTCCGCACCCTGGACACTCTTGTACTCCGCACCCTGCCGACTCTTGTACTCCGCACCCTGGACACTCTTGTACTCCGCACACTGCCGACTCTTGTACTCCGCACCCTGGACTCTCTTGTACTCCGCACCCTGGTGACTCTTGTACTCCGCACCCTGGACACTCTTGTACTCCGCACCCTGGCGACTCTTGTACTCCGCACCCTGGACACTCTTGTACTCCGCACCCTGCCGACTCTTGTACTCCGCACCCTGGACACTCTTGTACTCCGCACCCTGGACTCTCTTGTACTCCGCACCCTGCTGACTCTTGTACTCCGCACCCTGGCGACTCTTGTACTCTGCACCCTGGCGACTCTTGTACTCCGCACACTGGACACTCTTGTACTCCGCACCCTGGTGACTCTTGTACTCAGCACCCTGCCGACTCTTGTACTCCGCACCCTGCCGACTCTTGTACTCCGCACCCTGGTGACTCTTGTACTCAGCACCCTGGCGACTCTTGTACTCAGCACCCTGGTGACTCTTGTACTCCGCACCCTGGTTACTCTTGTACTCAGCACCCTGGCGTCTCTTGTACTCCGCACCCTGGACACTCTTGTACTCCGCACCCTGGACACACTTGTACTCCGCACCCTGGACACTCTTGTACTCCGCACCCTGGCGACTCGTGTACTCTGCACCCTGGCATCTCTTGTTCTCCGCACCCTGGACACTCTTGTACTCCGCACCCTGGCGACTCTTGTACTCCGCACCCTGGCATCTCTTGTTCTCCGCACCCTGGACACTAATGTACTCTGCACCCTGGACACACTTGTACTCCGCACCCTGGACACTCTTGTACTCCGCACCCTGCCGACTCTTGTACTCCGCACCCTGGACACTAATGTACTCTGCACCCTGGACACTCTTGTACTCAGCACCCTGGACACACTTGTACTCCGCACCCTGGTGACTCTTGTACTCCGCACCCTTCCGACTCTTGGACTCCGCACCCTGGTGACTCTTGTACTCCGCACCCTGGTGGCTCTTGTACTCCGCACCCTGGACACTCTTGTACTCCGCACCCTGCCGACTCTTGTACTCCGCACCCTGGACACTCTTGTACTCCGCACACTGCCGACTCTTGTACTCCGCACCCTGGACTCTCTTGTACTCCGCTCCCTGGTGACTCTTGTACTCCGCACCCTGGACACTCTTGTACTCCGCACCCTGCCGACTCTTGTACTCCGCACCCTGGACACTCTTGTACTCCGCACACTGCCGACTCTTGTACTCCGCACCCTGGACTCTCTTGTACTCCGCACCCTGGTGACTCTTGTACTCCGCACCCTGGACACTCTTGTACTCCGCACCCTGGCGACTCTTGTACTCCGCACCCTGGACACTCTTGTACTCCGCACCCTGCCGACTCTTGTACTCCGCACCCTGGACACTCTTGTACTCCGCACCCTGGACTCTCTTGTACTCTGCACCCTGCTGACTCTTGTACTCCGCACCCTGGCGACTCTTGTACTCTGCACCCTGGCGACTCTTGTACTCCGCACACTGGACACTCTTGTACTCCGCACCCTGGTGACTCTTGTACTCAGCACCCTGCCGACTCTTGTACTCCGCACCCTGCCGACTCTTGTACTCCGCACCCTGGTGACTCTTGTACTCAGCACCCTGGCGACTCTTGTACTCAGCACCCTGGTGACTCTTGTACTCCGCACCCTGGTTACTCTTGTACTCAGCACCCTGGCGTCTCTTGTACTCCGCACCCTGGACACTCTTGTACTCCGCACCCTGGACACACTTGTACTCCGCACCCTGGACACTCTTGTACTCCGCACCCTGGCGACTCGTGTACTCTGCACCCTGGCATCTCTTGTTCTCCGCACCCTGGACACTCTTGTACTCCGCACCCTGGCGACTCTTGTACTCCGCACCCTGGCATCTCTTGTTCTCCGCACCCTGGACACTAATGTACTCTGCACCCTGGACACACTTGTACTCCGCACCCTGGACACTCTTGTACTCCGCACCCTGCCGACTCTTGTACTACGCACCCTGGACACTAATGTACTCTGCACCCTGGACACTCTTGTACTCAGCACCCTGGACACACTTGTACTCCGCACCCTGGTGACTCTTGTACTCCGCACCCTGCCGACTCTTGGACTCCGCACCCTGGTGACTCTTGTACTCCGCACCCTGGTGGCTCTTGTACTCCGCACCCTGCCGACTCTTGTACTCCGCACCCTGCCGACTCTTGTACTCCGCACCCTGGTGGCTCTTGTACTCCGCACCCTGCCGACTCTTGTACGCAGAACCCTGCCAACTCTTGTACTCCGCACCCTGGTGGCTCTTGTACTCCGCACCCTGCCGACTCTTGTACTCCGCACCCTGCCGACTCGTGTACTCTGCACCCTGGTGACACTTGTACTCCGCACCCTGCCGACTCTTGTACTCTGCACCCTGGTGACTCTTGTACTCCGCACCCTGCCGACTCTTGTACTCTGCACGCTGGTGACACTTGTACTCCGCACCCTGCTGACTCTTGTGCTCCGCACCCTGCCGACTCTTGTACTCCGCACCCTGCCGACTTTTGTACTCAGCACCCTGCCGACTCTTGTACTCCGCACCCTGCCGACTTTTGTACTCAGCACCCTGCCGACTCTTGTACTCCGCACCCTGCTGACTCTTGTGCTCCGCATCCTGCCGACTCTTGTACTCCGCACCCTGCCGACTCTTGTACTCAGCACCCTGGTGACTCTTGTACTCCGCACCCTGGCGACTCTTGTACTCAGCACCCTGGTGACTCTTGTACTCAGCACCCTGGTGACTCTTGTACTCCGCACCCTGGCGACTCTTGTACTCAGCACCCTGGTTACTCTTGTACTCTGCACCCTGGTTACTCTTGTACTCAGCACCCTGCCGACTCTTGTACTCCGCACCCTGGTTACTCTTGTACTCCGCACCCTGCCGACTCTTGTACTCCGCACCCTGCCGACTCTTGTACTCTTCACCCTGGACACTCTTGTACTCCGCACCCTGGACACTCTTGTACTCCGCACCCTGCCGACTCTTGTACTCCGCACCATGGACACTCTTGTACTCCGCACACTGCCGACTCTTGTACTCCGCACCCTGGACTCTCTTGTACTCCGCACCCTGCCGACTCTTGTACTCCGCACCCTGGACACTCTTGTACTCCGCACACTGCCGACTCTTGTACTCCGCACCCTGGACTCTCTTGTACTCCGCACCCTGGTGACTCTTGTACTCCGCACCCTGGACACTCTTGTACTCCGCACCCTGGCGACTCTTGTACTCCGCACCCTGGACACTCTTGTACTCCGCACCCTGCCGACTCTTGTACTCCGCACCCTGGACTCTCTTGTACTCCGCACCCTGCTGACTCTTGTACTCCGCACCCTGGCGACTCTTGTACTCTGCACCCTGGCGACTCTTGTACTCCGCACACTGGACACTCTTGTACTCCGCACCCTGGTGACTCTTGTACTCAGCACCCTGCCGACTCTTGGACTCCGCACCCTGCCGACTCTTGTACTCCGCACCCTGGTGACTCTTGTACTCAGCACCCTGGCGACTCTTGTACTCAGCACCCTGGTGACTCTTGTACTCCGCACCCTGGTTACTCTTGTACTCAGCACCCTGGCGACTCTTGTACTCCGCACCCTGGACACTCTTGTACTCCGCACCCTGGACACACTTGTACTCCGCACCCTGGACACTCTTGTACTCCGCACCCTGGCGACTCGTGTACTCCGCACCCTGGCATCTCTTGTTCTCCGCACCCTGGACACTCTTGTACTCCGCACCCTGGCGACTCTTGTACTCCGCACCCTGGCATCTCTTGTTCTCCGCACCCTGGACACAAATGTACTCTGCACCCTGGACACACTTGTACTCCGCACCCTGGACACTCTTGTACTCCGCACCCTGCCGACTCTTGTACTCCGCACCCTGGACACTAAAGTACTCTGCACCCTGGACACTCTTGTACTCAGCACCCTGGACACACTTGTACTCCGCACCCTGTTGACTCTTGTACTCCGCACCCTGCCGACTCTTGGACTCCGCACCCTGGTGACTCTTGTACTCCGCACCCTGGTGGCTCTTGTACTCCGCACCCTGCCGACTCTTGTACTCCGCACCCTGCCGACTCTTGTACTCCGCACCCTGGTGGCTCTTGTACTCCGCACCCTGCCGACTCTTGTACGCAGAACCCTGCCAACTCTTGTACTCCGCACCCTGGTGGCTCTTGTACTCCGCACCATGCCGACTCTTGTACTCCGCACCCTGCCAACTCTTGTACTCTGCACCCTGGTGACACTTGTACTCCGCACCCTGCCGACTCTTGTACTCTGCACCCTGGTGACTCTTGTACTCCGCACCCTGCCGACTCTTGTACTCTGCACGCTGGTGACACTTGTACTCCGCACCCTGCTGACTCTTGTGCTCCGCACCCTGCCGACTCTTGTACTCCGCACCCTGCCGACTTTTGTACTCAGCACCCTGCCGACTCTTGTACTCCGCACCCTGCTGACTCTTGTGCTCCGCACCCTGCCGACTCTTGTACTCCGCACCCTGCCGACTCTTGTACTCCGCACCCTGCCGACTCTTGTACTCCGCACCCTGCCGACTCTTGTACACCGCACCCTGCCGACTTTTGTACTCAGCACCCTGGTGACTCTTGTACTCCGCACCCTGGTGACTCTTGTACTCAGCACCCTGGTGACTCTTGTACTCCGCACCCTGCCGACTTTTGTACTCAGCACCCTGGTGACTCTTGTACTCCGCACCCTGGTGACTCTTGTACTCCGCACCCTGCCGACTCTTGTACTCCGCACCCTGGACACTCTTGTACTCCGCACCCTGGACACTCTTGTACTCCGCACCCTGGCGACCTCTTGTACTCAGCACCCTGGTGACTCTTGTACTCAGCACCCTGGTGACTCTTGTACTCCCGCACCCTGGCGACTCTTGTACTCAGCACCCTGGTTTACTCTTGTACTCTGCACCCTGGTTACTCTTGTACTCAGCACCCTGCCCGACTCTTGTACTCCCGCACCCTGGTTTACTCTTGTACTCCGCACCCTGCCGACTCTTGTACTCCGCACCCTGCCGACTCTTGTACTCTTCACCCTGGACACTCTTGTACTCCGCACCCTGGGACACTCTTGTACTCCGCACCCTGCCGACTCTTGTACTCCGCACCATGGACACTCTTGTACTCCGCACACTGCCGACTCTTGTACTCCGCACCCTGGACTCTCTTGTACTCCGCACCCTGGTGACTCTTGTACTCCGCACCCTGGACACTCTTGTACTCCGCACCCCTGCCGACTCTTTGTACTCCGCACCCTGGGACACTCTTGTACTCCGCACACTGCCGGACTCTTGTACTCCGCACCCTGGGACTCTCTTGTACTCCCGCACCCCTGGTGACCTCTTGTACTCCGCACCCTGGACACTCTTGTACTCCGCACCCTGGCGACTCTTGTACTCCGCACCCTGGACACTCTTGTACTCCGCACCCCTGCCGACTCTTGTACTCCGCACCCTGGACACTCTTGTACTCCGCACCCTGGACTCTCTTGTACTCCGCACCCTGCTGACTCTTGTACTCCGCACCCTGGCGACTCTTGTACTCTGCACCCCTGGCGACTCTTGTACTCCGCACACTGGACACTCTTGTACTCCGCACCCTGGTGACTCTTGTACTCAGCACCCTGCCCGACTCTTGTACTCCGCAACCCTGCCGACTCTTGTACTCCGCACCCTGGTGACTCTTGTACTCAGCACCCTGGCGACTCTTGTACTCAGCACCCTGGTGACTCTTGTACTCCGCACCCCTGGTTACTCTTGTACTCAGCACCCTGGCGACTCTTGTACTCCGCACCCTGGACACTCTTGTACTCCGCACCCTGGGACACACTTGTTACTCCGCACCCTGGACACTCTTGTACTCCGCAACCCTGGCGACTCGTGTACTCCGCCACCCTGGCATCTCTTGTTCTCCGCACCCTGGACACTCTTGTACTCCGCACCCTGGCGGACTCTTGTACTCCGCACCCTGGCATCTCTTGTTCTCCGCACCCTGGACACTAATGTACTCTGCACCCTGGACCACACTTGTACTCCGCACCCTGGACACTCTTGTACTCCGCACCCTGCCGACTCTTGTACTCCGCACGCTGGACACTAATGTACTCTGCACCCTGGACACTCTTGTACTCAGCACCCCTGGACACACTTGTACTCCGCACCCTGGTGGACTCTTGTACTCCCGCACCCTGCCGACCTCTTGGACTCCGCACCCTGGTGACTCTTGTACTCCGCACCCTGGTGGCTCTTGTACTCCGCACCCTGCCGACTCTTGTACTCCGCACCCTGCCGACTCTTGTACTCCGCACCCTGGTGGCTCTTGTACTCCGCACCCTGCCGACTCTTGTACGCAGAACCCTGCCAACTCTTGTACTCCGCACCCTGGTGGCTCTTGTACTCCGCACCCTGCCGACTCTTGTACTCCGCACCCTGCCGACTCTTGTACTCTGCACCCTGGTGACACTTGTACTCCGCACCCTGCCGACTCTTGTACTCTGCACCCTGGTGACTCTTGTACTCCGCACCCTGCCGACTCTTGTACTCTGCACGCTGGTGACACTTGTACTCCGCACCCTGCTGACTCTTGTGCTCCGCACCCTGCCGACTCTTGTACTCCGCACCCTGCCGACTTTTGTACTCAGCACCCTGCCGACTCTTGTACTCCGCACCCTGCTGACTCTTGTGCTCCGCACCCTGCCGACTCTTGTACTCCGCATCCTGCCGACTCTTGTACTCCGCACCCTGCCGACTCTTGTACTCCGCACCCTGCCGACTCTTGTACACCGCACCCTGCCGACTTTTGTACTCAGCACCCTGGTGACTCTTGTACTCCGCACCCTGGTGACTCTTGTACTCCGCACCCTGCCGACTTTTGTACTCAGCACCCTGGTGACTCTTGTACTCCGCACCCTGGTGACTCTTGTACTCAGCACCCTGGTGACTCTTGTACTCCGCACCCTGCCGACTCTTGTACTCAGCACCCTGGTGACACTTGTACTCCGCACCCTGGCGACTCTTGTACTCAGCACCCTGGTTACTCTTGTACTCTGCACCCTGGTTACTCTTGTACTCAGCACCCTGCCGACTCTTGTACTCCGCACCCTGGTTACTCTTGTACTCCGCACCCTGCCGACTCTTGTACTCCGCACCCTGCCGACTCTTGTACTCTTCACCCTGGACACTCTTGTACTCCGCACCCTGGACACTCTTATACACCGCACCCTGGACACTCTTGTACTCTGCACCCTGCCGACTCTTGTACTCTGCACCCGGCCGACTCTTGTACTCCGCACCCTGGTGACTCTTGTACTCTACACCCTGGCGACTCTTGTACTCCGCACCCTGCCGACTCTTGTACTCTGCACCCGGCCGACTTTTGTACTCAGCACCCTGCTGACTCTTGTACACCGCACGCTGGCGACTCTTGTACTCCGCACCCTGCCGACTCTTGTACTCAGCACCCTGCCGACTCTTGTACTCCGCACCCTGCCGACTCTTGTACTCAGCACCCTGCCGACTCTTGTACTCTGCACCCGGCCGACTCTTGTACTCCGCACCCTGGTGACTCTTGTACTCCGCACCCTGCCGACTCTTGTACTCTGCACCCGGCCGACTTTTGTACTCAGCACCCTGCTGACTCTTGTACACCGCACGCTGGCGACTCTTGTACTCCGCACCCTGCTGACTCTTGTACTCTGCACCCTGGTGACACTTGTACTCAGCACCCTGCCGACTCTTGTACTCCGCACCCTGCCGACTCCTGTACTCAGCACCCTGGTGGCTCTTGTGCTCCGCACCCTGCCGACTCTTGTACTCTGCACCCTGCCGACTCTTGTACTCTGCACCCTGGACACTCTTGTACTCTGCACCCTGGACACTCTTGTACTCCGCACCCTGGACACTCTTGTACTCCGCACCCTGGCGACTCTTGTACTCCGCACCCTGGACACTCTTGTAATCTGCACCCTGCCGACTCTTGTACTCCGCACCCTGGACACTCTTGTACTCTGAACCCTGCCGACTCTTGTACTCTGCACCCTGGCGACTCTTGTACTCCGCACCCTGCCGACTCTTGAACTCAGCACCCTGCCGACTCTTGTACTCTGCACCCTGCTGACTCTTGTACTCTGCACCCTGGCGACTCTTGTACTCCGCACCCTGCCGACTCTTGTACTCAGCACCCTGGACACTCTTATACTCTGCACCCTGCTGACTCTTGTACTCTGCACCCTGGCGACTCTTGTACTCTGCACCCTGGCGACTCTTGTACTCTGCACCCTGGTGACTCTTGTACTCCGCACCCTGGCGACTCTTGTACTCTGCACCCTGGCGACTCTTGTACTCTGCACCCTGGTGACTCTTGTACTCCGCACCCTGGACACCCTTGTATTCCGCACCCTGGACACTCTTGTACTCCGCACCCTGCCGACTCTTGTACTCCGCACACTGGACACTCTTGTACTCCGCACCCTGCCGACTCTTGTACTCTGCACCCTGGTGACTCTTGTACTCTGCACCCTGCTGACTCTTGTACTCCGCACACTGCCGACTCTTGTACTCCGCACCTTGCCGACTCTTGTACTCTGCACACTGGTGACTCGTGTACTCCGCACCCTGGCATCTCTTGTTCTCCGCACCCTGGGGACTCTTGTATTCCACACCCTGGCGACTCTTATACTCTGAACCCTGCCGATTCTTGTACTCCGCATCCTGGCGACTCTTATACTCAGCACCCTGGCGACTCTTGTACTCCGCACCCTGGCGACTCTTGTACTCTGCACCCTGGCGACTCTTGTACCCCGCACCCTGAAGCCTCTTGTACTCAGCACCCTGGTGACACTTGTACTCCGCACCCTGGCGACTCTTGTACTCAGCACCCTGCCGACTCTTGTTCTCCGCACCCTGGTGACTCTTCTACTCCGCACCCTGGCGACTCTTGTACTCAGCACCCTGGCGACTCTTGTACTCCGCACCCTGGCGTCTCTTGTACTTAGCACCCTGGCGTCTCTTGTACTCAGCACCCTGGTGACTCTTGTACTCCGCACCCTGGTGACTCTTGTACTCTGCACCCTGGCGACTCTTGTACTCTGCACCCTGGCGACTCTTCTACTCAGCACCCTGGTGACTCTTGTACTCAGCACCCTGGTGACTCTTGTACTCTGCACCCTAGTGACTCTTGTACTCTGCACCCTGGCGACTCTTGTACTCCGCACGCTGGTGACTCTTGTACTCTGCACCCTGGCGACTCTTGTACTATGCACCCTGGTGAACCTTGTACTCCGCACCCTGGGGACTCTTGTACTCTGCACCCTACCGACTCTTGTACTCCGCACCCTGGTGACTCTTGAAGTCCACACAATGGCGACTCTTGTACTCTGCACCCTGGTGAATCTTGTACTCCACACAATGGCGACTCTTGTACTCTGCACCCTGGTGAACCTTGTACTCCGCACCCTGCCGACTCTTGTACTCCGCACTCTTCCGACTCTTGTACTCCGCACCCTGCTGACTCTTTAACTCCGCACCCTGGTGACTCTTGTACTCAGCACACTGCGGAATCTTGTACTCCGCACACTGCCGACTCCTGAACTCAGCACCCTGGTGACTCTTGTACTCCGCACCCTGGACACTCTTGTACTCTGCACCCTGGAGACTCTTGTACTCTGCACCCTGGCGACTCTTGTACTCTGCACCCTGGCGACTTTTGTACTCTGCACCCTGGTGACTCTTGTACTCCGCACCCTGGACACCCTTGTACTCCGCACCCTGGACACTCTTGTACTCCGCACCCTGCCGACTCTTGTACTCCGCACCCTGGACACTCTTGTACTCCGCACCCTGCCGACTCTTGTACTCCGCACACTGCCGACTCTTGTACTCCGCACCCTGCCGACTCTTGTACTCAGCACACTGGTGACTCGTGTACTCCGCACCCTGGCATCTCTTGTTCTCCGCACCCTGGGGACTCTTGTATTCCACACCCTGGCGACTCTTATACTCTGATCCCTGCCGATTCTTGTACTCCGCATCCTGGCGACTCTTATACTCTGCACCCTGGCGACTCTTGTACTCCGCACCCTGGCGACTCTTGTACTCTGCACCCTGGCGACTCTTGTACTCCGCACCCTGCCGACTCTTGTACTCCGCACCCTGGACACTCTTGTACTCTGCACCCTGGCGACTCTTGTACTCAGCACCCTGGACACTCTTGTACTCCGCACCCTGGCGACTCTTATACTCCGCACCCTGGCGACTCTTGTACTCAGCACCCTGGACACTCTTGTACTCCGCACCCTGGCGACTCTTATACTCCGCACCCTGGCGACTCCTGTACTCAGCACCCTGGACACTCTTGTGCTCCGCACCCTGGTGACTCTTGTACTCCGCACCCTGCCGACACATGTTCTCAGCACACTGGCGACTCTTGTATTCAGCACCCTGGCGACTCTTGTACTCCGCACCCTGGACACTCTTGTACTCCGCACCCTGGCGACTCTAGTACTCTGCACCCTGCCGACTCTTATACTCTGCACCCTGCTGACTCTTGTACACCGCACCCTGGCGACTCTTGTACGCAGAACCCTGCCGACACTTGTACTCAGCATCCTGCCGACTCTTGTACTCTGCACCCTGCCGACTCTTGTACTCTGCACCCGGCCGACTCTTGTACTCCGCACCCTGGTGACTCTTGTACTCTACACCCTGGCGACTCTTGTACTCCGCACCCTGCCGACTCTTGTACTCTGCACCCGGCCGACTTTTGTACTCAGCACCCTGCTGACTCTTGTACACCGCACGCTGGCGACTCTTGTACTCCGCACCCTGCCGACTCTTGTACTCAGCACCCTGCCGACTCTTGTACTCCACACCCTGCCGACTCTTGTACTCAGCACCCTGCCGACTCTTGTACTCTGCACCCGGCCGACTCTTGTACTCCGCACCCTGGTGACTCTTGTACTCCGCACCCTGCCGACTCTTGTACTCTGCACCCGGCCGACTTTTGTACTCAGCACCCTGCTGACTCTTGTACACCGCACGCTGGCGACTCTTGTACTCCGCACCCTGCTGACTCTTGTACTCTGCACCCTGGTGACACTTGTACTCAGCACCCTGCCGACTCTTGTACTCCGCACCCTGCCGACTCCTGTACTCAGCACCCTGGTGGCTCTTGTGCTCCGCACCCTGCCGACTCTTGTACTCTGCACCCTGCCGACTCTTGTCCTCTGCACCCTGGACACTCTTGTACTCTGCACCCTGGACACTCTTGTACTCCGCACCCTGGACACTCTTGTACTCCGCACCCTGGCGACTCTTGTACTCCGCACCCTGGACACTCTTGTAATCTGCACCCTGCCGACTCTTGTACTCCGCACCCTGGACACTCTTGTACTCTGAACCCTGCCGACTCTTGTACTCTGCACCCTGGCGACTCTTGTACTCCGCACCCTGCCGACTCTTGTACTCAGCACCCTGCCGACTCTTGTACTCTGCACCCTGCTGACTCTTGTACTCAGCACCCTGGACACTCTTATACTCTGCACCCTGCTGACTCTTGTACTCTGCACCCTGGCGACTCTTGTACTCTGCACCCTGGCGACTCTTGTACTCTGCACCCTGGTGACTCTTGTACTCCGCACCCTGGCGACTCTTGTACTCTGCACCCTGGCGACTCTTGTACTCTGCACCCTGGTGACTCTTGTACTCCGCACCCTGGACACCCTTGTACTCCGCACCCTGGACACTCTTGTACTCCGCACCCTGCCGACTCTTGTACTCCGCACCCTGGACACTCTTGTACTCCGCACCCTGGCGACTCTTGTACTCCGCACCCTGGACACTCTTGTAATCTGCACCCTGCCGACTCTTGTACTCCGCACCCTGGACACTCTTGTACTCTGAACCCTGCCGACTCTTGTACTCTGCACCCTGGCGACTCTTGTACTCCGCACCCTGCCGACTCTTGTACTCAGCACCCTGCCGACTCTTGTACTCTGCACCCTGCTGACTCTTGTACTCAGCACCCTGGACACTCTTATACTCTGCACCCTGCTGACTCTTGTACTCTGCACCCTGGCGACTCTTGTACTCTGCACCCTGGCGACTCTTGTACTCTGCACCCTGGTGACTCTTGTACTCCGCACCCTGGCGACTCTTGTACTCTGCACCCTGCCGACTCTTGTACTCCGCACCCTGGCGACTCTTGTACTCCGCACCCTGCCGACTCTTGTACTCAGCACCCTGCCGACTCTTGTACTCTGCACCCTGCTGACTCTTGTACTCAGCACCCTGGACACTCTTATACTCTGCACCCTGCTGACTCTTGTACTCTGCACCCTGGCGACTCTTGTACTCTGCACCCTGGCGACTCTTGTACTCTGCACCCTGGTGACTCTTGTACTCCGCACCCTGGCGACTCTTGTACTCCGCACCCTGGCGACTCTTGTACTCTGCACCCTGGTGACTCTTGTACTCCGCACCCTGGACACCCTGGTACTCCGCACCCTGGACACTCTTGTACTCCGCACCCTGCCGACTCTTGTACTCCGCACCCTGGACACTCTTGTACTCCGCACCCTGGCGACTCTTGTACTCCGCACCCTGGACACTCTTGTAATCTGCACCCTGCCGACTCTTGTACTCC
The DNA here is from genome assembly GCF_030144855.1 of Hypanus sabinus. Classification (NCBI taxonomy): domain Eukaryota; kingdom Metazoa; phylum Chordata; class Chondrichthyes; order Myliobatiformes; family Dasyatidae; genus Hypanus; species Hypanus sabinus. The sequence goes on from NC_082726.1 coordinate 13,069,906, forward strand.
GCACCCTGGACACTCTTGTACTCTGAACCCTGCCGACTCTTGTACTCTGCACCCTGGCGACTCTTGTACTCCGCACCCTGCCGACTCTTGTACTCAGCACCCTGCCGACTCTTGTACTCTGCACCCTGCTGACTCTTGTACTCAGCACCCTGGACACTCTTATACTCTGCACCCTGCTGACTCTTGTACTCTGCACCCTGGCGACTCTTGTACTCTGCACCCTGGCGACTCTTGTACTCTGCACCCTGGTGACTCTTGTACTCCGCACCCTGGCGACTCTTGTACTCTGCACCCTGGCGACTCTTGTACTCTGCACCCTGGTGACTCTTGTACTCCGCACCCTGGACACCCTTGTACTCCGCACCCTGGACACTCTTGTACTCCGCACCCTGCCGACTCTTGTACTCCGCACCCTGGACACTCTTGTACTCCGCACCCTGCCGACTCTTGTACTCTGCACCCTGGTGACTCTTGTACTCTGCACCCTGCTGACTCTTGTACTCCGCACACTGCCGACTCTTGTACTCCGCACCTTGCCGACTCTTGTACTCTGCACACTGGTGACTCGTGTACTCCGCACCCTGGCATCTCTTGTTCTCCGCACCCTGGGGACTCTTGTATTCCACACCCTGGCGACTCTTATACTCTGAACCCTGCCAATTCTTGTACTCCGCATCCTGGCGACTCTTATACTCAGCACCCTGGCGACTCTTGTACTCCGCACCCTGGCGACTCTTGTACTCTGCACCCTGGCGACTCTTGTACCCCGCACCCTGAAGCCTCTTGTACTCAGCACCCTGGTGACACTTGTACTCCGCACCCTGGCGACTCTTGTACTCAGCACCCTGGCGACTCTTGTACTCCGCACCCTGGCGTCTCTTGTACTTAGCACCCTGGCGTCTCTTGTACTCAGCACCCTGGTGACTCTTGTACTCCGCACCCTGGTGACTCTTGTACTCTGCACCCTGGCGACTCTTGTACTCTGCACCCTGGCGACTCTTCTACTCAGCACCCTGGTGACTCTTGTACTCAGCACCCTGGTGACTCTTGTACTCTGCACCCTAGTGACTCTTGTACTCTGCACCCTGGCGACTCTTGTACTCCGCACCCTGGTGACTCTTGTACTCTGCACCCTGGCGACTCTTGTACTATGCACCCTGGTGAACCTTGTACTCCGCACCCTGGGGACTCTTGTACTCTGCACCCTACCGACTCTTGTACTCCGCACCCTGGTGACTCTTGAAGTCCACACAATGGCAACTCTTGTACTCTGCACCCTGGTGAATCTTGTACTCCACACAATGGCGACTCTTGTACTCTGCACCCTGGTGAACCTTGTACTCCGCACCCTGCCGACTCTTGTACTCCGCACTCTGCCGACTCTTGTACTCCGCACCCTGCTGACTCTTTAACTCCGCACCCTGGTGACTCTTGTACTCAGCACACTGCGGAATCTTGTACTCCGCACACTGCCGACTCCTGAACTCAGCACCCTGGTGACTCTTGTACTCCGCACCCTGGACACTCTTGTACTCTGCACCCTGGAGACTCTTGTACTCTGCACCCTGGCGACTCTTGTACTCTGCACCCTGGCGACTTTTGTACTCTGCACCCTGGTGACTCTTGTACTCCGCACCCTGGACACCCTTGTACTCCGCACCCTGGACACTCTTGTACTCCGCACCCTGCCGACTCTTGTACTCCGCACCCTGGACACTCTTGTACTCCGCACCCTGCCGACTCTTGTACTCTGCACCCTGGTGACTCTTGTACTCTGCACCCTGCTGACTCTTGTACTCCGCACACTGCCGACTCTTGTACTCCGCACCCTGCCGACTCTTGTACTCAGCACACTCGTGACTCGTGTACTCCGCACCCTGGCATCTCTTGTTCTCCGCACCCTGGGGACTCTTGTATTCCACACCCTGGCGACTCTTATACTCTGAACCCTGCCGATTCTTGTACTCCGCATCCTGGCGACTCTTATACTCAGCACCCTGGCGACTCTTGTACTCCGCACCCTGGCGACTCTTGTACTCTGCACCCTGGCGACTCTTGTACCCCGCACCCTGAAGCCTCTTGTACTCAGCACCCTGGTGACACTTGTACTCCGCACCCTGGCGACTCTTGTACTCAGCACCCTGCCGACTCTTGTTCTCCGCACCCTGGTGACTCTTCTACTCCGCACCCTGGCGACTCTTGTACTCCGCACCCTGGCGTCTCTTGTACTTAGCACCCTGGCGTCTCTTGTACTCAGCACCCTGGTGACTCTTGTACTCCGCACCCTGGTGACTCTTGTACTCTGCACCCTGGCGACTCTTGTACTCTGCACCCTGGCGACTCTTGTACTCAGCACCCTGGTGACTCTTGTACTCAGCACCCTGGTGACTCTTGTACTCTGCACCCTGGCGACTCTTGTACTCCGCACCCTGGTGACTCTTGTACTCTGCACCCTGGCGACTCTTGTACTATGCACCCTGGTGACTCTTGTACTCAGCACCCTGCGGAATCTTGTACTCCGCACACTGCCGACTCGTGAACTCCGCACCCTGCCGACTCTTGTATTCAGCACCCTGGACACTCTTGTACTCAGCACACTGCCGACTCTTCTACTCCGCACCCTGGCGACTCTTGTACTCTGCAGCCTGCCGACTGTTGTACTCAGCACCCTGGCGACTCTTGTACTCCGCACCCTGCCGACACTTGTACTCCGCACCCTGGCGTCTCTTGTACTTAGCACCCTGGCGACTCTTGTACTCTGCAGCCTGGCGACTCTTGTACTCAGCACTCTGGCGACTCTTGTACTCTGCACCCTGGCGTCTCTTGTACTCTGCACCCTGACGTCTCTTGTACTCCGCACCCTGGTGACTCTTGTACTCTGCACCCTGGCGACTCTTGTACTCCGCACCCTGGTGACTCTTGTACTCAGCACCCTGGTGACTCTTGTTCACAGCACCCTGCCGACTCTTTAACTCCGCACCCTGCCGACTTTTGTACTCCGCACCCTGCCGACTCTTGTACTCTGCACCCTGGCGACTCTTGTACTCCGCACCCTGGCGACTCTTGTACTCCGCACACTGGACACTCTTGTACTCCGCACCCTGGCGACTCTTATACTCCGCACCCTGGACACTCTTGTACTCTGCACCCTGCGGAATCTTGTACTCCGCACACTGCTGACTCTTGTGCTCCGCACCCTGCCGACTCTTGTACTCCGCACCCTGCCGACTCTTGTATTCCGCACACTGCCGACTCTTCTACTCCGCACCCTGGTGTCTCTTGTACTCAGAACCTGGCCAACTCTTGTACTCAGCACACTGGTGACTCTTGTTCTCCGCACCCTGCCGACTCTTGTACTCCACACCCTGGCGACTATTGTACTCTGCAGCCTGCCGACTCTTGTACTCAGCACCCTGGTGACTCTTGTTCACAGCACCCTGCGGAATCTTGTACTCTGCACCCTGCCGACTGTTGCATTCAGCACCCTGCCGACTCTTGAACTCAGCACCCTGCCGACTATTGTTCTCCGCACCCTGGTGACTCTTGTACTCCGCACCCTGGCGACTCTTGTACTCAGCACCCTAGTGACTCTTGCACTCAGCACCCTGTCGACTCTTGTACTCCGCACCATGCCGACTCTTCTACTCAGCACCCTGGCGACTCTTGTACTCAGCACCCTAGTGACTCTTGCACTCAGCACCCTGTTGATTCTTTAACTCCGCACCCTGGTGACTCTTGTACTCAGCACCCTGCGGAATCTTGTACTCCGCACCCTGCCGACTCCTGAACTCAGCACCCTGGTGACTATTGTTCACAGCACCCTGCCGACTCTTTAACTCCGCACCCTGCCGACTCTTGTACTCCACACCCTGCCGACACTTATACTCTGCACCCTGGACACTCTTGTACTCCGCACCCTGGCGACTCTTATACTCCGCACCCTGGACACTCTTGTGCTCCGCACCCTGGCGACACTTGTACTCCGCAACCTGGACACTCTTGTACTCCGCACCCTGGCGACTCTTATACTCCGCACCCTGGCGACTCTTGTACTCAGCACCCTGGACACTCTTGTACTCCGCACCCTGGACACTCTTGTACTCTGCACCCTGGACACTCTTGTACTCCGCACCCTGGCGACTCTTATACTCCGCACCCTGGCGACTCTTGTACTCAGCACCCTGGACACTCTTGTACTCTGCACCCTGGACACTCTTGTACTCTGCACCCTGGACACTCTTGTATTCAGCACCCTGCCAACTCTTGTACTCAGCACCCTGCCGACTCTTGTACTCCGCACCCTGGACACTCTTGTACTCCACACCCTAACGACTCTTTAACTCCGCACCCTGGTGACTCTTGTACTCAGCACCCTGCCGACTCTTGTATTCCGCACACTGCCGACTCTTCTACTCCGCACCCTGGTGTCTCTTGTACTCAGAACCTGGCCAACTCTTGTACTCAGCACACTGGTGACTCTTGTTCTCCACACCCTGGGGACTCTTGTACTCCACACCCTGGCGACTATTGAACTCCGCACCCTGGTGACTCTTGTTCACAGCACCCTGCCGACTCTTTAACTCCGCACCCTGCCGACTCTTGTACTCAGCACCCTGGCGACTCTTGTACTCCGCACCCTGGACACTCTTGTACTCAGCACCCTGGCGACTCTTGTACTCCGCACCCTGGACACTCTTGTACTCCGCACCCTGCCGACTCTTGTATTCCGCACACTGCCGACTCTTGTACTCAGCACCCTGCCGACTCTTGTACTCCGCACTCTGGTGACTCTTGCACTCAGCACCCTGCCGACTCTTTAACTCCGCACCCTGGTGACTCTTGTACTCCGCACCCTGCGGAATCTTGTACTCTGCACACTGCCGACTCCTGAACTCAGCACCCTGGTGACTATTGTTCACAGCACCCTGCCGACTCTTTAACTCCGCACCCTGCCGACTCTTGTATTCAGCACCCTGCCGACTCTTGTACTCAGCACCCTGCCGACACTTGTTCTCCGCACCCTGGACACTCTTGTACTCCACACCCTGCCGACTCTTTAACTCCGCACCCTGGTGACTCTTGTACTCAGCACCCTGCCGACTCTTGTATTCCGCACACTGCCGACTCTTCTACTCCGCACCCTGGTGTCTCTTGTACTCAGAACCAGGCCAACTCTTGTACTCAGCACACTGGTGACTCTTGTTCTCCGCACCCTGGGGACTCTTGTACTCCGCACCCTGGACACTCTTATACTCCGCACCCTGCCGACTCTTATACTCCGCACCCTGGACACTCTTGTGCTCTGCACCCTGCGACACTTGTACTCCGCACCCTGGACACTCTTGTACTCTGCACCCTGGCGACTCTTGTACTCCACACCCTGGCGACTATTGTACTCTGCAGCCTGCTGACTCTTGTACTCAGCACCCTGGTGACTCTTGTTCACAGCACCCTGCGGAATCTTGTACTCTGCACCCTGCCGACTGTTGCATTCAGCACCCTGCCGACTCTTGAACTCAGCACCCTGCCGACTATTGTTCTCCGCACCCTGGTGACTCTTCTACTCCGCACCCTGGCGACTCTTGTACTCAGCACCCTAGTGACTCTTGCACTCAGCACCCTGTCGACTCTTGTACTCCGCACCATGCCGACTCTTCTACTCAGCACCCTGGCGACTCTTGTACTCAGCACCCTAGTGACTCTTGCACTCAGCACCCTGTTGATTCTTTAACTCCGCACCCTGGTGACTCTTGTACTCAGCACCCTGCGGAATCTTGTACTCCGCACCCTGCCGACTCCTGAACTCAGCACCCTGGTGACTATTGTTCACAGCACCCTGCCGACTCTTTAACTCCGCACCCTGCCGACTCTTGTACTCCACACCCTGCCGACACTTATACTCTGCACCCTGGACACTCTTGTACTCCGCACCCTGGCGACTCTTATACTCCGCACCCTGGACACTCTTGTGCTCCGCACCCTGGCGACACTTGTACTCCGCAACCTGGACACTCTTGTACTCCGCACCCTGGCGACTCTTATACTCCGCACCCTGGCGACTCTTGTACTCAGCACCCTGGACACTCTTGTACTCCGCACCCTGGACACTCTTGTACTCTGCACCCTGGACACTCTTGTACTCCGCACCCTGGCGACTCTTATACTCCGCACCCTGGCGACTCTTGTACTCAGCACCCTGGACACTCTTGTACTCTGCACCCTGGACACTCTTGTACTCCGCACCCTGGACACTCTTGTATTCAGCACCCTGCCAACTCTTGTACTCAGCACCCTGCCGACTCTTGTACTCCGCACCCTGGACACTCTTGTACTCCACACCCTAACGACTCTTTAACTCCGCACCCTGGTGACTCTTGTACTCAGCACCCTGCCGACTCTTGTATTCCGCACACTGCCGACTCTTCTACTCCGCACCCTGGTGTCTCTTGTACTCAGAACCTGGCCAACTCTTGTACTCAGCACACTGGTGACTCTTGTTCTCCACACCCTGGGGACTCTTGTACTCCACACCCTGGCGACTATTGAACTCCGCACCCTGGTGACTCTTGTTCACAGCACCCTGCCGACTCTTTAACTCCGCACCCTGCCGACTCTTGTACTCAGCACCCTGGCGACTCTTGTACTCCGCACCCTGGACACTCTTGTACTCAGCACCCTGGCGACTCTTGTACTCCGCACCCTGGACACTCTTGTACTCCGCACCCTGCCGACTCTTGTATTCCGCACACTGCCGACTCTTGTACTCAGCACCCTGCCGACTCTTGTACTCCGCACTCTGGTGACTCTTGCACTCAGCACCCTGCCGACTCTTTAACTCCGCACCCTGGTGACTCTTGTACTCCGCACCCTGCGGAATCTTGTACTCTGCACACTGCCGACTCCTGAACTCAGCACCCTGGTGACTATTGTTCACAGCACCCTGCCGACTCTTTAACTCCGCACCCTGCCGACTCTTGTATTCAGCACCCTGCCGACTCTTGTACTCAGCACCCTGCCGACACTTGTTCTCCGCACCCTGGACACTCTTGTACTCCACACCCTGCCGACTCTTTAACTCCGCACCCTGGTGACTCTTGTACTCAGCACCCTGCCGACTCTTGTATTCCGCACACTGCCGACTCTTCTACTCCGCACCCTGGTGTCTCTTGTACTCAGAACCAGGCCAACTCTTGTACTCAGCACACTGGTGACTCTTGTTCTCCGCACCCTGGGGACTCTTGTACTCCGCACCCTGGACACTCTTATACTCCGCACCCTGCCGACTCTTATACTCCGCACCCTGGACACTCTTGTGCTCTGCACCCTGCGACACTTGTACTCCGCACCCTGGACACTCTTGTACTCTGCACCCTGGCGACTCTTGTACTCCGCACCCTGGACTCTCTTGTACTCAGCACCCTGGACACTCTTGTACTAAGCACCCTGGACACTCTTGTACTCTGCACCCTGGCGACTCTTGTACTCCGCACCCTGGACACTCTTGTACTCAGCACCCTGGACACTCTTGTACTAAGCACCCTGGACACTCTTGTACTCCGCACCCTGCCGACTCCTGAACTCAGCACCCTGGTGACTATTGTTCACAGCACCCTGCCGACTCTTTAACTCCGCACCCTGCCGACTCTTGTACTCCACACCCTGCCGACTCTTGTTCTCCGCACCCTGCCGACTTTTGTACTCAGCACCCTGCGGAATCTTGTACTCCGCACCCTGCCGACTGTTGTATTCAGCACCCTGCCGACTCTTGTACTACGCACCCTGCTGACTCTTTAACTCCGCACCCTGCCGACTCTTGTATTCCGCACACTGCCGACTCTTGAACTCAGCACCCTGGCGACTCTTGTACTCAGCACCCTAGTGACTCTTGCACTCAGCACCCTGTCGACTCTTGTACTCCGCACCATGCCGACTCTTCTACTCAGCACCCTGGTGACTCTTGTACTCCGCACCCTGGCGACTCTTGTACTCCGCACCCTGCCGACACTTGTTCTCCGCACCCTGGACACACTTGTACTCCACACCCTGGCGACTATTGTACTCTGCAGCCTGCCGACTGTTGTACTCAGCACCCTGGTGACTCTTGTTCACAGCACCCTGCGGAATCTTGTACTCCGCACCCTGCCGACTGTTGCATTCAGCACCCTGCCGACTCTTGTACTCCGCACCCTGGCGACTCTTGTACTCTGCACCCTGCCGACTCTTGTTCTCCGCACCCTGGACACTCTTGTACTCCGCACCCTGGACACTCTTGTACTCCGCACCATGCCGACTCTTTAACTCCGCACCCTGGCGACTCTTGTACTCAGCACCCTGGACACTCTTGTACTCCGCACCATGCCGACTCTTCTACTCAGCACCCTGTCGACTCTTTAACTCCGCCCACTGCCGACTCCTGAACTCAGCACCCTGGTGACTATTGTTCACAGCACCCTGCCGACTCTTTAACTCCGCACCCTGGTGACTATTGTTCACAGCACCTTGCCGACTCTTGTATTCAGCACCCTGGACACTCTTGTACTCCGCACCCTGCCGACTCTTGTACTCAGCACCCTGCCGACTCTTGTACTCCGCACCCTGCCGACTCTTTAACTCCGCACCCTTGTGACTCTTGTATTCCGCACACTGCCGACTCTTCTACTCCGCACCCTGGTGTCTCTTGTACTCAGAACCTGGCCAACTCTTGTACTCAGCACACTGGTGACTCTTGTTCTCCGCACCCTGGGGACTCTTGTACTCCACACCATGGCGACTCTTGTACTCCGCACCCTGGCGACTGTTGTACTCAGCACCCTGGTGACTCTTGTTCACAGCACCCTGCCGACTCTTGTACTCCGCACCCTGGTGACTCTTGTACTCTGCACCCTGGCGACTCTTGTACTCAGCACCCTGCCGACTCTTGTACTCTGCACACTGGACACTCTTGTGCTCTGCACCCTGGCGACTCTTGTACTCAGCACCCTGCGACACTTGTTCTCCGCACCCTGGTGACTCTTGTACTCTGCACCCTGGTGACTCTTGTACTCCGCACCCTGGTGACTCTTGTACTCCGCACCCTGGACACTCTTGTACTCAGCACCCTGACGACTCTTATACTCCGCACCCTGGACACTCTTGTACTCAGCACCCTGACGACTCTTATACTCCGCACCCTGGACACTCTTGTACTCCGCACCCTGCCGACACTTGTTCTCCGCACCCTGGACACTCTTGTTCTCCGCACCCTGGACACTCTTGTACTCCGCACCCTGGACACTCTTGTACTCAGCACCCTGGACACTCATGTACTCTGCACCCTGGACACTCTGGTACTCAGCACCCTGGCGACTCTTGTACTCCGCACCCTGGACACTCTTGTACTCCGCACCCTGGTGACTCTTGTACTCCGCACCCTGGACACTCTTGTACTCCGCACCCTGGACACTCTGGTACTCCGCACCCTGCCGACTCTTGTACTCCGCACCCTGGACACTCTGGTACTCCGCACCCTGGACACTCTTGTACTCCGCACCCTGGACACTCTTGTACTCCGCACCCTGGCGACTCTTGTACTCCGCACCCTGGACACTCTTGTACTCCGCACCCTGGCGACTCTTGTACTCCGCACCCTGGACACTCTTGTACTCCGCACCCTGGACACTCTTGTACTCTGCACCCTGCGGAATCTTGTATTCAGCACCCTGGTGACTCTTGTACTCCGCACCCTGGTGCCTCTTGTACTCAGAACCTGGCCAACTCTTGTACTCAGCACGCTGGTGACTCTTGTTCTCCACACCCTGGGGAATCTTGTACACCACACCCCGGCGACTATTGTACTCTGCAGCCTGCCGACTGTTGTACTCAGCACCCTGGTGACTCTTGTTCACAGCACCCTGCCGACTCTTTAACTCCGCACCCTGGCGACTCTTGTTCTCCGCACCCTGGCGACTCTTGTTCTCCGCACCCTGGCGACTCTTGTACTCCGCACCCTGCCGACTCTTGTATTCCGCACACTGCCGACTCTTGAACTCAGCACCCTGCCGACTATTGTTCTCCGCACCCTGGTGACTCTTCTACTCCGCACCCTGGCGACTCTTCTACTCCGCACCATGCCGACTCTTCTACTCAGCACCCTGCCGACTCCTGAACTCAGCACCCTGGTGACTATTGTTCACAGCACCCTGCCGACTCTTTAATTCCGCACCCTGCCGACTCTTGTATTCAGCACCCTGCCGACTCTTGTACTCAGCACCCTGCCGACTCTTGTACTCCGCACCCTGCCGACACTTGTTCTCCGCACCCTGGACACTCTTGTACTCCACACCCTGCCGACTCTTTAACTCCGCACCCTGGTGACTCTTGTACTCAGCACCCTGCCGACTCTTGTATTCCGCACACTGCCGACTCTTCTACTCCGCACCCTGGTGTCTCTTGTACTCAGAACCTGGCCAACTCTTGTACTCAGCACACTGGTGACTCTTGTTCTCCGCACCCTGGGGACTCTTGTACTCCGCACCCTGCCGACACTTGTACTCCGCACCCTGGACACTCTTGTACTCCGCACCCTGGACACTCTTGTACTCCGCACCCTGGCGACTCTTGTACTCCGCACCCTGGTGACTCTTGTACTCCGCACCCTGGACACTCTTGTACTCCGCACCCTGGTGACTCTTGTACTCCGCACCCTGGTGACTCTTGTTCTCCGCACCCTGGGGACTCTTGTACTCCGCACCCTGGACACTCTTGTACTCCGCACCCTGGCGACTCTTGTACTCCGCACCCTGGACACTCTTGTACTCCGCACCCTGGACACTCTTGTACTCCGCACCCTGGCGACTCTTGTACTCAGCACCCTGGTGAACCTTGTACTCCGCACCCTGGCGACTCTTGTACTCCGCACCCTGCCGACACTTGTTCTCCGCACCCTGCCGACACTTGTTCTCCGCACCCTGGACACTCTTGTACTCCGCACCCTGGCGACTCTTGTACTCCGCACCCTGCCGACACTTGTTCTCCGCACCCTGCCGACACTTGTTCTCCGCACCCTGGACACTCTTGTACTCCGCACCCTGGCGACTCTTGTACTCCGCACCCTGGACACACTTGTACTCCGCACCCTGCCGACTCTTTAACTCCGCACCCTGGTGACTCTTGTACTCAGCACCCTGGTGACTCTTGTACTCCGCACCCTGCCGACTCTTTAACTCCGCACCCTGGTGACTCTTGTACTCAGCACCCTGCGGAATCTTGTACTCCGCACCCTGCCAACACTTGTTCTCCGCACCCTGGACACTCTTGTAGTCCGCACCCTGCCGACTCTTATACTCTGAAACCTGTCGACTCTTGTACTCTGCAACCTGCCGATTCTTGTACTCCGCATCCTGGCGACTCTTATACTCAGCACCCTGGCGACTCTTGTACTCCGCACCCTGGCGACTCTTGTACTCTGCACCCTGGCGACTCTTGTACTCCGCACGCTGGCGACTCTTGTACTCTGCACCCTGGTGACTCTTCAACTCCGCACCCTGGTGACTCTTGTACTCAGCACCCTGCGGAATCTTGTACTCCGCACACTGCCGACTCTTGTACTCAGCACCCTGCCGACTCTTGTACTCAGAACATGGCCAACTCATGTACTCCGCACCCTGGCATCTCCTGTTCTCGGCACCCTGCGGAATCTTGTACTCCGCACCCTGGGGACTCTTGTACTCCACACCCTGGCGACTCTTATACTCTGAACCCTGCCGACTCTTGTACTCCACACCCTGGCGACTCTTATACTCTGAAACCTGTCGACTCTTGTACTCTGCAACCTGCCGATTCTTGTACTCCGCATCCCGGCGACTCTTATACTCAGCACCCTGGCGACTCTTGTACTCTGCACCCTGGCGACTCTTGTACTCCGCACGCTGGCGACTCTTATACTCTGAACCCTGGCATCTCTTGTACTCCACACCCTGGCGACTCTTATACTCTGAACCCTGCTGACTCTTGTACTCCGCACCCTGCCGTCTCTTGTACTCCGCACCCTGGCGACACTTGTACTCTGCACCCTGCCGACTCTTGTACTCAGCACCCTGCCGACTCTTGTACTCCGCACCCTGGCGACTCCTGTACTCCGCACCCTGCCGACTCTTGTACTCTGCACCCTGGCGACTCGTGTACTCCGCACCCTGGTGACTCTTGTACTCCGCACCCTGCTGACTCTTGTACTCCGTACCCTGCCGACTCTTGGACTCAGCACACTGGTGACTCGTGTACTCCGCACCCTGGCATCTCTTGTTCTCCGCACCCTGGGGACTCTTGTATTCCACACCCTGGCGACTCTTATACTCTGAACCCTGCCGATTCTTGTATTCCGCATCCTGGTGACTCTTATACTCAGCACCCTGGCGACTCTTGTACTCCGCACCCTGCCGACTCTTGTACTCCGCACCCTGGCGACTCTTATACTCTGCACCCTGGTGACTCTTGTACTCCGCACCCTGGTGACTCTTGTACTCCGCACCCTGCTGACTCTTGTACTCAGCACACTGGTGACTCGTGTACTCCGCACCCTGGCATCTCTTGTTCTCCGCACCCTGGGGACTCTTGTATTCCACACCCTGGCGACTCTTATACTCTGAACCCTGCCGATTCTTGTGTTCCGCATCCTGGCGACTCTTGTACTCTGCACCCTGGCGACTCTTGTACTCCGCACCCTGGCGACTCTTGTACTCCGCACCCTGCCGACACTTGTTCTCCGCACCCTGGACACTCTTGTACTCCACACCCTGCCGACTCTTTAACTCCGCACCCTGGTGTCTCTTGTACTCAGCACCCTGCCGACTCTTGTATTCCGCACACTGCCGACTCTTCTACTCCGCACCCTGGTGTCTCTTGTACTCAGAACCTGGCCAACTCTTGTACTCAGCACACTGGTGACTCTTGTTCTCCGCACCCTGGGGACTCTTGTACTACGCACCCTGCCGACACTTGTACTCCGCACCCTGGACACTCTTGTACTCCGCACCCTGGACACTCTTGTACTCCGCACCCTGGCGACACTTGTACTCCGCACCCTGGTGACTCTTGTACTCCGCACCCTGGACACTCTTGTACTCCGCACCCTGGTGACTCTTGTACTCCGCACCCTGGTGACTCTTGTTCTCCGCACCCTGGGGACTCTTGTACTCCGCACCCTGGACACTCTTGTACTCCGCACCCTGGCGGCTCTTGTACTCCGCACCCTGGCGACTCTTGTACTCCGCACCCTGGCGACTCTTGTACTCCGCACCCTGGCGACTCTTATACTCCGCACCCTGGCGACTCTTGTACTCCGCACCCTGGCGACTCTTGTACTCCGCACCCTGGACACTCTTGTACTCAGCACCCTGGACACTTTTGTACTCCGCACCCTGCCGACTCTTGTACTCCGCACCCTGGACACTCTTGTACTCAGCACCCTGGACACTCTTGTACTCCGCACCCTGGACACTCTTGTACTCCGCACCCTGGACACTCTTGTACTCCGCACCCTGGCGACTCTTGTACTCTGCACCCTGACGACTCTTGTACTCAGCACCCTGCCGACACTTATACTCTGCACCCTGTACACTCTTGTACTCAGCACCCTGGCGACTCTTGTACTCCGCACCCTGGACACTCTTGTACTCCGCACCCTGGCGACTCTTTAACTCAGCACCCTGCCGACTGTTGTATTCAGCACCCTGCCGACTCTTGTACTCAGCACCCTGCCGACTCTTGTATTCAGCACCCTGCCGACTCTTGTATTCAGCACCCTGCCGACTCTTGTACTCCGCACCCTGCCGACTCTTGTACTCAGCACCCTGCCGACTCTTGTACTCAGCACCCTGCCGACTCTTGTATTCAGCACCCTGCCGACTCTTGTACTCAGCACCCTGCCGACTCTTGTACTCAGCACCCTGGACACTCTTGTTCTCCGCACCCTGCCGACTCTTGAACTCAGCACCCTGCCGACTATTGTTCTCCGCACCCTGGTGACTCTTCTACTCCGCACCCTGGCGACTCTTGCACTCAGCACCCTGTCGACTCTTGTACTCCGCACCATGCCGACTCTTCTACTCAGCACCCTGGCGACTCTTGTACTCAGCACCCTAGTGACTCTTGTACTCCGCACCCTGGCGACTCTTGTACTCTGCACCCTGGTGAACCTTGTACTCCGCACCCTGTTGACTCTTGTACTCCGCACCCTGGCGACTCTTGTACTCCGCACCCTGGTGAACCTTGTACTACGCACCCTGGGGACTCTTGTACTCTGCACCCTACCGACTCTTGTACTCGACACCCTGGTGACTCTTGAAGTCCACACAATGGCGACTCTTGTACTCTGCACCCTGGTGAACCTTGTACTCCACACAATGGCGACTCTTGTACTCTGCACCCTGGTGAACCTTGTACTCCGCACCCTGGCGACTCTTGTACTCCGCACCCTGCCGACACTTGTTCTCCGCACCCTGCCGACACTTGTTCTCCGCACCCTGGACACTCTTGTACTCCGCACCCTGGCGACTCTTGTACTCCGCACCCTGCCGACACTTGTTCTCCGCACCCTGCCGACACTTGTTCTCCGCACCCTGGACACTCTTGTACTCCGCACCCTGGCGACTCTTGTACTCCGCACCCTGCCGACACTTGTTCTCCGCACCCTGCACACACTTGTACTCCGCACCCTGCCGACTCTTTAACTCCGCACCCTGGTGACTCTTGTACTCAGCACCCTGCGGAATCTTGTACTCCGCACCCTGGGGACTCTTGTACTCCACACCCTGGCGACTCTTATACTCTGAACCCTGCCGACTCTTGTACTCCACACCCTGGCGACTCTTATACTCTGAAACCTGTCGACTCTTGTACTCTGCAACCTGCCGATTCTTGTACTCCGCATCCTGGCGACTCTTATACTCAGCACCCTGGCGACTCTTGTACTCTGCACCCTGGCGACTCTTGTACTCCGCACGCTGGCGACTCTTATACTCTGAACCCTGGCATCTCTTGTACTCCACACCCTGGCGACTCTTATACTCTGAACCCTGCTGACTCTTGTACTCCGCACCCTGCCGACTCTTGTACTCCGCACCCTGGCGACACTTGTACTCAGCACCCTGCCGACTCTTGTACTCCACACCCTGGCGACTCCTGTACTCCGCACCCTGCCGACTCTTGTACTCTGCACCCTGGCGACTCGTGTACTCCGCACCCTGGTGACTCTTGTACTCCGCACCCTGGTGACTCTTGTACTCCGCACCCTGCTGACTCTTGTTCTCCGTACCCTGCCGACTCTTGTACTCCGCACCCTGGCGACTCTTATACTCTGCACCCTGGTGACTCTTGTACTCCGCACCCTGGTGACTCTTGTACTCCGCACCCTGCTGACTCTTGTACTCAGCACACTGGTGACTCGTGTACTCCGCACCCTGCTGACTCTTTAACTCCGCACCCTGGTGACTCTTCTACTCAGCACCCTGCCGACTCCTGAACTCAGCACCCTGGTGACTATTGTTCACAGCACCCTGCCGACTCTTTAACTCCGCACCCTGCCGACCCTTGTATTCAGCACCCTGCCGACTCTTGTACTCAGCACCCTGGACACTCTTGTACTCCGCACCCTGGCGACTCTTGTACTCAGCACCCTGCCGACACTTGTTCTCCGCACCCTGGACACTCTTGTACTCCGCACCCTGGACACTCTTGTACTCTGCACCCTGGACACTCTTGTACTCCGCACACTGCCGACTCTTGTACTCTGCAGCCTGCCGACTGTTGTACTCAGCACCCTGGCGACTCTTGTACTCCACACCCTGGCGACTCTTGTACTCTGCAGCCTGCCGACTGTTGTACTCAGCACCCTGGGGACTCTTGTACTCAGCACTCTGGCGACTCTTGTACTCTGCACCCTGGTGACTCTTGTACTCCGCACCCTGCCGACTCTTGTACTCTGCACCCTGGACACTATTGTACTCCGCACCCTGGTGACTCTTGTACTCCGCACCCTGGCGTCTCTTGTACTCCGCACCCTGGCGTCTCTTGTACTCCGCACCCTGGTGACTCTTGTACTCTGCACCCTGGCGACTCTTGTACTCCGCACCCTGGTGACTCTTGTACTCAGCACCCTGGTGACTCTTGTTCACAGCACCCTGCCGACTCTTTAACTCCGCACCCTGCCGACTTTTGTACTCCGCACCCTGCCGACTCTTGTACTCTGCACCCTGGCGACTCTTGTACTCCGCACCCTGGCGACTCTTGTACTCCGCACCCTGGACACTCTTGTACTCCGCACCCTGGCGACTCTTGTACTCCGCACCCTGGCGACTCTTATACTCCGCACCCTGGACACTCTTGTACTCTGCACCCTGCGGAATCTTGTACTCCGCACACTGCCGACTCCTGAACTCAGCACCCTGGTGACTATTGTTCACAGCACCCTGCCGACTTTTTAACTCCGCACCCTGCCGACTCTTGTACTCAGCACCCTGCCGACACTTGTTCTCCGCACCCTGGACACTCTTGTACTCCACACCCTGCTGACTCTTTAACTCCGCACCCTGGTGACTCTTCTACTCAGCACCCTGCGGAATCTTGTACTCCGCACACTGCCGACTCTTCTACTCCGCACCCTGGTGTCTCTTGTACTCAGAACCTGGCCAACTCTTGTACTCAGCACACTGGTGACTCTTGTTCTCCGCACCCTGCCGACTCTTGTACTCCACACCCTGGCGACTATTGTACTCTGCAGCCTGCCGACTGTTGTACTCAGCACCCTGGTGACTCTTGTTCACAGCACCCTGCGGAATCTTGTACTCCGCACCCTGCCGACTGTTGCATTCAGCACCCTGCCGACTCTTGTACTCAGCACCCTGCCGACTCTTTAACTCCGCACCCTGCCGACTCTTGTACTCCGCACCCTGCCGACTGTTGCATTCAGCACCCTGCCGACTCTTGTACTCAGCACCCTGCCGACTCTTTAACTCCGCACCCTGCCGACTCTTGTACTCCGCACCCTGCCGACTATTGTTCTCCGCACCCTGGTGACTCTTCTACTCCGCACCCTGGCGACTCTTGTACTCCGCACCCTAGTGACTCTTGCACTCAGCACCCTGCCGACTCTTTAACTCCGCACCCTGGTGACTATTGTTCACAGCACCCTGCCGACTCTTGTATTCAGCACCCTGGTGACTCTTGTACTCCGCACCCTGCCGACACTTATACTCTGCACCCTGGACACTCTTGTACTCCGCACCCTGGCGACTCTTATACTCCGCACCCTGGACACTCTTGTGCTCTGCACCCTGGCGACTCTTGTACTCAGCACCCTGGTGACACTTGTACTCCGCACCCTGCCGACACTTATACTCTGCACCCTGGACACTCTTGTACTCCGCACCCTGGCGACTCTTATACTCCGCACCCTGGACACTCTTGTGCTCTGCACCCTGGTGACACTTGTACTCCGCACCCTGGCGACTCTTGTACTCCGCACCCTGGCGACTCTTGTACTCCGCACCCTGGACACTCTTGTACTCCGCACCCTGGCGACTCTTGTACTCCGCACCCTGGCGACTCTTATACTCCGCACCCTGGACACTCTTGTACTCTGCACCCCGGTGAACATTGTACTCTGCACCCTGGACACTCTTGTACTCCGCACCCTGGACACTCTTGTACTAAGCACCCTGGACACTCTTGTACTCCGCACCCTGGCGACTCTTGTACTCCGCACCCTGGTGACTCTTGTACTCAGCACCCTGGACACTCTTGTACTCCGCACCATGGCGACTCTTGTACTCCGCACCCTGGTGACTCTTGTACTCCGCACCCTGGACACTCTTGTACTCCGCACCCTGGCGACTCTTGTACTCCGCACCCTGGACACTATTGTACTCTGCACCCTGCGGAATCTTGTACTCCGCACACTGCCGACTCCTGAACTCCGCACCCTGGTGACTCTTGTACTCAGCACCCTGGACACTCTTGTACTCCGCACCATGGCGACTCTTGTACTCCGCACCCTGGTGACTCTTGTACTCCGCACCCTGGACACTCTTGTACTCCGCACCCTGGCGACTCTTGTACTCCGCACCCTGGACACTATTGTACTCTGCACCCTGCCGACTCTTTAACTCCGCACCCTGCCGACTCTTGTATTCAGCACCCTGCCGACTCTTGTATTCAGCACCCTGCCGACTCTTGTACTCCGCACCCTGCCGACACTTGTTCTCCGCACCCTGGACACTCTTGTACTCCACACCCTAACGACTCTTTAACTCCGCACCCTGGTGACTCTTGTACTCAGCACCCTGCCGACTCTTGTATTCCGCACACTGCCGACTCTTCTACTCCGCACCCTGGTGTCTCTTGTACTCAGAACCTGGCCAACTCTTGTACTCAGCACACTGGTGACTCTTGTTCTCCACACCCTGGGGACTGTTGTACTCCACTCCCTGGCGACTATTGTACTCTGCAGCCTGCCGACTGTTGTACTCAGCACCCTGGTGACTCTTGTTCACAGCACCCTGCCGACTCTTTAACTCCGCACCCTGCCGACTTTTGTACTCAGCACCGTGCGGAATCTTGTACTCCGCACCCTGCCGACTGTTGCATTCAGCACCCTGCCGACTCTTGTACTCAGCACCCTGCCGACTCTTGTACTCCGCACCCTGGCGACTCTTGTTCTCCGCACCCTGGACACTCTTGTACTCCGCACACTGCCGACTCTTGAACTCAGCACCCTAGTGACTCTTGCACTCAGCACCCTAGTGACTCTTGTACTCCGCACCCTGGACACTCTTGTACTCCGCACCCTGGACACTCTTGTACTCCGCACCCTGGACACTCTTGTACTCCGCACTCTGGACACTCTTGTACTCCGCACCCTGCCGACTCCTGAACTCAGCACCCTGCCGACTCTTGTACTCCACACCCTGCCGACTCTTGTTCTCCACACCCTGGCGACTCTTGTACTAAGCACCCTGGACACTCTTGTACTCCGCACCCTGGACACTCTTGTACTCCGCACCCTGGACACTCTTATACTCAGCACCCTGGACACTCTTGTACTCCGCACCCTGGACACTCTTGTACTCCGCACCCTGGACACTCTTGTACTCCGCACTCTGGACACTCTTGTACTCCGCACCCTGGCGACTCTTGTACTCCGCACCCTGGTGTCTCTTGTACTCAGAACCTGGCCAACTCTTGTACTCAGCACACTGGGGACTCTTGTACTCTGCACCCTGCCGACTCTTTAACTCCGCACCCTGCCGACTTTTGTACTCAGCACCCTGCCGACTCTTGTACTCAGCACCCTGCCAACTCTTGTACTCCGCACCCTGCCGACTGTTGCATTCAGCACCCTGCCGACTCTTTAACTCCGCACCCTGCCGACTCTTGTATTCCGCACCCTGGCGACTCTTGTTCTCCGCACCCTGCCGACTCTTGTATTCCGCACCCTGGCGACTCTTGTTCTCCGCACCCTGGTGACTCTTGTACTCTGCACCCTGGCGACTCTTGTACTCTGCACCCTGGTGAACCTTGTACTCCACACCCTAACGACTCTTTAACTCCGCACCCTGGTGACTCTTGTACTCAGCACCCTGCCGACTCTTGTATTCCGCACACTGCCGACTCTTCTACTCCGCACCCTGGTGTCTCTTGTACTCAGAACCTGGCCAACTCTTGTACTCAGCACACTGGTGACTCTTGTTCTCCACACCCTGGGGACTGTTGTACTCCACTCCCTGGCGACTATTGTACTCTGCAGCCTGCCGACTGTTGTACTCAGCACCCTGGTGACTCTTGTTCACAGCACCCTGCCGACTCTTTAACTCCGCACCCTGCCGACTTTTGTACTCAGCACCGTGCGGAATCTTGTACTCCGCACCCTGCCGACTGTTGCATTCAGCACCCTGCCGACTCTTGTACTCAGCACCCTGCCGACTCTTGTACTCCGCACCCTGGCGACTCTTGTTCTCCGCACCCTGGACACTCTTGTACTCCGCACACTGCCGACTCTTGAACTCAGCACCCTAGTGACTCTTGCACTCAGCACCCTAGTGACTCTTGTACTCCGCACCCTGGACACTCTTGTACTCCGCACCCTGGACACTCTTGTACTCCGCACTCTGGACACTCTTGTACTCCGCACCCTGCCGACTCCTGAACTCAGCACCCTGCCGACTCTTGTACTCCACACCCTGCCGACTCTTGTTCTCCACACCCTGGCGACTCTTGTACTAAGCACCCTGGACACTCTTGTACTCCGCACCCTGGACACTCTTATACTCCGCACCCTGGACACTCTTGTACTCCGCACCCTGGACACTCTTGTACTCCGCACTCTGGACACTCTTGTACTCCGCACCCTGCCGACTCCTGAACTCAGCACCCTGCCGACTCTTGTACTCCACACCCTGCCGACTCTTGTTCTCCACACCCTGGCGACTCTTGTACTAAGCACCCTGGACACTCTTGTACTCCGCACCCTGGACACTCTTATACTCCGCACCCTGGACACTCTTGTACTCCGCACCCTGGACACTCTTGTACTCCGCACTCTGGACACTCTTGTACTCCGCACCCTGGCGACTCCTGAACTCAGCACCCTGCCGACTCTTGTACTCCACACCCTGCCGACTCTTGTTCTCCACACCCTGGCGACTCTTGTACTAAGCACCCTGGACACTCTTGTACTCCGCACCCTGGACACTCTTATACTCAGCACCCTGGACACTCTTGTACTCCGCACCCTGGACACTCTTGTACTCCGCACCCTGGACACTCTTGTACTCCGCACTCTGGACACTCTTGTACTCCGCACCCTGGCGACTCTTGTACTCCGCACCCTGGTGTCTCTTGTACTCAGAACCTGGCCAACTCTTGTACTCAGCACACTGGGGACTCTTGTACTCTGCACCCTGCCGACTCTTTAACTCCGCACCCTGCCGACTTTTGTACTCAGCACCCTGCCGACTCTTGTACTCAGCACCCTGCCGACTCTTGTACTCCGCACCCTGCCGACTGTTGCATTCAGCACCCTGCCGACTCTTTAACTCCGCACCCTGCCGACTCTTGTATTCCGCACCCTGGCGACTCTTGTTCTCCGCACCCTGCCGACTCTTGTATTCCGCACCCTGGCGACTCTTGTTCTCCGCACCCTGGTGACTCTTGTACTCTGCACCCTGGCGACTCTTGTACTCTGCACCCTGGTGAACCTTGTACTCCACACCCTAACGACTCTTTAACTCCGCACCCTGGTGACTCTTGTACTCAGCACCCTGCCGACTCTTGTATTCCGCACACTGCCGACTCTTCTACTCCGCACCCTGGTGTCTCTTGTACTCAGAACCTGGCCAACTCTTGTACTCAGCACACTGGTGACTCTTGTTCTCCACACCCTGGGGACTGTTGTACTCCACTCCCTGGCGACTATTGTACTCTGCAGCCTGCCGACTGTTGTACTCAGCACCCTGGTGACTCTTGTTCACAGCACCCTGCCGACTCTTTAACTCCGCACCCTGCCGACTTTTGTACTCAGCACCGTGCGGAATCTTGTACTCCGCACCCTGCCGACTGTTGCATTCAGCACCCTGCCGACTCTTGTACTCAGCACCCTGCCGACTCTTGTACTCCGCACCCTGGCGACTCTTGTTCTCCGCACCCTGGACACTCTTGTACTCCGCACACTGCCGACTCTTGAACTCAGCACCCTAGTGACTCTTGCACTCAGCACCCTAGTGACTCTTGTACTCCGCACCCTGGACACTCTTGTACTCCGCACCCTGGACACTCTTGTACTCCGCACCCTGGACACTCTTGTACTCCGCACTCTGGACACTCTTGTACTCCGCACCCTGCCGACTCCTGAACTCAGCACCCTGCCGACTCTTGTACTCCACACCCTGCCGACTCTTGTTCTCCACACCCTGGCGACTCTTGTACTAAGCACCCTGGACACTCTTGTACTCCGCACCCTGGACACTCTTATACTCAGCACCCTGGACACTCTTGTACTCCGCACCCTGGACACTCTTGTACTCCGCACCCTGGACACTCTTGTACTCCGCACTCTGGACACTCTTGTACTCTGCACCCTGGCGACTCTTGTACTCCGCACCCTGGTGTCTCTTGTACTCAGAACCTGGCCAACTCTTGTACTCAGCACACTGGGGACTCTTGTACTCTGCACCCTGCCGACTCTTTAACTCCGCACCCTGCCGACTTTTGTACTCAGCACCCTGCCGACTCTTGTACTCAGCACCCTGCCGACTCTTGTACTCCGCACCCTGCCGACTGTTGCATTCAGCACCCTGCCGACTCTTTAACTCCGCACCCTGCCGACTCTTGTATTCCGCACCCTGGCGACTCTTGTTCTCCGCACCCTGCCGACTCTTGTATTCCGCACCCTGGCGACTCTTGTTCTCCGCACCCTGGTGACTCTTGTACTCTGCACCCTGGCGACTCTTGTACTCTGCACCCTGGTGAACCTTGTACTCCGCACCCTGGTGACTCTTGTACTCCGCACCCTGCCGACACTTGTTCTCCGCACCCTGGACACACTTGTACTCCGCACCCTGCCGACTCTTGTACTCCGCACCCTGCCGACTCTTGTACTCCGCACCCTGGCGACTCTTGTACTCCGCACCCTGCCGACACTTGTTCTCCGCACCCTGGACACACTTGTACTCCACACCCTGGCGACTATTGTACTCTGCAGCCTGCCGACTGTTGTACTCAGCACCCTGGTGACTCTTGTTCACAGCACCCTGCGGAATCTTGTACTCCGCACCCTGCCGACTGTTGCATTCAGCACCCTGCCGACTCTTGTACTCCGCACCCTGGCGACTCTTGTACTCTGCACCCTGCCGACTCTTGTTCTCCGCACCCTGGACACTCTTGTACTCCGCACCCTGCCGACTCTTGAACTCAGCACCCTGCCGACTATTGTTCTCCGCACCCTGGTGACTCTTCTACTCCGCACCCTGGTGACTCTTGCACTCAGCACCCTGTCGACTCTTGTACTCCGCACCATGCCGACTCTTCTACTCAGCACCCTGGCGACTCTTGTACTCAGCACCCTGTCGACTCTTTAACTCCGCACCCTGGTGACTCTTGTACTCAGCACCCTGCGGAATCTTGTACTCCGCACCCTGCCGACTCCTGAACTCAGCACCCTGGTGACTCTTGTACTCCGCACCCTGCCGACTCTTGTACTCAGCACCCTGCCGACTCTTGTATTCCGCACACTGCCGACTCTTCTACTCCGCACCCTGGTGTCTCTTGTACTCAGAACCTGGCCAACTCTTGTACTCAGCACACTGGTGACTCTTGTTCTCCGCACCCTGGGGACTCTTGTACTCCACACCCTGGCGACTCTTGTACTCCGCACCCTGGCGACTGTTGTACTCAGCACCCTGGTGACTCTTGTTCACAGCACCCTGCCGACTCTTTAACTCTGCACCCTGGACACTCTTGTACTCAGCACCCTGCCGACTCCTGTACTCCGCACCCTGGTGACTCTTGTACTCTGCACCCTGGCGACTCTTGTACTCAGCACCCTGGCGACTCTTGTACTCTGCACCCTGGACACTCTTGTGCTCTGCACCCTGGCGAATCTTGTACTCAGCACCCTGCGACACTTGTACTCCGCACCCTGCCGACTCTTATACTCTTGTACTCCGCACCCTGGTGACTCTTGTACTCCGCACACTGGCGACTCTTGTACTCCGCACCCTGGCGACTCTTGTACTCCGCACCCTGGACACTCTTGTACTCAGCACCCTGGACACTCTTGTACTCAGCACCCTGGACACTCTTGTACTCCGCACCGTGGACACTCTTGTACTAAGCACCCTGGACACTCTTGTACTCTGCACCCTGGCGACTCTTATACTCTGCACCCGGCCGACACTTGTACTCAGCACCCTGGACACTCATGTACTCTGCACCCTGGACACTCTTGTACTCAGCACCCTGGTGAATCTTGTACTCCGCACCCTGGACACTCTTGTACTCCGCACCCTGGTGACTCTTGTACTCCGCACCCTGGACACTCTTGTACTCCGCACCCTGGACACTCTGGTACTCCGCACCCTTGCGACTCTTGTACTCCGCACCCTGGACACTCTGGTACTCCGCACCCTGGCGACTCTTGTACTCCGCACCCTGGACACTCTTGTACTCCGCACCCTGGCGACTCTTGTACTCCGCACCCTGGACACTCTTGTACTCCGCACCCTGGCGACTCTTGTACTCTGCACACTGGCGACTCTTGTACTCCGCACCCTGGCGACTCTTGTACTCCGCACCCTGGACACTCTTGTACTCCGCACCCTGGCGACTCTTGTACTCTGCACACTGGCGACTCTTGTACTCCGCACCCTGGCGACTCTTGTACTCCGCACCCTGGACACTCTTGTACTCCGCACCCTGGCGACTCTTGTACTCCGCACCCTGGACACTCTTGTACTCCGCACCCTGGACACTCTTGTACTCTGCACCCTGCGGAATCTTGTATTCAGCACCCTGCCGACTCTTGTACTCCGCACCCTGGACACTCTTGTACTCCACACCCTAACGACTCTTTAACTCCGCACCCTGGTGACTCTTGTACTCAGCACCCTGCCGACTCTTGTATTCCGCACACTGCCGACTCTTCTACTCCGCACCCTGGTGTCTCTTGTACTCAGAACCTGGCCAACTCTTGTACTCAGCACACTGGTGACTCTTGTTCTCCACACCCTGGGGACTCTTGTACTCCACACCCTGGCGACTATTGTACTCTGCAGCCTGCCGACTGTTGTACTCAGCACCCTGGTGACTCTTGTTCACAGCACCCTGCCGACTCTTTAACTCCGCACCCTGCCGACTTTTGTACTCAGCACCCTGCGGAATCTTGTACTCCGCACCCTGCCGACTGTTGCATTCAGCACCCTGCCGACTCTTGTACTCAGCACCCTGCCGACTCTTGTACTCCGCACCCTGGCGACTCTTGTTCTCCGCACCCTGGACACTCTTGTACTCAGCACCCTGCCGACTATTGTTCTCCGCACCCTGGCGACTCCTGTACTCAGCACCCTAGTGACTCTTGTACTCAGCACCCTGCCGACTATTGTTCTCCGCACCCTGCCGACTCTTCTACTCAGCACCCTGCCGACTCCTGAACTCAGCACCCTGGTGACTATTGTTCACAGCACCCTGCCGACTCTTTAACTCCGCACCCTGCCGACTCTTGTATTCAGCACCCTGCCGACTCTTGTACTCAGCACCCTGCCGACTCTTGTACTCCGCACCCTGCCGACACTTGTTCTCCGCACCCTGGACACTCTTGTACTCCACACCCTGCCGACTCTTTAACTCCGCACCCTGGTGACTCTTGTACTCAGCACCCTGCCGACTCTTGTATTCCGCACACTGCCGACTCTTCTACTCCGCACCCTGGTGTCTCTTGTACTCAGAACCTTGCGGACTCTTGTACTCCGCACCCTGGACACTCTTGTACTCTGCACCCTGGCGACTCTTGTACTCAGCACCCTGGACACTCTTGTACTAAGCACCCTGGACACTCTTGTACTCAGCACCCTGGACACTCTTGTTCTCCGCACCCTGGACACTCTTGTACTCAGCACCCTGGACACTCTTGTACTCAGCACCCTGGACACTCTTGTTCTCCGCACCCTGGACACTCTTGTACTCAGCACCCTGGACACTCTTGTACTCAGCACCCTGGACACTCTTGTACTCAGCACCCTGGACACTCTTGTACTAAGCACCCTGGACACTCTTGTACTCAGCACCCTGGACACTCTTGTACTAAGAACCCTGGACACTCTTGTACTCTGCACCCTGGACACTCTTGTACTCCGCACCCTGGACACTCTTGTACTCCGCACCCTGGACACTCTTGTACTCCGCACCCTGGACACTCTTGTACTCAGCACCCTGGACACTCTTGTACTCAGCACCCTGGACACTCTTGTACTCAGCACCCTGGACACTCTTGTACTCAGCACCCTGGACACTCTTGTACTCCGCACCCTGGACACTCATGTACTCTGCACCCTGGACACTCTTGTACTCAGCACCCTGGTGAATCTTGTACTCCGCACCCTGAACACTCTTGTACTCCGCACCCTGGTGACTCTTGTACTCCGCACCCTGGACACTCTTGTACTCCGCACCCTGGACACTCTGGTACTCCGCACCCTGGCGACTCTTGTACTCCGCAGCCTGGACACTCAGGTACTCCACACCCTGGCGACTCTTGTACTCC
Organism: Hypanus sabinus; assembly: GCF_030144855.1. Lineage (NCBI taxonomy): Eukaryota > Metazoa > Chordata > Chondrichthyes > Myliobatiformes > Dasyatidae > Hypanus > Hypanus sabinus. The sequence goes on from NC_082726.1 coordinate 13,096,190, forward strand.
GCCCCCTGGACACTCTGGTACTCCGCACCCTGGCGACTCTTGTACTCCGCACCCTGGACACTCTTGTACTCCGCACCCTGGCGACTCTTGTACTCCGCACCCTGGACACTCTTGTACTCCGCACCCTGGTGACTCTTGTACTCCGCACCCTGGACACTCTTGTACTCTGCACCCTGCGGAATCTTGTATTCAGCACCCTGCCGACTCTTGTACTCCGCACCCTGGACACTCTTGTACTCCACACCCTAACGACTCTTTAACTCCGCACCCTGGTGACTCTTGTACTCAGCACCCTGCCGACTCTTGTATTCCGCACACTGCCGACTCTTCTACTCCGCACCCTGGTGTCTCTTGTACTCAGAACCTGGCCGACTCTTGTACTCCGCACCCTGCCGACTCTTGTACTCCGCACCCTGCCGACTCTTGAATTCAGCACCCTGCCGACTCTTGTACTCAGCACCCTGCCGACTCTTGAACTCAGCACCCTGCTGACTATTGTTCTCCGCACCCTGGTGATTCTTCTACTCCGCACCCTGGCCGACTCTTGTACTCCGCACCCTGCCGACTCTTGTACTCCGCACCCTGCCGACTCTTGTATTCAGCACCCTGCCGACTCTTGAACTCAGCACCCTGCCGACTATTGTTCTCCGCACCCTGGTGACTCTTCTACTCCGCACCCTGGACACTCTTGTACTCCGCACCCTGGACACTCTTGTACTCCGCACCATGGACACTCTTGTACTCCGCACCCTGGACACTCTTGTACTCCGCACCCTGGCGACTCTTGTACTCAGCACCCTGGACACTCTTGTACTCAGCACCCTGGACACTCTTGTACTCCGCACCCTGGCGACTCTTGTACTCAGCACCCTGGACACTCTTGTACTCAGCACCCTGGCATCTCTTGTTCTCCGCACCCTGGACACTCTTGTACTCAGCACCCTGGCGACTCTTATACTCTGCACCCTGCCGACACTTGTACTCAGCACCCTGGACACTCATGTACTCTGCACCCTGGACACTCTTGCACTCATTACCCTGGTGAATCTTGTACTCCGCACCCTGGACACTCTTGTACTCCGCACCCTGGTGACTCTTGTACTCCGCACCCTGGACACTCTTGTACTCCGCACCCTGGACACTCTGGTACTCCGCACCCTGGCGACTCTTGTACTCCGCACCCTGGACACTCTTGTACTCCGCACCCTGGCGACTCTTGTACTCCGCACCCTGGACACTCTTGTACTCCGCACCCTGGCGACTCTTGTACTCCGCACCCTGGACACTCTTGTACTCCGCACCCTGGTGACTCTTGTACTCCGCACCCTGGACACTCTTGTACTCTGCACCCTGCGGAATCTTGTATTCAGCACCCTGCCGACTCTTGTACTCCGCACCCTGGACACTCTTGTACTCCACACCCTAACGACTCTTTAACTCCGCACCCTGGTGACTCTTGTACTCAGCACCCTGCCGACTCTTGTATTCCGCACACTGCCGACTCTTCTACTCCGCACCCTGGTGTCTCTTGTACTCAGAACCTGGCCAACTCTTGTACTCAGCACACTGGTGACTCTTGTTCTCCACACCCTGGGGACTCTTGTACTCCACACCCTGGTGACTATTGTACTCTGCAGCCTGCCGACTGTTGTACTCAGCACCCTGGTGACTTGTTCACAGCACCCTGCCGACTCTTTAACTCCGCACCCTGCCGACTGTTGCATTCAGCACCCTGCCGACTCTTGTACTCAGCACCCTGCCGACTCTTGTACTCCGCACCCTGCCGACTCTTGTATTCCGCACACTGCCGACTCTTGTACTCAGCACCCTGGACACTCTTGTACTCAGCACCCTGGACACTCTTGTACTAAGCACCCTGGACACTCTTGTACTCTGCACCCTGGCGACTCTTATACTCTGCACCCGGCCGACACTTGTACTCAGCACCCTGGACACTCATGTACTCTGCACCCTGGAAACTCTTGTACTCAGCACCCTGGTGAATCTTGTACTCCGCACCCTGGACACTCTTGTACTCCGCACCCTGGTGACTCTTGTACTCCGCACCCTGGACACTCTTGTACTCCGCACCCTGGACACTCTGGTACTCCGCACCCTGGCGACTCTTGTACTCCGCAGCCTGGACACTCTGGTACTCCGCACCCTGGCGACTCTTGTACTCCGCACCCTGGACACTCTTGTACTCCGCACCCTGGCGACTCTTGTACTCCGCACCCTGGACACTCTTGTACTCCGCACCCTGGCGACTCTTGTACTCCGCACCCTGGACACTCTTGTACTCCGCACCCTGGACACTCTTGTACTCTGCACCCTGCGGAATCTTGTATTCAGCACCCTGCCGACTCTTGTACTCCGCACCCTGGACACTCTTGTACTCCACACCCTAACGACTCTTTAACTCCGCACCCTGGTGACTCTTGTACTCAGCACCCTGCCGACTCTTGTATTCCGCACACTGCCGAATCTTCTACTCCGCACCCTGGTGTCTCTTGTACTCAGAACCTGGCCGACTCTTGTACTCCGCACCCTGCCGACTCTTGTATTCAGCACCCTGCCGACTCTTGTACTCAGCACCCTGCCGACTCTTGAACTCAGCACCCTGCCGACTATTGTTCTCCGCACCCTTGTGACTCTTCTACTCCGCACCCTGGCGACTCTTGTACTCAGCACCCTAGTGACTCTTGCACTCAGCACCCTGCCGACTCTTGTACTCCGCACCCTGCCGACTCTTGTACTCCGCACCCTGGACACTCTTGTACTCCGCACCCTGGACACTCTTGTACTCCGCACCCTGGACACTCTTGTACTCCGCACCCTGGCGACTCTTGTACTCAGCACCCTGGACACTCTTGTACTCCGCACCCTGGACACTCTTGTACTCCGCACCCTGGACACTCTTGTACTCCGCACCCTGGCGACTCTTGTACTCAGCACCCTGGACACTCTTGTACTCAGCACCCTGGACACTCTTGTACTCAGCACCCTGGACACTCTTGTACTCAGCACCCTGGCGACTCTTATACTCTGCACCCTGCCGACACTTGTACTCAGCACCCTGGACACTCATGTACTCTGCACCCTGGACACTCTTGTACTCAGCACCCTGGTGAATCTTGTACTCCGCACCCTGGACACTCTTGTACTCCGCACCCTGGTGACTCTTGTACTCCGCACCCTGGACACTCTTGTACTCCGCACCCTGGACACTCTGGTACTCCGCACCCTGGCGACTCTTGTACTCCGCACCCTGGACACTCTTGTACTCCGCACCCTGGCGACTCTTGTACTCCGCATCCTGGACACTCTTGTACTCCGCACCCTGGCGACTCTTGTACTCCGCACCCTGGACACTCTTGTACTCCGCACCCTGGTGACTCTTGTACTCCGCACCCTGGACACTCTTGTACTCTGCACCCTGCGGAATCTTGTATTCAGCACCCTGCCGACTCTTGTACTCCGCACCCTGGACACTCTTGTACTCCACACCCTAACGACTCTTTAACTCCGCACCCTGGTGACTCTTGTACTCAGCACCCTGCCGACTCTTCTATTCCGCACACTGCCGACTCTTCTACTCCGCACCCTGGTGTCTCTTGTACTCAGAACCTGGCCAACTCTTGTACTCAGCAAACTGGTGACTCTTGTTCTCCACACCCTGGGGACTCTTGTACTCCACACCCTGGTGACTATTGTACTCTGCAGCCTGCCGACTCTTGTACTCAGCACCCTGGTGACTCTTGTTCACAGCACACTGCCGACTCTTTAACTCCGCACCCTGCCGACTGTTGCATTCAGCACCCTGTCGACTCTTGTACTCCGCACCCTGGACACTCTTGTACTCCGCACCCTGGACACTCTTGTACTCCGCACCCTGGCGACTCTTGTACTCAGCACCCTGGACACTCTTGTACTAAGCACCCTGGACACTCTTGTACTCAGCACCCTGGACACTCTTGTACTAAGCACCCTGGACACTCTTGTACTCAGCACCCTGGCGACTCTTATACTCTGCACCCTGCCGACACTTGTACTCAGCACCCTGGACACTCATGTACTCTGCACCCTGGACACTCTTGCACTCAGCACCCTGGTGAATCTTGTACTCCGCACCCTGGACACTCTTGTACTCCGCACCCTGGTGACTCTTGTACTCCGCACCCTGGACACTCTTGTACTCCGCACCCTGGACACTCTGGTACTCCGCACCCTGGCGACTCTTGTACTCCGCACCCTGGACACTCTTGTACTCCGCACCCTGGCGACTCTTGTACTCCGCACCCTGGACACTCTTGTACTCCGCACCCTGGCGACTCTTGTACTCCGCACCCTGGACACTCTTGTACTCCACACCCTAACGACTCTTTAACTCCGCACCCTGGTGACTCTTGTACTCAGCACCCTGCCGACTCTTGTATTCCGCACACTGCCGACTCTTCTACTCCGCACCCTGGTGTCTCTTGTACTCAGAACCTGGCCAACTCTTGTACTCAGCACACTGGTGACTCTTGTTCTCCACACCCTGGGGACTCTTGTACTCCACACCCTGGTGACTATTGTACTCTGCAGCCTGCCGACTGTTGTACTCAGCACCCTGGTGACTTGTTCACAGCACCCTGCCGACTCTTTAACTCCGCACCCTGCCGACAGTTGCATTCAGCACCCTGCCGACTCTTGTACTCAGCACCCTGCCGACTCTTGTACTCCGCACCCTGCCGACTCTTGTATTCCGCACACTGCCGACTCTTGTACTCAGCACCCTGGACACTCTTGTACTCAGCACCCTGGACACTCTTGTACTAAGCACCCTGGACACTCTTGTACTCTGCACCCTGGCGACTCTTATACTCTGCACCCGGCCGACACTTGTACTCAGCACCCTGGACACTCATGTACTCTGCACCCTGGAAACTCTTGTACTCAGCACCCTGGTGAATCTTGTACTCCGCACCCTGGACACTCTTGTACTCCGCACCCTGGTGACTCTTGTACTCCGCACCCTGGACACTCTTGTACTCCGCACCCTGGACACTCTGGTACTCCGCACCCTGGCGACTCTTGTACTCCGCAGCCTGGACACTCTGGTACTCCGCACCCTGGCGACTCTTGTACTCCGCACCCTGGACACTCTTGTACTCCGCACCCTGGCGACTCTTGTACTCCGCACCCTGGACACTCTTGTACTCCGCACCCTGGCGACTCTTGTACTCCGCACCCTGGACACTCTTGTACTCCGCACCCTGGACACTCTTGTACTCTGCACCCTGCGGAATCTTGTATTCAGCACCCTGCCGACTCTTGTACTCCGCACCCTGGACACTCTTGTACTCCACACCCTAACGACTCTTTAACTCCGCACCCTGGTGACTCTTGTACTCAGCACCCTGCCGACTCTTGTATTCCGCACACTGCCGAATCTTCTACTCCGCACCCTGGTGTCTCTTGTACTCAGAACCTGGCCGACTCTTGTACTCCGCACCCTGCCGACTCTTGTATTCAGCACCCTGCCGACTCTTGTACTCAGCACCCTGCCGACTCTTGAACTCAGCACCCTGCCGACTATTGTTCTCCGCACCCTGGTGACTCTTCTACTCCGCACCCTGGCGACTCTTGTACTCAGCACCCTAGTGACTCTTGCGCTCAGCACCCTGCCGACTCTTGTACTCCGCACCCTTCCGACTCTTGTACTCCGCACCCTGGACACTCTTGTACTCCGCACCCTGGACACTCTTGTACTCCGCACCCTGGACACTCTTGTACTCCGCACCCTGGCGACTCTTGTACTCAGCACCCTGGACACTCTTGTACTCCGCACCCTGGACACTCTTGTACTCCGCACCCTGGACACTCTTGTACTCCGCACCCTGGCGACTCTTGTACTCAGCACCCTGGACACTCTTGTACTCAGCACCCTGGAACTCTTGTACTCAGCACCCTGGCGACTCTTATACTCTGCACCCTGCCGACACTTGTACTCAGCACCCTGGACACTCATGTACTCTGCACCCTGGACACTCTTGTACTCAGCACCCTGGTGAATCTTGTACTCCGCACCCTGGACACTCTTGTACTCCGCACCCTGGTGACTCTTGTACTCCGCACCCTGGACACTCTTGTACTCCGCACCCTGGACACTCTGGTACTCCGCACCCTGGCGACTCTTGTACTCCGCACCCTGGACACTCTTGTACTCCGCACCCTGGCGACTCTTGTACTCCGCATCCTGGACACTCTTGTACTCCGCACCCTGGCGACTCTTGTACTCCGCACCCTGGACACTCTTGTACTCCGCACCCTGGTGACTCTTGTACTCCGCACCCTGGACACTCTTGTACTCTGCACCCTGCGGAATCTTGTATTCAGCACCCTGCCGACTCTTGTACTCCGCACCCTGGACACTCTTGTACTCCACACCCTAACGACTCTTTAACTCCGCACCCTGGTGACTCTTGTACTCAGCACCCTGCCGACTCTTGTATTCCGCACACTGCCGACTCTTCTACTCCGCACCCTGGTGTCTCTTGTACTCAGAACCTGGCCAACTCTTGTACTCAGCACACTGGTGACTCTTGTTCTCCACACCCTGGGGACTCTTGTACTCCACACCCTGGTGACTATTGTACTCTGCAGCCTGCCGACTGTTGTACTCAGCACCCTGGTGACTCTTGTTCACAGCACACTGCCGACTCTTTAACTCCGCACCCTGCCGACTGTTGCATTCAGCACCCTGTCGACTCTTGTACTCCGCACCCTGGACACTCTTGTACTCCGCACCCTGGACACTCTTGTACTCCGCACCCTGGCGACTCTTGTACTCAGCACCCTGGACACTCTTGTACTAAGCACCCTGGACACTCTTGTACTCAGCACCCTGGACACTCTTGTACTAAGCACCCTGGACACTCTTGTACTCAGCACCCTGGCGACTCTTATACTCTGCACCCTGCCGACACTTGTACTCAGCACCCTGGACACTCATGTACTCTGCACCCTGGACACTCTTGCACTCAGCACCCTGGTGAATCTTGTACTCCGCACCCTGGACACTCTTGTACTCCGCACCCTGGTGACTCTTGTACTCCGCACCCTGGACACTCTTGTACTCCGCACCCTGGACACTCTGGTACTCCGCACCCTGGCGACTCTTGTACTCCGCACCCTGGACACTCTTGTACTCCGCACCCTGGCGACTCTTGTACTCCGCACCCTGGACACTCTTGTACTCCGCACCCTGGCGACTCTTGTACTCCGCACCCTGGACACTCTTGTACTCCGCACCCTGGTGACTCTTGTACTCCGCACCCTGGACACTCTTGTACTCTGCACCCTGCGGAATCTTGTATTCAGCACCCTGCCGACTCTTGTACTCCGCACCCTGGACACTCTTGTACTCCACACCCTAACGACTCTTTAACTCCGCACCCTGGTGACTCTTGTACTCAGCACCCTGCCGACTCTTGTATTCCGCACACTGCCGACTCTTCTACTCCGCACCCTGGTGTCTCTTGTACTCAGAACCTGGCCAACTCTTGTACTCAGCACACTGGTGACTCTTGTTCTCCACACCCTGGGGACTCTTGTACTCCACACCCTGGTGACTATTGTACTCTGCAGCCTGCCGACTGTTGTACTCAGCACCCTGGTGACTCTTGTTCACAGCACCCTGCCGACTCTTTAACTCCGCACCCTGCCGACTGTTGCATTCAGCACCCTGCCAACTCTTGTACTCAGCACCCTGCCGACTCTTGTACTCCGCACCCTGGCGACTCTTGTACTCCGCACCCTGGACACTCTTGTACTCCGCACCCTGGCGACTCTTGTACTCAGCACCCTGGACACTCTTGTACTCAGCACCCTGGACACTCTTGTACTCAGCACCCTGGACACTCTTGTACTAAGCACCCTGGACACTCTTGTACTCAGCACCCTGGCGACTCTTATACTCTGCACCCTGCCGACACTTGTACTCAGCACCCTGGACACTCATGTACTCTGCACCCTGGACACTCTTGTACTCAGCACCCTGGTGAATCTTGTACTCCGCACCCTGGACACTCTTGTACTCCGCACCCTGGTGACTCTTGTACTCCGCACCCTGGACACTCTTGTACTCCGCACCCTGGACACTCTGGTACTCCGCACCCTGGCGACTCTTGTACTCCGCACCCTGGACACTCTTGTACTCCGCACCCTGGCGACTCTTGTACTCCGCATCCTGGACACTCTTGTACTCCGCACCCTGGCGACTCTTGTACTCCGCACCCTGTACACTCTTGTACTCCGCACCCTGGTGACTCTTGTACTCCGCACCCTGGACACTCTTGTACTCTGCACCCTGCGGAATCTTGTATTCAGCACCCTGCCGACTCTTGTACTCCGCACCCTGGACACTCTTGTACTCCACACCCTAACGACTCTTTAACTCCGCACCCTGGTGACTCTTGTACTCAGCACCCTGCCGACTCTTGTATTCCGCACACTGCCGACTCTTCTACTCCGCACCCTGGTGTCTCTTGTACTCAGAACCTGGCCAACTCTTGTACTCAGCACACTGGTGACTCTTGTTCTCCACACCCTGGGGACTCTTGTACTCCACACCCTGGTGACTATTGTACTCTGCAGCCTGCCGACTGTTGTACTCAGCACCCTGGTGACTCTTGTTCACAGCACACTGCCGACTCTTTAACTCCGCACCCTGCCGACTGTTGCATTCAGCACCCTGTCGACTCTTGTACTCCGCACCCTGGACACTCTTGTACTCCGCACCCTGGACACTCTTGTACTCCGCACCCTGGACACTCTTGTACTCCGCACCCTGGCGACTCTTGTACTCAGCACCCTGGACACTCTTGTACTAAGCACCCTGGACACTCTTGTACTCAGCACCCTGGACACTCTTGTACTAAGCACCCTGGACACTCTTGTACTCAGCACCCTGGCGACTCTTATACTCTGCACCCTGCCGACACTTGTACTCAGCACCCTGGACACTCATGTACTCTGCACCCTGGACACTCTTGCACTCAGCACCCTGGTGAATCTTGTACTCCGCACCCTGGACACTCTTGTACTCCGCACCCTGGTGACTCTTGTACTCCGCACCCTGGACACTCTTGTACTCCGCACCCTGGACACTCTGGTACTCCGCACCCTGGCGACTCTTGTACTCCGCACCCTGGACACTCTTGTACTCCGCACCCTGGCGACTCTTGTACTCCGCACCCTGGACACTCTTGTACTCCGCACCCTGGCGACTCTTGTACTCCGCACCCTGGACACTCTTGTACTCCGCACCCTGGTGACTCTTGTACTCCGCACCCTGGACACTCTTGTACTCTGCACCCTGAGGAATCTTGTATTCAGCACCCTGCCGACTCTTGTACTCCGCACCCTGGACACTCTTGTACTCCACACCCTAACGACTCTTTAACTCCGCACCCTGGTGACTCTTGTACTCAGCACCCTGCCAACTCTTGTATTCCGCACACTGCCGACTCTTCTACTCCGCACCCTGGTGTCTCTTGTACTCAGAACCTGGCCAACTCTTGTACTCAGCACACTGGTGACTCTTGTTCTCCACACCCTGGGGACTCTTGTACTCCACACCCTGGTGACTATTGTACTCTGCAGCCTGCCGACTGTTGTACTCAGCACCCTGGTGACTCTTGTTCACAGCACCCTGCCGACTCTTTAACTCCGCACCCTGCCGACTGTTGCATTCAGCACCCTGCCAACTCTTGTACTCAGCACCCTGCCGACTCTTGTACTCCGCACCCTGGCGACTCTTGTACTCCGCACCCTGGACACTCTTGTACTCCGCACCCTGGCGACTCTTGTACTCCGCACCCTGGACACTCTTGTACTCCGCACCCTGGACACTCTTGTACTCTGCACCCTGCGGAATCTTGTATTCAGCACCCTGCCGACTCTTGTACTCCGCACCCTGGACACTCTTGTACTCCACACCCTAACGACTCTTTAACTCCGCACCCTGGTGACTCTTGTACTCAGCACCCTGCCGACTCTTGTATTCCGCACACTGCCGAATCTTCTACTCCGCACCCTGGTGTCTCTTGTACTCAGAACCTGGCCGACTCTTGTACTCCGCACCCTGCCGACTCTTGTATTCAGCACCCTGCCGACTCTTGTACTCAGCACCCTGCCGACTCTTGAACTCAGCACCCTGCCGACTATTCTTCTCCGCACCCTGGTGACTCTTCTACTCCGCACCCTGGCGACTCTTGTACTCAGCACCCTAGTGACTCTTGCACTCAGCACCCTGCCGACTCTTGTACTCCGCACCCTGCCGACTCTTGTACTCCGCACCCTGGACACTCTTGTACTCCGCACCCTGGACACTCTTGTACTCCGCACCCTGGACACTCTTGTACTCCGCACCCTGGCGACTCTTGTACTCAGCACCCTGGACACTCTTGTACTAAGCACCCTGGACACTCTTGTACTCAGCACCCTGGCGACTCTTATACTCTGCACCCTGCCGACACTTGTACTCAGCACCCTGGTGAATCTTGTACTCCGCACCCTGGACACTCTTGTACTCCGCACCCTGGTGACTCTTGTACTCCGCACCCTGGACACTCTTGTACTCCGCACCCTGGACACTCTGGTACTCCGCACCCTGGCGACTCTTGTACTCCGCACCCTGGACACTCTTGTACTCCGCACCCTGGCGACTCTTGTACTCCGCATCCTGGACACTCTTGTACTCCGCACCCTGGCGACTCTTGTACTCCGCACCCTGGACACTCTTGTACTCCGCACCCTGGTGACTCTTGTACTCCGCACCCTGGACACTCTTGTACTCTGCACCCTGCGGAATCTTGTATTCAGCACCCTGCCGACTCTTGTATTCCGCACACTGCCGACTCTTCTACTCCGCACCCTGGTGTCTCTTGTACTCAGAACCTGGCCAACTCTTGTACTCAGCACACTGGTGACTCTTGTTCTCCACACCCTGGGGACTCTTGTACTCCACACCCTGGTGACTATTGTACTCTGCAGCCTGCCGACTGTTGTACTCAGCACCCTGGTGACTCTTGTTCACAGCACCCTGCCGACTCTTTAACTCCGCACCCTGCCGACTGTTGCATTCAGCACCCTGTCGACTCTTGTACTCCGCACCCTGGACACTCTTGTACTCCGCACCCTGGACACTCTTGTACTCCGCACCCTGGACACTCTTGTACTCCGCACCCTGGCGACTCTTGTACTCAGCACCCTGGACACTCTTGTACTAAGCACCCTGGACACTCTTGTACTCAGCACCCTGGACACTCTTGTACTAAGCACCCTGGACACTCTTGTACTCAGCACCCTGGCGACTCTTATACTCTGCACCCTGCCGACACTTGTACTCAGCACCCTGGACACTCATGTACTCTGCACCCTGGACACTCTTGCACTCAGCACCCTGGTGAATCTTGTACTCCGCACCCTGGACACTCTTGTACTCCGCACCCTGGTGACTCTTGTACTCCGCACCCTGGACACTCTTGTACTCCGCACCCTGGACACTCTGGTACTCCGCACCCTGGCGACTCTTGTACTCCGCACCCTGGACACTCTTGTACTCCGCACCCTGGCGACTCTTGTACTCCGCACCCTGGACACTCTTGTACTCCGCACCCTGGCGACTCTTGTACTCCGCACCCTGGACACTATTGTACTCCGCACCCTGGTGACTCTTGTACTCCGCACCCTGGACACTCTTGTACTCTGCACCCTGCGGAATCTTGTATTCAGCACCCTGCCGACTCTTGTACTCCGCACCCTGGACACTCTTGTACTCCACACCCTAACGACTCTTTAACTCCGCACCCTGGTGACTCTTGTACTCAGCACCCTGCCGACTCTTGTATTCCGCACACTGCCGACTCTTCTACTCCGCACCCTGGTGTCTCTTGTACTCAGAACCTGGCCAACTCTTGTACTCAGCACACTGGTGACTCTTGTTCTCCACACCCTGGGGACTCTTGTACTCCACACCCTGGTGACTATTGTACTCTGCAGCCTGCCGACTCTTGTACTCCGCACCCTGGACACTCTTGTACTCCACACCCTAACGACTCTTTAACTCCGCACCCTGGTGACTCTTGTACTCAGCACCCTGCCGACTCTTGTATTCCGCACACTGCCGACTCTTCTACTCCGCACCCTGGTGTCTCTTGTACTCAGAACCTGGCCAACTCTTGTACTCAGCACCCTGGACACTCATGTACTCTGCACCCTGGACACTCTTGCACTCAGCACCCTGGTGAATCTTGTACTCCGCACCCTGGACACTCTTGTACTCCGCACCCTGGTGACTCTTGTACTCCGCACCCTGGACACTCTTGTACTCCGCACCCTGGACACTCTGGTACTCCGCACCCTGGCGACTCTTGTACTCCGCACCCTGGACACTCTTGTACTCCGCACCCTGGCGACTCTTGTACTCCGCACCCTGGACACTCTTGTACTCCGCACCCTGGCGACTCTTGTACTCCGCACCCTGGACACTCTTGTACTCCGCACCCTGGTGACTCTTGTACTCCGCACCCTGGACACTCTTGTACTCTGCACCCTGAGGAATCTTGTATTCAGCACCCTGCCGACTCTTGTACTCCGCACCCTGGACACTCTTGTACTCCACACCCTAACGACTCTTTAACTCCGCACCCTGGTGACTCTTGTACTCAGCACCCTGCCAACTCTTGTATTCCGCACACTGCCGACTCTTCTACTCCGCACCCTGGTGTCTCTTGTACTCAGAACCTGGCCAACTCTTGTACTCAGCACACTGGTGACTCTTGTTCTCCACACCCTGGGGACTCTTGTACTCCACACCCTGGTGACTATTGTACTCTGCAGCCTGCCGACTGTTGTACTCAGCACCCTGGTGACTCTTGTTCACAGCACCCTGCCGACTCTTTAACTCCGCACCCTGCCGACTGTTGCATTCAGCACCCTGCCAACTCTTGTACTCAGCACCCTGCCGACTCTTGTACTCCGCACCCTGGCGACTCTTGTACTCCGCACCCTGGACACTCTTGTACTCCGCACCCTGGCGACTCTTGTACTCCGCACCCTGGACACTCTTGTACTCCGCACCCTGGACACTCTTGTACTCTGCACCCTGCGGAATCTTGTATTCAGCACCCTGCCGACTCTTGTACTCCGCACCCTGGACACTCTTGTACTCCACACCCTAACGACTCTTTAACTCCGCACCCTGGTGACTCTTGTACTCAGCACCCTGCCGACTCTTGTATTCCGCACACTGCCGAATCTTCTACTCCGCACCCTGGTGTCTCTTGTACTCAGAACCTGGCCGACTCTTGTACTCCGCACCCTGCCGACTCTTGTATTCAGCACCCTGCCGACTCTTGTACTCAGCACCCTGCCGACTCTTGAACTCAGCACCCTGCCGACTATTCTTCTCCGCACCCTGGCGACTCTTGTACTCAGCACCCTAGTGACTCTTGCACTCAGCACCCTGCCGACTCTTGTACTCCGCACCCTGCCGACTCTTGTACTCCGCACCCTGGACACTCTTGTACTCCGCACCCTGGACACTCTTGTACTCCGCACCCTGGACACTCTTGTACTCCGCACCCTGGCGACTCTTGTACTCAGCACCCTGGACACTCTTGTACTAAGCACCCTGGACACTCTTGTACTCAGCACCCTGGCGACTCTTATACTCTGCACCCTGCCGACACTTGTACTCAGCACCCTGGTGAATCTTGTACTCCGCACCCTGGACACTCTTGTACTCCGCACCCTGGTGACTCTTGTACTCCGCACCCTGGACACTCTTGTACTCCGCACCCTGGACACTCTGGTACTCCGCACCCTGGCGACTCTTGTACTCCGCACCCTGGACACTCTTGTACTCCGCACCCTGGCGACTCTTGTACTCCGCATCCTGGACACTCTTGTACTCCGCACCCTGGCGACTCTTGTACTCCGCACCCTGGACACTCTTGTACTCCGCACCCTGGTGACTCTTGTACTCCGCACCCTGGACTCTCTTGTACTCTGCACCCTGCGGAATCTTGTATTCAGCACCCTGCCGACTCTTGTACTCCGCACCCTGGACACTCTTGTACTCCACACCCTAACGACTCTTTAACTCCGCACCCTGGTGACTCTTGTACTCAGCACACTGCCGACTCTTCTACTCCGCACCCTGGTGTCTCTTGTACTCAGAACCTGGCCAACTCTTGTACTCAGCACACTGGTGACTCTTGTTCTCCACACCCTGGGGACTCTTGTACTCCACACCCTGGTGACTATTGTACTCTGCAGCCTGCCGACTGTTGTACTCAGCACCCTGGTGACTCTTGTTCACAGCACCCTGCCGACTCTTTAACTCCGCACCCTGCCGACTGTTGCATTCAGCACCCTGTCGACTCTTGTACTCCGCACCCTGGACACTCTTGTACTCCGCACCCTGGACACTCTTGTACTCCGCACCCTGGACACTCTTGTACTCCGCACCCTGGCGACTCTTGTACTCAGCACCCTGGACACTCTTGTACTAAGCACCCTGGACACTCTTGTACTCAGCACCCTGGACACTCTTGTACTAAGCACCCTGGACACTCTTGTACTCAGCACCCTGGCGACTCTTATACTCTGCACCCTGCCGACACTTGTACTCAGCACCCTGGACACTCATGTACTCTGCACCCTGGACACTCTTGCACTCAGCACCCTGGTGAATCTTGTACTCCGCACCCTGGACACTCTTGTACTCCGCACCCTGGTGACTCTTGTACTCCGCACCCTGGACACTCTTGTACTCCGCACCCTGGACACTCTGGTACTCCGCACCCTGGCGACTCTTGTACTCCGCACCCTGGACACTCTTGTACTCCGCACCCTGGCGACTCTTGTACTCCGCACCCTGGACACTCTTGTACTCCGCACCCTGGCGACTCTTGTACTCCGCACCCTGGACACTATTGTACTCCGCACCCTGGTGACTCTTGTACTCCGCACCCTGGACACTCTTGTACTCTGCACCCTGCGGAATCTTGTATTCAGCACCCTGCCGACTCTTGTACTCCGCACCCTGGTCACTCTTGTACTCCACACCCTAACGACTCTTTAACTCCGCACCCTGGTGACTCTTGTACTCAGCACCCTGCCGACTCTTGTATTCCGCACACTGCCGACTCTTCTACTCCGCACCCTGGTGTCTCTTGTACTCAGAACCTGGCCAACTCTTGTACTCAGCACACTGGTGACTCTTGTTCTCCACACCCTGGGGACTCTTGTACTCCACACCCTGGTGACTATTGTACTCTGCAGCCTGCCGACTGTTGCACTCAGCACCCTGGTGACTCTTGTTCACAGCACCCTGCCGACTCTTTAACTCCGCACCCTGCCGACTGTTGCATTCAGCACCCTGCCAACTCTTGTACTCAGCACCCTGCCGACTCTTGTACTCCGCACCCTGGCGACTCTTGTTCTCCGCACCCTGGACACTCTTGTACTCAGCACCCTGGTGAATCTTGTACTCCGCACCCTGGACACTCTTGTACTCCGCACCCTGGTGACTCTTGTACTCCGCACCCTGGACACTCTTGTACTCCGCACCCTGGACACTCTGGTACTCCGCACCCTGGCGACTCTTGTACTCCGCAGCCTGGACACTCTGGTACTCCGCACCCTGGCGACTCTTGTACTCCGCACCCTGGACACTCTTGTACTCCGCACCCTGGCGACTCTTGTACTCCGCATCCTGGACACTCTTGTACTCCGCACCCTGGTGACTCTTGTACTCCGCACCCTGGACACTCTTGTACTCTGCACCCTGCGGAATCTTGTATTCAGCACCCTGCCGACTCTTGTACTCCGCACCCTGGACACTCTTGTACTCCACACCCTAACGACTCTTTAACTCCGCACCCTGGTGACTCTTGTACTCAGCACCCTGCCGACTCTTGTATTCCGCACACTGCCGACTCTTCTACTCCGCACCCTGGTGTCTCTTGTACTCAGAACCTGGCCAACTCTTGTACTCAGCACACTGGTGACTCTTGTTCTCCACACCCTGGGGACTCTTGTACTCCACACCCTGGTGACTATTGTACTCTGCAGCCTGCCGACTGTTGTACTCAGCACCCTGGTGACTCTTGTTCACAGCACCCTGCCGACTCTTTAACTCCGCACCCTGCCGACTGTTGCATTCAGCACCCTGCCAACTCTTGTACTCAGCACCCTGCCGACTCTTGTACTCCGCACCCTGGCGACTCTTGTTCTCCGCACCCTGGACACTCTTGTACTCAGCACCCTGGTGAATCTTGTACTCCGCACCCTGGACACTCTTGTACTCCGCACCCTGGTGACTCTTGTACTCCGCACCCTGGACACTCTTGTACTCCGCACCCTGGACACTCTGGTACTCCGCACCCTGGCGACTCTTGTACTCCGCAGCCTGGACACTCTGGTACTCCGCACCCTGGCGACTCTTGTACTCCGCACCCTGGACACTCTTGTACTCCGCACCCTGGCGACTCTTGTACTCCGCATCCTGGACACTCTTGTACTCCGCACCCTGGTGACTCTTGTACTCCGCACCCTGGACACTCTTGTACTCTGCACCCTGCGGAATCTTGTATTCAGCACCCTGCCGACTCTTGTACTCCGCACCCTGGACACTCTTGTACTCCACACCCTAACGACTCTTTAACTCCGCACCCTGGTGACTCTTGTACTCAGCACCCTGCCGACTCTTGTATTCCGCACACTGCCGAATCTTCTACTCCGCACCCTGGTGTCTCTTGTACTCAGAACCTGGCCGACTCTTGTACTCCGCACCCTGCCGACTCTTGTATTCAGCACCCTGCCGACTCTTGTACTCAGCACCCTGCCGACTCTTGAACTCCGCACCCTGCCGACTATTGTTCTCCGCACCCTGGTGACTCTTCTACTCCGCACCCTGGCGACTCTTGTACTCAGCACCCTAGTGACTCTTGCACTCAGCACCCTGCCGACTCTTGTACTCCGCACCCTGCCGACTCTTGTACTCCGCACCCTGGACACTCTTGTACTCCGCACCCTGGACACTCTTGTACTCCGCACCCTGGACACTCTTGTACTCCGCACCCTGGCGACTCTTGTACTCAGCACCCTGGACACTCTTGTACTAAGCACCCTGGACACTCTTGTACTCAGCACCCTGGCGACTCTTATACTCTGCACCCTGCCGACACTTGTACTCAGCACCCTGGACACTCATGTACTCTGCACCCTGGACACTCTTGTACTCAGCACCCTGGTGAATCTTGTACTCCGCACCCTGGACACTCTTGTACTCCGCACCCTGGTGACTCTTGTACTCCGCACCCTGGTCACTCTTGTACTCCGCACCCTGGACACTCTGGTACTCCGCACCCTGGCGACTCTTGTACTCCGCACCCTGGACACTCTTGTACTCCGCACCCTGGCGACTCTTGTACTCCGCATCCTGGACACTCTTGTACTCCGCACCCTGGCGACTCTTGTACTCCGCACCCTGGACACTCTTGTACTCCGCACCCTGGTGACTCTTGTACTCCGCACCCTGGACACTCTTGTACTCTGCACCCTGCGGAATCTTGTATTCAGCACCCTGCCGACTCTTGTACTCCGCACCCTGGACACTCTTGTACTCCACACCCTAACGACTCTTTAACTCCGCACCCTGGTGACTCTTGTACTCAGCACCCTGCCGACTCTTGTATTCCGCACACTGCCGACTCTTCTACTCCGCACCCTGGTGTCTCTTGTACTCAGAACCTGGCCAACTCTTGTACTCAGCACACTGGTGACTCTTGTTCTCCACACCCTGGGGACTCTTGTACTCCACACCCTGGTGACTATTGTACTCTGCAGCCTGCCGACTGTTGTACTCAGCACCCTGGTGACTCTTGTTCACAGCACCCTGCCGACTCTTTAACTCCGCACCCTGCCGACTGTTGCATTCAGCACCCTGCCGACTCTTGTACTCAGCACCCTGCCGACTCTTGTACTCCGCACCCTGGCGACTCTTGTTCTCCGCACCCTGGACACTCTTGTACTCCGCACCCTGCCGACTCTTGTATTCCGCACACTGCCGACTCTTGAACTCAGCACCCTGCCGACTATTGTTCTCCGCACCCTAGTGACTCTTGCACTCAGCACCCTGTCGACTCTTGTACTCCGCACCCTGGTGACTCTTGTACTCTGCACCCTGGCGACTCTTGTACTCTGCACCCTGGTGAACCTTGTACTCCGCACCCTGGTGACTCTTGTACTCCGCACCCTGGCGACTCTTGTACTCTGCACCCTGCCGACTCTTGTTCTCCGCACCCTGGACACTCTTGTACTCCGCACCCTGCCGACTCTTTTACTCCGCACCCTGCCGACTCTTGTATTCCGCACACTGCCGACTCTTGAACTCCGCACCCTGGTGACTCTTCTACTCAGCACCCTGGCGACTCTTGTACTCAGCACCCTGTCGACTCTTTAACTCCGCACCCTGGCGACTCTTGTACTCCGCACCCTGGCGACTCTTGTACTCCGCACCCTGCCGACTCTTGTACTCCGCACCCTGGCGACTCTTGTACTCCGCACCCTGGTGACTCTTGTACTCCGCACCCTGCCGACTCTTGTACTCCGCACCCTGGTGACTCTTGTACTCAGCACCCTGCGGAATCTTGTACTCCGCACCCTGCCGACTCCTGAACTCAGCACCCTGGTGACTATTGTTCACAGCACCCTGCCGACTGTTTAACTCCGCACCCTGGTGACTATTGTTCACAGCACCCTGCCGACTCTTGTATTCAGCACCCTGGACACTCTTATACTCCGCACCCTGCCGACTCTTGTACTCAGCACCCTGCCGACTCTTGTATTCCGCACACTGCCGACTCTTCTACTCCGCACCCTGGTGTCTCTTGTACTCAAAACCTGGCCAACTCTTGTACTCAGCACACTGGTGACTCATGTTCTCCGCACCCTGGGGACTCTTGTACTCCACACCCTGGCGACTCTTGTACTCCGCACCCTGGCGACTGTTGTACTCAGCACCCTGGTGACTCTTGTTCACAGCACCCTGCCGACTCTTTAACTCTGCACCCTGGACACTCTTGTACTCAGCACCCTGCCGACTCTTGTACTCCGCACCCTGGTGACTCTTGTACTCCGCACCCTGGCGACTCTTGTACTCTGCACCCTGGACAATCTTGTGCTCTGCACCCTGGCGAATCTTGTACTCAGCACCCTGCGACACTTGTACTCCGCACCCTGCCGACTCTTATACTCTTGTACTCCGCACCCTGGTGACTCTTGTACTCCGCACACTGGCGACTCTTGTACTCCGCACCCTGGCGACTCTTGTACTCCGCACCCTGGACACTCTTGTACTCAGCACCCTGGACACTCTTGTACTCAGCACCCTGGACACTCTTGTACTCCGCACCGTGGACACTCTTGTACTAAGCACCCTGGACACTCTTGTACTCTGCACCCTGGCGACTCTTATACTCTGCACCCGGCCGACACTTGTACTCAGCACCCTGGACACTCATGTGCTCTGCACCCTGGACACTCTTGTACTCAGCACCCTGGTGAATCTTGTACTCCGCACCCTGGACACTCTTGTACTCCGCACCCTGGTGACTCTTGTACTCCGCACCCTGGACACTCTTGTACTCCGCACCCTGGACACTCTGGTACTCCGCACCCTGGCGACTCTTGTACTCCGCACCCTGGACACTCTGGTACTCCGCACCCTGGCGACTCTTGTACTCCGCACCCTGGACACTCTTGTACTCCGCACCCTGGCGACTCTTGTACTCCGCACCCTGGACACTCTTGTACTCCGCACCCTGGCGACTCTTGTACTCTGCACACTGGCGACTCTTGTACTCCGCACCCTGGCGACTCTTGTACTCCGCACCCTGGACACTCTTGTACTCCGCACCCTGGCGACTCTTGTACTCTGCACACTGTCGACTCTTTAACTCCGCACCCTGGCGACTCTTGTACTCCGCACCCTGGCGACTCTTGTACTCCGCACCCTGCCGACTCTTGTACTCCGCACCCTGGCGACTCTTGTACTCCGCACCCTGGTGACTCTTGTACTCCGCACCCTGCCGACTCTTGTACTCCGCACCCTGGTGACTCTTGTACTCAGCACCCTGCGGAATCTTGTACTCCGCACCCTGCCGACTCCTGAACTCAGCACCCTGGTGACTATTGTTCACAGCACCCTGCCGACTGTTTAACTCCGCACCCTGGTGACTATTGTTCACAGCACCCTGCCGACTCTTGTATTCAGCACCCTGGACACTCTTATACTCCGCACCCTGCCGACTCTTGTACTCAGCACCCTGCCGACTCTTGTACTCAGCACCCTGCCGACTCTTGTATTCCGCACACTGCCGACTCTTCTACTCCGCACCCTGGTGTCTCTTGTACTCAGAACCTGGCCAACTCTTGTACTCAGCACACTGGTGACTCTTGTTCTCCGCACCCTGGGGACTCTTGTACTCCACACCCTGGCGACTCTTGTACTCCGCACCCTGGCGACTGTTGTACTCAGCACCCTGGTGACTCTTGTTCACAGCACCCTGCCGACTCTTTAACTCTGCACCGTGGACACTCTTGTACTCAGCACCCTGCCGACTCTTGTACTCCGCACCCTGGTGACTCTTGTACTCCGCACCCTGGCGACTCTTGTACTCTGCACCCTGGACACTCTTGTGCTCTGCACCCTGGCGAATCTTGTACTCAGCACCCTGCGACACTTGTACTCCGCACCCTGCCGACTCTTATACTCTTGTACTCAGCACCCTGGTGACTCTTGTTCACAGCACCCTGCCGACTCTTTAACTCTGCACCCTGGACACTCTTGTACTCAGCACCCTGCCGACTCTTGTACTCCGCACACTGGCGACTCTTGTACTCCGCACCCTGGTGACTCTTGTACTCCGCACCCTGGACACTCTTGTACTCAGCACCCTGGACACTCTTGTACTCAGCACCCTGGACACTCTTGTACTCCGCACCGTGGACACTCTTGTACTAAGCACCCTGGACACTCTGGTACTCCGCACCCTGGCGACTCTTGTACTCCGCACCCTGGACACTCTTGTACTCCGCACCCTGGCGACTCTTGTACTCCGCACCCTGGACACTCTTGTACACCGCACCCTGGCGACTCTTGTACTCTGCACACTGGCGACTCTTGTACTCCGCACCCTGGCGACTCTTGTACTCTGCACACTGGCGACTCTTGTACTCCGCACCCTGGTGACTCTTGTACTCCGCACCCTGGACACTCTTGTACTCCGCACCCTGGCGACTCTTGTACTCCGCACCCTGGACACTCTTGTACTCCGCACCCTGGACACTCTTGTACTCTGCACCCTGCGGAATCTTGTATTCAGCACCCTGCCGACTCTTGTACTCCGCACCCTGGACACTCTTGTACTCCACACCCTAACGACTCTTTAACTCCGCACCCTGGTGACTCTTGTACTCAGCACCCTGCCGACTCTTGTATTCCGCACACTGCCGACTCTTCTACTCCGCACCCTGGTGTCTCTTGTACTCAGAACCTGGCCAACTCTTGTACTCAGCACACTGGTGACTCTTGTTCTCCACACCCTGGGGACTCTTGTACTCCACACCCTGGCGACTATTGTACTCTGCAGCCTGCCGACTGTTGTACTCAGCACCCTGGTGACTCTTGTTCACAGCACCCTGCCGACTCTTTAACTCCGCACCCTGCCGACTTTTGTACTCAGCACCCTGCCGACTCTTGTACTCAGCACCCTGCCGACTCTTGTACTCCGCACCCTGGCGACTCTTGTTCTCCGCACCCTGGACACTCTTGTACTCCGCACCCTGCCGACTCTTGTATTCCGCACCCTGGACACTCTTGTACTCCGCACACTGCCGACTCTTGAACTCAGCACCCTGCCGACTATTGTTCTCCGCACCCTGGTGACTCTTCTACTCCGCACCCTAGTGACTCTTGTACTCCGCACCCTGGTGACTCTTGTACTCAGCACCCTGCCGACTCCTGAACTCAGCACCCTGGTGACTCTTGTACTCAGCACCCTGCCGACTCTTGTATTCCGCACACTGCCGACTCTTCTACTCCGCACCCTGGTGTCTCTTGTACTCTGCACCCTGGACACTCTTGTACTAAGCACCCTGGACACTCTTGTACTAAGCACCCTGGACACTCTTGTACTCAGCACCCTGGACACTCTTGTACTAAGCACCCTGGACACTCTTGTACTCTGCACCCTGGACACTCTTGTACTCCGCACCATGGACACTCTTGTACTCAGCACCCTGCCGAATCTTATACTCAGCACCCTGGACACTCTTGTACTCCGCACCCTGGACACTCTTGTACTCCGCACCCTGTACACTCTTGTACTCCGCACCCTGGACACTCATGTACTCTGCACCCTGGACACTCTTGTACTAAGCACCCTGGTGAATCTTGTACTCTGCACCCTGCGGAATCTTGTATTCAGCACCCTGCCGACTCTTGTACTCCGCACCCTGGACACTCTTGTACTCCACACCCTAACGACTCTTTAACTCCGCACCCTGGTGACTCTTGTACTCAGCACCCTGCCGACTCTTGTATTCCGCACACTGCCGAATCTTCTACTCCGCACCCTGGTGTCTCTTGTACTCAGAACCTGGCCGACTCTTGTACTCCGCACCCTGCCGACTCTTGTATTCAGCACCCTGCCGACTCTTGTACTCAGCACCCTGCCGACTCTTGAACTCAGCACCCTGCCGACTATTGTTCTCCGCACCCTGGTGACTCTTCTACTCCGCACCCTGGCGACTCTTGTACTCAGCACCCTAGTGACTCTTGCACTCAGCACCCTGCCGACTCTTGTACTCCGCACCCTGCCGACTCTTGTACTCCGCACCCTGGACACTCTTGTACTCCGCACCCTGGACACTCTTGTACTCCGCACCCTGGACACTCTTGTACTCCGCACCCTGGCGACTCTTGTACTCAGCACCCTGGACACTCTTGTACTAAGCACCCTGGACACTCTTGTACTCAGCACCCTGGCGACTCTTATACTCTGCACCCTGCCGACACTTGTACTCAGCACCCTGGTGAATCTTGTACTCCGCACCCTGGACACTCTTGTACTCCGCACCCTGGTGACTCTTGTACTCCGCACCCTGGACACTCTTGTACTCCGCACCCTGGACACTCTTGTACTCCGCACCCTGGTGACTCTTGTACTCCGCACCCTGGACACTCTTGTACTCCGCACCCTGGACACTCTGGTACTCCGCACCCTGGCGACTCTTGTACTCCGCACCCTGGACACTCTTGTACTCCGCACCCTGGCGACTCTTGTACTCCGCATCCTGGACACTCTTGTATTCCGCACCCTGGCGACTCTTGTACTCCGCACCCTGGACACTCTTGTACTCCGCACCCTGGTGACTCTTGTACTCCGCACCCTGGACACTCTTGTACTCTGCACCCTGCGGAATCTTGTATTCAGCACCCTGCCGACTCTTGTACTCCGCACCCTGGACACTCTTGTACTCCACACCCTAACGACTCTTTAACTCCGCACCCTGGTGACTCTTGTACTCAGCACCCTGCCGACTCTTGTATTCCGCACACTGCCGACTCTTCTACTCCGCACCCTGGTGTCTCTTGTACTCAGAACCTGGCCAACTCTTGTACTCAGCACACTGGTGACTCTTGTTCTCCACACCCTGGGGACTCTTGTACTCCACACCCTGGTGACTATTGTACTCTGCAGCCTGCCGACTGTTGTACTCAGCACCCTGGTGACTCTTGTTCACAGCACACTGCCGACTCTTTAACTCCGCACCCTGCCGACTGTTGCATTCAGCACCCTGTCGACTCTTGTACTCCGCACCCTGGACACTCTTGTACTCCGCACCCTGGACACTCTTGTACTCCGCACCCTGGACACTCTTGTACTCCGCACCCTGGCGACTCTTGTACTCAGCACCCTGGACACTCTTGTACTAAGCACCCTGGACACTCTTGTACTCAGCACCCTGGACACTCTTGTACTAAGCACCCTGGACACTCTTGTACTCAGCACCCTGGCGACTCTTATACTCTGCACCCTGCCGACACTTGTACTCAGCACCCTGGACACTCATGTACTCTGCACCCTGGACACTCTTGCACTCAGCACCCTGGTGAATCTTGTACTCCGCACCCTGGACACTCTTGTACTCCGCACCCTGGTGACTCTTGTACTCCGCACCCTGGACACTCTTGTACTCCGCACCCTGGACACTCTGGTACTCCGCACCCTGGCGACTCTTGTACTCCGCACCCTGGACACTCTTGTACTCCGCACCCTGGCGACTCTTGTACTGCGCACCCTGGACACTCTTGTACTCCGCACCCTGGCGACTCTTGTACTCCGCACCCTGGACACTCTTGTACTCCGCACCCTGGTGACTCTTGTACTCCGCACCCTGGACACTCTTGTACTCTGCACCCTGCGGAATCTTGTATTCAGCACCCTGCCGACTCTTGTACTCCGCACCCTGGACACTCTTGTACTCCACACCCTAACGACTCTTTAACTCCGCACCCTGGTGACTCTTGTACTCAGCACCCTGCCGACTCTTGTATTCCGCACACTGCCGACTCTTCTACTCCGCACCCTGGTGTCTCTTGTACTCAGAACCTGGCCAACTCTTGTACTCAGCACACTGGTGACTCTTGTTCTCCACACCCTGGGGACTCTTGTACTCCACACCCTGGTGACTATTGTACTCTGCAGCCTGCCGACTGTTGTACTCAGCACCCTGGTGACTCTTGTTCACAGCACCCTGCCGAGTCTTTAACTCCGCACCCTGCCGACTGTTGCATTCAGCACCCTGTCGACTCTTGTACTCCGCACCCTGGACACTCTTGTACTCCGCACCCTGGACACTCTTGTACTCCGCACCCTGGCGACTCTTGTACTCAGCACCCTGGACACTCTTGTACTAAGCACCCTGGACACTCTTGTACTCAGCACCCTGGACACTCTTGTACTAAGCACCCTGGACACTCTTGTACTCAGCACCCTGGCGACTCTTATACTCTGCACCCTGCCGACACTTGTACTCAGCACCCTGGACACTCATGTACTCTGCACCCTGGACACTCTTGCACTCAGCACCCTGGTGAATCTTGTACTCCGCACCCTGGACACTCTTGTACTCCGCACCCTGGTGACTCTTGTACTCCGCACCCTGGACACTCTTGTACTCCGCACCCTGGACACTCTGGTACTCCGCACCCTGGCGACTCTTCTACTCCGCACCCTGGACACTCTTGTACTCCGCACCCTGGCGACTCTTGTACTGCGCACCCTGGACACTCTTGTACTCCGCACCCTGGCGACTCTTGTACTCCGCACCCTGGACACTCTTGTACTCGGCACCCTGGTGACTCTTGTACTCCGCACCCTGGACACTCTTGTACTCTGCACCCTGCGGAATCTTGTATTCAGCACCCTGCCGACTCTTGTACTCCGCACCCTGGACACTCTTGTACTCCACACCCTAACGACTCTTTAACTCCGCACCCTGGTGACTCTTGTACTCAGCACCCTGCCGACTCTTGTATTCCGCACACTGCCGACTCTTCTACTCCGCACCCTGGTGTCTCTTGTACTCAGAACCTGGCCAACTCTTGTACTCAGCACACTGGTGACTCTTGTTCTCCACACCCTGGGGACTCTTGTACTCCACACCCTGGTGACTATTGTACTCTGCAGCCTGCCGACTGTTGTACTCAGCACCCTGGTGACTCTTGTTCACAGCACCCTGCCGACTCTTTAACTCCGCACCCTGCCGACTGTTGCATTCAGCACCCTGCCAACTCTTGTACTCTGCACCCTGCCGACTCTTGTACTCCGCACCCTGGCGACTCTTGTTCTCCGCACCCTGGACACTCTTGTACTCAGCACCCTGGTGAATCTTGTACTCCGCACCCTGGACACTCTTGTACTCTGCACACTGGTGACTCTTGTACTCCGCACCCTGGACACTCTTGTACTCCGCACCCTGGACACTCTGGTACTCCGCACCCTGGCGACTCTTGTACTCCGCAGCCTGGACACTCTGGTACTCCGCACCCTGGCGACTCTTGTACTCCGCACCCTGGACACTCTTGTACTCCGCACCCTGGCGACTCTTGTACTCCGCACCCTGGACACTCTTGTACTCCGCACCCTGGTGACTCTTGTACTCCGCACCCTGGACACTCTTGTACTCTGCACCCTGCGGAATCTTGTATTCAGCACCCTGCCGACTCTTGTACTCCGCACCCTGGACACTCTTGTACTCCACACCCTAACGACTCTTTAACTCCGCACCCTGGTTACTCTTGTACTCAGCACCCTGCCGACTCTTGTATTCCGCACACTGCCGAATCTTCTACTCCGCACCCTGGTGTCTCTTGTACTCAGAACCTGGCCGACTCTTGTACTCCGCACCCTGCCGACTCTTGTATTCAGCACCCTGCCGACTCTTGTACTCAGCACCCTGCCGACTCTTGAACTCCGCACCCTGCCGACTATTGTTCTCCGCACCCTGGTGACTCTTCTACTCCGCACCCTGGCGACTCTTGTACTCAGCACCCTAGTGACTCTTGCACTCAGCACCCTGCCGACTCTTGTACTCCGCACCCTGCCGACTCTTGTACTCCGCACCCTGGACACTCTTGTACTCCGCACCCTGGACACTCTTGTACTCCGCACCCTGGACACTCTTGTACTCAGCACCCTGGACACTCTTGTACTAAGCACCCTGGACACTCTTGTACTCCGCACCCTGCCGACTCTTGTACTCCGCACCCTGGCGACTCTTGTACTCCGCACCCTGGTGACTCTTGTACTCCGCACCCTGCCGACTCTTGTACTCCGCACCCTGGTGACTCTTGTACTCAGCACCCTGCGGAATCTTGTACTCCGCACCCTGCCGACTCCTGAACTCAGCACCCTGGTGACTATTGTTCACAGCACCCTGCCGACTGTTTAACTCCGCACCCTGGTGACTATTGTTCACAGCACCCTGCCGACTCTTGTATTCAGCACCCTGGACACTCTTATACTCCGCACCCTGCCGACTCTTGTACTCAGCACCCTGCCGACTCTTGTACTCAGCACCCTGCCGACTCTTGTATTCCGCACACTGCCGACTCTTCTACTCCGCACCCTGGTGTCTCTTGTACTCAGAACCTGGCCAACTCTTGTACTCAGCACACTGGTGACTCTTGTTCTCCGCACCCTGGGGACTCTTGTACTCCACACCCTGGCGACTCTTGTACTCCGCACCCTGGCGACTGTTGTACTCAGCACCCTGGTGACTCTTGTTCACAGCACCCTGCCGACTCTTTAACTCTGCACCCTGGACACTCTTGTACTCAGCACCCTGCCGACTCTTGTACTCCGCACCCTGGTGACTCTTGTACTCCGCACCCTGGCGACTCTTGTACTCTGCACCCTGGACACTCTTGTGCTCTGCACCCTGGTGAATCTTGTACTCAGCACCCTGCGACACTTGTACTCCGCACCCTGCCGACTCTTATACTCTTGTACTCCGCACCCTGGTGACTCTTGTACTCCGCACACTGGCGACTCTTGTACTCCGCACCCTGGCGACTCTTGTACTCCGCACCCTGGACACTCTTGTACTCAGCACCCTGGACACTCTTGTACTCAGCACCCTGGACACTCTTGTACTCCGCACCGTGGACACTCTTGTACTAAGCACCCTGGACACTCTTGTACTCTGCACCCTGGCGACTCTTATACTCTGCACCCGGCCGACACTTGTACTCAGCACCCTGGACACTCATGTACTCTGCACCCTGGACACTCTTGTACTCAGCACCCTGGTGAATCTTGTACTCCGCACCCTGGACACTCTTGTACTCCGCACCCTGGTGACTCTTGTACTCCGCACCCTGGACACTCTTGTACTCCGCACCCTGGACACTCTGGTACTCCGCACCCTGGCGACTCTTGTACTCCGCACCCTGGACACTCTGGTACTCCGCACCATGGCGACTCTTGTACTCCGCACCCTGGACACTCTTGTACTCCGCACCCTGGCGACTCTTGTACTCCGCACCCTGGACACTCTTGTACTCCGCACCCTGGCGACTCTTGTACTCTGCACACTGGCGACTCTTGTACTCCGCACCCTGGCGACTCTTGTACTCCGCACCCTGGACACTCTTGTACTCCGCACCCTGGCGACTCTTGTACTCTGCACACTGGCGACTCTTGTACTCCGCACCCTGGCGACTCTTGTACTCCGCACCCTGGACACTCTTGTACTCCGCACCCTGGCGACTCTTGTACTCCGCACCCTGGACACTCTTGTACTCCGCACCCTGGACACTCTTGTACTCTGCACCCTGCGGAATCTTGTATTCAGCACCCTGCCGACTCTTGTACTCCGCACCCTGGACACTCTTGTACTCCACACCCTAACGACTCTTTAACTCCGCACCCTGGTGACTCTTGTACTCAGCACCCTGCCGACTCTTGTATTCCGCACACTGCCGACTCTTCTACTCCGCACCCTGGTGTCTCTTGTACTCAGAACCTGGCCAACTCTTGTACTCAGCACACTGGTGACTCTTGTTCTCCACACCCTGGGGACTCTTGTACTCCACACCCTGGCGACTATTGTACTCTGCAGCCTGCCGACTGTTGTTCTCAGCACCCTGGTGACTCTTGTTCACAGCACCCTGCCGACTCTTTAACTCCGCACCCTGCCGACTTTTGTACTCAGCACCCTGCCGACTCTTGTACTCAGCACCCTGCCGACTCTTGTACTCCGCACCCTGGCGACTCTTGTTCTCCGCACCCTGGACACTCTTGTACTCCGCACCCTGCCGACTCTTGTATTCCGCACCCTGGACACTCTTGTACTCCGCACACTGCCGACTCTTGAACTCAGCACCCTGCCGACTATTGTTCTCCGCACCCTGGTGACTCTTCTACTCCGCACCCTAGTGACTCTTGTACTCCGCACCCTGGTGACTCTTGTACTCAGCACCCTGCCGACTCCTGAACTCAGCACCCTGGTGACTCTTGTACTCAGCACCCTGCCGACTCTTGTATTCCGCACACTGCCGACTCTTCTACTCCGCACCCTGGTGTCTCTTGTACTCAGAACCTGGCCAACTCTTGTACTCAGCACACTGGTGACTCTTGTTCTCCGCACCCTGGGGACTCTTGTACTCCACACCCTGGCGACTCTTGTACTCCGCACCCTGGCGACTGTTGTACTCAGCACCCTGGTGACTCTTGTTCACAGCACCCTGCCGACTCTTTAACTCTGCACCCTGGACACTCTTGTACTCAGCACCCTGCCGACTCTTGTACTCCGCACCCTGGTGACTCTTGTACTCCGCACCCTGGCGACTCTTGTACTCTGCACCCTGGACACTCTTGTGCTCTGCACCCTGGTGAATCTTGTACTCAGCACCCTGCGACACTTGTACTCCGCACCCTGCCGACTCTTATACTCTTGTACTCCGCACCCTGGTGACTCTTGTACTCCGCACACTGGCGACTCTTGTACTCCGCACCCTGGCGACTCTTGTACTCCGCACCCTGGACACTCTTGTACTCAGCACCCTGGACACTCTTGTACTCAGCACCCTGGACACTCTTGTACTCCGCACCGTGGACACTCTTGTACTAAGCACCCTGGACACTCTTGTACTCTGCACCCTGGCGACTCTTATACTCTGCACCCGGCCGACACTTGTACTCAGCACCCTGGACACTCATGTACTCTGCACCCTGGACACTCTTGTACTCAGCACCCTGGTGAATCTTGTACTCCGCACCCTGGACACTCTTGTACTCCGCACCCTGGTGACTCTTGTACTCCGCACCCTGGACACTCTTGTACTCCGCACCCTGGACACTCTGGTACTCCGCACCCTGGCGACTCTTGTACTCCGCACCCTGGACACTCTGGTACTCCGCACCCTGGCGACTCTTGTACTCCGCACCCTGGACACTCTTGTACTCCGCACCCTGGCGACTCTTGTACTCCGCACCCTGGACACTCTTGTACTCCGCACCCTGGCGACTCTTGTACTCTGCACACTGGCGACTCTTGTACTCCGCACCCTGGCGACTCTTGTACTCCGCACCCTGGACACTCTTGTACTCCGCACCCTGGCGACTCTTGTACTCTGCACACTGGCGACTCTTGTACTCCGCACCCTGGCGACTCTTGTACTCCGCACCCTGGACACTCTTGTACTCCGCACCCTGGCGACTCTTGTACTCCGCACCCTGGACACTCTTGTACTCCGCACCCTGGACACTCTTGTACTCTGCACCCTGCGGAATCTTGTATTCAGCACCCTGCCGACTCTTGTACTCCGCACCCTGGACACTCTTGTACTCCACACCCTAACGACTCTTTAACTCCGCACCCTGGTGACTCTTGTACTCAGCACCCTGCCGACTCTTGTATTCCGCACACTGCCGACTCTTCTACTCCGCACCCTGGTGTCTCTTGTACTCAGAACCTGGCCAACTCTTGTACTCAGCACACTGGTGACTCTTGTTCTCCACACCCTGGGGACTCTTGTACTCCACACCCTGGCGACTATTGTACTCTGCAGCCTGCCGACTGTTGTTCTCAGCACCCTGGTGACTCTTGTTCACAGCACCCTGCCGACTCTTTAACTCCGCACCCTGCCGACTTTTGTACTCAGCACCCTGCCGACTCTTGTACTCAGCACCCTGCCGACTCTTGTACTCCGCACCCTGGCGACTCTTGTTCTCCGCACCCTGGACACTCTTGTACTCCGCACCCTGCCGACTCTTGTATTCCGCACCCTGGACACTCTTGTACTCCGCACACTGCCGACTCTTGAACTCAGCACCCTGCCGACTATTGTTCTCCGCACCCTGGTGACTCTTCTACTCCGCACCCTAGTGACTCTTGTACTCCGCACCCTGGTGACTCTTGTACTCAGCACCCTGCCGACTCCTGAACTCAGCACCCTGGTGACTCTTGTACTCAGCACCCTGCCGACTCTTGTATTCCGCACACTGCCGACTCTTCTACTCGGCACCCTGGTGTCTCTTGTACTCTGCACCCTGGACACTCTTGTACTAAGCACCCTGGACACTTTTGTACTAAGCACCCTGGACACTCTTGTACTCAGCACCCTGGACACTCTTGTACTAAGCACCCTGGACACTCTTGTACTCTGCACCCTGGACACTCTTGTACTCCGCACCATGGACACTCTTGTACTCAGCACCCTGCCGAATCTTATACTCAGCACCCTGGACACTCTTGTACTCCGCACCCTGGACACTCTTGTACTCCGCACCCTGGACACTCTTGTACTCCGCACCCTGGACACTCATGTACTCTGCACCCTGGACACTCTTGTACTAAGCACCCTGGTGAATCTTGTACTCCGCACCCTGGACACTCTTGTACTCCGCACCCAGGTGACTCTTGTACTCCGCACCCTGGACACTCTTGTACTCCGCACCCTGGACACTCTGGTACTCCGCACCCTGGCGACTCTTGTACTCCGCAGCCTGGACACTCTGGTACTCCGCACCCTGGCGACTCTTGTACTCCGCACCCTGGACACTCTTGTACTCCGCACCCTGGCGACTCTTGTACTCCGCACCCTGGACACTCTTGTACTCCGCACCCTGGCGACTCTTGTACTCCGCACCCTGGACACTCTTGTACTCCGCACCCTGGTGACTCTTGTACTCCGCACCCTGGACACTCTTGTACTCTGCACCCTGCGGAATCTTGTATTCAGCACCCTGCCGACTCTTGTACTCCGCACCCTGGACACTCTTGTACTCCACACCCTAACGACTCTTTAACTCCGCACCCTGGTGACTCTTGTACTCAGCACCCTGCCGACTCTTGTATTCCGCACACTGCCGACTCTTCTACTCCGCACCCTGGTGTCTCTTGTACTCAGAACCTGGCCGACTCTTGTACTCCGCACCCTGCCGACTCTTGTATTCAGCACCCTGCCGACTCTTGTACTCAGCACCCTGCCGACTCTTGAACTCAGCACCCTGGTGACTCTTGTTCACAGCACCCTGCCGACTCTTTAACTCCGCACCCTGCCGACTGTTGCATTCAGCACCCTGCCGACTCTTGTACTCAGCACCCTGCCGACTCTTGTACTCCGCACCCTGCCGACTCTTGTATTCCGCACACTGCCGACTCTTGTACTCCGCACCCTGCCGACTATTGTTCACAGCACCCTGGTGACTCTTCTACTCAGCACCCTGGCGACTCTTCTACTCAGCACCCTGCCGACTATTGTTCACAGCACCCTGCCTACTCTTTAACTCCGCACCCTGCCGACTCCTGAACTCAGCACCCTGGTGACTATTGTTCACAGCACCCTGCCGACTCTTTAACTCCGCACCCTGCCGACTCTTGTATTCAGCACCCTGCCGACACTTGTTCTCCGCACCCTTCCGACACTTGTTCTCCGCACCCTGGACACTCTTGTACTCCACACCCTGCCGACTCTTTAACTCCGCACCCTGGTGACTCTTGTACTCAGCACCCTGCCGACTCTTGTATTCCGCACACTGCCGACTCTTCTACTCCGCACCCTGGTGTCTCTTGTACTCAGAACCTGGCCAACTCTTGTACTCAGCACACTGGTGACTCTTGTTCTCCGCACCCTGGGGACTCTTGTACTCCACACTCTGCCGACTCTTATACTCCACACCCTGGACACTCTTGTACTCTGCACCCTGGACACTCTTGTACTCTGCACCCTGGCGACTCTTGTACTCCGCACCCTGGCGACTCTTGTACTCCGCACCCTGGCGACTCTTGTACTCCGCACCCTGGTGACTCTTATACTCCGCACCCTGGCGACTCTTGTACTCCGCACCCTGGCGACTCTTGTACTCCGCACCCTGGCGAATCTTGTACTCAGCACCCTGGACACTCTTGTACTCAGCACCCTGGACACTCTTGTACTCAGCACCCTGGACACTCTTGTACTCCGCACCCTGGACACTCTTATACTCAGCACCCTGGCGACTCTTGTACTCCGCACCCTGGACACTCTTGTACTCTGCACCCTGGACACTCTTGTACTCTGCACCCTGGTGACTCTTGTACTCCGCACCCTGTACACTCTTGTACTCCGCACCCTGTACACTCTTGTACTCCGCACCCTGGACACTCTTGTACTCCGCACCCTGTACACTCTTGTACTCAGCACCCTGCCGACTCTTCTACTCAGCACCCTGGCGACTCTTCTACTCAGCACCCTGCCGACTATTGTTCACAGCACCCTGCCTACTCTTTAACTCCGCACCCTGCCGACTCCTGAACTCAGCACCCTGGTGACTATTGTTCACAGCACCCTGCCGACTCTTTAACTCCGCACCCTGCCGACTCTTGTATTCAGCACCCTGCCGACACTTGTTCTCCGCACCCTGCCGACACTTGTTCTCCGCACCCTGGACACTCTTGTACTCCACACCCTGCCGACTCTTTAACTCCGCACCCTGGTGACTCTTGTACTCAGCACCCTGCCGACTCTTGTATTCCGCACACTGCCGACTCTTCTACTCCGCACCCTGGTGTCTCTTGTACTCAGAACCTGGCCAACTCTTGTACTCAGCACACTGGTGACTCTTGTTCTCCGCACCCTGGGGACTCTTGTACTCCACACTCTGCCGACTCTTATACTCCACACCCTGGACATTCTTGTACTCTGCACCCTGGACACTCTTGTACTCTGCACCCTGGCGACTCTTGTACTCCGCACCCTGGCGACTCTTGTACTCCGCACCCTGGCGACTCTTGTACTCCGCACCCTGGTGACTCTTATACTCCGCACCCTGGCGACTCTTGTACTCCGCACCCTGGCGACTCTTGTACTCCGCACCCTGGCGACTCTTGTACTCAGCACCCTGGACACTCTTGTACTCAGCACCCTGGACACTCTTGTACTCAGCACCCTGGACACTCTTGTACTCCGCACCCTGCCGACTTTTGTACTCCGCACCCTGGACACTCTTATACTCCGCACCCTGGCGACTCTTGTACTCCGCACCCTGTACACTCTTGTACTCCGCACCCTGGACACTCTTATACTCAGCACCCTGGCGACTCTTGTACTCCGCACCCTGGACACTCTTGTACTCTGCACCCTGGACACTCTTGTACTCTGCACCCTGGTGACTCTTGTACTCCGCACCCTGTACACTCTTGTACTCCGCACCCTGTACACTCTTGTACTCCGCACCCTGGACACTCTTGTACTCCGCACCCTGTACACTCTTGTACTCAGCACCCTGCCGACTCTTGTACTCTGCACCCTGGCGACTCTTTAACTCCGCACCCTGCCGACTTTTGTACTCAGCACCCTGCGGAATCTTGTACTCAGCACCCTGCCGACTCTTGTACTCAGCACCCTGGTGACTCTTGTACTCAGCACCCTGCCGACTCTTGTACTCCGCACCCTGCCGACTCTTGTATTCAGCACCCTGCCGACTCTTGTACTCAGCACCCTGCCGACTCTTGAACTCAGCACCCTGCCAACTATTGTTCTCCGCACCCTGGTGACTCTTCTACTCCGCACCCTGGCGACTCTTGTACTCAGCACCCTAGTGACTCTTGCACTCAGCACCCTGTCGACTCTTGTACTCCGCACCCTGGCGACTCTTGTACTCTGCACCCTGGTGAACCTTGTACTCCGCACCCTGGTGACTCTTGTACTCCGCACCCTGGCGACTCTTGTACTCCGCACCCTGGTGAACCTTGTACTACGCACCCTGGGGACTCTTGTACTCTGCACCCTACCGACTCTTGTACTCCGCACCCTGGTGACTCTTGAAGTCCACACAATGGCGACTCTTGTACTCTGCACCCTGGTGAACCTTGTACTCCACACAATGGCGACTCTTGTACTCTGCACCCTGGTGAACCTTGTACTCCGCACCCTGCCGACACTTGTTCTCCGCACCCTGCCGACACTTGTTCTCCGCACCCTGGACACTCTTGTACTCCGCACCCTGGCGACTCTTGTACTCCGCACCCTGCCGACACTTGTTCTCCGCACCCTGAACACACTTGTACTCCGCACCCTGCCGACTTTTGTACTCCGCACCCTGGACACTCTTATACTCCGCACCCTGGCGACTCTTGTACTCCGCACCCTGTACACTCTTGTACTCCGCACCCTGCCGACTTTTGTACTCCGCACCCTGTACACTCTTGTACTCCGCACCCTGGACACTCTTATACTCAGCACCCTGGCGACTCTTGTACTCCGCACCCTGGACACTCTTGTACTCTGCACCCTGGACACTCTTGTACTCTGCACCCTGGTGACTCTTGTACTCCGCACCCTGTACACTCTTGTACTCCGCACCCTGTACACTCTTGTACTCCGCACCCTGGACACTCTTGTACTCCGCACCCTGTACACTCTTGTACTCAGCACCCTGCCGACTCTTGTACTCTGCACCCTGGCGACTCTTTAACTCCGCACCCTGCCGACTTTTGTACTCAGCACCCTGCGGAATCTTGTACTCAGCACCCTGCCGACTCTTGTACTCAGCACCCTGGTGACTCTTGTACTCAGCACCCTGCCGACTCTTGTACTCCGCACCCTGCCGACTCTTGTATTCAGCACCCTGCCGACTCTTGTACTCAGCACCCTGCCGACTCTTGAACTCAGCACCCTGCCGACTATTGTTCTCCGCACCCTGGTGACTCTTCTACTCCGCACCCTGGCGACTCTTGTACTCAGCACCCTAGTGACTCTTGCACTCAGCACCCTGTCGACTCTTGTACTCCGCACCCTGGCGACTCTTGTACTCTGCACCCTGGTGAACCTTGTACTCCGCACCCTGGTGACTCTTGTACTCCGCACCCTGGCGACTCTTGTACTCCGCACCCTGGTGAACCTTGTACTACGCACCCTGGGGACTCTTGTACTCTGCACCCTACCGACTCTTGTACTCCGCACCCTGGTGACTCTTGAAGTCCACACAATGGCGACTCTTGTACTCTGCACCCTGGTGAACCTTGTACTCTGCACCCTGGTGAACCTTGTACTCCACACAATGGCGACTCTTGTACTCTGCACCCTGGTGAACCTTGTACTCCGCACCCTGCCGACACTTGTTCTCCGCACCCTGCCGACACTTGTTCTCCTCACCCTGGACACTCTTGTACTCCGCACCCTGGCGACTCTTGTACTCCGCACCCTGCCGACACTTGTTCTCCGCACCCTGGACACACTTGTACTCCGCACCCTGCCGACTCTTTAACTCCGCACCCTGGTGACTCTTGTACTCAGCACCCTGCGGAATCTTGTACTCCGCACCCTGCCGACTGTTGTATTCAGCACCCTGTACACTCTTGTACTCAGCACCCTGCCGACTCTTGTACTCTGCACCCTGGCGACTCTTTAACTCCGCACCCTGCCGACTTTTGTACTCAGCACCCTGCGGAATCTTGTACTCAGCACCCTGCCGACTCTTGTACTCAGCACCCTGGTGACTCTTGTACTCAGCACCCTGCCGACTCTTGTACTCCGCACCCTGCCGACTCTTGTATTCAGCACCCTGCCGACTCTTGTACTCCGCACCCTGGCGACTCTTTAACTCCGCACCCTGGTGACTCTTGTACTCAGCACCATGCGGAATCTTGTACTCCGCACACTGCCGACTCTTGTACTCAGCACCCTGCCGACTCTTGTACTCAGAACATGGCCAACTCTTGTACTCCGCACCCTGGCATCTCTTGTTCTCGGCACCCTGCGGAATCTTGTACTCCGCACCCTGGGGACTCTTGTACTCCACACCCTGGCGACTCTTATACTCTGAACCCTGCCGACTCTTGTACTCCACACCCTGGCGACTCTTATACTCTGAAACCTGTCGACTCTTGTACTCTGCACCCTGGCGACTCGTGTACTCCGCACCCTGGTGACTCTTGTACTCCGCACCCTGGTGACTCTTGTACTCCGCACCCTGGCATCTCTTGTTCTCCGCACCCTGGGGACTCTTGTATTCCACACCCTGGCGACTCTTATACTCTGAACCCTGCCGATTCTTGTGTTCCGCATCCTGGCGACTCTTATACTCAGCATCCTGGCGACTCTTGTACTCTGCACCCTGGCGACTCTTGTACTCCGCACCCTGGCGACTCTTGTACTCCGCACCCTGGTGACTCTTGTACTCTGCACCCTGCCGACTCTTGTACTCCGCACCCTGGTGACTCTTGAAGTCCACACAATGGCGACTCTTGTACTCTGCACCCTGGTGAACCTTGTACTCCACACAATGGCGACTCTTGTACTCTGCACCCTGGTGAACCTTGTACTCCGCACCCTGCCGACTCTTGTACTCCACACCCTGGCGACTCTTGTACTCCGCACCCTGCCGACACTTGTTCTCCGCACCCTGGACACACTTGTACTCCGCACCCTGCCGACTCTTTAACTCCGCACCCTGGTGACTCTTGTACTCAGCACCCTGCGGAATCTTGTACTCCGCACACTGCCGACTCTTGTACTCAGCACCCTGCCGACTCTTGTACTCAGAACATGGCCAACTCTTGTACTCCGCACCCTGGCATCTCTTGTTCTCGGCACCCTGCGGAATCTTGTACTCCGCACCCTGGGGACTCTTGTACTCCACACCCTGGCGACTCTTATACTCTGAACCCTGCCGACTCTTGTACTCCACACCCTGGCGACTCTTATACTCTGAAACCTGTCGACTCTTGTACTCTGCACCCTGGCGACTCGTGTACTCCGCACCCTGGTGACTCTTGTACTCCGCACCCTGGTGACTCTTGTACTCCGCACCCTGGCATCTCTTGTTCTCCGCACCCTGGGGACTCTTGTATTCCACACCCTGGCGACTCTTATACTCTGAACCCTGCCGATTCTTGTGTTCCGCATCCTGGCGACTCTTATACTCAGCATCCTGGCGACTCTTGTACTCTGCACCCTGGCGACTCTTGTACTCCGCACCCTGGCGACTCTTGTACTCCGCACCCTGGTGACTCTTGTACTCTGCACCCTGCCGACTCTTGTACTCCGCACCCTGGTGACTCTTGAAGTCCACACAATGGCGACTCTTGTACTCTGCACCCTGGCATCTCTTGTTCTCCGCACCCTGGGGACTCTTGTATTCCACACCCTGGCGACTCTTATACTCTGAACCCTGCCGATTCTTGTACTCCGCATCCTGGCGACTCTTATACTCAGCATCCTGGCGACTCTTGTACTCTGCACCCTGGCGACTCTTGTACTCCGCACCCTGGCGACTCTTGTACTCCGCGCCCTGAAGACACTTGTACTCAGCACCCTGGTGACACTTGTACTCCGCACCCTGGCGACTCTTGTACTCAGCACCCTGCCGACTCTTGTTCTCCGCACCCTGGTGACTCTTCTACTCCGCACCCTGGCGACTCTTGTACTCCGCACCCTGGCATCTCTTGTACTCAGCACCCTGGCGTCTCTTGTACTCAGCACACTAGTGACTCTTGTACTCAGCACCCTGGCTACTCTTGTACTCAGCACCCTGGCGACTCTTGTACTCCGCACCCTGGTGACTCTTGTACTCCGCACCCTGGTGACTCTTGTACTCTGCACCCTGGCGACACTTGTACTCTGCACCCTGGTGAACCTTGTACTCAGCACCCTGGCGACTCTTGTACTCCGCACCCTGGTGACTCTTGTACTCCGCACCCTGGTGACTCTTGTACTCTGCACCCTGGCGACTCTTTAACTCCGCACCCTGGTGACTCTTGTACTCTGCACCCTGGCGACTCTTGTTCTCGGCACCCTGGGGACTCTTGTACTCCACACCCTGGCGACTCTTGTTCTCGGCACCCTGGGGACTCTTGTACTCCACACCCTGGCGACTCTTATACTCTGAACCCTGCCGACTCTTGTACTCCACACCCTGGCGACTCTTATACTCTGAATCCTGTCGACTCTTGTACTCTGCAACCTGCCGATTCTTGTACTCCGCATCCTGGCGACTCTTATACTCAGCACCCTGGCGACTCTTGTACTCTGCACCCTGGCGACTCTTGTACTCAGCACGCTGGCGACTCTTGTACTCCGCACCCTGGCATCTCTTGTTCTCGGCACCCTGGGGACTCTTGTACTCCACACCCTGGCGACTCTTATACTCTGAACCCTGCCGACTCTTGTACTCCACACCCTGGCGACTCTTATACTCTGAATCCTGTCGACTCTTGTACTCTGCAACCTGCCGATTCTTGTACTCCGCATCCTGGCGACTCTTATACTCAGCACCCTGGCGACTCTTGTACTCTGCACCCTGGCGACTCTTGTACTCAGCACGCTGGCGACTCTTGTACTCCGCACCCTGGCGACTCTTGTACTCTGCACCCTGGCGACTCTTGTACTCCGCACGCTGGCGACTCTTATACTCTGAACCCTGGCATCTCTTGTTCTCCGCACCCTGGTGACTCTTATACTCAGCATCCTGGCGACTCTTGTACTCAGCACCCTGCCGACTCTTGTACTCAGCACCCTGGCGACTCGTGTACTCCGCACCCTGGTGACTCTTGTACTCCGCACCCTGGTGACCCTTGTACTCAGCACACTGGTGACTCGTGTACTCCGCACCCTGGCATCTCTTGTTCTCCGCACCCTGGGGACTCTTGTATTCCACACCCTGGCGACTCTTATACTCTGAACACTGCCGATTCTTGTGTTCCGCATCCTGGCGACTCTTATACTCAGCATCCTGGCGACTCTTGTACTCTGCACCCTGGCGACTCTTGTACTCCGCACCCTGGCGACTCTTGTACTCCGCGCCCTGAAGACACTTGTACTCAGCACCCTGGTGACACTTGTACTCCGCACCCTGGCGACTCTTGTACTCAGCACCCTGCCGACTCTTGTTCTCCGCACCCTGGTGACTCTTCTACTCCGCACCCTGGCGACTCTTGTACTCAGCACCCTGGCGACTCTTGTACTCCGCACCCTGGCATCTCTTGTACTCAGCACCCTGGCGTCTCTTGTACTCAGCACACTAGTGACTCTTGCACTCAGCACCCTGTCGACTCTTGTACTCCGCACCCTGGCATCTCTTGTACTCCGCACCCTGGCATCTCTTGTACTCAGCACCCTGGCGTCTCTTGTACTCCGCACCCTGGTGACTCTTGTACTCAGCACCCTGGCTACTCTTGTACTCAGCACCCTGGCGACTCTTGTACTCCGCACCCTGGTGACTCTTGTACTCCGCACCCTGGTGACTCTTGTACTCTGCACCCTGGCGACTCTTGTACTCTGCACCCTGGTGAACCTTGTACTCCGCATCCTGGTGAATCTTGAAGTCCACACAATGGCGACTCTTGTACTCTGCACCCTGGTGAACCTTGTACTCCGCACCCTGCCGACTCTTGTACTCCGCACCCTGGCGACTCTTGTACTCCGCACCCTGCCGACTCTTTAACTCCGCACCCTGGTGACTCTTGTACTCAGCACCCTGCCGACTCTTTAACTCCGCACCCTGCCGACTCTGGTACTCAGCACCCTGCCGACTCTTGTACTCCGCACCCTGCCGACTCTTGTACTCAGCACCCTGCCGACTCTTGTACTCAGCACCCTAGTGACTCTTGCTCTCAGCACCCTGTCGACTCTTGTATTCCGCACCCTGCCGACTCTTCTACTCAGCACCCTGGCGACTCTTGTACTCAGCACCCTAGTGACTCTTGCACTCAGCACCCTGTCGACTCTTGTACTCCGCACCCTGGTGACTCTTGTACTCTGCACCCTGGCGACTCTTGTACTCTGCACCCTGGTGAACCTTGTACTCTGCACCCTGGTGACTCTTGTACTCTGCACCCTGGCGACTCTTGTACTCTGCACCCTGGTGAACCTTGTACTCCGCACCCTGGTGACTCTTGTACTCCGCACCCTGGTGACTCTTGTACTCCGCACCCTGCCGACTCTTGTACTCCGCACCCTGGTGACTCTTGTACTCCGCACCCTGGCGACTCTTGTACTCTGCACCCTGGCGACTCTTGTACTCTGCACCCTGGTGAACCTTGTACTCCGCACCCTGGGGACTCTTGTACTCTGCACCCTACCGACTCTTGTACTCCGCACCCTGGTGACTCTTGAAGTCCACACAATGGCGACTCTTGTTCTCTGCACCCTGGTGAATCTTGTACTCCACACAATGGCGACTCTTGTACTCTGCACCCTGGTGAACCTTGTACTCCACACCCTGCCGACTCTTGTACTCTGCACCCTGGTGAACCTTGTACTCCGCACCCTGCCGACTCTTGTACTCTGCACCCTGCCGACTCTTGTACTCTGCACCCTGGTGAACCTTGTATTCCGCACCCTGCCGACTCTTGTACTCCGCACCCTGCC
Source organism: Hypanus sabinus (assembly GCF_030144855.1). Lineage (NCBI taxonomy): Eukaryota > Metazoa > Chordata > Chondrichthyes > Myliobatiformes > Dasyatidae > Hypanus > Hypanus sabinus. Next base: position 13,137,672 of record NC_082726.1, read on the forward strand.
GACTCTTGTACTCTGCACCCTGGTGAACCTTGTACTCCGCACCCTGCCGACTCTTGTACTCCGCACCCTGGCGACTCTTGTACTCCGCACCCTGCCGACACTTGTTCTCCGCATCCTGGAGACACTTGTACTCCGCACCCTGCCGACTCTTTAACTCCGCACCCTGGCGACTCTTGTACTCCGCGCCCTGAAGCCTCTTGTACTCAGCACCCTGGTGACACTTATTCTCCGCACCCTGGCGACTCTTGTACTCCGCACCCTGAAGACACTTGTACTCAGCACCCTGGTGACACTTGTACTCCGCACCCTGGCGACTCTTGTACTCAGCACCCTGCCGACTCTTGTTCTCCGCACCCTGGTGACTCTTCTACTCCGCACCCTGGCGACTCTTGTACTCAGCACCCTGGCGACTCTTGTACTCCGCACCCTGGCATCTCTTGTACTCAGCACCCTGGCGTCTCTTGTACTCAGCACCCTAGTGACTCTTGTACTCCGCACCCTGGTGACTCTTGTACTCAGCACACTGTCGACTCTTGTACTCCGCACCCTGGCATCTCTTGTACTCCGCACCCTGGCATCTCTTGTACTCAGCACCCTGGCGTCTCTTGTACTCCGCACCCTGGTGACTCTTGTACTCCGCACCCTGCTGACTCTTGTACTCAGCACCCTGGCGACTCTTCTACTCTGCACCCTGGCGACACTTGTACTCTGCACCCTGGTGAACCTTGTACTCCGCACCCTGGGGACTCTTGTACTCTGCACCCTACCGACTCTTGCACTCCGCACCCTGGTGACTCTTGAAGTCCACACAATGGCGACTCTTGTACTCTGCACCCTGGTGAACCTTGTACTCCGCACCCTGCCGACTCTTGTACTCCGCACCCTGGCGACTCTTGTACTCCGCACCCTGCCGACTCTTTAACTCCGCACCCTGGTGACTCTTGTACTCAGCACCCTGGTGACTCTTGTACTCCGCACCCTGGTGAACCTTGTACTCCGCACCCTGCCGACTCTTGTACTCTGCACCCGGCCGACTCTTGTACTCAGCACCCTGGTGACTATTGTTCACAGCACCCTGTCGACTCTTTAACTCCGCACCCTGCCGACTTTTGTACTCAGCACCCTGCGGAATCTTTTACTCCGCACCCTGCCGACTCTTTTACTCAGCACCCTGCCGACTCTTGTACTCCGCACCCTGCCGACTCTTGTACTCAGCACCCTAGTGACTCTTGCTCTCAGCACCCTGTCGACTCTTGTATTCCGCACCCTGCCGACTCTTCTACTCAGCACCCTGGCGACTCTTGTACTCAGCACCCTAGTGACTCTTGCACTCAGCACCCTGTCGACTCTTGTACTCCGCACCCTGGCGACTCTTGTACTCTGCACCCTGGTGAACCTTGTACTCTGCACCCTGGTGACTCTTGTACTCTGCACCCTGGCGACTCTTGTACTCTGCACCCTGGTGAACCTTGTACTCCGCACCCTGGTGACTCTTGTACTCCGCACCCTGGCGACTCTTGTACTCCGCATCCTGGTGACTCTTGTACTCCGCACCCTGGCGACTCCTGTACTCAGCATCCTGGTGACTCTTGAAGTCCACACAATGGCGACTCTTGTACTCTGCACCCTGGTGAACCTTGTACTCCACACCCTGCCGACTCTTGTACTCTGCACCCTGGTGAACCTTATACTCCGCACCCTGCCGACTCTTGTACTCCGCACCCTGCCGACAATTGTTCTCCGCATCCTGGACACACTTGTACTCTGCACCCTGGTGACTCTTGTACTCAGCACCCTGCGGAATCTTGTACTCCGCACCCTGCCAACACTTGTTCTCCGCACCCTGGACACTCTTGTAGTCCGCACCCTGCCGACTCTTTAACTCCGCACCCTGCCGACTCTTGTACTCAGCACACTGGTGACTCGTGTACTCCGCACCCTGGCATCGCTTGTTCTCGGCACCCTGGGGACTCTTGTACTCCACACCCTGGCGACTCTTATACTCTGAAACCTGTCGACTCTTGTACACTGCAACCTGCCGATTCTTGTACTCCGCATCCTGGTGACTCTTATACTCAGCACCCTGGCGACTCTTGTACTCCGCACCCTGGCGACTCTTGTACTCCGCACGCTGGCGACTCTTGTACTCTGCACCCTGGTGACTCTTGTACTCTGCACCCTGGCGACTCTTGTACTCCGCACCCTGGCGACTCTTGTACTCCGCACCCTGGCGACTCTTGTACTCTGCACCCTGCCGACTCTTGTACTCTGCAACCTGTCGATTCTTGTACTCCGCATCCTGGCGACTCTTATACTCAGCACCCTGGCATCGCTTGTTCTCCGCACCCTGGGGACTCTTGTACTCCACACCCTGGCGACTCTTATACTCTGAACCCTGCCGACTCTTGTACTCTGCACCCTGGCGAGTCTTGTACTCCGCACCCTGGCGACTGTTGTACTCCGCACCCTGGCGACTCTTGTACTCCGCACCCTGCCGACTCTTGTACTCTGCACCCTGGCGACTCTTGTACTCCGCACGCTGGCGACTCTTGTACGCAGCACACTGGTGACTCGTGTACTCCGCACCCTGGAGCCTCTTGTACTCCGCACCCTGAAGCCTCTTGTACTCTGCGCCCTGCCGACTCTTGTACTCAGCACACTGGTGACTCGTGTACTCCGCACCCTGGCATCTCTTGTTCTCCGCACCCTGGGGACTCTTGTATTCCACACCCTGGCGACTCTTATACTCTGAACCCTGCCGACTCTTGTACTCCGCATCCTGGCGACTCTTATACTCAGCACCCTGGCGAACCTTGTACTCCGCACCCTGGCGACTCTTGTACTCTGCACCCTGCGGAATGTTGTACTCCGCACCCTGCCGACTCCTGAACTCAGCACCCTGGTGACTCTTGTACTCCGCACCCTGGACACTCTTGTACTCCGCACACTGCCGACTCTTGTACTCCGCACCCTGCCGACTCTTGTACTCAGCACCCTGGTGACTCTTGTACTCCGCACCCTGGTGACTCTTGTTCACAGCACCCTGCCGACACTTGTATTCCGCACACTGGTGACTCTTGTTCTCGGCACCCTGGGGACTCTTGTACTCCACACCCTGGCGACTCTTATACTCTGAAACCTGTCGACTCTTGTACTCTGCAACCTGCCGATTCTTGTACTCCGCATCCTGGCGACTCTTATACTCAGCACCCTGGCAACTCTTGTACTCTGCACCCTGGCGACTCTTGTACTCCGCTCGCTGGCGACTCTTGTACTCCGCACCCTGAAGCCTCTTGTACTCCGCATCCTGGCGACTCTTATACTCAGCACCCTGGCGACTCTTGTACACCGCACCCTGGCGACTCTTGTACTCTGCACCCTGGCGACTCTTGTACTCCGCACCCTGGGGACTCTTGTACTCTGCACCCTGGTGACTCTTGTACTCAGCACCCTGGTGACTCTTGTACTCAGCACCCTGCTGACTCTTGAACTCAGCACCCTGCTGACTCTTGTACTCCGCACTCTGGTGACTCTTGTACTCAGCACACTGGTGACTCGTGTACTCCGCACCCTGGCATCGCTTGTTCTCGGCACCCTGGGGACTCTTGTACTCCACACCCTGGCGACTCTTATACTCTGAACCCTGCCGACTCTTGTACACCACACCCTGGCGACTCTTATACTCTGAAACCTGTCGACTCTTGTACTCTGCAACCTGCCGATTCTTGTACTCCGCATCCTAGCGACCCTTATACTCAGCACCCTGGCGACTCTTGTACTCCGCACCCTGGCGACTCTTGTACTCTGCACCCTGGCGACTCTTGTACTCCGCACGCTGGCGACTCTTGTACTCCGCACCCTGAAGCCTCTTGTACTACGCACCCTGGCGACTCTTGTACTCCGCACCCTGGCGACTCTTGTACTCCGCACCCTGCCGACACTTGTTCTCCGCATCCTGGACACACTTGTACTCCGCACCCTGCCGACTCTTTAACTCCGCACCCTGGCGACTCTTGTACTCCGCCCCCTGAAGCCTCTTGTACTCAGCACCCTGGTGACACTTATTCTCCGCACCCTGGCGACTCTTGTACTCCGCACCCTGAAGACACTTGTACTCAGCACCCTGGTGACACTTGTACTCCGCACCCTGGCGACTCTTCTACTCAGCACCCTGCCGACTCTTGTTCTCCGCACCCTGGTGACTCTTCTACTCCGCACCCTGGCGACTCTTGTACTCAGCACCCTGGCGACTCTTGTACTCCGCACCCTGGCATCTCTTGTACTCAGCACCCTGGCGTCTCTTGTACTCAGCACCCTAGTGACTCTTGTACTCCGCACCCTGGTGACTCTTGTACTCCGCACACTGTCGACTCTTGTACTCCGCACCCTGGCATCTCTTGTACTCCGCACCCTGGCATCTCTTGTACTCAGCACCCTGGCGTCTCTTGTACTCCGCACCCTGGTGACTCTTGTACTCAGCACCCTGGCTACTCTTGTACTCCGCACCCTGGCGACTCTTGTACTCCGCACCCTGGTGACTCTTGTACTCAGCACCCTGGCGACTCTTCTACTCTGCACCCTGGCGACACTTGTACTCTGCACCCTGGTGAACCTTGTACTCCGCACCCTGGGGACTCTTGTACTCTGCACCCTACCGACTCTTGCACTCCGCACCCTGGTGACTCTTGAAGTCCACACAATGGCGACTCTTGTACTCTGCACCCTGGTGAACCTTGTACTCCACACAATGGCGACTCTTGTACTCTGCACCCTGGTGACTATTGTTCACAGCACCCTGCCGACTCTTTAACTCCGCACCCTGCCGACTTTTGTACTCAGCACCCTGGCGACTCTTGTACTCAGCACCCTAGTGACTCTTGCACTCAGCACCCTGTCGACTCTTGTACTCCGCACCCTGGTGACTCTTGTACTCTGCACCCTGGCGATTCTTGTACTCTGCACCCTGGTGAACCTTGTACTCTGCACCCTGGTGACTCTTGTACTCTGCACCCTGGCGACTCTTGTACTCTGCACCCTGGTGAACCTTGTACTCCGCACCCTGGTGACTCTTGTACTCAGCACCCTGCTGACTCTTGAACTCAGCACCCTGCTGACTCTTGTACTCCGCACTCTGGTGACTCTTGTACTCAGCACACTGGTGACTCGTGTACTCCGCACCCTGGCATCGCTTGTTCTCGGCACCCTGGGGACTCTTGTACTCCACACCCTGGCGACTCTTATACTCTGAACCCTGCCGACTCTTGTACACCACACCCTGGCGACTCTTATACTCTGAAACCTGTCGACTCTTGTACTCTGCAACCTGCCGATTCTTGTACTCTGCATCCTGGCGACTCTTATACTCAGCACCCTGGCGACTCTTGTACTCCGCACCCTGGCGACTCTTGTACTCTGCACCCTGGCGACTCTTGTACTCCGCACGCTGGCGACTCTTGTACTCCGCACCCTGAAGCCTCTTGTACTACGCACCCTGGCGACTCTTGTTCTCCGCACCCTGGCGACTCTTGTACTCCGCACCCTGCCGACACTTGTTCTCCGCATCCTGGACACACTTGTACTCCGCACCCTGCCGACTCTTTAACTCCGCACCCTGGCGACTCTTGTACTCCGCCCCCTGAAGCCTCTTGTACTCAGCACCCTGGTGACACTTATTCTCGGCACCCTGGCGACTCTTGTACTCCGCACCCTGAAGACACTTGTACTCAGCACCCTGGTGACACTTGTACTCCGCACCCTGGCGACTCTTGTACTCAGCACCCTGCCGACTCTTGTTCTCCGCACCCTGGTGACTCTTCTACTCCGCACCCTGGCGACTCTTGTACTCAGCACCCTGGCGACTCTTGTACTCCGCACCCTGGCATCTCTTGTACTCTGCACCCTGGCGTCTCTTGTACTCAGCACCCTAGTGACTCTTGTACTCCGCACCCTGGTGACTCTTGTACTCCGCACCCTGGTGACTCTTGTACTCAGCACACTGTCGACTCTTGTACTCCGCACCCTGGCATCTCTTGTACTCCGCACCCTGGCATCTCTTGTACTCAGCACCCTGGCGTCTCTTGTACTCCGCACCCTGGTGACTCTTGTACTCAGCACCCTGGCTACTCTTGTACTCCGCACCCTGGCGACTCTTGTACTCAGCACCCTGGCTACTCTTGTACTCCGCACCCTGGTGACTCTTGTACTCAGCACCCTGGCGACTCTTCTACTCTGCACCCTGGCGACACTTGTACTCTGCACCCTGGTGAACCTTGTACTCCGCACCCTGGGGACTCTTGTACTCTGCACCCTGCCGACTCTTGCACTCCGCACCCTGGTGACTCTTGAAGTCCACACAATGGCGACTCTTGTACTCTGCACCCTGGTGAACCTTGTACTCCACACAATGGCGACTCTTGTACTCTGCACCCTGGTGAACCTTGTACTCCACACAAAGGCGAGTCTTGTACTCTGCACCCTGGTGAACCTTGTACTCCGCACCCTGCCGACTCTTGTACTCCGCACCCTGGTGACTATTGTTCACAGCACCCTGCCGACTCTTTATCTCCGCACCCTGCCGACTTTTGTACTCAGCACCCTGGCGACTCTTGTACTCAGCACCCTAGTGACTCTTGCACTCAGCACCCTGTCGACTCTTGTACTCCGCACCCTGGTGACTCTTGTACTCTGCACCCTGGCAATTCTTGTACTCTGCACCCTGGTGAACCTTGTACTCTGCACCCTGGTGACTCTTGTACTCTGCACCCTGGCGACTCTTGTACTCTGCACCCTGGTGAACCTTGTACTCCGCACCCTGGTGACTCTTGTACTCCGCACCCTGGCGACTCTTGTACTCCGCACCCTGGTGACTCTTGTACTCCGCACCCTGGCGACTCCTGTACTCAGCATCCTGGTGACTCTTGAAGTCCACACAATGGCGACTCTTGTACTCTGCACCCTGGTGAACCTTGTACTCCACACCCTGCCGACTCTTGTACTCTGCACCCTGGTGAACCTTATACTCCGCACCCTGCCGACTCTTGTACTCTGCACCCTGGTGAACCTTATACTCCGCACCCTGGCGACTCTTGTACTCCGCACCCTGGTGACTCTTGTACTCCGCACCCTGGTGACTCTTGTTCACAGCACCCTGCCGACTCTTGTATTCCGCACACTGCCGACTCTTGTACTCCACACCCTGGTGACTCTTGTTCTCGGCACCCTGGGGACTCTTGTACTCCACACCCTGGCGACTCTTATATTCTGAAACCTGTCGACTCTTGTACTCTGCAACCTGCCGATTCTTGTACTCCACATCCTGGCGACTCTTGTACTCTGCACCCTGGCGACTCTTGTACTCCGCACCCTGAAGCCTCATGTACTGCGCACCCTGGCGAGTCTTGTACTCCGCACCCTGGCGACTCTTGTACTCTGCACCCTGCCGACTCTTGTACTCTGCAACCTGTCGATTCTTGTACTCCGCATCCTGGCGACTCTTATACTCAGCACCCTGGCATCTCTTGTTCTCCGCACCCTGGGGACTCTTGTACTCCACACCCTGGCAACTCTTATACTCTGAACCCTGCCGACTCTTATACTCCGCACCCTGCCGACTCTTGTACTCCGCACGCTTGCGACTCTTGTACGCAGCACACTGGTGACTCGTGTACTCCGCACCCTGGAGCCTCTTGTACTCCGCACCCTGAAGCCTCTTGTACTCCGCACCCTGCCGACTCTTGTACTCAGCACACTGGTGACTCGTGTACTCCGCACCCTGGCATCTCTTGTTCTCCGCACCCTGGGGACTCTTGTATTCCACACCCTGGCGACTCTTATACTCTGAACCCTGCCGATTCTTGTACTCCGCATCCTGGCGACTCTTATACTCAGCACCCTGGCGACTCTTGTACTCCGCACCCTGGCGACTCTTGTACTCTGCACCCTGGCGACTCTTGTACTCCGCACCCTGGGGACTCTTGTACTCTGCACCCTGCCGACTCTTTAACTCCGCACCCTGGTGACTCTTGTACTCAGCACCCTGCTGACTCTTGAACTCCGCACTCTGGTGACCCTTGTACTCAGCACACTGGTGACTCGTGTACTCCGCACCCTGGCATCGCTTGTTCTCGGCACCCTGGGGACTCTTGTACTCCACACCCTGGCGACTCTTATACTCTGAACCCTGCAGACTCTTGTACACCACACCCTGGCGACTCTTATACTCTGAAACCTGTCGACTCTTGTACTCTGCAACCTGCCGATTCTTGTACTCCGCATCCTGGCGACTCTTATACTCAGCACCCTGGCGACTCTTGTACTCCGCACCCTGGCGACTCTTGTACTCTGCACCCTGGCGACTCTTGTACTCCGCACGCTGGCGACTCTTGTCCTCCGCACCCTGAAGCCTCTTGTACTGCGCACCCTGGCGACTCTTGTACTCCGCACCCTGGCGACTCTTGTACTCCGCACCCTGGCGACTCTTGTACTCTGCACCCTGCCGACTCTTGTACTCTGCAACCTGTCGATTCTTGTACTCCGCATCCTGGCGACTCTTATACTCAGCACCCTGGCATCGCTTGTTCTCCGCACCCTGGGGACTCTTGTACTCCACACCCTGGCGACTCTTATACTCTGAACCCTGCCGACTCTTGTACTCTGCACCCTGGCGAGTCTTGTAATCCGCACCCTGGCGACTGTTGTACTCCGCACCCTGGCGACTCTTGTACTCCGCACCCTGCCGACTCTTGTACTCTGCACCCTGGCGACTCTTGTACTCCGCACGCTGGCGACTCTTGTACGCAGCACACTGGTGACTCGTGTACTCCGCACCCTGGAGCCTCTTGTACTCCGCACCCTGAAGCCTCTTGTACTCTGCACCCTGCCGACTCTCGTACTCAGCACACTGGTGACTCGTGTACTCCGCACCCTGGCATCTCTTGTTCTCCGCACCCTGGGGACACTTGTATTCCACACCCTGGCGACTCTTATACTCTGAACCCTGCCGACTCTTGTACTCCGCACCCTGGCGACTCTTGTACTCCGCACCCTGCCGACTCTTTAACTCCGCACCCTGGTGACTCTTGTACTCAGCACCCTGCGGAATCTTGTACTCCGCACCCTGCCGACTCTTGTACTCAGCACCCTGCCGACTCTTGTACTCAGCATCCTGGTGACTATTGTTCACAGCACCCTGCCGACTCTTTAACTCCGCACCCTGCCGACTCTTGTATTCCGCACACTGCCGACTCTTGAACTCAGCACCCTGCCGACTCTTGTACTCTGCACCCTGGTGACTCTTCTACTCCGCACCCTGGCGACTCTTGTACTCAGCACCCTAGTGACTCTTGCTCTCAGCACCCTGTCGACTCTTGTATTCCGCACCCTGCCGACTCTTCTACTCAGCACCCTGCCGACTCTTGTACTCAGCATCCTGGTGACTATTGTTCACAGCACCCTGCCGACTCTTTAACTCCGCACCCTGCCGACTCTTGTATTCCGCACACTGCCGACTCTTGCTCTCAGCACCCTGTCGACTCTTGTATTCCGCACCCTGCCGACTCTTCTACTCAGCACCCTGCCGACTCTTGTACTCAGCATCCTGGTGACTATTGTTCACAGCACCCTGCCGACTCTTTAACTCCGCACCCTGCCGACTCTTGTATTCCGCACACTGCCGACTCTTGTACTCTGCACGCTGGCGACTCTTCTACTCAGCACCCTAGTGACTCTTGCTCTCAGCACCCTGTCGACTCTTGTATTCCGCACCCTGCCGACTCTTCTACTCAGCACCCTGGCGACTCTTGTACTCAGCACCCTAGTGACTCTTGCACTCAGCACCCTGTCGACTCTTGTACTCCGCACCCTGGTGACTCTTGTACTCTGCACCCTGGCGACTCTTGTACTCTGCACCCTGGTGAACCTTGTACTCTGCACCCTGGTGACTCTTGTACTCTGCACCCTGGCGACTCTTGTACTCTGCACCCTGGTGAACCTTGTACTCCGCACCCTGGTGACTCTTGTACTCCGCACCCTGGCGACTCTTGTACTCCGCACCCTGGTGACTCTTGTACTCCGCACCCTGGCGACTCCTGTACTCCACACCCTGGTGACTCTTGTACTCTGCACCCTGGCGACTCTTGTACTCTGCACCCTGGTGAACCTTGTACTCCGCACCCTGGGGACTCTTGTACTCTGCACCCTACCGACTCTTGTACTCCGCACACTGGTGACTCTTGAAGTCCACACAATGGCGACTCTTGTACTCTGCACCCTGGTGAACCTTGTACTCCGCACCCTGCCGACTCTTGTACTCTGCACCCTGCCGACTCTTGTACTCTGCACCCTGGTGAACCTTATACTCCGCACCCTGCCGACTCTTGTACTCCGCACCCTGCCGACTCTTGTACTCTGCACCCTGGTGAACCTTGTACTCCGCACCCTGCCGACTCTTGTACTCCGCACCCTGGCGACTCTTGTACTCCGCACCCTGGCGACTCTTGTACTCCGCACCCTGGTGACACTTGTACTCTGCACCCTGGCGACTCTTGTACTCAGCACCCTGCTGACTCTTGAACTCAGCACCCTGCTGACTCTTGTACTCCGCACTCTGGTGACTCTTGTACTCAGCACACTGGTGACTCGTGTACTCCGCACCCTGGCATCGCTTGTTCTCGGCACCCTGGGGACTCTTCTACTCCACACCCTGGCGACTCTTATACTCTGAACCCTGCCGACTCTTGTACACCACACCCTGGCGACTCTTATACTCTGAAACCTGTCGACTCTTGTACTCTGCAACCTGCCGATTCTTGTACTCAGCACCCTGGCGACTCTTGTACTCCGCACCCTGGCGACTCTTGTACTCTGCACCCTGGCGACTCTTGTACTCCGCACGCTGGCGACTCTTGTACTCCGCACCCTGAAGCCTCTTGTACTGCGCACCCTGGCGACTCTTGTACTCCGCACCCTGGCGACTCTTGTACTCCGCACCCTGGCGACTCTTGTACTCTGCACCCTGCCGACTCTTGTACTCTGCAACCTGTCGATTCTTGTACTCCGCATCCTGGCGACTCTTATACTCAGCACCCTGGCATCGCTTGTTCTCCGCACCCTGGGGACTCTTGTACTCCACACCCTGGCGACTCTTATACTCTGAACCCTGCCGACTCTTGTACTCTGCACCCTGGCGAGTCTTGTACTCCGCACCCTGGCGACTGTTGTACTCCGCACCCTGGTGACTCTTGTACTCCGCACCCTGCCGACTCTTGTACTCTGCACCCTGGCGACTCTTGTACTCCGCACGCTGGCGACTCTTGTACGCAGCACACTGGTGACTCGTGTACTCCGCACCCTGGAGCCTCTTGTACTCCGCACCCTGAAGCCTCTTGTACTCTGCACCCTGGCGACTCTTGTACTCTGCACCCGGCCGACTCTTGTACTCAGCACCCTGGCGACTCTTGTACTCTGCACCCTGGCGACTCTTGTACTCTGCACCCTGGCGACTCTTGTACTCCGCACGCTGGCGACTCTTGTACGCAGCACACTGGTGACTCGTGTACTCCGCACCCTGGAGCCTCTTGTACTCCGCACCCTGAAGCCTCTTGTACTCCGCACCCTGCCGACTCTTGTACTCAGCACACTGGTGACTCGTGTACTCCGCACCCTGGCATCTCTTGTTCTCCGCACCCTGGGGACTCTTGTATTCCACACCCTGGCGACTCTTATACTCTGAACCCTGCCGATTCTTGTACTCCGCATCCTGGCGACTCTTATACTCAGCACCCTGGCGACTCTTGTACTCTGCACCCTGGCGACTCTTGTACTCCGCACCCTGGGGACTCTTGTACTCTGCACCCTGCCGACTCTTTAACTCCGCACCCTGGGGACTCTTGTACTCTGCACCCTGGCGACTCTTGTACTCCGCACCCTGGGGACTCTTGTACTCTGCACCCTGGCGACTCTTTAACTCCGCACCCTGGGGACTCTTGTACTCTGCACCCTGGCGACTCTTGTACTCCGCACCCTGGGGACTCTTGTACTCTGCACCCTGCCGACTCTTTAACTCCGCACCCTGGCGACTCTTGTACTCCGCACGCTGGCGACTCTTGTACTCCGCACCCTGAAGCCTCTTGTACTGCGCACCCTGGCGACTCTTGTACTCCGAACCCTGGCGACTCTTGTACTCCGCACCCTGGCGACTCTTGTACTCCGCACCCTGGTGACACTTGTACTCTGCACCCTGGCGACTCTTGAACTCAGCACCCTGCTGACTCTTGTACTCCGCACTCTGGTGACTCTTGTACTCAGCACACTGGTGACTCGTGTACTCCGCACCCTGGCATCGCTTGTTCTCGGCACCCTGGGGACTCTTCTACTCCACACCCTGGCGACTCTTATACTCTGAACCCTGCCGACTCTTGTACACCACACCCTGGCGACTCTTATACTCTGAAACCTGTCGACTCTTGTACTCTGCAACCTGCCGATTCTTGTACTCAGCACCCTGGCGACTCTTGTACTCCGCACCCTGGCGACTCTTGTACTCTGCACACTGGCGACTCTTGTACTCCGCACGCTGGCGACTCTTGTACTCCGCACCCTGAAGCCTCTTGTACTGCGCACCCTGGCGACTCTTGTACTCCGCACCCTGGCGACTCTTGTATTCCGCACACTGCCGACTCTTGAACTCAGCACCCTGCCGACTCTTGTACTCTGCACCCTGGTGACTCTTCTACTCCGCACCCTGGCGACTCTTGTACTCAGCACCCTAGTGACTCTTGCTCTCAGCACCCTGTCGACTCTTGTATTCCGCACCCTGCCGACTCTTCTACTCAGCACCCTGCCGACTCTTGTACTCAGCATCCTGGTGACTATTGTTCACAGCACCCTGCCGACTCTTTAACTCCGCACCCTGCCGACTCTTGTATTCCGCACACTGCCGACTCTTGTACTCTGCACGCTGGCGACTCTTCTACTCAGCACCCTAGTGACTCTTGCTCTCAGCACCCTGTCGACTCTTGTATTCCGCACCCTGCCGACTCTTCTACTCAGCACCCTGGCGACTCTTGTACTCAGCACCCTAGTGACTCTTGCACTCAGCACCCTGTCGACTCTTGTACTCCGCACCCTGGTGACTCTTGTACTCTGCACCCTGGCGACTCTTGTACTCTGCACCCTGGTGAACCTTGTACTCTGCACCCTGGTGACTCTTGTACTCTGCACCCTGGCGACTCTTGTACTCTGCACCCTGGTGAACCTTGTACTCCGCACCCTGGTGACTCTTGTACTCCGCACCCTGGCGACTCTTGTACTCCGCACCCTGGTGACTCTTGTACTCCGCACCCTGGCGACTCCTGTACTCCACACCCTGGTGACTCTTGTACTCTGCACCCTGGCGACTCTTGTACTCTGCACCCTGGTGAACCTTGTACTCCGCACCCTGGGGACTCTTGTACTCTGCACCCTACCGACACTTGTACTCCGCACACTGGTGACTCTTGAAGTCCACACAATGGCGACTCTTGTACTCTGCACCCTGGTGAACCTTGTACTCCACACCCTGCCGACTCTTGTACTCTGCACCCTGGTGAACCTTGTACTCCGCACCCTGCCGACTCTTGTACTCTGCACCCTGCCGACTCTTGTACTCTGCACCCTGGTGAACCTTATACTCCGCACCCTGCCGACTCTTGTACTCCGCACCCTGCCGACTCTTGTACTCTGCACCCTGGTGAACCTTGTACTCCGCACCCTGCCGACTCTTGTACTCCGCACCCTGGCGACTCTTGTACTCCGCACCCTGGCGACTCTTGTACTCCGCACCCTGGTGACACTTGTACTCTGCACCCTGGCGACTCTTGTACTCAGCACCCTGCTGACTCTTGAACTCAGCACCCTGCTGACTCTTGTACTCCGCACTCTGGTGACTCTTGTACTCAGCACACTGGTGACTCGTGTACTCCGCACCCTGGCATCGCTTGTTCTCGGCACCCTGGGGACTCTTCTACTCCACACCCTGGCGACTCTTATACTCTGAACCCTGCCGACTCTTGTACACCACACCCTGGCGACTCTTATACTCTGAAACCTGTCGACTCTTGTACTCTGCAACCTGCCGATTCTTGTACTCAGCACCCTGGCGACTCTTGTACTCCGCACCCTGGCGACTCTTGTACTCTGCACCCTGGCGACTCTTGTACTCCGCACGCTGGCGACTCTTGTACTCCGCACCCTGAAGCCTCTTGTACTGCGCACCCTGGCGACTCTTGTACTCCGCACCCTGGCGACTCTTGTACTCCGCACCCTGGCGACTCTTGTACTCTGCACCCTGCCGACTCTTGTACTCTGCAACCTGTCGATTCTTGTACTCCGCATCCTGGCGACTCTTATACTCAGCACCCTGGCATCGCTTGTTCTCCGCACCCTGGGGACTCTTGTACTCCACACCCTGGCGACTCTTATACTCTGAACCCTGCCGACTCTTGTACTCTGCACCCTGGCGAGTCTTGTACTCCGCACCCTGGCGACTCTTGTACTCTGCACCCTGGCGACTCTTGTACTCCGCACGCTGGCGACTCTTGTACGCAGCACACTGGTGACTCGTGTACTCCGCACCCTGGAGCCTCTTGTACTCCGCACCCTGAAGCCTCTTGTACTCCGCACCCTGCCGACTCTTGTACTCAGCACACTGGTGACTCGTGTACTCCGCACCCTGGCATCTCTTGTTCTCCGCACCCTGGGGACTCTTGTATTCCACACCCTGGCGACTCTTATACTCTGAACCCTGCCGATTCTTGTACTCCGCATCCTGGCGACTCTTATACTCAGCACCCTGGCGACTCTTGTACTCTGCACCCTGGCGACTCTTGTACTCCGCACCCTGGGGACTCTTGTACTCTGCACCCTGCCGACTCTTTAACTCCGCACCCTGGGGACTCTTGTACTCTGCACCCTGGCGACTCTTGTACTCCGCACCCTGGGGACTCTTGTACTCTGCACCCTGGCGACTCTTTAACTCCGCACCCTGGGGACTCTTGTACTCTGCACCCTGGCGACTCTTGTACTCCGCACCCTGGGGACTCTTGTACTCTGCACCCTGCCGACTCTTTAACTCCGCACCCTGGCGACTCTTGTACTCCGCACGCTGGCGACTCTTGTACTCCGCACCCTGAAGCCTCTTGTACTGCGCACCCTGGCGACTCTTGTACTCCGAACCCTGGCGACTCTTGTACTCCGCACCCTGGCGACTCTTGTACTCCGCACCCTGGTGACACTTGTACTCTGCACCCTGGCGACTCTTGAACTCAGCACCCTGCTGACTCTTGTACTCCGCACTCTGGTGACTCTTGTACTCAGCACACTGGTGACTCGTGTACTCCGCACCCTGGCATCGCTTGTTCTCGGCACCCTGGGGACTCTTCTACTCCACACCCTGGCGACTCTTATACTCTGAACCCTGCCGACTCTTGTACACCACACCCTGGCGACTCTTATACTCTGAAACCTGTCGACTCTTGTACTCTGCAACCTGCCGATTCTTGTACTCAGCACCCTGGCGACTCTTGTACTCCGCACCCTGGCGACTCTTGTACTCTGCACACTGGCGACTCTTGTACTCCGCACGCTGGCGACTCTTGTACTCCGCACCCTGAAGCCTCTTGTACTGCGCACCCTGGCGACTCTTGTACTCCGCACCCTGGCGACTCTTGTACTCCGCACCCTGGCGACTCTTGTACTCTGCACCCTGCCGACTCTTGTACTCTGCAACCTGTCGATTCTTGTACTCCGCATCCTGGCGACTCTAATACTCAGCACCCTGGCATCGCTTGTTCTCCGCACCCTGGGGACTCTTGTACTCCACACCCTGGCGACTCTTATACTCTGAACCCTGCCGACTCTTGTACTCTGTACCCTGGCGAGTCTTGTACTCCGCACCCTGGCGACTGTTGTACTCCGCACCCTGGCGACTCTTGTACTCCGCACCCTGCCGACTCTTGTACTCTGCACCCTGGCGACTCTTGTACTCCGCACCCTGAAGCCTCTTGTACTCCGCACCCTGAAGCCTCTTGTACTCTGCACCCTGCCGACTCTTGTACTCAGCACACTGGTGACTCGTGTACTCCGCACCCTGGCATCTCTTGTTCTCCGCACCCTGGGGACTCTTGTATTCCGCATCCTGGCGACTCTTATACTCAGCACCCTGGCGAACCTTGTACTCCGCACCCTGGCGACTCTTGTACTCTGCACCCTGCGGAATCTTGTACTCCGCACACTGCCGACTCTTGAACTCAGTACCCTGGTGACTCTTGTACTCAGCAAGCTGCTGACTCTTGTACTCCGCACCCTGGTGACTCTTGTACTCAGCACCCTGGTGACTCTTGTACTCAGCACCCTGGACACTCTTTAACTCCGCACCCTGGTGACTCTTGTACTCTGCAACCTGTCGATTCTTGTTCTCCGCACCCTGGGGACTCTTGTATTCCGCATCCTGGCGACTCTTATACTCAGCACCCTGGCGAACCTTGTACTCCGCACCCTGGCGACTCTTGTACTCTGCACCCTGCGGAATCTTGTACTCCGCACACTGCCGACTCTTGAACTCAGTACCCTGGTGACTCTTGTACTCAGCAAGCTGCTGACTCTTGTACTCCGCACACTGCCGACTCTTGAACTCAGTACCCTGGTGACTCTTGTACTCTGCACCCTGCCGACTCTTGTACTCAGCAAGCTGCCGACTCTTGTACTCCGCACCCTGGTGACTCTTGTACTCAGCACCCTGGTGACTCTTGTACTCAGCACCCTGCCTACTCTTGTATTCCGCACCCTGGTGACTCTTGTTCTCGGCACCCTGGGGACTCTTGTACTCCACACCCTGGCGACTCTTATACTCTGAAACCTGTCGACTCTTGTACTCTGCAACCTGCCGATTCTTGTACTCCGCATCCTGGCGACTCTTGTACTCCGCACGCTGGCGACTCTTGTACTCCGCACCCTGAAGCCTCTTGTACTGCGCGCCCTGGCGACTCTTGTACTCCGCACCCTGCCGACTCTTTAACTCCGCACCCTGGTGACTCTTGTACTCAGCACCCTGCGGAATCTTGTACTCCGCACCCTGCCGACTCTTGTACTCAGCATCCTGGTGACTATTGTTCACAGCACCCTGCCGACTCTTTAACTCGGCACCCTGCCGACTCTTGTACTCAGCACCCTGGTGACTATTGTTCACAGCACCCTGCCGACTCTTTAACTCTGCACCCTGCCGACTCTTGTACTCCGCACCCTGCCGACACTTGTTCTCCGCACACTGGACACTCTTTAACTCCGCACCCTGGTGACTCTAGTACTCAGCACACTGGTGACTCGTGTACTCCGCACCCTGGCATCTCTTGTTCTCCGCACCCTGGGGACTCTTGTACTGCGCACCCTGGCGACTCTTGTACTCCGCACCCTGCCGACTTTTGTACTCAGCACCCTGGCAACTCTTGTACTCCGCACCCTGGTGACTCTTGTACTCCGCACCCTGGTGACTCTTGTACTCCGCACCCTGCCGACTCTTGTACTCCGCACCCTGCCGACTTTTGTACTCAGCACCCTGGCAACTCTTGTACTCCGCACCCTGGTGACTCTTGTACTCCGCACCCTGGTGACTCTTGTACTCCGCACCCTGGCGACTCTTGTACTCTGAACCGGCCAACTCTTGTACTCAGCACCCTGGCGACTCTTGTACTCTGCACCCTGGCGACTCTTGTACTCTGCACCCTGGCGACTCTTGTACTCTGCACGCTGGCGACTCTTGTACGCAGCACACTGGTGACTCGTGTACTCCGCACCCTGGAGCCTCTTGTACTCCGCACCCTGAAGCCTCTTGTACTCCGCACCCTGCCGACTCTTGTACTCAGCACACTGGTGACTCGTGTACTCCGCACCCTGGCATCTCTTGTTCTCCGCACCCTGGGGACTCTTGTATTCCACACCCTGGCGACTCTTATACTCTGAACCCTGCCGATTCTTGTACTCCGCATCCTGGCGACTCTTATACTCAGCACCCTGGCAACTCTTGTACTCCGCACCCTGGCGACTCTTGTACTCTGCACCCTGGCGACTCTTGTACTCTGCACCCTGGGGACTCTTGTACTCTGCACCCTGCCGACTCTTTAACTCCGCACCCTGGGGACTCTTGTACTCAGCACCCTGCTGACTCTTGAACTCAGCACCCTGCTGACTCTTGTACTCCGCACTCTGGTGACTCTTGTACTCAGCACACTGGTGACTCGTGTACTCCGCACCCTGGCATCGCTTGTTCTCGGCACCCTGGGGACTCTTCTACTCCAGACCCTGGCGACTCTTATACTCTGAACCCTGCCGACTCTTGTACACCACACCCTGGCGACTCTTATACTCTGAAACCTGTCGACTCTTGTACTCTGCAACCTGCCGATTCTTGTACTCCGCATCCTGGCGACTCTTATACTCAGCACCCTGGCGACTCTTGTACTCCGCACCCTGGCGACTCTTGTACTCTGCACCCTGGCGACTCTTGTACTCCGCACGCTGGCGACTCTTGTACTCCGCACCCTGAAGCCTCTTGTACTGCGCACCCTGGCGACTCTTGTACTCCGAACCCTGGCGACTCTTGTACTCCGCACCCTGGCGACTCTTGTACTCTGCACCCTGCCGACTCTTGTACTCTGCAACCTGTCGATTCTTGTACTCCGCATCCTGGCGACTCTTATACTCAGCACCCTGGCATCGCTTGTTCTCCGCACCCTGGGGACTCTTGTACTCCACACCCTGGCGACTCTTATACTCTGAACCCTGCCGACTCTTGCACTCTGCACCCTGGCGAGTCTTGTACTCCGCACCCTGGCGACTGTTGTACTCCGCACCCTGGCGACTCTTGTACTCCGCACCCTGCCGACTCTTGTACTCCGCACCCTGGCGACTCTTGTACTCCGCACCCTGCCGACTCTTGTACTCTGCACCCTGGCGACTCTTGTACTCCGCACGCTGGCGACTCTTGTACGCAGCACACTGGTGACTCGTGTACTCCGCACCCTGGAGCCTCTTGTACTCCGCACCCTGAAGCCTCTTGTACTCTGCACCCTGCCGACTCTTGTACTCAGCACACTGGTGACTCGTGTACTCCGCACCCTGGCATCTCTTGTTCTCCGCACCCTGGGGACTCTTGTATTCCGCATCCTGGCGACTCTTATACTCAGCACCCTGGCGAACCTTGTACTCCGCACCCTGGCGACTCTTGTACTCTGCACCCTGCGGAATCTTGTACTCCGCACACTGCCGACTCTTGAACTCAGTACCCTGGTGACTCTTGTACTCAGCAAGCTGCTGACTCTTGTACTCCGCACCCTGGTGACTCTTGTACTCAGCACCCTGGACACTCTTGTACTCCGCACACTGCCGACTCTTGAACTCAGTACCCTGGTGACTCTTGTACTCAGCAAGCTGCTGACTCTTGTACTCAGCACCCTGGTGACTCTTGTACTCAGTACCCTGGTGACTCTTGTACTCTGCACCCTGCCGACTCTTGTACTCAGCAAGCTGCTGACTCTTGTACTCCGCACCCTGGTGACTCTTGTACTCAGCACCCTGCCGACTCTTGTATTCCGCACACTGCCGACTCTTGTACTCCACACCCTGGTGACTCTTGTTCTCGGCACCCTGGGGACTCTTGTACTCCACACCCTGGCGACTCTTATACTCTGAAACCTGTCGACTCTTGTACTCTGCAACCTGCCGATTCTTGTACTCCGCATCCTGGCGACTCTTGTACTCCGCACGCTGGCGACTCTTGTACTCCGCACCCTGAAGCCTCTTGTACTGCGCGCCCTGGCGACTCTTGTACTCCGCACCCTGCCGACTCTTTAACTCCGCACCCTGGTGACTCTTGTACTCAGCACCCTGCGGAATCTTGTACTCCGCACCCTGCCGACTCTTGTACTCAGCATCCTGGTGACTATTGTTCACAGCACCCTGCCGACTCTTTAACTCCGCACCCTGCCGACTCTTGTACTCAGCACCCTGGTGACTATTGTTCACAGCACCCTGCCGACTCTTTAACTCTGCACCCTGCCGACTCTTGTACTCCGCACCCTGCCGACACTTGTTCTCCGCACCCTGGACACTCTTTAACTCCGCACCCTGGTGACTCTAGTACTCAGCACACTGGTGACTCGTGTACTCCGCACCCTGGCATCTCTTGTTCTCCGCACCCTGGGGACTCTTGTACTGCGCACCCTGGCGACTCTTGTACTCCGCACCCTGCCGACTTTTGTACTCAGCACCCTGGCGACTCTTGTACTCCGCACCCTGGTGACTCTTGTACTCCGCACCCTGGTGACTCTTGTACTCCGCACCCTGCCGACTCTTGTACTCCGCACCCTGCCGACTCTTGTACTTCGCACCCTGGCGACTCTTGTACTCTGCACCCTGGCGACTCTTGTACTCTGCACCCGGCCGACTCTTGTACTCAGCACCCTGGCGACTCTTGTACTCTGCACCCTGGCGACTCTTGTACTCTGCACCCGGCCGACTCTTGTACTCTGCACCCGGCCGACTCTTGTACTCAGCACCCTGCCGACTCTTGTACTTCGCACCCTGGCGACTCTTGTACTCTGCACCCTGCCGACTCTTGTACTTCGCACCCTGGCGACTCTTGTACTCTGCACCCTGCCGACTCTTGTACTCTGCAACCTGTCGATTCTTGTACTCTGCACCCTGGTGACTCTTGTACTCCGCACCCTGGTGACTCTTGTACTCCGCATCCTGCCGACTTTTGTACTCAGCACCCTGGTGACTCTTGTACTCTGCACCCTGCGGAATCTTGTACTCCGCACACTGCCGACTCTTGAACTCAGTACCCTGGTGACTCTTGTACTCAGCAAGCTGCTGACTCTTGTACTCCGCACCCTGGTGACTCTTGTACTCAGCACCCTGGTGACTCTTGTACTCAGCACCCTGGACACTCTTTAACTCCGCACCCTGGTGACTCTTGTACTCTGCACCATGCGGAATCTTGTACTCCGCACACTGCCGACTCTTGAACTCAGTACCCTGGTGACTCTTGTACTCTGCACCCTGCCGACTCTTGTACTCCGCACCCTGTTGACTCTTGTACTCAGCACCCTGGTGACTCTTGTACTCAGCACCCTGCCGACTCTTGTATTCCGCACACTGCCGACTCTTGTACTCCACACCCTGGTGACTCTTGTTCTCGGCACCCTGGGGACTCTTGTACTCCACACCCTGGCGACTCTTATACTCTGAAACCTGTCGACTCTTGTACTCTGCAACCTGCCGATTCTTGTACTCCGCATCCTGGCGACTCTTGTACTCCGCACGCTGGCGACTCTTGTACTCCGCACCCTGAAGCCTCTTGTACTGCGCGCCCTGGCGACTCTTGTACTCCGCACCCTGCCGACTCTTTAACTCCGCACCCTGGTGACTCTTGTACTCAGCACCCTGCGGAATCTTGTACTCCGCACCCTGCCGACTCTTGTACTCAGCATCCTGGTGACTATTGTTCACAGCACCCTGCCGACTCTTTAACTCCGCACCCTGCCGACTCTTGTACTCAGCACCCTGGTGACTATTGTTCACAGCACCCTGCCGACTCTTTAACTCTGCACCCTGCCGACTCTTGTACTCCGCACCCTGCCGACACTTGTTCTCCGCACCCTGGACACTCTTTAACTCCGCACCCTGGTGACTCTAGTACTCAGCACACTGGTGACTCGTGTACTCCGCACCCTGGCATCTCTTGTTCTCCGCACCCTGGGGACTCTTGTACTGCGCACCCTGGCGACTCTTGTACTCCGCACCCTGCCGACTTTTGTACTCAGCACCCTGGCGACTCTTGTACTCCGCACCCTGGTGACTCTTGTACTCCGCACCCTGGTGACTCTTGTACTCCGCACCCTGCCGACTCTTGTACTCCGCACCCTGCCGACTCTTGTACTCCGCACCCTGGTGACTCTTGTACTCCGCACCCTGGCGACTCTTGTACTCCGCACCCTGCCGACTCTTGTACTCCGCACCCTGCCGACTCTTGTACTTCGCACCCTGGCGACTCTTGTACTCTGCACCCTGGCGACTCTTGTACTCTGCACCCGGCCGACTCTTGTACTCAGCACCCTGGCGACTCTTGTACTCTGCACCCTGGCGACTCTTGTACTCTGCACCCGGCCGACTCTTGTACTCTGCACCCGGCCGACTCTTGTACTCAGCACCCTGCCGACTCTTGTACTTCGCACCCTGGCGACTCTTGTACTCTGCACCCTGCCGACTCTTGTACTTCGCACCCTGGCGACTCTTGTACTCTGCACCCTGCCGACTCTTGTACTTCGCACCCTGGCGACTCTTGTACTCTGCACCCTGCCGACTCTTGTACTCTGCAACCTGTCGATTCTTGTACTCTGCACCCTGGTGACTCTTGTACTCCGCACCCTGGTGACTCTTGTACTCCGCATCCTGCCGACTTTTGTACTCAGCACCCTGGTGACTCTTGTACTCTGCACCCTGCGGAATCTTGTACTCCGCACACTGCCGACTCTTGAACTCAGTACCCTGGTGACTCTTGTACTCAGCAAGCTGCTGACTCTTGTACTCCGCACCCTGGTGACTCTTGTACTCAGCACCCTGGTGACTCTTGTACTCAGCACCCTGGACACTCTTTAACTCCGCACCCTGGTGACTCTTGTACTCTGCACCATGCGGAATCTTGTACTCCGCACACTGCCGACTCTTGAACTCAGTACCCTGGTGACTCTTGTACTCTGCACCCTGCCGACTCTTGTACTCCGCACCCTGTTGACTCTTGTACTCAGCACCCTGGTGACTCTTGTACTCAGCACCCTGCCGACTCTTGTATTCCGCACACTGCCGACTCTTGTACTCCACACCCTGGTGACTCTTGTTCTCGGCACCCTGGGGACTCTTGTACTCCACACCCTGGCGACTCTTATACTCTGAAACCTGTCGACTCTTGTACTCTGCAACCTGCCGATTCTTGTACTCCGCATCCTGGCGACTCTTGTACTCCGCACGCTGGCGACTCTTGTACTCCGCACCCTGAAGCCTCTTGTACTGCGCGCCCTGGCGACTCTTTAACTCCGCACCCTGGTGACTCTTGTACTCAGCATCCTGGTGACTATTGTTCACAGCACCCTGCCGACTCTTTAACTCCGCACCCTGCCGACTCTTGTACTCAGCACCCTGGTGACTATTGTTCACAGCACCCTGCCGACTCTTTAACTCTGCACCCTGCCGACTCTTGTACTCCGCACCCTGCCGACACTTGTTCTCCGCACCCTGGACACTCTTTAACTCCGCACCCTGGTGACTCTAGTACTCAGCACACTGGTGACTCGTGTACTCCGCACCCTGGCATCTCTTGTTCTCCGCACCCTGGGGACTCTTGTACTGCGCACCCTGGCGACTCTTGTACTCCGCACCCTGCCGACTTTTGTACTCAGCACCCTGGCGACTCTTGTACTCCGCACCCTGGTGACTCTTGTACTCCGCACCCTGGTGACTCTTGTACTCCGCACCCTGCCGACTCTTGTACTCCGCACCCTGCCGACTCTTGTACTTCGCACCCTGGCGACTCTTGTACTCTGCACCCTGGCGACTCTTGTACTCTGCACCCGGCCGACTCTTGTACTCAGCACCCTGGCGACTCTTGTACTCTGCACCCTGGCGACTCTTGTACTCTGCACCCTGGCGACTCTTGTACTCCGCACGCTGGCGACTCTTGTACGCAGCACACTGGTGACTCGTGTACTCCGCACCCTGGAGCCTCTTGTACTCCGCACTCTGAAGCCTCTTGTACTCCGCACCCTGCCGACTCTTGTACTCAGCACACTGGTGACTCGTGTACTCCGCACCCTGGCATCTCTTGTTCTCCGCACCCTGGGGACTCTTGTATTCCACACCCTGGCGACTCTTATACTCTGAACCCTGCCGATTCTTGTACTCCGCATCCTGGCGACTCTTATACTCAGCACCCTGGCGACTCTTGTACTCCGCACCCTGGCGACTCTTGTACTCCGCACCCTGGCGACTCTTGTACTCTTCACCCTGGCGACTCTTGTACTCCGCACCCTGGGGACTCTTGTACTCTGCACCCTGCCGACTCTTTAACTCCGCACTCTGGTGACTCTTGTACTCAGCACACTGGTGACTCGTGTACTCCGCACCCTGGCATCGCTTGTTCTCGGCACCCTGGGGACTCTTCTACTCCAGACCCTGGCGACTCTTATACTCTGAACCCTGCCGACTCTTGTACACCACACCCTGGCGACTCTTATACTCTGAAACCTGTCGACTCTTGTACTCTGCAACCTGCCGATTCTTGTACTCCGCATCCTGGCGACTCTTATACTCTGCACCCTGCCGACTCTTGTACTCTGCAACCTGTCGATTCTTGTACTCCGCATCCTGGCGACTCTTATACTCAGCACCCTGGCATCGCTTGTTCTCCGCACCCTGGGGACTCTTGTACTCCACACCCTGGCGACTCTTATACTCTGAACCCTGCCGACTCTTGTACTCTGCACCCTGGCGAGTCTTGTACTCCGCACCCTGGCGACTGTTGTACTCCGCACCCTGGCGACTCTTGTACTCCGCACCCTGCCGACTCTTGTACTCTGCACCCTGGCGACTCTTGTACTCCGCACGCTGGCGACTCTTGTACGCAGCACACTGGTGACTCGTGTACTCCGCACCCTGGAGCCTCTTGTACTCCGCACCCTGAAGCCTCTTGTACTCTGCACCCTGCCGACTCTTGTACTCAGCACACTGGTGACTCGTGTACTCCGCACCCTGGCATCTCTTGTTCTCCGCACCCTGGGGACTCTTGTATTCCGCATCCTGGCGACTCTTATACTCAGCACCCTGGCGAACCTTGTACTCCGCACCCTGGCGACTCTTGTACTCTGCACCCTGCGGAATCTTGTACTCCGCACACTGCCGACTCTTGAACTCAGTACCCTGGTGACTCTTGTACTCAGCAAGCTGCTGACTCTTGTACTCCGCACCCTGGTGACTCTTGTACTCAGCACCCTGGACACTCTTGTACTCCGCACACTGCCGACTCTTGAACTCAGTACCCTGGTGACTCTTGTACTCAGCAAGCTGCTGACTCTTGTACTCCGCACCCTGGTGACTCTTGTACTCAGCACCCTGGTGACTCTTGTACTCAGTACCCTGGTGACTCTTGTACTCAGCACCCTGCCGACTCTTGTATTCCGCACACTGCCGACTCTTGTACTCCACACCCTGGTGACTCTTGTTCTCGGCACCCTGGGGACTCTTGTACTCCACACCCTGGCGACTCTTATACTCTGAAACCTGTCGACTCTTGTACTCTGCAACCTGCCGATTCTTGTACTCCGCATCCTGGCGACTCTTGTACTCCGCACGCTGGCGACTCTTGTACTCCGCACCCTGAAGCCTCTTGTACTGCGCGCCCTGGCGACTCTTGTACTCCGCACCCTGCCGACTCTTTAACTCCGCACCCTGGTGACTCTTGTACTCAGCACCCTGAGGAATCTTGTACTCCGCACCCTGCCGACTCTTGTACTCAGCATCCTGGTGACTATTGTTCACAGCACCCTGCCGACTCTTTAACTCCGCACCCTGCCGACTCTTGTACTCAGCACCCTGGTGACTATTGTTCACAGCACCCTGCCGACTCTTTAACTCTGCACCCTGCCGACTCTTGTACTCCGCACCCTGCCGACACTTGTTCTCCGCACCCTGGACACTCTTTAACTCCGCACCCTGGTGACTCTAGTACTCAGCACACTGGTGACTCGTGTACTCCGCACCCTGGCATCTCTTGTTCTCCGCACCCTGGGGACTCTTGTACTGCGCACCCTGGCGACTCTTGTACTCCGCACCCTGCCGACTCTTGTACTCCGCACCCTGCCGACTCTTGTACTTCGCACCCTGGCGACTCTTGTACTCTGCACCCTGGCGACTCTTGTACTCTGCACCCGGCCGACTCTTGTACTCAGCACCCTGGCGACTCTTGTACTCTGCACCCTGGCGACTCTTGTACTCTGCACCCGGCCGACTCTTGTACTCTGCACCCGGCCGACTCTTGTACTCAGCACCCTGCCGACTCTTGTACTTCGCACCCTGGCGACTCTTGTACTCTGCACCCTGCCGACTCTTGTACTTCGCACCCTGGCGACTCTTGTACTCTGCACCCTGCCGACTCTTGTACTCTGCAACCTGTCGATTCTTGTACTCTGCACCCTGGTGACTCTTGTACTCCGCACCCTGGTGACTCTTGTACTCCGCACCCTGCCGACTTTTGTACTCAGCACCCTGGTGACTCTTGTACTCCACACCCTGCCGACTTTTGTACTCCGCACCCTGCCGACACTTGTTCTCCGCACCCTGGCGACTCTTGTACTCCGCACCCTGGTGACTCTTGTACTCCGCACCCTGGCGACTCTTGTACTCCGCACCCTGGTGACTCTTGTACTCCGCACCCTACCGACTTCTGTACTCCGCACCCTGCCGACACTTGTTCTCCGCACCCTGGTGACTCTTGTACTCCGCACCCTGGACACTCTTATACTCAGCACCCTGGTGACTCTTGTACTCCGCACCCTGGTGACTCTTGTACTCCGCACCCTGCCGACTTTTGTACTCCGCACCC
Organism: Hypanus sabinus; assembly: GCF_030144855.1. Taxonomy (NCBI): domain Eukaryota; kingdom Metazoa; phylum Chordata; class Chondrichthyes; order Myliobatiformes; family Dasyatidae; genus Hypanus; species Hypanus sabinus. The sequence goes on from NC_082726.1 coordinate 13,164,355, forward strand.
TGCCGACACTTGTTCTCCGCACCCTGGTGACTCTTGTACTCCGCACCCTGGACACTCTTGTACTCTGCACCCTGGCGACTCTTGTACTCCGCACCCTGGACACTCTTGTACTCCGCCCCCTGGCGACTCTTGTACTCCGCACCCTGGACACTCTTGTACTCTGCACCCTGGACACTCTTGTACTCAGCACCCTGGTGACTCTTGTACTCCGCACCCTGGTGACTCTTGTACTTCGCACCCTGGACACTTTTGTACTCCGCACCCTGGACACTCTTGTACTCAGCACCCTGGCGACTCTTGTACTCCGCACCCTGGACACTCTTGTACTCTGCACCCTGGACACTCTTGTACTCAGCACCCTGGTGACTCTTGTACTCCGCACCCTGCCGACTCTTGTACTCCGCACCCTGGTGACTCTTGTACTCCGCACCCTGCCGACTCTTGTACTTCGCACCCTGGACACTCTTGTACTCCGCACCCTGGCGACTCTTGTACTCCGCACCCTGCCAACTCTTGTACTCTGTACCCTGCCGACTCTTGTACTCTGCACCCTGGTGACTCTTGTACTCTGCACCCTGGCGACTCTTGTACTCTGCACCCTGCCGACTCTTGTACTCTGCACCCTGGTGACTCTTGTACTCTGCACCCTGGCAACTCTTGTACTCTGCACCCTGCCGACTCTTGTACTCCGCACCCTGCCGACTCTTGTACTTCGCACCCTGGCGACTCTTGTACTCTGCAACCTGTCGATTCCTGTACTCCGCATCCTGGCATCTCTTGTTCTCCGCACCCTGGGGACTCTTGTACTCCACACCCTGGCGACTCTTATACTCTGAACCCTGCCGACTCTTGTACTCTGCAACCTGTCGATTCTTGTACTCCGCATCCTGGCGACTCTTATACTCAGCACCCTGGCATCTCTTGTACTCCGCACCCTGGACACTCTTGTATTCAGCACCCTGGCGACTCTTGTACTCCGCACGCTGGCGACTCTTGTACTCAGCACACTGGTGACTCGTGTACTCAGCACCCTGGAGCCTCTTGTACTCCGCACCCTGAAGCCTCTTGTACTCCGCACCCTGCCGACTCTTGTACTCAGCACACTGGTGACTCGTGTACTCCGCACCCTGGCATCTCTTGTTCTCCGCACCCTGGGGACTCTTGTATTCCACACCCTGGTGATTCTTATACTCTGAACCCTGGCGACTCTTGTACTCTGCACCCTGGCGACTCTTGTACTCCGCACCCTGGTGACTCTTATACTCAGCACCCTGGCGACTCTTGTACTCTGCACCCTGGCGACTCTTGTACTCCGCACCCTGGTGACTCTTGTACTCTGCACCCTGGCGACTCTTGTACTCCGCACCCTGGTGACTCTTGTACTCTGCACCCTGCCGACTCTTGTACTCAGCACCCTGGTGACTCTTGTACTCAGCACCCTGCGGAATCTTGTACTCTGCACCCTGCCGACTCCTGAACTCAGCACCCTGGTGACTCTTGTACTCTGCATCCTGGTGACTATTGTTCACAGCACCCTGCCGACTCTTTAACTCCGCACCCTGCCGACTCTTGTACTCAGCACCCTGGTGAATATTGTTCACAGCACCCTGCCGACTCTTTAACTCTGCACCCTGCCGACTCTTGTACTCCGCACCCTGCCGACACTTGTTCTCCGCACCCTGGACACTCTTTAACTCCGCACCCTGGTGACTCTAGTACTCAGCACACTGGTGACTCGTGTACTCCGCACCCTGGCATCTCTTGTTCTCCGCACCCTGGGGACTCTTGTACTGCGCACCCTGGCGACTCTTGTACTCCGCACCCTGCCGACTTTTGTACTCAGCACCCTGGCGTCTCTTGTACTCCGCACCCTGGTGACTCTTGTACTCCGCACCCTGGACACTCTTGTACTCCGCACCCTGCCGACACTTGTTCTCCGCACCCTGGTGACTCTTGTACTCCGCACCCTGGTGACTCTTGTACTCCGCACCCTGCCGAATTTTGTACTCAGCACCCTGGCGACTCTTGTACTCCGCACCCTGCCGACTTTTGTACTCAGCACCCTGGTGACTCTTGTACTCCGCACCCTGGCGACTCTTGTACTCCGCACCCTGCCGACTCGTGTACTCTGCAACCTGTCGATTCTTGTACTCTGCACCCTGGTGACTTTTGTACTCCGCACCCTGGCGACTCTTATACTCAGCACCCTGGCATCTCTTGTTCTCCGCACCCTGGGGACTCTTGTACTGCACACCCTGGCGACTCTTATACTCTGAACCCTGCCGACTCTTGTACTCTGCACCCTGGCGAGTCTTGTACTCCGCACCCTGGCGACTGTTGTACTCCGCACCCTGGCGACTCTTGTACTCCGCACGCTTGCGACTCTTGTACGCAGCACACTGGTGACTCTTGTACTCCGCACCCTGAAGCCTCTTGTACTCCGCACCCTGCCGACTCTTGTACTCAGCACACTGGTGACTCGTGTACTCCGCACCCTGGCATCTCTTGTTCTCCGCACCCTGGGGACTCTTGTATTCCACACCCTGGCGACTCTTATACTCTGAACCCTGCCGATTCTTGTACTCCGCACCCTGGCGACTCTTATACTCAGCACCCTGGTGACTCTTGTACTCCGCACCCGGCCGACTCTTGTACTCAGCACCCTGCCGACTCTTGTACTTCGCACCCTGGCGACTCTTGTACTCTGCACCCTGCCGACTCTTGTACTTCGCACCCTGGCGACTCTTGTACTCTGCACCCTGCCGACTCTTGTACTCTGCAACCTGTCGATTCTTGTACTCTGCACCCTGGTGACTCTTGTACTCCGCACCCTGGTGACTCTTGTACTCCGCACCCTGCCGACTTTTGTACTCAGCACCCTGGTGACTCTTGTACTCCACACCCTGCCGACTTTTGTACTCCGCACCCTGCCGACACTTGTTCTCCGCACCCTGGCGACTCTTGTACTCCGCACCCTGGCGACTCTTGTACTCCGCACCCTGGTGACTCTTGTACTCCGCACCCTGCCGACTTTTGTACTCCGCACCCTGCCGACACTTGTTCTCCGCACCCTGGTGACTCTTGTACTCCGCACCCTGGACACTCTTATACTCAGCACCCTGGTGACTCTTGTACTCCGCACCCTGGTGACTCTTGTACTCCGCACCCTGCCGACTTTTGTACTCCGCACCCTGCCGACACTTGTTCTCCGCACCCTGGTGACTCTTGTACTCCGCACCCTGGACACTCTTGTACTCTGCACCCTGGCGACTCTTGTACTCCGCACCCTGGACACTCTTGTACTCCGCCCCCTGGCGACTCTTGTACTCCGCACCCTGGACACTCTTGTACTCTGCACCCTGGACACTCTTGTACTCAGCACCCTGGTGACTCTTGTACTCCGCACCCTGGTGACTCTTGTACTTCGCACCCTGGACACTCTTGTACTCCGCACCCTGGACACTCTTGTACTCAGCACCCTGGCGACTCTTGTACTCCGCACCCTGGACACTCTTGTACTCTGCACCCTGGACACTCTTGTACTCAGCACCCTGGTGACTCTTGTACTCCGCACCCTGCCGACTCTTGTACTCCGCACCCTGGTGACTCTTGTACTCCGCACCCTGCCGACTCTTGCACTTCGCACCCTGGACACTCTTGTACTCCGCACCCTGGCGACTCTTGTACTCCGCACCCTGCCGACTCTTGTACTCTGTACCCTGCCGACTCTTGTACTCTGCACCCTGGTGACTCTTGTACTCTGCACCCTGGCGACTCTTGTACTCTGCACCCTGCCGACTCTTGTACTCTGCACCCTGGTGACTCTTGTACTCTGCACCCTGGCAACTCTTGTACTCTGCACCCTGCCGACTCTTGTACTCCGCACCCTGCCGACTCTTGTACTTCGCACCCTGGCGACTCTTGTACTCTGCAACCTGTCGATTCCTGTACTCCGCATCCTGGCATCTCTTGTTCTCCGCACCCTGGGGACTCTTGTACTCCACACCCTGGCGACTCTTATACTCTGAACCCTGCCGACTCTTGTACTCTGCAACCTGTCGATTCTTGTACTCCGCATCCTGGCGACTCTTATACTCAGCACCCTGGCATCTCTTGTACTCCGCACCCTGGACACTCTTGTATTCAGCACCCTGCCGACTCTTGTACTCTGCACCCTGGCGACTCTTGTACTCCGCACGCTGGCGACTCTTGTACTCAGCACACTGGTGACTCGTGTACTCAGCACCCTGGAGCCTCTTGTACTCCGCACCCTGAAGCCTCTTGTACTCCGCACCCTGCCGACTCTTGTACTCAGCACACTGGTGACTCGTGTACTCCGCACCCTGGCATCTCTTGTTCTCCGCACCCTGGGGACTCTTGTATTCCACACCCTGGTGATTCTTATACTCTGAACCCTGGCGACTCTTGTACTCTGCACCCTGGCGACTCTTGTACTCCGCACCCTGGTGACTCTTATACTCAGCACCCTGGCGACTCTTGTACTCTGCACCCTGGCGACTCTTGTACTCCGCACCCTGGTGACTCTTGTACTCTGCACCCTGGCGACGCTTGTACTCCGCACCCTGGTGACTCTTGTACTCTGCACCCTGCCGACTCTTGTACTCAGCACCCTGGTGACTCTTGTACTCAGCACCCTGCGGAATCTTGTACTCTGCACCCTGCCGACTCCTGAACTCAGCACCCTGGTGACTCTTGTGCTCTGCATCCTGGTGACTATTGTTCACAGCACCCTGCCGACTCTTTAACTCCGCACCCTGCCGACTCTTGTACTCAGCACCCTGGTGACTATTGTTCACAGCACCCTGCCGACTCTTTAACTCTGCACCCTGCCGACTCTTGTACTCCGCACCCTGCCGACACTTGTTCTCCGCACCCTGGACACTCTTTAACTCCGCACCCTGGTGACTCTAGTACTCAGCACACTGGTGACTCGTGTACTCCGCACCCTGGCATCTCTTGTTCTCCGCACCCTGGGGACTCTTGTACTGTGCACCCTGGCGACTCTTGTACTCCGCACCCTGCCGACTTTTGTACTCAGCACCCTGGCGTCTCTTGTACTCCGCACCCTGGTGACTCTTGTACTCCGCACCCTGGACACTCTTGTACTCCGCACCCTGCCGACACTTGTTCTCCGCACCCTGGTGACTCTTGTACTCCGCACCCTGGTGACTCTTGTACTCCGCACCCTGCCGAATTTTGTACTCCGCACCCTGGCGACTCTTGTACTCCGCACCCTGCCGACTCTTGTACTCTGTACCCTGCCGACTCTTGTACTCTGCACCCTGGTGACTCTTGTACTCTGCACCCTGGCGACTCTTGTACTCTGCACCCTGCCGACTCTTGTACTCTGCACCCTGGTGACTCTTGTACTCTGCACCCTGGCAACTCTTGTACTCTGCACCCTGCCGACTCTTGTACTCCGCACCCTGCCGACTCTTGTACTTCGCACCCTGGCGACTCTTATACTCTGAACCCTGCCGACTCTTGTACTCTGCAACCTGTCGATTCTTGTACTCCGCATCCTGGCGACTCTTATACTCAGCACCCTGGCATCTCTTGTACTCCGCACCCTGGACACTCTTGTATTCAGCACCCTGCCGACTCTTGTACTCTGCACCCTGGCGACTCTTGTACTCCGCACGCTGGCGACTCTTGTACTCAGCACACTGGTGACTCGTGTACTCAGCACCCTGGAGCCTCTTGTACTCCGCACCCTGAAGCCTCTTGTACTCCGCACACTGCCGACTCTTGTACTCAGCACACTGGTGACTCGTGTACTCCGCACCCTGGCATCTCTTGTTCTCCGCACCCTGGGGACTCTTGTATTCCACACCCTGGTGATTCTTATACTCTGAACCCTGGTGACTCTTGTACTCCGCACCCTGGTGACTCTTATACTCAGCACCCTGGCGACTCTTGTACTCTGCACCCTGGCGACTCTTGTACTCCGCACCCTGGTGACTCTTGTACTCTGCACCCTGGCGACTCTTGTACTCCGCACCCTGGTGACTCTTGTACTCTGCACCCTGCCGACTCTTGTACTCAGCACCCTGGTGACTCTTGTACTCAGCACCCTGCGGAATCTTGTACTCTGCACCCTGCCGACTCCTGAACTCAGCACCCTGGTGACTCTTGTACTCTGCATCCTGGTGACTATTGTTCACAGCACCCTGCCGACTCTTTAACTCCGCACCCTGCCGACTCTTGTACTCAGCACCCTGGTGACTATTGTTCACAGCACCCTGCCGACTCTTTAACTCTGCACCCTGCCGACTCTTGTACTCCGCACCCTGCCGACACTTGTTCTCCGCACCCTGGACACTCTTTAACTCCGCACCCTGGTGACTCTAGTACTCAGCACACTGGTGACTCGTGTACTCCGCACCCTGGCATCTCTTGTTCTCCGTACCCTGGGGACTCTTGTACTGTGCACCCTGGCGACTCTTGTACTCCGCACCCTGCCGACTTTTGTACTCAGCACCCTGGCGTCTCTTGTACTCCGCACCCTGGTGACTCTTGTACTCCGCACCCTGGACACTCTTGTACTCCGCACCCTGCCGACACTTGTTCTCCGCACCCTGGTGACTCTTGTACTCCGCACCCTGGTGACTCTTGTACTCCGCACCCTGCCGAATTTTGTACTCAGCACCCTGGCGACTCTTGTACTCCGCACCCTGCCGACTTTTGTACTCAGCACCCTGGTGACTCTTGTACTCCGCACCCTGGCGACTCTTGTACTCCGCACCCTGCCGACTCGTGTACTCTGCAACCTGTCGATTCTTGTACTCTGCACCCTGGTGACTTTTGTACTCCGCACCCTGGCGACTCTTATACTCAGCACCCTGGCATCTCTTGTTCTCCGCACCCTGGGGACTCTTGTACTGCACACCCTGGCGACTCTTATACTCTGAACCCTGCCGACTCTTGTACTCTGCACCCTGGCGAGTCTTGTACTCCGCACCCTGGCGACTGTTGTACTCCGCACCCTGGCGACTCTTGTACTCCGCACGCTTGCGACTCTTGTACGCAGCACACTGGTGACTCTTGTACTCCGCACCCTGAAGCCTCTTGTACTCCGCACCCTGCCGACTCTTGTACTCAGCACACTGGTGACTCGTGTACTCCGCACCCTGGCATCTCTTGTTCTCCGCACCCTGGGGACTCTTGTATTCCACACACTGGCGACTCTTATACTCTGAACCCTGCCGATTCTTGTACTCCGCACCCTGGCGACTCTTATACTCAGCACCCTGGTGACTCTTGTACTCCGCACCCTGGCGACTCTTGTACTCTGCACCCTGGCGACTCTTGTACTCCGCATACTGGCGACTCTTGTACTCCACGCCCTGAAGCCTCTTGTACTCAGCACCCTGGTGACACTTGTACTCCGCACCCTGGCGACTCTTGTACTCCGCACCCTGAAGACACTTGTACTCAGCACCCTGGTGACACTTGTACTCCGCACCCTGGCGACTCTTGTACTCTGCACCCTGCCGACTCTTGTACTCCGCACCCTGGTGACTCTTGTACTCTGCACCCTGGCGACTCTTGTACTCTGCACCCTGGTGAACCTTGTACTCCGCACCCTGGGGACTCTTGTACTCCGCACCCTGGTGACTCTTGTACTCCGCACCCTGCCGACTCTTGCACTCCGCACCCTGGTGACTCTTGAAGTCCACACAATGGCGACTTTTGTACTCTGCACCCTGGTGAACCTTGTACTCCGCACCCTGCCGACTTTTGTACTCCGCACCCTGGTGACTCTTGTACTCCGCACCCTGGTGACTCTTGTACTCTGCACCCTGGTGAACCTTGTACTCCGCACCCTGCCGACACTTGTTCTCCGCACCCTGGACACTCTTGTACACTGCACCCTGGCGACTCTTGTACTCCACACCCTGGACACTCTTGTACTCTGCACCCTGGCGACTCCTGTACTCGGCACCCTGCCGACTCTTGTACTCAGCACCCTGGACACTCTTGTACTCCGCACCCTGCCGACTTTTGTACTCCGCACCCTGGCGACTCTTGTACTCCGCACCCTGGCGACTCTTGTTCTCCGCACCCTGCCGACTCTTGTACTCCGCACCCTGGTGACTCTTGTACTCCGCACCCTGGCGACTCTTGTACTCCGCACCCTGGCGACTCTTGTTCTCCGCACCCTACCGACTCTTGTACTCCGCACCCTGGACACTCTTGTACTCCGCACCCTGCCGACTCTTGTACTCCGCACCCTGGTGACTCTTGTACTCAGCACCCTGCGGAATCTTGTACTCCGCACCCTGCCGACTCTTTAACTCCGCACCCTGCCGACTCTTGTACTCCGCACCCTGCCGACACTTGTTCTCCGCACCCTGGACACTCTTGTACTCCGCACCCTGCCGACTCTTTAACTCCGCACCCTGGTGACTCTTGTACTCAGCACCCTGCGGAATCTTGCACTCCGCACCCTGGTGACTATTGTTCACAGCACCCTGCCGACTCTTGTACTCCGCACCCTGCCGACTCTTGTACTCCGCACCCTGCCGACACTTGTTCTCCGCACCCTGCCGACTCTTGTACTCAGCATCCTTGTGACTATTGTTCACAGCACCCTGCCGACTCTTTAACTCCGCACCCTGCCGACTCTTGTACTCCGCACCCTGCCGACACTTGTTCATCGCACCCTGCCGACTCTTTAACTCCGCACCCTGCCGACTCTTGTACTCAGCATCCTGGTGACTATTGTTCACAGCACCCTGCCGACTCTTTAACTCTGCACCCTGCCGACTCTTGTACTCCGCACCCTGCCGACACTTGTTCTCCGCACCCTGGACACTCTTTAACTCCGCACCCTGGTGACTCTAGTACTCAGCACACTGGTGACTCGTGTACTCCGCACCCTGCCGACTTTTGTACTCAGCACCCTGGCGTCTCTTGTACTCCGCACCCTGGCATCTCTTGTTCTCCGCACCCTGGCGACTCTTGTACTTCGCACCCTGCCGACTTTTGTACTCAGCACCCTGGCGTCTCTTGTACTCCGCACCCTGCCGACTTTTGTACTCAGCACCCTGGCGACTCTTGTACTCCGCACCCTGGTGACTCTTGTCCTCCGCACCCTGGTGACTCTTGTACTCAGCACCCTGCCGACTTTTGTACTCAGCACCCTGGCGACTCTTGTACTCCGCACCCTGGACACTCTTGTACTCCGCACCCTGCCGACACTTGTACTCCGCACCCTGCCGACTTTTGTACTCAGCACCCTGGCGACTCTTGTACTCCGCACCCTGGTGACTCTTGTACTCCGCACCCTGGTGACTCTTGTACTCAGCACCCTGCCGACTTTTGTACTCAGCACCCTGGCGACTCTTGTACTCCGCACCCTGGACACTCTTGTACTCCGCACCCTGCCGACACTTGTTCTCCGCACCCTGGCGACTCTTGTATTCAGCACCCTGGCGACTCTTGTACTCCGCACCCTGGTGACTCTAGTACTCAGCACACTGGCGACTCGTGTACTCCGCACCCTGGCATCTCTTGTTCTCCGCACCCTGGGGACTCTTGTACTCCACACCCTGGCGACTCTTGTACTCTGCACCCTGGTGACTCTTGTACTCCGCACCCTGGCGAATCTTGTACTCCGCACCCTGGCGACTCTTGTACTCTGCACCCTGGCGACTCTTGTACTCCGCACCCTGCCGACTCTTGTACTCCGCACCCTGGCGACTCTTGTACTCCGCACCCTGGCGACTCTTGTACTCTGCACCCTGGCGACTCTTGTACTCCGCACCCTGGCGACTCTTGTACTCCGCACCCTGAAGCCTCTTGTACTCAGCACCCTGGCGACTCTTGTACTCCGCACCCTGAAGACACTTGTACTCCGCACCCTGCCGACTCTTGTTCTCAGCACTCTGGCGACTCTTGTACTCAGCACCCTGGTGACTCTTGTACTCTGCAACCTGTCGACTCTTGTACTCAGCACCCTGGCATCTGTTGTTCTCCGCACCCTGGGGACTCTTGTACTCCACACCCTGGCGACTCTTATACTCTGAACCCTGCCGACTCTTGTACTCTGCACCCTGGTGAGTCTTGTACTCCGCACCCTGGCGACTGTTGTGCTCCGCACCCAGCCGACTCTTGTACTCTGCACCCTGCCGACTCTTTAACTCTGCACCCTGCCAACTCTTGTTCTCCGCACCCTGGACACTCTTTAACTCCGCACCCTGGTGACTCTAGTACTCAGCACACTGGTGACTCGTGTACTCCGCACCCTGGCATCTCTTGTTCTCCGCACACTGGCGACTCTTGTACTCCGCACCCTGCCGACTTTTGTACTCAGCACCCTGGCGTCTCTTGTACTCCGCACCCTGCCTACTTTTGTACTCAGCACCCTGGCGACTCTTGTACTCCGCACCCTGGTGACTCTTGTACTCCGCACCCTGCCGACACTTGTTCTCCGCACCCTGCCGACTTTTGTACTCAGCACCCTGCCGACTCTTGTACTCCGCACCCTGCCGACTCTTGTATTCAGCACCCTGCCGACTCTTGTACTCAGCACCCTGCCAACTCTTGTACTCCGCACCCTGCCGACTCTTGTATTCAGCACCCTGGTGACTCTTGTACTCCGCACCCTGCCGACACTTGTATTCAGCACCCTGGACACTCTTGTTCTCCGCACCCTGGTGACTCTTGTATTCAGCACCCTGGTGACTCTTATACTCTGCACCCTGGTGACTCTTGTACTCAGCACCCTGGTGACTCTTATACTCTGCACCCTGCCGACTCTTGTACTCCGCACCCTGGTGACTCTTATACTCTGCACCCTGGTGACTCTTGTACTCTGCACCCTGGTGACTCTTGTACTCCGCACCCTGGTGACTCTTGTACTCCGCACCCTGGTGACTCTAGTACACAGCACACTGGCGACTCGTGTACTCCGCACCCTGGCATCTCTTGTTCTCCGCACCCTGGGGACTCTTGTACTCCGCACCCTGGTGACTCTTTTACTCTGCACCCTGGCGACTCTTGTACTCCGCACCCTGGCGACTCTTGTACTCCGCACCCTGAAGCCTCTTGTACTCAGCACCCTGGTGACACTTGTACTCCGCACCCTGGCGACTCTTGTTCTCAGCACTCTGGCGACTCTAGTACTCCGCACCCTGAAGACACTTGTACTCAGCACCCTGGTGACACTTGTACTCTGCAACCTGGTGAGTCTTGTACTCCGCACCCTGGCGACTGTTGTGCTCCGCACCCTGCCGACTCTTGTACTCAGCACCCTGCCAACTCTTGTACTCTGCACCCTGGCGACTCTTGTACTCAGCACCCTGCCGACTCTTGTACTCTGCACCCTGGCGACTCTTGTACTCCGCACGCTGGCGACTCTTGTACTCCGCACCCTGAAGCCTCTTGTACTCCGCACCCTGCCGACTCTTGTACTCCGCGCCCTGGTGACTCTTGAAGTCCACACAATGGCGACTCTTGTACTCTGCACCCTGGTGACTCTTGTACTCCGCACCCTGGACACTCTTGTACTCCGCACCCTGGCGACTCTTGTACTCCGCACCCTGGTGACTCTTGTACTCAGCACCCTGCGGAATCTTGTACTCCGCACCCTGCCGACTCTTGTACTCAGCATCCTGGTGACTATTGTTCACAGCACCCTGCCGACTCTTTAACTCCGCACCCTGCCGACTCTTGTACTCCGCACCCTGCCGACACTTGTTCACCGCACCCTGCCGACTCTTTAACTCCGCACCCTGCCGACTCTTGTACTCAGCATCCTGGTGACTATTGTTCACAGCACCCTGCCGACTCTTTAACTCTGCACCCTGCCGACTCTTGTACTCCGCACCCTGCCGACACTTGTTCTCCGCACCCTGGACACTCTTTAACTCCGCACCCTGGTGACTCTAGTACTCAGCACACTGGTGACTCGTGTACTCCGCACCCTGCCGACTTTTGTACTCAGCACCCTGGCGTCTCTTGTACTCCGCACCCTGCCGACTTTTGTACTCAGCACCCTGGTGACTCTTGTACTCCGCACCCTGCCGACTCTTGTACTCCGCACCCTGGCATCTCTTGTTCTCCGCACCCTGGCGACTCTTGTACTCCGCACCCTGGACACTCTTGTTCTCCGCACCCTGGCGACTCTTGTACTCCGCACCCTGGCATCTCTTGTTCTCCGCACCCTGGCGTCTCTTGTACTCCGCACCCTGCCGACTTTTGTACTCAGCACCCTAGCGACTCTTGTAATCCGCACCCTGGCATCTCTTGTTCTCCGCACCCTGGCGACTCTTGTACTCCGCACCCTGCCGACTTTTGTACTCAGCACCCTGGCGTCTCTTGTACTCCGCACCCTGCCGACTTTTGTACTCAGCACCCTGGCGACTCTTGTACTCCGCACCCTGCCGACTTTTGTACTCAGCACCCTGCCGACTCTTGTACTCAGCACCCTGGACACTCTTGTTCTCCGCACCCTGCCGACTCTTGTATTCAGCACCCTGCCGACTCTTGTACTCCGTACCCTGGTGACTTTTGTACTCCGCACCCTGGACACTCTTGTTCTCCGCACCCTGCCGACTCTTGTACTCAGCACCCTGCCGACTCTTGTACTCAGCACCCTGCCGACTCTTGTACTCTGCACCCTGGCGACTCTTGTACTCCGCACCCTGGCGACTCTTGTACACTGCACCCTGGCGACTCTTGTACTCCGCACCCTGGCGTCTCTTGTACTCCGCACCCTGCCGACTTTTGTACTCTGCACCCTGGCGACTCTTGTACTCCGCACCCTGGCGACTCTTGTACTCCGCACCCTGCCGACTCTTGTACTCTGCACCCTGGCGACTCGTGTACTCCGCACCCTGGCGACTCGTGTACTCCGCACCCTGGCGACTCTTGTACTCCGCACCCTGCCGACTCTTGTACTCTGCACCCTGGCGACTCTTGTACTCCGCACGCTGGCGACTCTTGTACGCAGCACACTGGTGACTCGTGTACTCCGCACCCTGGAGCCTCTTGTACTCCGCACCCTGAAGCCTCTTGTACTCCGCACCCTGCCGACTCTTGTACTCAGCACACTGGTGACTCGTGTACTCCGCACCCTGGCATCTCTTGTTCTCTGCACCCTGGGGACTCTTGTATTCCACACCCTGGCGACTCTTATACTCTGAACCCTGCCGATTCTTGTACTCCGCATCCTGGCGACTCGTATACTCAGCACCCTGGCGATTCTTGTACTCCGCATCCTGGCGACTCTTGTACTCCGCGCCCTGAAGCCTCTTGTACTCAGCACCCTGGCGACTCTTGTACTCCGCACCCTGGTGACTCTTGTACTCTGCACCCTGGCGACTCTTGTACTCTGCACCCTGGTGAACCTTGTACTCCGCACCCTGGGGACTCTTGTACTCTGCACACTACCGACTCTTGCACTCCGCACCCTGGTGACTCTTGAAGTCCACACAATGGCGATTCTTGTACTCTGCACCCTGGTGAACCTTGTACTCCGCACCCTGGTGACTCTTGTACTCCGCACCCTGCCGACCTTTGTACTCCGCACCCTGGACACTCTTGTACTCCGCACCCTGCCGACTCTTTAACTCCGCACCCTGGTGACTCTTGTACTCAGCACCCTGCGGAATCTTGTACTCCGCATCCTGCCGACTCTTGTACTCAGCATCCTGGTGACTATTGTTCACAGCACCCTGCCGACTCTTTAACTCCGCACCCTGCCGACTCTTGTACTCAGCACCCTGGTGACTATTGTTCACAGCACCCTGCCGACTCTTGTACTCAGCATCCTGGTGACTATTGTTCACAGCACCCTGCCGACTCTTTAACTCTGCACCCTGCTGACTCTTGTACTCCGCACCCTGCCGACACTTGTTCTCCGCACCCTGGTGACTCTAGTACTCAGCACACTTGTGACTCGTGTACTCCGCACCCTGCCGACTTTTGTACTCAGCAACCTGGCGTCTCTTGTACTCCGCACCCTGCCGACTTTTGTACTCAGCACCCTGGCGACTCTTGTACTCCGCACCCTGGCATCTCTTGTTCTCCGCACCCTGGCGACTCTTGTACTCCGCACCCTGCCGACTTTTGTACTCAGCACCCTGGCGTCTCTTGTACTCCGCACCCTGCCGACTTTTGTACTCAGCACCCTGGCGACTCTTGTACTCCGCACCCTGGTGACTCTTGTACTCCGCACCCTGCCGACTCTTGTACTCAGCATCCTGGTGACTATTGTTCACAGCACCCTGCCGACTCTTTAACTCTGCACCCTGCCGACTCTTGTACTCCGCACCCTGCCGACACTTGTTCTCCGCACCCTGGACACTCTTTAACTCCGCACCCTGGTGACTCTAGTACTCAGCACACTGGTGACTCGTGTACTCCGCACCCTGCCGACTCTTGTACTCTGCACCCTGGCGTCTCTTGTACTCCGCACCCTGCCGACTCTTGTACTCCGCACCCTGCCGACACTTGTTCTCCGCACCCTGGACACTCTTGTACTCCGCACCCTGCCGACACTTGTTCTCCGCACCCTGGCGACTCTTGTATTCAGCACCCTGGCGACTCGTGTACTCCGCACCCTGGCATCTCTTGTTCTCCGCACGCTGGGGACTCTTGTACTCCACACCCTGGCGACTCTTATACTCTGAACCCTGGCGACTCTTGTACTCTGCACCCTGGCGACTCTTGTACTCCGCACCCTGGCGACTCTTGTACTCCGCACCCTGGCGACTCTTTTACTCTGCACCCTGGCGACTCTTGTACTCCGCACCCTGGCGACTCTTGTACTCCGCACCCTGGCGACTCTTTTACTCTGCACCCTGGCGACTCTTGTACTCCGCACCCTGAAGCCTCTTGTACTCAGCACCCTGGTGACACTTGTACTCCGCACCCTGAAGACACTTGTACTCCGCACCCTGCCGACTCTTGTACTCAGCACCCTGCTGACTCTTGTTCTCAGCACCCTGCCGACTCTTGTACTCTGCACCCTGGTGACTCTTGTACTCCGCACCCTGGTGACTCTTGTACTCCGCACCCTGGACACTCTTGTACTCTGCACCCTGGTGACTCTAGTACACAGCACACTTGCGACTCGTGTACACCGCACCCTGGCATCTCTTGTTCTCCGCACCCTGGGGACTCTTGTACTCCGCACCCTGGTGACTCTTATACTCTGCACCCTGGCGACTCTTGTACTCAGCACCCTGCCGACTCTTGTTCTCAGCACTCTGGCGACTCTTGTACTCCGCACGCTGGTGACTCTTGTACTCAGCACCCTGGTGACTCTTGTACTCTGCAACCTGTCGACTCTTGTACTCAGCACCCTGGCATCTCTTGTTCTCCGCACCCTGGGGACTCTTGTACTCCACACCCTGGCGACTCTTATACTCTGCACCCTGCCGACTCTTTAACTCTGCACCCTGGTGACTCTTGTACTCAGCACACTGGACACTCTTTAACTCCGCACCCTGGTGACTCTAGTACTCAGCACCCTGGTGACTCGTGTACTCCGCACCCTGGCATCTCTTGTTCTCTGCACCCTGGCGACTCTTGTACTCCGCACCCTGCCGACTTTTGTACTCAGCACCCTGGCGTCTCTTGTACTCCGCACCCTGCCGACTTTTGTACACAGCACCCTGGCGACTCTTGTACTCCGCACCCTGGTGACTCTTGTACTCCGCACCCTGGTGACTCTTGTACTCCGCACCCTGCCGACACTTGTTCTCCGCACCCTGCCGACTTTTGTATTCAGCACCCTGGCGACTCTTGTACACCGCACCCTGGTGACTCTTGTACTCCGCACCCTGCCGACTCTTGTACTCAGCACCCTGGTGACTCTTGTACTCTGCACCCTGGTGACTCTTGTACTCCGCACCCTGGACACTCTTGTACTCCGCACCCTGCCGACTCTTGTACTCAGCACCCTGGCGACTCTTGTACTCCGCACCCTGCCGACTCTTGTACTCAGCACCCTGGCGACTCTTGTACTCTGCACCCTGGTGACTCTTGTACTCCGCACCCTGGCGACTCTTGTACTCCGCAACCTGCCGACTCTTGTACTCCGCACCCTGGACACTCTTGTACTCCGCACCCTGCCGACTCTTGTACTCCGCACCCTGCCGACTCTTGTACTCCGCACCCTGCCGACTCTTGTACTCTACACCCTGGCGACTCTTGTACTCCGCACCCTGGCGACTCTTGTACTCCGCACCCTGCCGACTCTTGTATTCAGCACCCTGCCGACTCTTGTACTCTGCACCCTGGTGACTCTTGTACTCCGCACCCTGGTGACTCTTGTACTCCGCACCCTGGACACTCTTGTACTCTGCACCCTGGTGACTCTAGTACACAGCACACTTGCGACTCGTGTACACCGCACCCTGGCATCTCTTGTTCTCCGCACCCTGGGGACTCTTGTACTCCGCACCCTGGTGACTCTTATACTCTGCACCCTGGCGACTCTTGTACTCAGCACCCTGCCGACTCTTGTTCTCAGCACTCTGGCGACTCTTGTACT
This sequence comes from Hypanus sabinus, assembly GCF_030144855.1. Classification (NCBI taxonomy): domain Eukaryota; kingdom Metazoa; phylum Chordata; class Chondrichthyes; order Myliobatiformes; family Dasyatidae; genus Hypanus; species Hypanus sabinus. Next base: position 13,180,883 of record NC_082726.1, read on the forward strand.
CCGCACGCTGGTGACTCTTGTACTCAGCACCCTGGTGACTCTTGTACTCTGCAACCTGTCGACTCTTGTACTCAGCACCCTGGCATCTCTTGTTCTCCGCACCCTGGGGACTCTTGTACTCCACACCCTGGCGACTCTTATACTCTGAACCCTGCTGACTCTTGTACTCTGCACCCTGGTGAGTCTTGTACTCCGCACCCTGGCGACTGTTGTGCTCCGCACCCTGGGGACTTGTACTCCACACCCTGGCGACTCTTATACTCTGAACCCTGCTGACTCTTGTACTCTGCACCCTGCCGACTCTTGTACTCAGCACCCTGCCGACTCTTGTACTCCGCACCCTGGCGACTCTTGTACTCAGCACCCTGCCGACTCTTGTACTCTGCACCCTGCCGACTCTTGTACTCAGCACCCTGCCGACTCTTGTACTCTGCACCCTGGCGACTCTTGTACTCCGCACGCTGGCGACTCTTGTACTCCGCACCCTGAAGCCTCTTGTACTCCGCACCCTGCCGACTCTTGTTCTCCGCACCCTGGGGACTCTTGTACTCCACACCCTGGCGACTCTTATACTCTGAACCCTGGCGACTCTTGTTCTCCGCTCCCTGGCGACTCTTGTACTCCGCCCCCTGGCGACTCTTGTACTCCGCACCCTGCCGACTCTTGTACTCAGCACACTGGTGACTCGTGTACTCCGCACCCTGGCATCTCTTGTTCTCCGCACCCTGGGGACTCTTGTATTCCACACCCTGGCGACTCTTATACTCTGAACCCTGCCGATTCTTGTACTCTGCATCCTGGCGACTCTTATACTCAGCACCCTGGCGACTCTTGTACTCCGCACCCTGGCGACTCTTGTACTCCGCACCCTGGACACTCTTGTACTCCGCACCCTGCCGATTCTTGTACTCCGCATCCTGGCGACTCTTATACTCAGCACCCTGGCGACTCTTGTACTCTGCACCCTGGCAACTCTTGTACACTGCACCCTGGCGACTCTTGTACTCCGCACCCTGGACACTCTTGTACTCTGCACCCTGGCGACTCTTGTACTCCGCACCCTGGCGACTCTTATACTCAGCACCCTGGCGACTCTTGTACTCTGCACCCTGGTGACTCTTGTACTCCGCACCCTGGCGACTCTTGTACTCCGCGCCCTGAAGCCTCTTGTACTCAGCACCCTGGCGACTCTTGTACTCCGCACCCTGGTGACTCTTGTACTCTGCACCCTGGCGACTCTTGTACTCTGCACCCTGGTGAACCTTGTACTCCGCACCCTGGGGACTCTTGTACTCTGCACCCTACCGACTCTTGCACTCCGCACCCTGGTGACTCTTGAAGTCCACACAATGGCGACTCTTGTACTCTGCACCCTGGTGAACCTTGTACTCCGCACCCTGCCGACTTTTGTACTCCGCACCCTGGCGACTCTTGTACTCCGCACCCTGCCGACACTTGTTCTCCGCACCCTGGACACTCTTGTACTCCGCACCCTGCCGACTCTTTAACTCCGCACCCTGGTGACTCTTGTACTCAGCACCCTGCGGGATCTTGTACTCCGCACCCTGCCGACTTTTGTACTCCGCACCCTGGCGACTCTTGTTCTCCGCACCCTGGACACTCTTGTACTCCGCACCCTGCCGACTCTTTAACTCCGCACCCTGGTGACTCTTGTACTCAGCACCCTGCGGAATCTTGTACTCCGCACCCTGCCGACTCTTGTACTCAGCATCCTGGTGACTATTGTTCACAGCACCCTGCCGACTCTTTAACTCCGCACCCTGCCGACTCTTGTACTCCGCACCCTGCCGACACTTGTTCACCGCACCCTGCCGACTCTTTAACTCCGCACCCTGCCGACTCTTGTACTCAGCATCCTGGTGACTATTGTTCACAGCACCCTGCCGACTCTTTAACTCTGCACCCTGCCGACTCTTGTACTCCGCACCCTGCCGACACTTGTTCTCCGCACCCTGGACACTCTTTAACTCCGCACCCTGGTGACTCTAGTACTCAGCACACTGGTGACTCGTGTACTCCGCACCCTGCCGACTTTTGTACTCAGCACCCTGGCGTCTCTTGTACTCCGCACCCTGCCAACTTTTGTACTCAGCACCCTGGCGACTCTTGTACTCCGCACCCTGGCATCTCTTGTTCTCCGCACCCTGGCGACTCTTGTACTCCGCACCCTGCCGACTTTTGTACTCAGCACCCTGGCGTCTCTTGTACTCCGCACCCTGCCGACTTTTGTACTCAGCACCCTGGCGACTCTTGTACTCCGCACCCTGGTGACTCTTGTACTCCGCACCCTGGTGACTCTTGTACTCAGCACCCTGCCGACTTTTGTACTCAGCACCCTGGCGTCTCTTGTACTCCGCACCCTGGACACTCTTGTACTCCGCACCCTGCCGACACTTGTTCTCCGCACCCTGGCGACTCTTGTATTCAGCACCCTGGCGACTCTTGTACTCCGCACCCTGGTGACTCTAGTACTCAGCACACTGGCGACTCGTGTACTCCGCACCCTGCCGACTCTTGTACTCTGCACCCTGGCGACTCTTGTACTCTGCACCCTGGCGACTCTTGTACTCTGCACCCTGCCGACTCTTGTACTCCGCACCCTGGCGACTCTTGTACTCCGCACCCTGGCGACTCTTGTACTCTGCACCCTGGCGACTCTTGTACTCCGCACCCTGGCGACTCTTGTACTCCGCACCCTGAATCCTCTTGTACTCAGCACCCTGGCGACTCTTGTACTCCGCACCCTGAAGACACTTGTACTCCGCACCCTGCCGACTCTTGTTCTCAGCACTCTGGCGACTCTTGTACTCAGCACCCTGGTGACTCTTGTACTCTGCAACCTGTCGACTCTTGTACTCAGCACCCTGGCATCTCTTGTTCTCCGCACCCTGGGGACTCTTGTACTCCACACCCTGGCGACTCTTATACTCTGAACCCTGCCGACTCTTGTACTCTGCACCCTGGTGAGTCTTGTACTCCGCACCCTGGCGACTGTTGTGCTCCGCACCCTGGCGACTCTTGTACTCTGCACCCTGCCGACTCTTTAACTCTGCACCCTGCCAACTCTTGTTCTCCGCACCCTGGACACTCTTTAACTCCGCACCCTGGTGACTCTAGTACTCAGCACACTGGTGACTCGTGTACTCCGCACCCTGCCGACTTTTGTACTCAGCACCCTGGCGACTCTTGTACTCCGCACCCTGGTTACTCTTGTACTCCGCACCCTGGTGACTCTTGTACTCCGCACCCTGCCGACTTTTGTACTCAGCACCCTGGCGTCTCTTGTACTCCGCACCCTGCCGACTCTTGTACTCCGCACCCTGCCGAATCTTGTATTCAGCACCCTGGTGACTCTTGTACTCCGCACCCTGCCGACTCTTGTATTCAGCACCCTGGACACTCTTGTACTCCGCACCCTGGTGACTCTTGTATTCAGCACCCTGGTGACTCTTATACTCTGCACCCTGGTGACTCTTGTACTCAGCACCCTGGTGACTCTAGTACACAGCACACTGGCGACTCGTGTACTCCGCACCCTGGCATCTCTTGTTCTCCGCACCCTGGGGACTCTTGTACTCCGCACCCTGGTGACTCTTATACTCAGCACCCTGGCGACTCTTGTACTCCGCACCCTGGCGACTCTTGTACTCCGCACCCTGAAGACACTTGTACTCAGCACCCTGGTGACACTTGTACTCCGCACCCTGGCGACTCTTGTTCTCAGCACTCTGGCGACTCTAGTACTCCGCACCCTGAAGACACTTGTACTCCGCACCCTGGGAACTCTTATACTCAGCACCCTGGTGACTCTTGTACTCAGCACCCTGGCATCTCTTGTTCTCCGCACCCTGGGGACTCTTGTACTCCACACCCTGGCGACTCTTATACTCTGAACCCTGCTGACTCTTGTACTCTGCACCCTGGTGAGTCTTGTACTCCGCACCCTGGCGACTGTTGTGCTCCGCACCCTGCCGACTCTTGTACTCAGCACCCTGCCAACTCTTGTACTCTGCACCCTGGCGACTCTTGTACTCAGCACCCTGCCGACTCTTGTACTCTGCACCCTGGCGACTCTTGTACTCCGCACGCTGGCGACTCTTGTACTCCGCACCCTGAAGCCTCTTGTACTCTGCACCCTGCCGACTCTTGTACTCCGCGCCCTGGTGACTCTTGAAGTCCACACAATGGCGACTCTTGTACTCTGCACCCTGGTGACTCTTGTACTCCGCACCCTGGACACTCTTGTACTCCGCACCCTGGCGACTCTTGTACTCAGCACCCTGCGGAATCTTGTACTCCGCACCCTGGTGACTCTTGTACTCAGCACCCTGCGGAATCTTGTACTCCGCACCCTGCCGACTCTTGTACTCAGCATCCTGGTGACTATTGTTCACAGCACCCTGCCGACTCTTTAACTCCGCACCCTGCCGACTCTTGTACTCTGCACCCTGCCGACACTTGTTCACCGCACCCTGCCGACTCTTTATCTCCGCACCCTGCCGACTCTTGTACTCAGCATCCTGGTGACTATTGTTCACAGCACCCTGCCGACTCTTTAACTCTGCACCCTGCCGACTCTTGTACTCCGCACCCTGCCGACACTTGTTCTCCGCACCCTGGACACTCTTTAACTCCGCACCCTGGTGACTCTAGTACTCAGCACACTGGTGACTCGTGTACTCCGCACCCTGCCGACTTTTGTACTCAGCACCCTGGCGTCTCTTGTACTCCGCACCCTGCCGACTTTTGTACTCAGCACCCTGGCGACTCTTGTACTCCGCACCCTGGCATCTCTTGTTCTCCGCACCCTGGAGACTCTTGTACTCCGCACCCTGGACACTCTTGTTCTCCGCACCCTGGCGACTCTTGTACTCCGCACCCTGGCATCTCTTGTTCTCCGCACCCTGGCGACTCTTGTACTCCGCACCCTGCCGACTTTTGTACTCAGCACCCTGGCGACTCTTGTACTCCGCACCCTGGTGACTCTTGTACTCCGCACCCTGCCGACACTTGTTCTCCGCACCCTGCCGACTTTTGTACTCAGCACCCTGCCGACTCTTGTACTCCGCACCCTGCCGACTCTTGTATTCAGCACCCTGCCGACGCTTGTACTCCGCACCCTGCCGACTCTTGTACTCCGCACCCTGCCAACTCTTGTACTCCGCACCCTACCGACTCTTGTATTCAGCACCCTGGTGACTCTTGTACTCCGCACCCTACCGACTCTTGTATTCAGCACCCTGGTGTCTCTTGTACTCCGCACCCTGCCGACTCTTGTATTCAGCACCCTGGACACTCTTGTACTCCGCACCCTGGTGACTCTTGTATTCAGCACCCTGCCGACTCTTGTACTCCGCACCCTGGTGACTCTTATACTCTGCACCCTGGTGACTCTTGTACTCAGCACCCTGGTGACTCTTATACTCTGCACCCTGGTGACTCTTGTACTCCGCACCCTGGCGACTCGTGTACTCCGCACCCTGGTGACTCTAGTACACAGCACACTGGCGACTCGTGAATTCCGCACCCTGGCATCTCTTGTTCTCCGCACCCTGGGGACTCTTGTACTCCGCACCCTGGTGACTCTTATACTCCGCACCCTGGCGACTCTTGTACTCCGCACGCTGGTGACTCTTGTACTCAGCACACTGGTGACTCTTGTACTCCGCACCCTGCCGACTTTTGTACTCAGCACCCTGGCGACTCTTGTACTCCGCACCCTGGCATCTCTTGTTCTCCGCACCCTGGAGACTCTTGTACTCCGCACCCTGGACACTCTTGTTCTCCGCACCCTGGCGACTCTTGTACTCCGCACCCTGGCATCTCTTGTTCTCCGCACCCTGGCGTCTCTTGTACTCCGCACCCTGCCGACTTTTGTACTCAGCACCCTGGCGACTCTTGTACTCCGCACCCTGGCATCTCTTGTTCTCCGCACCCTGGCGTCTCTTATACTCCGCACCCTGCCGACTTTTGTACTCAGCACCCTGGCGTCTCTTGTACTCCGCACCCTGCCGACTTTTGTACTCAGCACCCTGGCGACTCTTGTACTCCGCACCCTGGCGACTCTTGTACTCCGCACCCTGGTGACTCTTGTACTCAGCACCCTGCCGACTTTTGTACTCAGCACCCTGGCGACTCTTGTACTCCGCACCCTGGACACTCTTGTACTCCGCACCCTGCCGACACTTGTTCTCCGCACCCTGGCGACTCTTGTATTCAGCACCCTGGCGACTCTTGTACTCCGCACCCTGGTGACTCTAGTACTCAGCACACTGGCGACTCGTGTACTCCGCACCCTGGCATCTCTTGTTCTCCGCACCCTGGCGTCTCTTGTACTCCACACCCTGGCGACTCTTGTACTCTGCACCCTGGGGACTCTTGTACTCCACACCCTGGCGACTCTTGTACTCTGCACGCTGGCGACTCTTGTACTCCGCACCCTGCCGACTCTTGTACTCCGCACCCTGGCGACTCTTGTACTCCGCACCCTGGCGACTCTTGTACTCTGCACCCTGGCGACTCTTGTACTCCGCACCCTGGCGACTCTTGTACTCCGCACCCTGAAGCCTCTTGTACTCAGCACCCTGGCGACTCTTGTACTCCGCACCCTGAAGACACTTGTACTCCGCACCCTGCCGACTCTTGTTCTCAGCACTCTGGCGACTCTTGTACTCCGCACGCTGGTGACTCTTGTACTCAGCACCCTGGTGACTCTTGTACTCTGCAACCTGTCGACTCTTGTACTCAGCACCCTGGCATCTCTTGTTCTCCGCACCCTGGGGACTCTTGTACTCCACACCCTGGCGACTCTTATACTCTGAACCCTGCCGACTCTTGTACTCTGCACCCTGGTGAGTCTTGTACTCCGCACCCTGGCGACTGTTGTGCTCCGCACCCTGCCGACTCTTGTACTCTGCACCCTGCCGACTCTTTAACTCTGCACCCTGCCGACTCTTGTTCTCCGCACCCTGGACACTCTTTAACTCCGCACCCTGGTGACTCTAGTACTCAGCACACTGGTGACTCGTGTACTCCGCACCCTGGCATCTCTTGTTCTCCGCACCCTGGCGACTCTTGTACTCCGCACCCTGCCGACTTTTGTACTCAGCACCCTGGCGACTCTTGTACTCCGCACCCTGGTGACTCTTGTACTCCGCACCCTGCCGACACTTGTTCTCCGCACCCTGCCGACTTTTGTACTCAGCACCCTGCCGACTCTTGTACTCCGCACCCTGCCGACTCTTGTATTCAGCACCCTGCCGACGCTTGTACTCCGCACCCTGCCGACTCTTGTACTCCGCACCCTGCCAACTCTTGTACTCCGCACCCTACCGACTCTTGTATTCAGCACCCTGGTGACTCTTGTACTCCGCACCCTACCGACTCTTGTATTCAGCACCCTGGTGTCTCTTGTACTCCGCACCCTGCCGACTCTTGTATTCAGCACCCTGGACACTCTTGTACTCCGCACCCTGGTGACTCTTGTATTCAGCACCCTGCCGACTCTTGTACTCCGCACCCTGGTGACTCTTATACTCTGCACCCTGGTGACTCTTGTACTCAGCACCCTGGTGACTCTTATACTCTGCACCCTGGTGACTCTTGTACTCCGCACCCTGGCGACTCGTGTACTCCGCACCCTGGTGACTCTAGTACACAGCACACTGGCGACTCGTGAATTCCGCACCCTGGCATCTCTTGTTCTCCGCACCCTGGGGACTCTTGTACTCCGCACCCTGGTGACTCTTATACTCCGCACCCTGGCGACTCTTGTACTCCGCACGCTGGTGACTCTTGTACTCAGCACACTGGTGACTCTTGTACTCTGCAACCTGTTGACTCTTGTACTCAGCACCCTGGCATCTCTTGTTCTCCGCACCCTGGGGACTCTTGTACTCCACACCCTGGCAACTCTTATACTCTGAACCCTGCCGACTCTTGTACTCTGCACCCTGGTGAGTCTTGTACTCCGCACCCTGGCGACTGTTGTGCTCCGCACCCTGCCGACTCTTGTACTCTGCACCCTGCCGACTCTTTAACTCTGCACCCTGCCGACACTTGTTCTCCGCACCCTGGACACTCTTTAACTCCGCACCCTGGTGACTCTAGTACTCAGCACACTGGTGACTCGTGTACTCCGCACCCTGGCATCTCTTGTTCTCCGCACCCTGGCGACTCTTGTACTCCGCACCCTGCCGACTTTTGTACTCAGCACCCTGGTGTCTCTTGTACTCCGCACCCTGCCGACTTTTGTACTCAGCACCCTGGCGACTCTTGTACTCCGCACCCTGGTGACTCTTGTACTCCGCACCCTGCCGACACTTGTTCTCCGCACCCTGCCGACTTTTGTACTCAGCACCCTGCCGACTCTTGTACTCCGCACCCTGCCGACTCTTGTATTCAGCACCCTGCCGACTCTTGTACTCAGCACCCTGCCAACTCTTGTACTCCGCACCCTGCCGACTCTTGTATTCAGCACCCTGGTGACTCTTGTACTCCGCACCCTGCCGACTCTTGTATTCAGCACCCTGGACACTCTTGTACTCCGCACCCTGGTGACTCTTGTATTCAGCACCCTGCCGACTCTTGTACTCCGCACCCTGGTGACTCTTATACTCTGCACCCTGGTGACTCTTGTACTCAGCACCCTGGTGACTCTTATACTCTGCACCCTGGTGACTCTTGTACTCTGCACCCTGGTGACTCTTGTATTCAGCACCCTGCCGACTCTTGTACTCCGCACCCTGCCGACTCTTGTACTCCGCACCCTGGTGACTCTTATACTCTGCACCCTGGTGACTCTTGTACTCAGCACCCTGGTGACTCTTGTACTCTGCACCCTGGTGACTCTTGTACTCCGCACCCTGGTGACTCTTGTACTCCGCACCCTGGTGACTCTAGTACACAGCACACTGGCGACTCGTGTACTCCGCACCCTGGTGACTCTAGTACACAGCACACTGGCGACTCGTGTACTCCGCACCCTGGCATCTCTTGTTCTCCGCACCCTGGGGACTCTTGTACTCCACACCCTGGCGACTCTTATACTCTGAACCCTGCCGACTCTTGTACTCTGCACCCTGGTGAGTCTTGTACTCCGCACCCTGGCGACTGTTGTGCTCCGCACCCTGCCGACTCTTGTACTCTGCACCCTGCCGACTCTTTAACTCTGCACCCTGCCGACACTTGTTCTCCGCACCCTGGACACTCTTTATCTCCGCACCCTGGTGACTCTAGTACTCAGCACACTGGTGACTCGTGTACTCCGCACCCTGGCATCTCTTGTTCTCCGCACCCTGGCGACTCTTGTACTCCGCACCCTGCCGACTTTTGTACTCAGCACCCTGGTGTCTCTTGTACTCCGCACCCTGCCGACTTTTGTACTCAGCACCCTGGCGACTCTTGTACTCCGCACCCTGGTGACTCTTGTACTCCGCACCCTGCCGACACTTGTTCTCCGCACCCTGCCGACTTTTGTACTCAGCACCCTGCCGACTCTTGTACTCCGCACCCTGCCGACTCTTGTATTCAGCACCCTGCCAACTCTTGTACTCCGCACCCTGCCGACTCTTGTATTCAGCACCCTGGTGACTCTTGTACTCCGCACCCTGCCGACTCTTGTATTCAGCACCCTGGACACTCTTGTACTCCGCACCCTGGTGACTCTTGTATTCAGCACCCTGCCGACTCTTGTACTCCGCACCCTGGTGACTCTTATACTCTGCACCCTGGTGACTCTTGTACTCAGCACCCTGGTGACTCTTATACTCTGCACCCTGGTGACTCTTGTACTCTGCACCCTGGTGACTCTTGTATTCAGCACCCTGCCGACTCTTGTACTCCGCACCCTGCCGACTCTTGTACTCCGCACCCTGGTGACTCTTATACTCTGCACCCTGGTGACTCTTGTACTCAGCACCCTGGTGACTCTTATACTCTGCACCCTGGTGACTCTTGTACTCCGCACCCTGGTGACTCTTGTACTCCGCACCCTGGTGACTCTAGTACACAGCACACTGGCGACTCGTGTACTCCGCACCCTGGTGACTCTAGTACACAGCACACTGGCGACTCGTGTACTCCGCACCCTGGCATCTCTTGTTCTCCGCACCCTGGGGACTCTTGTACTCCGCACCCTGGTGACTCTTATACTCTGCACCCTGGCGACTCTTGTACTCCGCACCCTGGCGACTCTTGTACTCCGCACCCTGAAGCCTCTTGTACTCAGCACCCTGCCAACTCTTGTACTCTGCACCCTGGCGACTCTTGTACTCAGCACCCTGCCGACTCTTGTACTCTGCACCCTGGCGACTCTTGTACTCCGTACCCTGCCGACTCTTGTACTCAGCACCCTGGCGACTCTTATACTCTGAACCCTGGCGACTCTTGTACTCCGCACCCTCGCGACTCTTGTACTCTGCACCCTGCCGACTCTTGTACTCCGCACCCTGGACACTCTTGTTCTCCGCACCCTGGCGACTCTTGTACTCCGCACCCTGGCATCTCTTGTTCTCCGCACCCTGGCGTCGCTTGTACTCCGCACCCTGCCGACTTTTGTACTCAGCACCCTGGCGACTCTTGTACTCCGCACCCTGGCATCTCTTGTTCTCCGCACCCTGGCGTCTCTTATACTCCGCACCCTGCCGACTTTTGTACACAGCACCCTGGCGTCTCTTGTACTCCGCACCCTGCCGACTTTTGTACTATGCACCCTGGCGACTCTTGTACTCCGCACCCTGGTGACTCTTGTACTCAGCACCCTGCCGACTTTTGTACTCAGCACCCTGGCGACTCTTGTACTCCGCACCCTGGACACTCTTGTACTCCGCACCCTGCCGACACTTGTTCTCCGCACCCTGGCGACTCTTGTATTCAGCACCCTGGCGACTCTTGTACTCCGCACCCTGGTGACTCTAGTACTCAGCACACTGGCGACTCTTGTACTCCGCACCCTGAAGCCTCTTGTACTCAGCACCCTGGTGACACTTGTACTCCGCACCCTGGCAACTCTTATACTCAGCACCCTGGTGACTCTTGTACTCTGCAACCTGTCGACTCTTGTACTCAGCACCCTGGCATCTCTTGTTCTCCGCACCCTGGGGACTCTTGTACTCCACACCCTGGCGAATCTTATACTCTGAACCCTGCTGACTCTTGTACTCTGCACCCTGGTGAGTCTTGTACTCCGCACCCTGGTGACTCTTGTATTCAGCACCCTGCCGACTCTTGTACTCCGCACCCTGGTGACTCTTATACTCTGCACCCTGGTGACTCTTGTACTCAGCACCCTGGTGACTCTTATACTCTGCACCCTGGTGACTCTTGTACTCTGCACCCTGGTGACTCTTGTACTCCGCACCCTGGTGATTCTTGTACTCCGCACCCTGGTGACTCTAGTACACAGCACACTGGCGACTCGTGAATTCCGCACCCTGGCATCTCTTGTTCTCCGCACCCTGGGGACTCTTGTACTCCTCACCCTGGTGACTCTTATACTCCGCACCCTGGCGACTCTTGTACTCCGCACGCTGGTGACTCTTGTACTCAGCACCCTGGTGACTCTTGCACTCTGCAACCTGTTGACTCTTGTACTCAGCACCCTGGCATCTCTTGTTCTCCGCACCCTGGGGACTCTTGTACTCCACACCCTGGCGACTCTTATACTCTGAACCCTGCCGACTCTTGTACTCTGCACCCTGGTGAGTCTTGTACTCCGCACCCTGGCGACTGTTGTGCTCCGCACCCTGCCGACTCTTGTACTCTGCACCCTGCCGACTCTTTAACTCTGCACCCTGCCGACACTTGTTCTCCGCACCCTGGACACTCTTTAACTCCGCACCCTGGTGACTCTAGTACTCAGCACACTGGTGACTCGTGTACTCCGCACCCTGGCATCTCTTGTTCTCCGCACCCTGGCGACTCTTGTACTCCGCACCCTGCCGACTTTTGTACTCAGCACCCTGGTGTCTCTTGTACTCCGCACCCTGCCGACTTTTGTACTCAGCACCCTGGCGACTCTTGTACTCCGCACCCTGGTGACTCTTGTACTCCGCACCCTGCCGACTTTTGTACTCAGCACCCTGGTGTCTCTTGTACTCCGCACCCTGCCGACTTTTGTACTCAGCACCCTGCCGACACTTGTTCTCCGCACCCTGGACACTCTTTAACTCCGCACCCTGGTGACTCTAGTACTCAGCACACTGGTGACTCGTGTACTCCGCACCCTGGCATCTCTTGTTCTCCGCACCCTGGCGACTCTTGTACTCCGCACCCTGCCGACTTTTGTACTCAGCACCCTGGTGTCTCTTGTACTCCGCACCCTGCCGACTTTTGTACTCAGCACCCTGGCGACTCTTGTACTCCGCACCCTGGTGACTCTTGTACTCCGCACCCTGCCGACACTTGTTCTCCGCACCCTGCCGACTTTTGTACTCAGCACCCTGCCGACTCTTGTACTCCGCACCCTGCCGACTCTTGTATTCAGCACCCTGCCGACTCTTGTACTCAGCACCCTGCCAACTCTTGTACTCCGCACCCTGCCGACTCTTGTATTCAGCACCCTGGTGACTCTTGTACTCCGCACCCTGCCGACTCTTGTATTCAGCACCCTGGACACTCTTGTACTCCGCACCCTGGTGACTCTTGTACTCTGCACCCTGGTGACTCTTATACTCTGCACCCTGGTGACTCTTGTACTCTGCACCCTGGTGACTCTTATACTCTGCACCCTGGTGACTCTTGTATTCAGCACCCTGCCGACTCTTGTACTCCGCACCCTGGTGACTCTTATACTCTGCACCCTGGTGACTCTTGTACTCAGCACCCTGGTGACTCTTGTACTCTGCACCCTGGTGACTCTTGTATTCAGCACCCTGCCGACTCTTGTACTCCGCACCCTGCCGACTCTTGTACTCCGCACCCTGGTGACTCTTATACTCTGCACCCTGGTGACTCTTGTACTCAGCACCCTGGTGACTCTTATACTCTGCACCCTGGTGACTCTTGTACTCTGCACCCTGGTGACTCTTGTACTCCGCACCCTGGTGACTCTTGTACTCCGCACCCTGGTGACTCTAGTACACAGCACACTGGCGACTCGTGTACTCCGCACCCTGGTGACTCTAGTACTCCGCACCCTGGTGACTCTTGTACTCAGCACACTGGCGACTCGTGTACTCCGCACCCTGGCATCTCTTGTTCTCCGCACCCTGGGGACTCTTGTACTCCGCACCCTGGTGACTCTTATACTCTGCACCCTGGCGACTCTTGTACTCCGCACCCTGGCGACTCTTGTACTCCGCACCCTGAAGCCTCTTGTACTCAGCACCCTGGTGACACTTGTACTCCGCACCCTGGCGACTCTTGTACTCCGCACCCTGAAGACACTTGTACTCAGCACCCTGGTGACACTTGTACTCCGCACCCTGGCGACTCTTATACTCAGCACCCTGGTGACTCTTGTACTCTGCAACCTGTCGACTCTTGTACTCAGCACCCTGGCATCTCTTGTTCTCCGCACCCTGGGGACTCTTGTACTCCACACCCTGGCGACTCTTATACTCTGAACCCTGCTGACTCTTGTACTCTGCACCCTGGTGAGTCTTGTACTCCGCACCCTGGCGACTGTTGTGCTCCGCACCCTGCCGACTCTTGTACTCAGCACCCTGCCAACTCTTGTACTCTGCACCCTGGCGACTCTTGTACTCAGCACCCTGCCGACTCTTGTACTCTGCACCCTGGCGACTCTTGTACTCCGTACCCTGCCGACTCTTGTACTCAGCACCCTGGCGACTCTTATACTCTGAACCCTGGCGACTCTTGTACTCCGCACCCTCGCGACTCTTGTACTCTGCACCCTGCCGACTCTTGTACTCCGCACCCTGGACACTCTTGTTCTCCGCACCCTGGAGACTCTTGTACTCCGCACCCTGGCATCTCTTGTTCTCCGCACCCTGGCGACTTTTGTACTCAGCACCCTGGCGACTCTTGTACTCCGCACCCTGGCATCTCTTGTTCTCCGCACCCTGGCGTCTCTTATACTCCGCACCCTGCCGACTTTTGTACACAGCACCCTGGCGTCTCTTGTACTCCGCACCCTGCCGACTTTTGTACTCAGCACCCTGGCGACTCTTGTACTCCGCACCCTGGTGACTCTTGTACTCCGCACCCTGGTGACTCTTGTACTCAGCACCCTGCCGACTTTTGTACTCAGCACCCTGGCGACTCTTGTACTCCGCACCCTGGACATTCTTGTACTCCGCACCCTGCCGACACTTGTTCTCCGCACCCTGGCGACTCTTGTATTCAGCACCCTGGCGACTCTTGTACTCCGCACCCTGGTGACTCTAGTACTCAGCACACTGGCGACTCTTGTACTCCGCACCCTGAAGCCTCTTGTACTCAGCACCCTGGTGACACTTGTACTCCGCACCCTGGCGACTCTTGTACTCCGCACCCTGAAGACACTTGTACTCAGCACCCTGGTGACACTTGTACTCCGCACCCTGGCGACTCTAGTACTCCGCACCCTGAAGACACTTGTACTCAGCACCCTGGTGACACTTGTACTCCGCACCCTGGCAACTCTTATACTCAGCACCCTGGTGACTCTTGTTCTCCGCACCCTGGGGACTCTTGTACTCCACACCCTGGCGACTCTTATACTCTGAACCCTGCTGACTCTTGTACTCTGCACCCTGGTGAGTCTTGTACTCCGCACCCTGGCGACTGTTGTGCTCCGCACCCTGCCGACTCTTGTACTCTGCACCCTGCCGACTCTTTAACTCTGCACCCTGCCGACACTTGTTCTCCGCACCCTGGACACTCTTTAACTCCGCACCCTGGTGACTCTAGTACTCAGCACACTGGTGACTCGTGTACTCCGCACCCTGGCATCTCTTGTTCTCCGCACCCTGGCGACTCTTGTACTCCGCACCCTGCCGACTTTTGTACTCAGCACCCTGGTGTCTCTTGTACTCCGCACCCTGCCGACTTTTGTACTCAGCACCCTGGCGACTCTTGTACTCCGCACCCTGGTGACTCTTGTACTCCGCACCCTGCCGACACTTGTTCTCCGCACCCTGCCGACTTTTGTACTCAGCACCCTGCCGACTCTTGTACTCCGCACCCTGCCGACTCTTGTATTCAGCACCCTGCCAACTCTTGTACTCCGCACCCTGCCGACTCTTGTATTCAGCACCCTGGTGACTCTTGTACTCCGCACCCTGCCGACTCTTGTATTCAGCACCCTGGACACTCTTGTACTCCGCACCCTGGTGACTCTTGTATTCAGCACCCTGCCGACTCTTGTACTCCGCACCCTGGTGACTCTTATACTCTGCACCCTGGTGACTCTTGTACTCAGCACCCTGGTGACTCTTATACTCTGCACCCTGGTGACTCTTGTACTCTGCACCCTGGTGACTCTTGTATTCAGCACCCTGCCGACTCTTGTACTCCGCACCCTGCCGACTCTTGTACTCCGCACCCTGGTGACTCTTATACTCTGCACCCTGGTGACTCTTGTACTCAGCACCCTGGTGACTCTTATACTCTGCACCCTGGTGACTCTTGTACTCTGCACCCTGGTGACTCTTGTACTCCGCACCCTGGTAACTCTTGTACTCCGCACCCTGGTGACTCTAGTACACAGCACACTGGCGACTCGTGTACTCCGCACCCTGGCATCTCTTGTTCTCCGCACCCTGGGGACTCTTGTACTCCGCACCCTGGTGACTCTTATACTCTGCACCCTGGCGACTCTTGTACTCCGCACCCTGGCGACTCTTGTACTCCGCACCCTGAAGCCTCTTGTACTCAGCACCCTGCCAACTCTTGTACTCTGCACCCTGGCGACTCTTGTACTCAGCACACTGCCGACTCTTGTACTCTGCACCCTGGCGACTCTTGTACTCCGTACCCTGCCGACTCTTGTACTCAGCACCCTGGCGACTCTTATACTCTGAACCCTGGCGACTCTTGTACTCCGCACCCTCGCGACTCTTGTACTCTGCACCCTGCCGACTCTTGTACTCCGCACCCTGGACACTCTTGTTCTCCGCACCCTGGCGACTCTTGTACTCCGCACCCTGGCATCTCTTGTTCTCCGCACCCTGGCGTCTCTTGTACTCCGCACCCTGCCGACTTTTCTACTCAGCACCCTGGCGACTCTTGTACTCCGCACCCTGGCATCTCTTGTTCTCCGCACCCTGGCGTCTCTTATACTCCGCACCCTGCCGACTTTTGTACACAGCACCCTGGCGTCTCTTGTACTCCGCACCCTGCCGACTTTTGTACTCAGCACCCTGGCGACTCTTGTACTCCGCACCCTGGACACTCTTGTACTCCGCACCCTGCCGACACTTGTTCTCCGCACCCTGGCGACTCTTGTATTCAGCACCCTGGCGACTCTTGTACTCCGCACCCTGGTGACTCTAGTACTCAGCACACTGGCGACTCTTGTACTCCGCACCCT
The DNA here is from genome assembly GCF_030144855.1 of Hypanus sabinus. Taxonomy (NCBI): domain Eukaryota; kingdom Metazoa; phylum Chordata; class Chondrichthyes; order Myliobatiformes; family Dasyatidae; genus Hypanus; species Hypanus sabinus. Next base: position 13,197,378 of record NC_082726.1, read on the forward strand.
GAAGCCTCTTGTACTCAGCACCCTGGTGACACTTGTACTCCGCACCCTGGCAACTCTTATACTCAGCACCCTGGTGACTCTTGTACTCTGCAACCTGTCGACTCTTGTACTCAGCACCCTGGCATCTCTTGTTCTCCGCACCCTGGGGACTCTTGTACTCCACACCCTGGCGACTCTTATACTCTGAACCCTGCTGACTCTTGTACTCTGCACCCTGGTGAGTCTTGTACTCCGCACCCTGGTGACTCTTGTATTCAGCACCCTGCCGACTCTTGTACTCCGCACCCTGGTGACTCTTATACTCTGCACCCTGGTGACTCTTGTACTCAGCACCCTGGTGACTCTTATACTCTGCACCCTGGTGACTCTTGTACTCTGCACCCTGGTGACTCTTGTACTCCGCACCCTGGTGATTCTTGTACTCCGCACCCTGGTGACTCTAGTACACAGCACACTGGCGACTCGTGAATTCCGCACCCTGGCATCTCTTGTTCTCCGCACCCTGGGGACTCTTGTACTCCTCACCCTGGTGACTCTTATACTCCGCACCCTGGCGACTCTTGTACTCCGCACGCTGGTGACTCTTGTACTCAGCACCCTGGTGACTCTTGTACTCTGCAACCTGTTGACTCTTGTACTCAGCACCCTGGCATCTCTTGTTCTCCGCACCCTGGGGACTCTTGTACTCCACACCCTGGCGACTCTTATACTCTGAACCCTGCCGACTCTTGTACTCTGCACCCTGGTGAGTCTTGTACTCCGCACCCTGGCGACTGTTGTGCTCCGCACCCTGCCGACTCTTGTACTCTGCACCCTGCCGACTCTTTAACTCTGCACCCTGCCGACACTTGTTCTCCGCACCCTGGACACTCTTTAACTCCGCACCCTGGTGACTCTAGTACTCAGCACACTGGTGACTCGTGTACTCCGCACCCTGGCATCTCTTGTTCTCCGCACCCTGGCGACTCTTGTACTCCGCACCCTGCCGACTTTTGTACTCAGCACCCTGGTGTCTCTTGTACTCCGCACCCTGCCGACTTTTGTACTCAGCACCCTGGCGACTCTTGTACTCCGCACCCTGGTGACTCTTGTACTCCGCACCCTGCCGACTTTTGTACTCAGCACCCTGGTGTCTCTTGTACTCCGCACCCTGCCGACTTTTGTACTCAGCACCCTGCCGACACTTGTTCTCCGCACCCTGGACACTCTTTAACTGCGCACCCTGGTGACTCTAGTACTCAGCACACTGGTGACTCGTGTACTCCGCACCCTGGCATCTCTTGTTCTCCGCACCCTGGCGACTCTTGTACTCCGCACCCTGCCGACTTTTGTACTCAGCACCCTGGTGTCTCTTGTACTCCGCACCCTGCCGACTTTTGTACTCAGCACCCTGGCGACTCTTGTACTCCGCACCCTGGTGACTCTTGTACTCTGCACCCTGCCGACACTTGTTCTCCGCACCCTGCCGACTTTTGTACTCAGCACCCTGCCGACTCTTGTACTCCGCACCCTGCCGACTCTTGTATTCAGCACCCTGCCGACTCTTGTACTCAGCACCCTGCCAACTCTTGTACTCCGCACCCTGCCGACTCTTGTATTCAGCACCCTGGTGACTCTTGTACTCCGCACCCTGCCGACTCTTGTATTCAGCACCCTGGACACTCTTGTACTCCGCACCCTGGTGACTCTTGTATTCAGCACCCTGCCGACTCTTGTACTCCGCACCCTGGTGACTCTTATACTCTGCACCCTGGTGACTCTTGTACTCAGCACCCTGGTGACTCTTATACTCTGCACCCTGGTGACTCTTGTACTCTGCACCCTGGTGACTCTTGTATTCAGCACCCTGCCGACTCTTGTACTCCGCACCCTGCCGACTCTTGTACTCCGCACCCTGGTGACTCTTATACTCTGCACCCTGTGACTCTTGTACTCAGCACCCTGGTGACTCTTATACTCTGCACCCTGGTGACTCTTGTACTCTGCACCCTGGTGACTCTTGTACTCCGCACCCTGGTGACTCTTGTACTCCGCACCCTGGTGACTCTAGTACACAGCACACTGGCGACTCGTGTACTCCGCACCCTGGTGACTCTAGTACTCTGCACCCTGGTGACTCTTATACTCTGCACCCTGGTGACTCTTGTACTCTGCACCCTGGTGACTCTTATACTCTGCACCCTGGTGACTCTTGTACTCTGCACCCTGGTGACTCTTGTACTCAGCACCCTGGTGACTCTTGTACTCAGCACACTGGCGACTCGTGTACTCCGCACCCTGGCATCTCTTGTTCTCCGCACCCTGGGGACTCTTGTACTCCGCACCCTGGTGACTCTTATACTCTGCACCCTGGCGACTCTTGTACTCCGCACCCTGGCGACTCTTGTACTCCGCACCCTGAAGCCTCTTGTACTCAGCACCCTGGTGACACTTGTACTCCGCACCCTGGCGACTCTAGTACTCCGCACCCTGAAGACACTTGTACTCAGCACCCTGGTGACACTTGTACTCCGCACCCTGGCAACTCTTATACTCAGCACCCTGGTGACTCTTGTACTCTGCAACCTGTCGACTCTTGTACTCAGCACCCTGGCATCTCTTGTTCTCCGCACCCTGGGGACTCTTGTACTCCACACCCTGGCGACTCTTATACTCTGAACCCTGCTGACTCTTGTACTCTGCACCCTGGTGAGTCTTGTACTCCGCACCCTGGCGACTGTTGTGCTCCGCACCCTGCCGACTCTTGTACTCAGCACCCTGCCAACTCTTGTACTCTGCACCCTGGCGACTCTTGTACTCAGCACCCTGCCGACTCTTGTACTCTGCACCCTGGCGACTCTTGTACTCCGTACCCTGCCGACTCTTGTACTCAGCACCCTGGCGACTCTTATACTCTGAACCCTGGCGACTCTTGTACTCCGCACCCTCGCGACTCTTGTACTCTGCACCCTGCCGACTCTTGTACTCCGCACCCTGGACACTCTTGTTCTCCGCACCCTGGCGACTCTTGTACTCCGCACCCTGGCATCTCTTGTTCTCCGCACCCTGGCGTCTCTTGTACTCCGCACCCTGCCGACTTTTGTACTCAGCACCCTGGCGACTCTTGTACTCCGCACCCTGGCATCTCTTGTTCTCCGCACCCTGGCGTCTCTTATACTCCGCACCCTGCCGACTTTTGTACACAGCACCCTGGCGTCTCTTGTACTCCGCACCCTGCCGACTTTTGTACTCAGCACCCTGGCGACTCTTGTACTCCGCACCCTGGTGACTCTTGTACTCCGCACCCTGGTGACTCTTGTACTCAGCACCCTGCCGACTTTTGTACTCAGCACCCTGGCGACTCTTGTACTCCGCACCCTGGACACTCTTGTACTCCGCACCCTGCCGACACTTGTTCTCCGCACCCTGGCGACTCTTGTATTCAGCACCCTGGCGACTCTTGTACTCCGCACCCTGGTGACTCTAGTACTCAGCACACTGGCGACTCTTGTACTCCGCACCCTGAAGCCTCTTGTACTCAGCACCCTGGTGACACTTGTACTCCGCACCCTGGCGACTCTTGTACTCCGCACCCTGAAGACACTTGTACTCAGCACCCTGGTGACACTTGTACTCCGCACCCTGGCGACTCTAGTACTCCGCACCCTGAAGACACTTGTACTCAGCACCCTGGTGACACTTGTACTCCGCACCCTGGCAACTCTTATACTCAGCACCCTGGTGACTCTTGTTCTCCGCACCCTGGGGACTCTTGTACTCCACACCCTGGCGACTCTTATACTCTGAACCCTGCTGACTCTTGTACTCTGCACCCTGGTGAGTCTTGTACTCCGCACCCTGGCGACTGTTGTGCTCCGCACCCTGCCGACTCTTGTACTCAGCACCCTGCCAACTCTTGTACTCTGCACCCTGGCGACTCTTGTACTCAGCACCCTGCCGACTCTTGTACTCTGCACCCTGGCGACTCTTGTACTCCGTACCCTGCCGACTCTTGTACTCAGCACCCTGGCGACTCTTATACTCTGAACCCTGGCGACTCTTGTACTCCGCACCCTCGCGACTCTTGTACTCTGCACCCTGCCGACTCTTGTACTCCGCACCCTGGACACTCTTGTTCTCCGCACCCTGGCAACTCTTGTACTCCGCACCCTGGCATCTCTTGTTCTCCGCACCCTGGCGTCTCTTGTACTCCGCACCCTGCCGACTTTTGTACTCAGCACCCTGGCGACTCTTGTACTCCGCACCCTGGCATCTCTTGTTCTCCGCACCCTGGCGTCTCTTATACTCCGCACCCTGCCGACTTTTGTACACAGCACCCTGGCGTCTCTTGTACTCCGCACCCTGCCGACTTTTGTACTCAGCACCCTGGCGACTCTTGTACTCCGCACCCTGGTGACTCTTGTACTCCGCACCCTGGTGACTCTTGTACTCAGCACCCTGCCGACTTTTGTACTCAGCACCCTGGCGACTCTTGTACTCCGCACCCTGGACACTCTTGTACTCCGCACCCTGCCGACACTTGTTCTCCGCACCCTGGCGACTCTTGTATTCAGCACCCTGGCGATTCTTGTACTCCGCACCCTGGTGACTCTAGTACTCAGCACACTGGCGACTCTTGTACTCCGCACCCTGAAGCCTCTTGTACTCAGCACCCTGGTGACACTTGTACTCCGCACCCTGGCGACTCTTGTACTCCGCACCCTGAAGACACTTGTACTCAACACCCTGGTGACACTTGTACTCCGCACCCTGGCGACTCTAGTACTCCGCACCCTGAAGACACTTGTACTCAGCACCCTGGTGACACTTGTACTCCGCACCCTGGCAACTCTTATACTCAGCACCCTGGTGACTCTTGTTCTCCGCACCCTGGGGACTCTTGTACTCCACACCCTGGCGACTCTTATACTCTGAACCCTGCTGACTCTTGTACTCTGCACCCTGGTGAGTCTTGTACTCCGCACCCTGGCGACTGTTGTGCTCCGCACCCTGCCGACTCTTGTACTCAGCACCCTGCCAACTCTTGTACTCTGCACCCTGGCGACTCTTGTACTCAGCACCCTGCCGACTCTTGTACTCTGCACCCTGGCGACTCTTGTACTCCGTACCCTGCCGACTCTTGTACTCAGCACCCTGGCGACTCTTATACTCTGAACCGTGGCGACTCTTGTACTCCGCACCCTCGCGACTCTTGTACTCTGCACCCTGCCGACTCTTGTACTCCGCACCCTGGACACTCTTGTTCTCCGCACCCTGGCGACTCTTGTACTCCGCACCCTGGCATCTCTTGTTCTCCGCACCCTGGCGTCTCTTGTACTCCGCACCCTGCCGACTTTTGTACTCAGCACCCTGGCGACTCTTGTACTCCGCACCCTGGCATCTCTTGTTCTCCGCACCCTGGCGTCTCTTATACTCCGCACCCTGCCGACTTTTGTACACAGCACCCTGGCGTCTCTTGTACTCCGCACCCTGCCGACTTTTGTACTCAGCACCCTGGCGACTCTTGTACTCCGCACCCTGGTGACTCTTGTACTCCGCACCCTGGTGACTCTTGTACTCAGCACCCTGCCGACTTTTGTACTCAGCACCCTGGCGACTCTTGTACTCCGCACCCTGGACACTCTTGTACTCCGCACCCTGCCGACACTTGTTCTCCGCACCCTGGCGACTCTTGTATTCAGCACCCTGGCGACTCTTGTACTCCGCACCCTGGTGACTCTAGTACTCAGCACACTGGCGACTCGTGTACTCCGCACCCTGGCATCTCTTGTTCTCCGCACCCTGGCGTCTCTTGTACTCCACACCCTGGCGACTCTTGTACTCTGCACCCTGGGGACTCTTGTACTCCACACCCTGGCGACTCTTGTACTCTGCACGCTGGCGACTCTTGTACTCCGCACCCTGCCGACTCTTGTACTCCGCACCCTGGCGACTCTTGTACTCCGTACCCTGGCGACTCTTGTACTCTGCACCCTGGCGACTCTTGTACTCCGCACCCTGGCGACTCTTGTACTCCGCACCCTGCCGACTCTTGTATTCAGCACCCTGGACACTCTTGTACTCCGCACCCTGGTGACTCTTGTATTCAGCACCCTGCCGACTCTTGTACTCCGCACCCTGGTGACTCTTATACTCTGCACCCTGGTGACTCTTGTACTCCGCACCCTGGTGACTCTTGTACTCCGCACCCTGGTGACTCTAGTACACAGCACACTGGCGACTCGTGTACTCCGCACCCTGGCATCTCTTGTTCTCCGCACCCTGGGGACTCTTGTACTCCGCACCCTGGTGACTCTTATACTCCGCACCCTGGCGACTCTTGTACTCCGCACGCTGGTGACTCTTGTACTCAGCACCCTGGTGACTCTTGTACTCTGCAACCTGTTGACACTTGTACTCAGCACCCTGGCATCTCTTGTTCTCCGCACCCTGGGGACTCTTGTACTCCGCACCCTGGTGACTCTTATACTCTGCACCCTGGCGACTCTTGTACTCCGCACCCTGGCGACTCTTGTACTCCGCACCCTGAAGCCTCTTGTACTCAGCACCCTGGTGACACTTGTACTCCGCACCCTGGCGACTCTTGTACTCCGCACCCTGAAGACACTTGTACTCAGCACCCTGGTGACACTTGTACTCCGCACCCTGGCGACTCTTGTTCTCAGCACTCTGGCGACTCTAGTACTCCGCACCCTGAAGACACTTGTACTCAGCACCCTGGTGACACTTGTACTCCGCACCCTGGCGACTCTTGTACTCCGCACCCTGGTGACTCTTGTACTCCGCACCCTGGGGACTCTTGTACTCCACACCCTGTCGACTCTTATACTCTGAACCCTGCTGACTCTTGTACTCTGCACCCTGGTGAGTCTTGTACTCCGCACCCTGGCGACTGTTGTGCTCCGCACCCTGCCGACTCTTGTACTCAGCACCCTGCCAACTCTTGTACTCTGCACCCTGGCGACTCTTCTACTCAGCACCCTGCCGACTCTTCTACTCTGCACCCTGGCGACTCTTGTACTCCGCACGCTGGCGACTCTTGTACTCCGCACCCTGAAGCCTCTTGTACTCCGCACCCTGCCGACTCTTGTACTCAGCACCCTGGCGACTCTTATACTCTGAACCCTGGCGACTCTTGTACTCCGCACCCTGGCGACTCTTGTACTCTGCACCCTGCCGACTCTTGTACTCCGCACCCTGGCGACTCTTGTACTCTGCCCCCTGGCGACTCTTGTACTCCGCACCCTGAAGCCTCTTGTACTCAGCACCCTGGTGACACTTGTACTCCGCACCCTGGCGACTCTTGTACTCCGCACCCTGGTGACACTTGTACTCCGCACCCTGGCGACTCTTGTACTCAGCACCTTGGCGACTCTTGTACTCCGCACGCTGGTGATTCTTGTACTCAGCACCCTGGTGACTCTTGTACTCTGCACCCTGCTGACTCTTGTACTCAGCACCCTGGCGACTCTTGTACTCCGCACCCTGGCGACTCTTGTACTCAGCACCCTGGCGACTCTTGTACTCCGCACCCTGGCGACTCTTGTACTCTGCACCTTGGCGACTCTTGTACTCCGCACCCTGGCGACTCTTGTACTCCGCACCCTGGTGACACTTGTACTCCGCACCCTGGCGACTCTTGTACTCCGCACCCTGGCGACTCTTTGTACTCAGCACCCTGCGACTCTTGTTCTCCGCACCCTGGTGACTCTTCTACTCCGCACCCTGGCGACTCTTGTACTCAGCACCCTGGCGACTCTTGTACTCCGCACCCTGGCATCTCTTGTACTCAGCACCCTGGCGTCTCTTGTACTCAGCACCCTGGTGACTCTTGCACTCTGCACCCTGTCGACTCTTGCACTCTGCACCCTGGTGAACCTTGTACTCCGCACCCTGGTGACTCTTGTACTCCGCACCCTGCCAACTCTTGTACTCAGCATCCTGGCGACTCTTGTACTCAGCACCCTGGCGACTCTTGTAACTCCGCACCCTGGTAACTCTTGTACTCTGCACCCTGGCGACTCTTGTACTCTGCACCCTGGTGAACCTTGTACACCGCACCCTGGGGACTCTTGTACTCTGCACCCTACCGACTCTTGTACTCCGCGCCCTGGTGACTCTTGAAGTCCACACAATGGCGACTCTTGTACTCTGCACCCTGGTGAATCTTGTACTCCACACAATGGCGACTCTTGTACTCTGCACCCTGGTGAACCTTGTACTCCGCACCCTGCCGACTCTTGTACTCCGCACCCTGGCGACTCTTGTACTCCGCACCCTGGACACTCTTGTACTCCGCACCCTGCCGACTCTTTAACTCCGCACCCTGGTGACTCTTGTACTCAGCACCCTGCGGAATCTTGTACTCCGCCCACTGCCGACTCCTGAACTCAGCACCCTGGTGACTATTGTTCACAGCACCCTGCCGACTCTTTAACTCCGCACCCTGGTGAACCTTGTACTCTGCACCCTGGCGACTCTTGTACTCTGCACCCTGGTGAACCTTGTACTCCGCACCCTGCCGACTTTTGTACTCCGCACCCTGGCGACTCTTGTACTCCGCACCCTGGCGACTCTTGTTCTCCGCACCCTGGCGACTCTTGTACTCTGCACCCTGGTGAACCTTGTACTCCGCACCCTGGCGACTCTTGTACTCCGCACCCTGCCGACTTTTGTACTCCGCACCCTGGCGACTCTTGTACTCCGCACCCTGCCGATTTTTGTACTCCGCACCCTGGCGACTCTTGTACTCCACACCCTGGCGACTCTTGTACTCCACACCCTGCCGACACTTGTTCTCCGCACCCTGGCGACTCTTGTACTCCGCACCCTGCCGACTCTTTAACTCCGCACCCTGGTGACTCTTGTTCTCCGCACCCTGGTGACTCTTGTTCTCCGCACCCTGGACACTCTTGTACTCCGCACCCTGCCGACTCTTTAACTCCGCACCCTGGTGACTCTTGTACTCCACACCCTGCCGACACTTGTACTCCGCACCCTGCCGACTTTTGTACTCCGCACCCTGGCGACTCTTGTTCTCCGCACCCTGGACACTCTTGTACTCCGCACCCTGCCGACTCTTTAACTCCGCACCCTGGTGACTCTTGTACTCAGCACCCTGCGGAATCTTGTACTCCGCACCCTGCCGACTCTTGTACTCCGCACCCTGCCGACACTTGTTCTCCGCACCCTGGTGACTATTGTTCACAGCACCCTGCCGACTCTTTAACTCTGCACCCTGCTGACTCTTGTACTCTGCACCCTGGTGAGTCTTGTACTCCGCACCCTGGCGACTGTTGTGCTCCGCACCCTGCCGACTCTTGTACTCAGCACCCTGCCAACTCTTGTACTCTGCACCCTGGCGACTCTTCTACTCAGCACCCTGCCGACTCTTGTACTCTGCACCCTGGCGACTCTTGTACTCCGCACGCTGGCGACTCTTGTACTCCGCACCCTGAAGCCTCTTGTACTCCGCACCCTGCCGACTCTTGTACTCAGCACCCTGGCGACTCTTATACTCTGAACCCTGGCGACTCTTGTTCTCCGCACCCTGGTGACTCTTGTACTCCACACCCTGCCGACACTTGTACTCCGCACCCTGCCGACTTTTGTACTCCGCACCCTGGCGACTCTTGTTCTCCGCACCCTGGACACTCTTGTACTCCGCACCCTGCCGACTCTTTAACTCCGCACCCTAGTGACTCTTGTACTCAGCACCCTGCGGAATCTTGTACTCCGCACCCTGCCGACTCTTGTACTCCGCACCCTGCCGACACTTGTTCTCCGCACCCTGGTGACTATTGTTCACAGCACCCTGCCGACTCTTTAACTCTGCACCCTGCTGACTCTTGTACTCTGCACCCTGGTGAGTCTTGTACTCCGCACCCTGGCGACTGTTGTGCTCCGCACCCTGCCGACTCTTGTACTCAGCACCCTGCCAACTCTTGTACTCTGCACCCTGGCGACTCTTCTACTCAGCACCCTGCCGACTCTTGTACTCTGCACCCTGGCGACTCTTGTACTCCGCACGCTGGCGACTCTTGTACTCCGCACCCTGAAGCCTCTTGTACTCCGCACCCTGCCGACTCTTGTACTCAGCACCCTGGCGACTCTTATACTCTGAACCCTGGCGACTCTTGTACTCCGCACCCTGGCGACTCTTGTACTCTGCACCCTGCCGACTCTTGTACTCCGCACCCTGGCGACTCTTGTACTCTGCCCCCTGGCGACTCTTGTACTCCGCACCCTGAAGCCTCTTGTACTCAGCACCCTGGTGACACTTGTACTCCGCACCCTGGCGACTCTTGTACTCCGCACCCTGGTGACACTTGTACTCCGCACCCTGGCGACTCTTGTACTCAGCACCTTGGCGACTCTTGTACTCCGCACGCTGGTGACTCTTGTACTCAGCACCCTGGTGACTCTTGTACTCTGCACCCTGCTGACTCTTGTACTCAGCACCCTGGCGACTCTTGTACTCCGCACCCTGGCGACTCTTGTACTCAGCACCCTGGCGACTCTTGTACTCCGCACCCTGGCGACTCTTGTACTCTGCACCCTGGCGACTCTTGTACTCCGCACCCTGGCGACTCTTGTACTCCGCACCCTGGTGACACTTGTACTCCGCACCCTGGCGACTCTTGTACTCCGCACCCTGGCGACTCTTGTACTCTGCACCCTGCCGACTCTTGTTCTCCGCACCCTGGTGACTCTTCTACTCCGCACCCTGGCGACTCTTGTACTCAGCACCCTGGCGACTCTTGTACTCCGCACCCTGGCATCTCTTGTACTCAGCACCCTGGCGTCTCTTGTACTCAGCACCCTGGTGACTCTTGCACTCTGCACCCTGTCGACTCTTGCACTCTGCACCCTGGTGAACCTTGTACTCCGCACCCTGGTGACTCTTGTACTCCGCACCCTGCCAACTCTTGTACTCAGCATCCTGGCGACTCTTGTACTCAGCACCCTGGCGACTCTTGTACTCCGCACCCTGGTAACTCTTGTACTCTGCACCCTGGCGACTCTTGTACTCTGCACCCTGGTGAACCTTGTACACCGCACCCTGGGGACTCTTGTACTCTGCACCCTACCGACTCTTGTACTCCGCGCCCTGGTGACTCTTGAAGTCCACACAATGGCGACTCTTGTACTCTGCACCCTGGTGAATCTTGTACTCCACACAATGGCGACTCTTGTACTCTGCACCCTGGTGAACCTTGTACTCCGCACCCTGCCGACTCTTGTACTCCGCACCCTGGCGACTCTTGTACTCCGCACCCTGGACACTCTTGTACTCCGCACCCTGCCGACTCTTTAACTCCGCACCCTGGTGACTCTTGTACTCAGCACCCTGCGGAATCTTGTACTCCGCCCACTGCCGACTCCTGAACTCAGCACCCTGGTGACTATTGTTCACAGCACCCTGCCGACTCTTTAACTCCGCACCCTGGTGAACCTTGTACTCTGCACCCTGGCGACTCTTGTACTCTGCACCCTGGTGAACCTTGTACTCCGCACCCTGCCGACTTTTGTACTCCGCACCCTGGCGACTCTTGTACTCCGCACCCTGGCGACTCTTGTTCTCCGCACCCTGGCGACTCTTGTACTCTGCACCCTGCCGACTCTTGTTCTCCGCACCCTGGTGACTCTTCTACTCCGCACCCTGGCGACTCTTGTACTCAGCACCCTGGCGACTCTTGTACTCCGCACCCTGGCATCTCTTGTACTCAGCACCCTGGCGTCTCTTGTACTCAGCACCCTGGTGACTCTTGCACTCTGCACCCTGTCGACTCTTGCACTCTGCACCCTGGTGAACCTTGTACTCCGCACCCTGGTGACTCTTGTACTCCGCACCCTGCCAACTCTTGTACTCAGCATCCTGGCGACTCTTGTACTCAGCACCCTGGCGACTCTTGTACTCCGCACCCTGGTAACTCTTGTACTCTGCACCCTGGCGACTCTTGTACTCTGCACCCTGGTGAACCTTGTACACCGCACCCTGGGGACTCTTGTACTCTGCACCCTACCGACTCTTGTACTCCGCGCCCTGGTGACTCTTGAAGTCCACACAATGGCGACTCTTGTACTCTGCACCCTGGTGAATCTTGTACTCCACACAATGGCGACTCTTGTACTCTGCACCCTGGTGAACCTTGTACTCCGCACCCTGCCGACTCTTGTACTCCGCACCCTGGCGACTCTTGTACTCCGCACCCTGGACACTCTTGTACTCCGCACCCTGCCGACTCTTTAACTCCGCACCCTGGTGACTCTTGTACTCAGCACCCTGCGGAATCTTGTACTCCGCCCACTGCCGACTCCTGAACTCAGCACCCTGGTGACTATTGTTCACAGCACCCTGCCGACTCTTTAACTCCGCACCCTGGTGAACCTTGTACTCTGCACCCTGGCGACTCTTGTACTCTGCACCCTGGTGAACCTTGTACTCCGCACCCTGCCGACTTTTGTACTCCGCACCCTGGCGACTCTTGTACTCCGCACCCTGGCGACTCTTGTTCTCCGCACCCTGGCGACTCTTGTACTCTGCACCCTGGTGAACCTTGTACTCCGCACCCTGGCGACTCTTGTACTCCGCACCCTGCCGACTTTTGTACTCCGCACCCTGGCGACTCTTGTACTCCGCACCCTGCCGATTTTTGTACTCCGCACCCTGGCGACTCTTGTACTCCACACCCTGCCGACTTTTGTACTCCGCACCCTGGCGACTCTTGTACTCCACACCCTGGCGACTCTTGTACTCCACACCCTGCCGACACTTGTTCTCCGCACCCTGGCGACTCTTGTACTCCGCACCCTGGCGACTCTTGTACTCCGCACCCTGCCGACTCTTTAACTCCGCACCCTGGTGACTCTTGTTCTCCGCACCCTGGTGACTCTTGTTCTCCGCACCCTGGACACTCTTGTACTCCGCACCCTGCCGACTCTTTAACTCCGCACCCTGGTGACTCTTGTACTCCACACCCTGCCGACACTTGTACTCCGCACCCTGCCGACTTTTGTACTCCGCACCCTGGCGACTCTTGTTCTCCGCACCCTGGACACTCTTGTACTCCGCACCCTGCCGACTCTTTAACTCCGCACCCTGGTGACTCTTGTACTCAGCACCCTGCGGAATCTTGTACTCCGCACCCTGCCGACTCTTGTACTCCGCACCCTGCCGACACTTGTTCTCCGCACCCTGGTGACTATTGTTCACAGCACCCTGCCGACTCTTTAACTCCGCACCCTGCCGACACTTGTTCTCCGCACCCTGGACACTCTTTAACTCCGCACCCTGGTGACTCTAGTACTCAGCACACTGGTGACTCGTGTACTCCGCACCCTGCCGACTTTTGTACTCAGCACCCTGGCGTCTCTTGTACTCCGCACCCTGCCGACTTTTGTACTCAGCACCCTGGCGACTCTTGTACTCCGCACCCTGGCATCTCTTGTTCTCCGCACCCTGGCGACTCTTGTACTCCGCACCCTGCCGACTTTTGTACTCAGCACCCTGGCGACTCTTGTACTCCGCACCCTGGTGACTCTTGTACTCCGCACCCTGGTGACTCTTGTACTCCGCACCCTGCCGACTTTTGTACTCAGCACCCTGGCGACTCTTGTACTCCGCACCCTGCAGACACTTGTTCTCCGCACCCTGGCGACTCTTGTATTCAGCACACTGGCGACTCGTGTACTCCGCACCCTGGCATCTCTTGTTCTCCGCACCCTGGGGACTCTTGTACTCCACACCCTGGCGACTCTTATACTCTGAACCCTGGCGACTCTTGTACTCTGCACCCTGGCGACTCTTGTACTCCGCACCCTGCCGACTCTTGTACTCCGCACCCTGGCGACTCTTGTACTCCGCACCCTGGCGACTCTTGTACTCTGCACCCTGGCGACTCTTGTACTCCGCACCCTGGCGACTCTTGTACTCCGCACCCTGAAGCCTCTTGTACTCCGCACCCTGGGGACTCTTGTACTCCACACCCTGGCGACTCTTATACTCTGAACCCTGGCGACTCTTGTACTCAGCACCCTGCCAACTCTTGTTCTCAGCACTCTGGCGACTCTTGTACTCCGCACGCTGGTGACTCTTGTACTCCGCACCCTGGCATCTCTTGTTCTCCGCACCCTGGGGACTCTTGTACTCCACACCCTGGCGACTCTTATACTCTGAACCCTGCTGACTCTTGTACTCTGCACCCTGCCGACACTTGTTCTCCGCACCCTGGACACTCTTTAACTCCGCACCCTGGTGACTCTAGTACTCAGCACACTGGTGACTCGTGTACTCCGCACCCTGGCATCTCTTGTACTCAGCACCCTGGCATCTCTTGTACTCAGCACCCTGGTTACTCTTGTACTCTGCACCCTGCCGACTCTTGTACTCTGCACCCTGCCGACTCTTGTACTCCGCACCCTGGTGACTCTTGTACTCCGCACCCTGCCGACTCTTGTATTCATCACCCTGCCGACTCTTGTACTCCGCACCCTGCCGACTCTTGTACTCCGCACCCTGGTGACTCTTGTACTCCGCACCCTGCCGACACTTGTTCTCCGCACCCTGGACACTCTTGTACTCAGCACCCTGGCGACTCTTGTACTCCGCACCCTGGTGACTCTAGTACACAGCACACTGGCGACTCGTGTACTCCGCACCCTGGCATCTCTTGTTCTCCGCACCCTGGGGACTCTTGTACTCCGCACCCTGGTGACTCTTATACTCTGCACCCTGGCGACTCTTGTACTCCGCACCCTGGCGACTCTTGTACTCCGCACCCTGAAGCCTCTTGTACTCAGCACCCTGGTGACACTTGTACTCCGCACCCTGGCGACTCTTGTACTCCGCATCCTGGCGACTCTTGTTCTCAGCACTCTGGCGACTCTAGTACTCCGCACCCTGAAGACACTTGTACTCAGCACCCTGGTGACACTTGTACTCCGCACCCTGGCGACTCTTGTTCTCAGCACTCTGGCGACTCTAGTACTCCGCACCCTGAAGACACTTGTACTCCGCACCCTGCCGACTCTTGTACTCAGCACCCTGCCGACTCTTGTACTCCGCACCCTGCAGACACTTGTTCTCCGCACCCTGGCGACTCTTGTATTCAGCACCCTGGCGACTCTTGTACTCCGCACCCTGGTGACTCTAGTACTCAGCACACTGGCGACTCGTGTACTCCGCACCCTGGCATCTCTTGTTCTCCGCACCCTGGGGACTCTTGTACTCCACACCCTGGCGACTCTTATACTCTGAACCCTGGCGACTCTTGTACTCTGCACCCTGGCGACTCTTGTACTCCGCACCCTGCCGACTCTTGTACTCCGCACCCTGGCGACTCTTGTACTCCGCACCCTGGCGACTCTTGTACTCTGCACCCTGGCGACTCTTGTACTCCGCACCCTGGCGACTCTTGTACTCCGCACCCTGAAGCCTCTTGTACTCCGCACCCTGGGGACTCTTGTACTCCACACCCTGGCGACTCTTATACTCTGAACCCTGGCGACTCTTGTACTCAGCACCCTGCCAACTCTTGTTCTCAGCACTCTGGCGACTCTTGTACTCCGCACGCTGGTGACTCTTGTACTCCGCACCCTGGCATCTCTTGTTCTCCGCACCCTGGGGACTCTTGTACTCCACACCCTGGCGACTCTTATACTCTGAACCCTGCTGACTCTTGTACTCTGCACCCTGCCGACTCTTGTACTCCGCACCCTGCCGACACTTGTTCTCCGCACCCTGGACACTCTTTAACTCCGCACCCTGGTGACTCTAGTACTCAGCACACTGGTGACTCGTGTACTCCGCACCCTGGCATCTCTTGTACTCAGCACCCTGGCATCTCTTGTACTCAGCACCCTGGTTACTCTTGTACTCTGCACCCTGCCGACTCTTGTACTCTGCACCCTGCCGACTCTTGTACTCCGCACCCTGGTGACTCTTGTACTCCGCACCCTGCCGACTCTTGTATTCATCACCCTGCCGACTCTTGTACTCCGCACCCTGCCGACTCTTGTACTCCGCACCCTGGTGACTCTTGTACTCCGCACCCTGCCGACACTTGTTCTCCGCACCCTGGACACTCTTGTACTCAGCACACTGGCGACTCGTGTACTCCGCACCCTGGCATCTCTTGTTCTCCGCACCCTGGGGACTCTTGTACTCCGCACCCTGGTGACTCTTATACTCTGCACCCTGGCGA
The DNA here is from genome assembly GCF_030144855.1 of Hypanus sabinus. Classification (NCBI taxonomy): domain Eukaryota; kingdom Metazoa; phylum Chordata; class Chondrichthyes; order Myliobatiformes; family Dasyatidae; genus Hypanus; species Hypanus sabinus. Next base: position 13,213,583 of record NC_082726.1, read on the forward strand.
CTCTTGTACTCCGCACCCTGGCGACTCTTGTACTCCGCACCCTGAAGCCTCTTGTACTCAGCACCCTGGTGACACTTGTACTCCGCACCCTGGCGACTCTTGTACTCCGCACCCTGGCGACTCTTGTTCTCAGCACTCTGGCGACTCTAGTACTCCGCACCCTGAAGACACTTGTACTCAGCACCCTGGTGACACTTGTACTCCGCACCCTGGCGACTCTTGTTCTCAGCACTCTGGCGACTCTTGTACTGCGCGCCCTGGTGACACTTGTACTCCGCACCCTGGTGACACTTGTACTCCGCACCCTGGCGACTCTTGTACTCAGCACCCTGCCGACTCTTGTTCTCCGCACCCTGGTGACTCTTCTACTCCGCACCCTGGCGACTCTTGTACTCCGCACCCTGGCGACTCTTGTACTCCGCACCCTGGCATCTCTTGTACTCCGCACCCTGGTGACTCTTGTACTCTGCACCCTGGCGACTCTTGTACTCTGCACCCTGGTGAACCTTGTACTCCGCACCCTGGCGACTCTTGTACTCCGCACCCTGGTGACTCTTGAAGTCCACACAATGGCGACTCTTGTACTCTGCACCCTGGTGACTCTTGTACTCCGCACCCTGGACACTCTTGTACTCCGCACCCTGGCGACTCTTGTACTCCGCACCCTGGTGACTCTTGTACTCAGCACCCTGCGGAATCTTGTACTCCGCCCACTGCCGACTCCTGAACTCAGCACCCTGGTGACTATTGTTCACAGCACCCTGCCGACTCTTTAACTCCGCACCCTGGTGACTCTTGTACTCCGCACCCTGCCGACTCTTGTATTCAGCACCCTGCCGACTCTTGTACTCCGCACCCTGGACACTCTTGTACTCCACACCCTGCCGAGTCTTTAACTCCGCACCCTGGTGACTCTTGTACTCCGCACCCTGCCGACTCTTGTACTCCGCACCCTGCCGACTCTTGTACTCAGCACCCTGGACACTCTTGTACTCCACACCCTGCCGAGTCTTTAACTCCGCACCCTGGTGACTCTTGTACTCAGCATACTGGTGACTCGTGTACTCCGCACCCTGGCATCTCTTGTTCTCCGCACCCTGGGGACTCTTGTACTCTGAACCCTGCCGACTCTTGTACTCTGCACCCTGGTGACTCTTGTACTCCGCAGCCTGGTGACTCTTGTTCACAGCACCCTGCCGACTCTTGTACTCTGCACCCTGGTGACTCTTGTACTCAGCACCCTGCCGACTTTTGTACTCAGCACCCTGCGGAATCTTGTACTCTGCACCCTGCCGACTTTTGTACTCCGCACCCTGCCGACCCTTGTTCTCCGCACCCTGGTGACTCTTCTACTCCGCACCCTGCCGACTCTTGTACTCAGCACCCTGGCAACTCTTGTACTCCGCACCCTGGTGACTCTTGTACTCAGCACCCTGGCAACTCTTGTACTCAGCACTTCACTACAATGTGCTGGAAGTTCTCTGTGGTTTGAGCAGCATCTGTGGGGGAATGGGACTGCGGGTGTTTCAGGCTGAAATTCTACATCAGCACTCATCTGTGTCTGAGTAAAAGTCCATCTGCAAGTCCTTGGCTCACTCTTCATTTGTTTTTCTCTTTGTCTCTGATTTTAGTGTCATCTGAAAATCTTTTAATTTATCTGTGCTTAGAGATACAGCACGGATGGGACCCTTCTGCCCCAACAAGCTACACTGTGCATTGACCTACCTATTTAACTCTAGCCTCATCACAGGACAACTTACAATAATTAATTAACCTACTAACCAGTACATCACCGGACTGGAGCACCTGGAGGAAACCCGTGTGGTTACATACAGATTCCTTACAGATGGTGTCGGAATTGAACTGTGAGCTAAAAAGGTGTTGTGCTGATCACTATGCTACTGTGGCTTCCCCAGTTACTATCCACGTTAACGACATTCTCATCCAAATAGCCAATCCCACCCTCAGTGGTTGTCCGAGTAGGGTTTGCACGTTCCCCCTTGACTCTGTGGGATTCCTCTGGGTGCTGCAGTTTCCTCCCATGTCCCAAAGAGGGGCAGGTCTGTAGATTAGTTGGCCTCTGTAAATCGTTTCCTCGTGTGTAGGTGAGTGATGCCACCTGAATAGCTGAGCTGTTGAGAGTGTGGGGGAGAATGAAAACGAGCTCACAGAGGTTTTGTGTGCATGGGTCAGCACAGACTCAGTGGGCCAAGCGGCCTGTTCATCTTCTGTATCTCTCAATGATGCTAAAAGCAGACACTCTCTCTCACCTCAGGTCTGGAATTCAGTTCTCTGGGATATATGTGGATTAAGTTGTTGTTATTCTGTGTAAATCCAAGTTGGAGCATTGATGAGCATTTGGCAAAAGCAATTAATGGCATTCCTGTTTACTGTTGACAACCAAGAGCAGGCTGACTGGACAGTCTTTACTTTGATTGGATTTGGTCCGTACTTTGTCAACAGGATGTACCAGGCAATTTTCCACATTGTTGGGCAGTTCCAGTGTTGTAATTGTTCTGGAACAGCTGCGGTGAAGCCAGTTTGAAGTGTGGGTCTTCAGCACGATAGCTCGGACGTTATCAGTCCCCCTGAGCAGGGCTCTCAGCCGTTCTGGGATATTACCTGGATGGATTTAAATTTGATAAATACGGGATTTCGGAATGGTAGGGATTTAGGAGGAATCTGAAATAGATCATCCATTCGGCACTTCGGGCTGAATTTGATGATGAGATCTTTAGCTCTGGGTTTTGTGTCTGCCTGTTGGGCTTTGTAATCGTCTCAACCACGGATTCGGCAGCACAGTAGATACGGCAATTGCGCTGGTGAACTTGTACGTGTCAGCTAATTATTATTTAATCGTGACAGTATTTAACTCCATACTTGTTGGAGTGCTCGTGGGGACTTGGACAGAGTACAGCAACGCTTCGCTGCCTGTTTGCTTGTCTCCTAACTGACCAATGAATCTCACGGCCAAGGTCAGCTGCCCTCTCTCTGCTGGGTCCACCTTTGTGTGGTCGAGACTTGCTGCTGTCACCAGGTTCGGAGGTGGCCCAAGTGCGGAATGAGAGACACTGAAGCAGGTCGATTTTAAACAAACTTTAATGTGAACAGTGTTAAATGGAAAATAAACAATAAACACTAGGGCCAAACAGGGACATTAACTAAAACTCTCAAATGGGAAACGAAGCCTACTCTGCGGCTGAAAAGAATGTCTAAATATTAAATGAATACTGCTAGTTTTCAGAGTCAGTTGTTTCGACAGTCCAGTTTCTCAGGCTAGGCCGAATGCCAACAGACAGCAAAGTGTTGCTGTGCTCTGTCCAAGTCTCGACAAGCACTACGACGACAAGTACGGAGTTAGGTACTATCACAGTTAAATAATAATTTGCTGACATGTACAAATTCACAAGTGCAATCGTCGTATCTACTGTGCTGCCGAATCTGTAGCTGTGACAGTAATCATTAATGGAGATGTTTGTGATCTCCAGCCACCCACAGTTGTACTTGGCAGGGCTGATTCACCCAGCGACTGTAGGTTTGCCGTGCTTGTAGAGAGCTGATTCTGCTGCTCAGTCGCCACGTAACCATGTGCTGGCAGCCGGTCTGCTCTGCTGTGTTCATCAAAAGAATCTTTGCAAGTGAGAGATACAGGCCAATGTAGGTACTGGAAGTATGAAGTAAATCTACAGAATGGTGGCAACATTTGGCAGGTCAAGTAGCATCTGTGGAGAGAGAAACAGAATCAATGTTCTTTTATCAGATGAGTTCAAAGTTCTAAGTTCAAAGTAAATTTATTATCAAAGTGCTTTTATATTACCACATACAACTGTGATATATATTTTCTTGCAAGGATTTGCAATAAAAATAAAGAAATACAATAGAAGCTATGAAAAACCATACAGAAATGAAGATTAACAAACAGCAAGCAATAACCAATGTGCAAAAAAAGAGAGACCGGGCCAATAGCAAAAATAATCACGTTGAGAATATGAGTTGAAACGAATCCTCGAAATTGAGTCTGTAGGTCATAGAATCAATTTGGAGCTGTGGTCAGTGAAGTTATCCACATCGCTTCAGGAGCCTGGTAGTTGTAGGCTGATAACTGTTCCTGAGCCTTTTGAAAACAGGTGAACTTGTCTTTTCTAATTGTTTGTTTTCTTGTCATGTTAACTTTCTGTGATGTGTGCACAAGGAAGTCACCCCTCTCAGAATGTTAACGTTTTCCATACTTCTACAAGAAAATGTGTTTCTATTTTTCCTACTCTCTCTTCACCTTTCTTTATTACACTGTGTGCTATGTTCTTTCCAGCTCACTCAGACCCTTCATTTTGTGAGACAGGCCCTCAGAGCTCATTTTCCCACTGGGCTTTGCTTCATTTCACTGCTCCCAGTTCTGTTGGAAGTCATTTATAAATATTTGAAATCCAAGCCACTGATCCTTCCTTCCACACAGTGACTCCTTCTATTGTGATCTCCTGCACTATTCCAGCAGCACTTTACCTCCACTGTGGGTGAGCTGCAGTCCTCAGGACTAAATATTTTTATTAACGGTTTCAGGTAACTGGCATTCAGATTTGTGTCAGAAATAGCCATCTTGGTGCAGGTCATGCAGCTGTAACATTAACTGTCTTTCTCTCCCCACAGATGCTGACTGGCCTACTGACTATTCCAGACCTTGCCCTTTCTCTCAAATTTCCAGCTGAAGCCTTCTCACAGTTCCAATGCTGTATATTCTCTCTGTTGCCCTCATTCATCTGTCTATTTAGATCGGTGACAAGCACTTGCTACCACTTCTAGACAAAAGCAACAGCTTTGTGTCACTTGGACAAGCTTGGTCTCCTCCCCATCACAAGTGTTCTCTTTGACCTCTGTATCCTACCCCACTCTGCAACTTAAACTGTTTGTTTCTCAGTTCTGAAGTGATGATTTTGATTCTCCCTCCACAGATGCCATCTCACCTGCTGAATGTCTCTACAACATTATATTTTTATTTTAGTTTTCCTTTCAGCAGTTTACCAGTTACAGTCTGCTGTCTTGCAAATCACCCTTTATTTCTTGTTGCTGTATCTCTCTGTGAAGAAATCCTCAATTTGTGGAAATGTATCACTTCAGTCCTATTAGTCGGAATCTTGCAAAATAACCTATTTAACAATACCATGTTGAAAGCCTGCCAAAAGAAACAAAATACACATTTTAATCTAGTCTGCTAGTTACATTCTCAAAAAATTAATAGATTTGTCAAATGTTTTTCCTTCTATAAATCCCTATTGATTCTGCCTAGACATTTCATCATTTTCTAAGTTCTGTGCAGCCACATCCATAATAATAAATTCTCACATTTTCCCTGCAACTGAGGTCAGGTATACTGGCCTGCAGCTCCCTGTAATTCTCTTCCGCCTTTGTCACCAGATCTTGGGTTCCTCATTATTTCTGGAACGTTTTCTGTGCCTTCCACATTAAAGACAGATGCAGTTAAATCTCCCTGCTGCTTCCCGTTACCTCATAATTCCTCCGAGCTCTGCTTGTAAAAGACTCACTTTTGTTAATTTGCAACCTTTTACAAATTATTTTTATGTCTCTTTTGAATTTCATGTTTTACCATCTCTGTCAATTTCTTGATTATTTTTTAACAAATTCTAAAGTATTTACAACCTTTGGCTGACTATTTTTCTCCAGCAATATAATAAGTCTCTTCCTTTATTCCAGTCTAGCATTAGCTACAGTTGGATTACTTTTTATTACTGAGGAAATGTGGATTTTATTTGCAAGTTAGAAAAATGATCTGTAATTATTTGCATTATTTATCTACTGCAGCTTCCGAATCTACAGTGTGTTAGCTATCTTGCTTCATACAGAGTGCATATTTAAGATCAGTATTTCATTATAAAAGTGGAATGTGTAAGGCAATGGAAAATCCTGTGATATTATGATCACTCTTCCTACATGTAGGGCAGCATGGCAGCGCAGTGGTTAGCACAATGTTACAGTACAGATGACGCGGGTTCAATTCCCGTTGCTGCCAGTAAGGAGTTTGTACGTTCTCCCTGTGACCACGCAGGTTTCTTCCGGATTCTCCAGTTTCCTTCCACAGTCCAAAGCTGTACCGGTGGGTAAGTTAATTGGTCATTGTAAATTGTCCCGTGATGAGGGTTGGGTTAAATGCTGAGCAGCACGGTTCCAAGGGCCACAAGGGTCTGTTCCGTGCTCAATAAATGAAAAATAAACATAATCTCTGAGTGTGAAATAGCACTGGTGAAGCTGGAACGAGTGCTGGACACTGGTAATGTCTGAGCATGCCTGTGACCATACAGGGAGCTCATGGAACTGTTGATTTCCGAACTGTGATCTTACAAACAACCCCAGACATTATAACGACAAAGGCAAAGGTGAGCTTTATTTGTCAGGTGTACATACACTGAAGTGCATTTTTTGTGTCGGAGGATTCTACAAGAGTCACCATGCCTCCATTGCCAACATAACAAGCCCACAACTCAGTAGCCCTAACCTGTACATCTTCGGAGAGTAGGAGGGAACCAGGGCACCCAGAAGAAGCACACTTGGTCATGGGGAAAGCGTCAAAGCTCAATACAGTCTTGTGGAAACGTTGAGTGATAGATTCAAATTCCAATTTATTCATCTACAGTAGGTGGCATAGAGTCACTGCCTCAAATTCCAGGGTGTTGTCTCCATGGAGTTTGCAGGCTTTACCTATGGCTCTGTAGATTTTCCTCCTGCAGTTGTACAAAAATGTGAATCTTAATGGATTCATTAGCTGCTGGTCTTCGCCTCTGGTGCATTGGTATAAAATCTGAGTGATTTTTTTCCCCACGCTATTTTTTTATATATTTGTTTTTTTTTGTTGTGACTTTTAGTAATTATTTATGTCTTGCACTGTACTGATGCCACAAAACAACAAATTTCACGACATATTTCACTGATAATAAGCCTGCTTCTGACTTGCTAAGGGTGTGGAGAGAGCAGTTTGCAGGAATAATTATCAGGGAATAAGATTGGTCTATGAGCTGGCATTGACCTGATGGACCAAAAGGCTTCCTTCTACATTGGGCTCTTCCAATTTCCTTTCCTTTGCTGAGACTTCCACTTCACTGTGGTCCTCTCCTTCTTGCCCTCCTTCGCTGGCAACTAGAGAGCAGGGTGAATAAGCAGCCTACGCCTCATCAAAGATGCTTAATCCGCAGCTGAGCAGGTGCCTAATGGGGGGACATGTGCATGGAGACAGGAGGCTGGTGCAGCTCCTGTGGAACAGAGCAAGTTGCACTTTGTCTCCATGAAGCTGAAGACTCTCCTCTTCCTTCCTATGGAACCATTCAGTTGCCTCTTACCTGGCTTCTGAAATGGCAGAGCAACCGGTCAGTTGGGGATGTGCCCAATATCCCTACCAGAGCAGCAAACAAGTAACCGATAGGAATGGACTGCAAAGCACTGGTACCTAGCTCTGTACACACCTTGAGCATCCCTCTCTTCTGGCTGTGTAGCACACCCCCAGCCCACTCCCTCCACCCTCCTCTCCCGCAGGCGCACTCACTTTCAAGCCCTTCTCCAACTGACACTCCCAAAATAATTCCTTCACACATGATGAGGCCTTGGCTGTAACTAACCTTCATTTATTCTTTTTATTTGTGCTAATTATACAAATGATCACATTACAGCAAACCATCCATTAATTATTTGGGTCGGTTCCCTACCTGATTAAGTGAACCATATTTGTGTGTGATTATCTGTGTATAAGCAGTTTCCCCGGCAGTAAATAACCAGAAATGGTTGAGGAGACTGTAGGGAGCTAGTTTGCTGCCTGCAGTTGCTGGGCAGGCTTAATGCTGCTTGAGCTTTGAAATGTGGACTACCTCCCCTAGCACACTCTGCGCCCACTTGAAATAGGGAGGGAGGTGCCCTGTGCACATCTCACTATATCTGCTGCAGATTTATCAAGCGTCCAAGTTCGGTCAGTCACTAAAACAGCAGCTGTCTCCTCACATCTGCAGCATCTCCTGTCTGAACAGGGATGGTTAACGGGTGCAGTGTCTAATTGTGAATCTCTCAAGCACTTGGAAGAAATGCTGCTTTAAACAAAAGGCCACACCAATCTAATGTTTTCTTTCTAAATGTTAAACAGGCCATTGGAAGCTTTTTCACTGGCAACTTTCCTCTGGTTGTTATAAATGCTATTTATGATCCTGCTATGACAACTGTGAAGGGCATGGCAAAGAATTTATCACAAGATTATCCATCCACCATCCGAATACATAATAAGATTCTAAATGACCCCAGATAATAATGTAGAGCAGTAGCTTGTAGCAAGGAAGGTATTAATAAATGGTTCTTGCAGTGGAATACTTGTTAATATGTGCGACTTAATACAGAGAGGGTAAGGGAAACGTGAAGAATTCTCCTACATTATCCTGCATTGAATTCAGCACAGGTCTCGGTTTGTAACTTCACAAAGCAATGTGTTCTTGGGTTGACACTGGTTCAAGTCTCCTTGTGGATTCACTGTGTTTGTTTGCCGAAAGTGAGAACATCTCCTTATCAATCACACCTGATCCGGTTATCAAATAGGAGAGGAAAGTGCTTTCGTTTCTTCCTGTCTCCTGAAGCTTCAGTGCTGCAGTCAGGTACAATATTTAATGATCCTGCTTGCCTATTTACTTTGAAATGCCAGAAGCCCTGCTGAAATACTTTCTGACATTTTAATCTTCCCAAAAGAGGAATAATTTAAAACAAACCACACACACAGGTTGCACCGCTCACTGACACCTCACAAGCGCGAGGATTTACATCGAGTGCAGGACAAGCAACGTGAAGTCATCAGTTACTGGGAAGGGAATCTTCCGTTGCACTGCCAGACAATGCCTGCTGCAGTGCATGGTACCTCTGGATGAGGTTATTCATCATCCAGGCTGCCACACAGAAACATAGCAGCTTACCTGCCACAATTACATCGAGGCTCCAACCCACAAAACAGAAATAGAAAACAGTCAACTCACAGAAAAAAACAGTCATAGACAAGCGTGTCCCCACAAAATCACCCAGAGACTTCCCCAACCAGAAACCCTGGATGAACCCTGAGATCTGGAATCCGACGAGGGCCAGATCAGAGGCGTTCAGGTCCGACACGATCTCCAGAAAGCTGCCTCACGTGCGAAGTGGCGATTCTGGACCCAACCTGAGTCACTGAAGGCTGTGGCAGGGCTTGAATGCTATCACCCCTGAAAGCGAAGCCAAGCGACGTGGGTGACAATAGGTCTCCACCGATCAACTGGGTGGAGTGCTCACCAATATCTTTAAACTCTTGCCTCAGTAGTCTGAGGCACCCACCTGCTTCAAGCAGGCTTCAGTTAAACCAGTGCCTCAGTAACCTGCCTCAGTGACTGTCATCCGATAGCACTTACATCCACTGAGATGAAGTGTTTTGGGAGGTTGGTGACGAGACGTTTCAGTTCAGATTGGCAACATCTCCACAATCTTCATCAAGACAGGAGCACCATAAGGCTGTGTGCTTAGCCATCTGACTCCACTCACTTCTGACCGGGGAGCTAAGCACAGCCCCAAAGCCATATTTAAGTTTGGTGATGACACCACTGTCATTGGCCGAATCAAAGGTGGTGATGAATCGGTATATACTGTAGAAGGGAGATTGAAAATCTGGCTGAGAGGTGCCACAACAACAACCTCTCACTCAATGTCAGCAAAACTAAGGAGCTGATTATTTGCTTCAGGAGGAGAAAACCAGAGGTCCATGAACTGGTCCTCAGAAGGGAATCAGAGGGTCAGCGACTTTAAATTTCTTAGTGTTATCTTTTCAGAGGACCTGTCCTGGGCTCAGCAAGAAAGTGCAATTATGAAGAAAGTTTGTGATGATTTGGCATGATATCTAATACTTTGACAAACTCCATGTGTGGCGGAGAGTATATTGACTGGTTGCGTCACCGAGCCTACAAGAGGTAGTGAATACAGCTCTCCCCACCACTGAGCACATGTATATAGACTGCTGTCACTGGAAAGCAGCACCCCCTCTACCCAGGCCATGCTCTCTTCTTGCTGCTGCCCTCAAAAAGGAGGTAGAGGATCCTTGGGACCCACACCACCACATTCAGAAACAGTTATTACCCCTCGGCCACCAGACTCTTGAACCAGAAAGTTCAACTCACTCAATTTCACTTGCTTCACCACTGAAGTGTTCCCATGACCTGTGGACTCACCTTCAAGGACTCTTCATCTCGTATTCTTCATATTTATTGTTTATTATTATTTTTGTCTCTGTTATATTAGACAATCGAGAGTCCTTTGCAGATTGGTTGTTTGTCCATCCTATTGAGTGCCACCTTTCATTGATTCTATTGTGTTTCTTTGTATTCATTGTGAATGCCTACAAGAAAACCAATCTCAGGATTGTATATGTACTTTGATAATAAATTTACATTGAGCTTTAAACTCATAATTACTTTCCGATCTGTGTCCAAAATCTAGTGAAGCCCACCTGAAAGCTTCAGTTCTTCCTTGACATTTGAAGCATTGTCTTTAGAGGAAGAGAATTATAAACAAACTAAACTTGATGAAGATGGTGGAGTTTGTCCTTGAAACATCAGTTATAATTAATACCTGTACCCTCCTGGAAGCCGGAGAAGAGTTTATTCATCATGTACGCCAGGAAAACACTAGATCCTTTTTTTTAATATACTAAACTTTCCGTGGGAAATGCTTGTTGAACTCAGCTTGTCTTCCATTTTGAAATTATGCTCCCTCGTTCTGGATTCCCCACCACAGAAGAAGTTTTGCTGCTTTTTTCCAATAAAATCATTTAATCCTTTTAGCTATCCTAATGGAGTCACTCTTCAAGCCAAGTACAATAACCTTTCCTCCAAGTTTGATCCTTTGAAAGGCAACGCAATCTCAACACGCTTCCTTGTTTATTCCTATCAACGGACCTGGATTCACAACTTTCCTATCTTAATCCAAGTCGTCGGAAAGAGTGATTAACTAACGGGATGAGAATGATTCATGTATCTGGTGAGGTGCTGGATTCGGATTCCTGACCAGATTAGAGGTATAAATCAATAGATCACAGAATTGGACAAGGGGCTGGATGGAACCTCTTCCTATATCAGAATCAGATATATTATTACTGATTTATTGTTTGTGGCAGCAGTACAGTGTAAAAGCATAAAATTACTAAACATTACAAAGTAAAATAAATACTGCTAAAAAATAGGAATAACAAGGTCATTCTCATTGACTGTTCATAAATCTGACGGCGGAGTGGAAGGAACTGATCCTGAATCATTGAATGTATATCTTCAGGCTCCTGCACCTCCTCCCTGATACTAGTAATGAGAAGAGGGCCTCTAATGATGGGTGTTGCCTTCTTGAGATCCTCAATGGTGGGGAATGTTGTGTGTATGATGAAGGTGGTTGAGCATTCAACCCTCTACAGCCTCCTCTGACCATGCACGTTGAGCTTCCATACCAGGCTGTGATGCAACCTGTCAGAATACCCTCCACTGTACATCTGTAGACATTTACCAGAGTCATTGGTGACATACCTAACCTCCTCAAACTCCTAATGCAGTGGAGCTGTTGCTGTGCCTTCTTCATGATTGCATCAATGAGATGGATCCTCCAAGGTGCTAGAAGCTGCTCACACTTTCTCCTGCTGACTCTTCAATGAGGGCTGTGTGTACTCCTCACTTCGCCTTCCTGAAATCCACAATAAAATATATTTGCCTCATGCAGTAGCTGACTAATATGGGTTGGGGCAACCTGGTCAATAGAGTAGAGATTTTCTTTGAGTCGAGCTGTTGGTTAATATAAGCTGAAGATACCTTGCAGTCTGCCTGTACTTCCCAAGAATTTCCAGGATTGATGATTGCAAATTGCTCAGTGGTTCCTGCTGTGGCCGAGACAGTGAGACCGGGCACAGCCTTGTCTCCATGGGTGGGTGGGTAGATAGCTGCACTGTGGGGACTGTACAGTGGGTGATGGGTCATCAGTCAGCCTCCTGGTGCTCCACCCGCTGTTCTTCCAAAAGCTTCTCTTGTCCATCAAGTCCCAAGGTTATCTTCATCACTTAGTTCAGTGAAGGAAAGTCTGACCTGCAATGTTAATTTTATGTTGGAGGAAATTCAGATGTTCACATCTGGGGCAAAAATGTGCAAGCAAGGCTTCAGATACTCTATACATGTCAAACATCTGCCCCACCCCCCTGAAAGGAGAAGCTTTTTTCATAGTTATCAAGGGAGAGAGCACAGAAATAGGCCCTTCAGCCCACCGATACCATGCCAGCCTTCAAGCACTCATTTTATATGAGTGAATTTAATTCCCCTCATTCCCATCAATTCTTTCCACATTCTAACACTTGGGACAGCAACTCACGTGTCTTTGGGATATGGGAGTAAATTGCGGCAACCGGAGGAAACCCACACGGTCATAGAGAGAATGTATAAAATCCACACTGACAGTTTCCGAGGTTATGACAGAATCTTCCGTCCCAGGAGCCGTGAGGCAGCCGTTCTGCTCACTGACCCACTGTGTTGCCGCTGAAATACTTGGAAACGGATCAATTGTGCTTGGCTCTTGAATGAAATACAGCACAGAAGATGGCTGTTCAGCCTAACAATTCCCCCCTTAAAGACTGTGTCATTGTTCCTTAATCAAATCACAGCACTGAGGCTGCCCTGGGGAATGCCACACGTGTCGTTCTCTGACCACGTGCTCATCTCCAAATCCAACTCATCACCTCCCGCCATGTTCCCCCCCACCCATCTGTCTTGAGTTCAGTCACATTCATCCCCCCTCCGCTCCTCCCACTTCCACTTACCTAACCCACATCCCTTTCACTTACTTTCACACTTGTTGACCCTCTCTTCAGTGCTTTGCCCTGAACCTTCTTGCCCATCTCATGCTAGACCTTATAAGGGACAGTGGGGCCACTCTACTAGAGTTTCGGGAAATGGTCATCCAGAAGAAGAAATCATTTCAACTTTAAAAAATAGTCAGCTCCCTCTGAGACCATTGTAGAGAGACTTTGGGCATCTCTAAAATTATCAGTGTAGTGAAGAGCAAGTCACAGGCTGCAAAAACTCAGACTTTGCCACCTGGACTTGATTAGGCGTAGATCCAATCAGGTCCTGGGACGTCCACTGTACTGTTCATCAAGAAATCCAGCACCCACGACAATAAGTTTGAACTTAGACTTAATCAAGTGTAGGAAAATGGGCACCTTGGTCAGCATGAATGAGCTGGGCCAAAGGCCTGTTTCCTGGCTGTACTACAATATGACCTAGTCACGTATTTACAAAGTTCAAAGTAAATTTATTACAAAGTACATATATTGTAGATCACCGGAGATTCATTTTTGTATGCATTCTCAGTCAATACAAGGAAACACAATAGAATCAATGAAAATATGAGCACAACCAATGTGCAAAAGACAACAAACTGTGCAAATACAAAAAATGAAAAAATATACAAAATAATAATAAAGTAAGTAAGTAAATAAATATAGAGACAGTCTTTGAAAGTGAGTTCATAGCTTGTGGGATCAGTTCATTGTTTTGGTGAGTGAAGTTCAATGAAGTTATCCCCTCTGGTTCAAGAGCCTGATGGTTGAGGGGTAATAACTGTTCCTGAACCTGTGGTATGGGACCTGAGGTCTCTGTACTTCCTTCCTGATGGCAGCAGCAAGAAGAGAGAATGACCTGGATGGTGAGGGCTCTCAATGATGGATGCTGCTTATAGATGTGCTCAGTGGTGTGGAGGACTTTACACATGATGGACTTGATTGTATCCACTGCTTGTTGTAGGCTGTTCAAGGGTATTGGTGTTCAACCAGTCAGTGTACTCTTTACCGTGTACTCTTAGAAGCTTGTTAAAGTAGTAAATGATGAAGGTAGAGTCATTGCCTTGCTTTCTTTGTAATGGCATTTACTGTATGTTCAGGACCCAGGACAGATCTTCTGCAAAAATAACGCCAAGGAATTTAAAGTTGTTGATACTCTCCTCTTCTGATCTCCTGATGAAAACTGACTCATGGACCTCTGGTTTCCTCCCCCTGGGCCAGATGCTTTCTGTTGGTTCATTCACCTGAAGGATGCTCTCATGTCGGCCTGAGACTGAAATCATAAGGTCATTGATGGCTGTGGGAGTTCGTGAAGGTTCCTCCATGTTTTGATAGTCAAGGCAAGCATAGAAGGCATTGAGCTTACCTAGGAATGAAACCACGTTGTCACATATGTCACTTGATTTTACTTTGTGGGAATTGATGGCATTCAAGGTCTGCCACAGCTGTCGAACACCCTTCTGTGATTCAAGTTTGCCCTAGAATTACCGCTTCACATGTGAGATGGCTTTCCTGAGGTCATATCTTGACCTTGTGTATTTTAGTTGGTCACCAGACCTGACCCCCACTTATCTGGCTCGCAGCCAATTGCAGATCTCTTGGTTCCTCCACGGCTTCTGGTTGAAAAATGCCCTGAATGATTTTGTGGGACTTACTCGTGCATGACTGACTTTATAAAGTCCCTGACAATTGTAGCGTATTCATTCAAATCTTCTGATGAGTCCTTGAACATGGCCAAGTCCACTGACTCAAAGAAGTCCTGTAGCCACTCCTCTACCCCCCATAACCACCTCTTCATTTCCCTTACTTCTGTAGCCTTGCTCTTTAACCTCTGAATGTATGTAGGTGATCAGATTTCCCAAAATGAGGTCTAGGGGTGGAATGATAGGCATTGCTTATGGAAGTGTAGAAGTGGTTGAACGTGTTGGGATCCCTGGTGCTGCAGGTCATATGTTGATGATTGCTGGGCAGAGATTTCTTCACAAAAGCCTGATTGAAGCCCCTGGCAGTGATTTGAAAGGTGTCAGGGTAGGCTGTTTTGTGTTTCCTAATCGCGGCAACTCATCATTTGCTGATATTAAGCAAGCTGCCAGTTGATTAGCTCATATCTTCAGTACTCAGCCAAGTACCCATCTGAACCTGATACTTTCTGTGGGTTCACACCCTTCAAGCATGCTTGCTTAACATCAGCCTTTAGCGATATGTAAACTGTGGTCAGGATCATGGAGAAATCTCTCAATAAGTAGAGTGGTAACTACATACAATTAGATGTTCCATTTCAGGATAACAAGATGGAGGATCTAAGGACAAGATTGCTGTAAAAAAGGGAAATGAAGGATTGTTGCGTACTCTGTTCCCCTTTTTACAGCATTCTTGCCCTTAGATCCTCCATCTTGTTCTTCAGTGACTGTACATTTGCCAACATGATAGTGGGTAAAGGAAGTTTTACCCCCACCATTTCAGTCTGGCTTGAAGTTCTCCCCTTCTTCATCTCTTCAGGCCATGGTGATATACTTCTGTCCACTTAAAGTATCTGTATTCCTGAGAGGTGAGTCTGCTGATTCCTTCAAGATATCATAAAAACACCAGTTGGGCATTTCCAGAAATTCTCCCTTCCCCCTCCAATGTGCTGCCTTCGACAAGACAAACACATTGGTAATGCACATGCAGGTACCTCCCAGTCTCCACCCAGCTAATAGGACCCACATGCCACTCATTTTCAACTCATCACCTGCAGCCTATTTAAACCCAGCTCTCATCCATGATTCTTGTCACGCATCCAACTCGCCAGCCTTAACCAGTTGCTCCTAGCCTTCAGTTACCTTGTTGCCTGTTAGATTAATATCTTAAACATGAGGAAATCTGCAGATGCTGGAAATTCAAGCAACACACACAAATGCTGATGGAACACAGCAGGCCAGGCAGCATCTGTAGTAAGAAGTACAGTCAACGTTTTGGGCCAAGACCCTTCGTCAGGACTAACTGAAAGAAGAGGCAGCAAGAGATTTGAAAGTGGGAGGGGGAGTGGGAGATTCAAAATGATAGGAGAAGACAGGAGGGGGAGGGATGAAGCTAAGAGCTGGAAAGTTGATTGGTAAAAGGGATATACAGCTGGAGAAGGGAGAGGATCATGGGATGAGAGGCCTAGGGAGAAAGAAAGGGGGAGGGGACACCAGAGAGAGATGGAGAGCAGGCAAGGAGTGATTGTGAGAGGGGCAGAGAGAGAAAAAAAGGGGAAAAATAATAAATAGATAAATAAATAAGGGATGGGGTAAGAAGGGGAGGAGTTTAATATCTTTCTTTGTTTTGTTTTGTAGCCCCTCCTAGCTTTTTATTCTGCAGTTTCCTGTTACAATTATTGCTCACAACTATGTCGTCTCCGCTACTCTGGGTTTGGGTCAAGCCTCCTCTACAATTCCTGGCAGGCCGAGTGAACCATTGACTGACTCAGCAAAGCATGCACACCTAAAGGAAGGTGTCCATCGATATGAGCACGCAATCCAAGAGCAACAGGAAACCACTGACCATCTACTCACCGCTCTCAACCAACTTTCCACCTCAATACAGCGACCTCTCTCGGAGCCTTGGATTCCAGTGTCCAAACAATTCAACGGATCACAAAGCCGCTGCCACAACTTCCCGCTCAGAGCATCTTACACTTAGAGCTCCAGCATCTCAGTGTCCCACTGAACAAGCCAAGGTTGCCTTCATCATCTCTCTCTTGACTGAACAAGCTCTGGCCTGGGCCCCCAATGACTGGGACAATAAAACCACCATTTTGCGATAAATATGAGGAACTCACCACTGAGGTGCACAGGGATTTTGATCATCCGGAAAGTTGAAAGGAGGGGGCAGAGGATACTTTTCCTGCATCATGGCTCATGCTCAGTGCTGGATTACACCGTGGAATTCAGCATCTTCATGGCAGAGTGCGGTTGGAATGTGGAAGTTTTGCTAGCCCATTACCATCACTGCCTCTCAGAACATTTGAAATGTGAGTTGTCTACCCAGGAGATGCCCACCGATCTTGAAAGCGTCATCACCCTGGCCTTCTGAATTGACCAGTGTCTTATGGAACAAGCCTCCAAACATCTTGTGCACTTACTGAGGGTCAAATTCCCTCTGTGTCTGGGAAAACAGCGCCACCAGGTGGAGATGAGGGGTGCTGTATCTGGTAAGCTACCCTGGTCTCTCATTCCAGCACCACGGTCTGACTCATTCTCTCGGTCCTCCTCCAAACCCCTACACAGGAGGCTCTGATGAATTCTGGCTCATCAGGCAACTTTCGAGACCAGAATCTGCGTGTGCAGCTTGGTCTCCCCGTTAAGCCGGTCGCTCATCCCTTCTGCATTACTACCATTGATGGACATCCCTTGGGATCTGGGATGGTCAGAGCATGCACAATGCATGCACACATAAGCATTGGACAGAACCGGGAGTTCATCCAATTCCTCCGTATCAACTCTCCTCATCCTAGGTTGGCCCTGGCTCTCCATTCATGACCTTCTCTTTGTCTGGTCAACGGATTCACTGCTGTGTTGCGGACCCTCCTGCTACACCACCTGCCTGCAGTCTCAGTTGACCTCACCCTGCCAATCCTTGGAGGCAGAGGACACCGTCAACCTCACCAAACTCCCACAAAAATACCATGACTTACCCATCGCTTTTAGTGTAAGGGAAGCCTGCATCCTGTTACTTCACAGACCATAAGACCGCGTGACTGACCTCCCTCTGGGCGCCACCTCACTCCAAGGTTGTCTGTTATTCCTCTTCCCTCCCGAGATCGAAGCTATGAATGACTACATTGCCGAAGCGCGACAGCACAGCTTCATTCAACCATCCCATTCTCCAGCTGGTGTAGGATTCTTCTTCGTCAAAGAGAAAGATCGGGGTCTGCATCCCCACACCGACATTGCGGACTCAACAAAGTCATCATTTGAACCGTCATCCTCTGCCCTTGATGGATAGCACACTGGAAATGCTCCGCAGGGACCAGATTTTCACCATCTGGATGTACAGAGTACGTACAACCGGTGGGATGGGTGAGAGTTAGTGCTCATGATGAATCCCTACACCGGCAGCTTTCTGGATCAGCCTCTGTGTGAGCAGCTTGGACTCCCTACTGAGTCTGCCTCTCATCCCTGCTGTATCACAGCCATTGACGATGCCTTTTGGACTTTCCAATAGTCCAGCCATTTTCAAGTCATGATCGAGGAGAACCTCTGAGACATGTTACACAGGTATGCGTTTGTCTACCTCGACAACATCGTCATCTGCTCCAAGGACCCCCAAGACCATGTCTGTCATGTCCATTCAGTCCCTCAGCATCTCCTTGGAAACCAACCGTACTGCAAGTTAGAAAAACATCAGTTCCACACCACAGTCTCTTCTTCCCTGAGTTATGTCCCATCATTGGACAGCCCTGACCACGTTCTCTCAGATAGCTACAGCTTTTCTTTGCTTCTCCAACTTCTACGGCTGGTTCATCGGAAACTGCAGCCGAAATGCTGCTCTTCACACCTCGTTCACCATTACCAGCCTCACAGATAACCTGATCTGCGGCCACGGACTCCGCTTTCGAGGAGCTCAGGAGATGCTACAGCACCGCTCCAGTTCTCCACCATCCAAACCCCTCCAGACTTTTTGTGGTAGAGGTGGATGCATCTGAGGTAGGCATCAGGGACACCCTCTCCCAGTGAGAGGATGCTTGTGCCTTCTTTTCATGAAGTTTCGACTCTACGCCGTGCTGTTATGGAGTAGGAGTCAGGGGAATACTTGCCATTAAATGAGCCTTGGAGGAATGGAGACATAGGCTGTTGGAGACATTCAGCCCTTCCTGATCTGGACTGACCACCAGAACCTCATATCTATATAAAAAACCCACCAAATCAACCCACATCAGGCTCGATAGGCCCTCTTCTTCGAGCAATTCAACTTCCCCATCTCCTACCCACCTGGCTCCAGTAACACTAAGGCAGACACCATGTCATGACAGTTCAACCCAGCTGAAACGGAGATCGACCCACAGCCCATCATTCCATCCTCCCAGATCTTCTCCCCAAATGCCTCAAGGCTGAAAGTTCAAAGTGCATTTATTATCAAAGTATGTATGCACTATACAACCTTGAGATCTGCCTTCTTGCAGGCAGCCATAAAACAAAGAAATAGAACCCATTTAAAAAACCCACACTACAAAGACTGTCAAACACCCAATGTGTAAAGCAAAGAACAAATAGTGCAAACAATAAAAAAGTAAATAAATAACACACAGAACATGAGAGTCCCTGAAAGTGATCCCACAGCCACAGAGCCAGTTCAGAGCTGCAACCGGCCCAGGAGTCCGATGGCTGCAGGCTACAGCCGTGGAGCCAGTTCAGTGATGAGATGAGTAAAGCCTCTCAGAGTAGTGAGCTGAACACTGTGGGACCTTGAGAACCAGAACCACCAGGCCCTATAGCACAAGCCTGCCCCAGCCACGCACCTGACAACCTCACATACATGCCGACAGCCATGTGCCCTGAACCATTCCACTCACCACCTCCCATCATTGAGGCAAGACAGACTCTGGGTTTTCTATGACATTTCTTCTGGAGGCCCATCATGATGGCAGAAGTACAGCAGTTTGTTTATACTTGCATCAATGTGCTCTGTCCAATCTCTCCAACCAGTGGCTCCTCCGGATTCTTGACAGCTGTGGTCCCACATCACCATGGACTGGCCGACTTACGATGTGATCATGCCAGTCATAGACTGTTTCTCCAGTTCGGCCCTCTTTGTTGCTCTTCCCAAACTTCAGTTAGCTGCTGAGATGGTGGACCAGGATCTCCCACATGTAGCTCGCATCCATGGCTTCCCCCTGGATGTTGGGCCAGGGCCCACAATTCATCTTCCACTTCTGGCGAGCCTTCTACTCCCTCCACCGCACCTCAGTGAGTTTGTCCACTGGCTGGCATCTGCAGGCCAATGGATAATCAACAAATGGAGAAGTTTCTGCGATGCTTCACCGCCTCTAAACCTCCTGCATGGAATAAGTATGTATCTGTTCTAGGCTGAGCTGTCCCACAATCTACACACCCAGTCTGCTACGGGTACCCCTCGGCAGAGACAACCGTGGAGATCCCATCCACCAGGGCCCCTGTTTCTCTGCTGCTGGAATGTTTGGAAGAGAGCTGCCAACCACACCTAGTATCACTAACCAGACTCCATGTCTGACTGTCCACCTGAGATCTGACCCTGTGTAGCAACTCCCACAAGCTCTTGCCCAGTTCATTGGTCCCTTCACATCAATCCAGTCACCTAGCTTCTCCAGTTGCCTTCTGTCCAATTACATCGTGGATCAATCACTCATTGAGGAGTTCCACTGGACCCATGGAGATTGTCCTGAGCTGTCGGGAGCGGGCTTTTCTGGGGTTGGGGAAAGGGGGCTCCTGTCAGGCCTACACTGGCAAGCTCCTCCCAATCTCCACCCAGCTAGCAGGAGTCACCTGCCTCTCATTTCCAACCCATCACCTGCAGCCTATTTAAACCCAGCTCTCATTGACAGTCTTTCTTCACATATCGAAGCAGCCAGCCTCACCCCAGTTGCTGCAAGCCTTCAGCTACCTGCTTTGTTGTGTTAGGTATCTGTTCTCTCTTGGTTTGTGGCCCCTCATAGCTTGTTACTTCGCAGTTTACAAGTCACATAGTCACTGACCGCTCTGAGTTTGGGTCAAACCTGCTCGACAGTTCCTCATAAGATAGGTATTTAGCCAACGCACCCCTTCCTCAATAACACAACGATCATTAATCTGGGAGAGGCAATATTACACCCCAATTCCAGCTACTTTTGGGAATGTCAGGGTTGTGTCTGAAGCAATAGAGTGGGTAAATGGAGCAAGGTAGGTACTTTATTGGCATGCCATTTCTACCATAATTTTAAACCTTGCACCTCCAAGAGGCATCTCACAGAACAGTACAAATTACCATGGTCACATTTCAATAAAATTGCGCTATGATATTTATTCCAAGTATCTTTTACAATCTTTGCTGATGTTTTGCTTTTAAAAGCCTCGTCCATTTTGTGCATCTAATGAATATCACCCAGACAGAAATTAATTTTTAAAATTCTAAGTTTCAGCATATTAACCTTGGCTAACTTAATGAGATGTGTAACCATTCCTGGAAATAATTACTCAATTTAAGATTGGAGAAAATGCATGAATTTTGGAGCAGAAAAATTGAACTAACTGATTCCACACAACAGAGTGGCATTATTAACAGGGTTAAAGTGTGAAATTCCCCGTCAATATCGGCATGTACAGATCCATGGTAAAAAGTGAAATATACATTTAGTTACAGATGCCAAGATTTGGAAAATATCTTTAATTCTGGATTTAACTGGGAGGAAATGCACTTTTCATGGTGAATGATGCAAATAGGCCAGAAAAAATCTAAAAATTATAAAGGAAATTAGAAAAGCAAAGAGAAGACCTTAAAAATACAATACAAAGGAAATTTGGAGATGTTTTCTGTTCAAAAAGAGGACTGCCAAGGAAAGAGTAGGTCCTATCACAAGCCTAAATGGTAACATTTGCTTAGTTGTCAAGGGCATGAGGTGAGGTTCTTTACAATGGAACACTGTCCAAATGACTACAAACATTCTTTTTGGGATTGTGAGTACAGCCACTGAGGGCTAGACTGTATGGATTTTAGCAACTGGTCGAGGTCTCTTACAGTAGACTGGTCAGTGAAGGAGGTCCCAGAAAGGAGGCAAATTGGATCGAAAGGAGCAAAGGGGAATCTTTGGTGGGTGCTTCTGACTTGAAGGCATTTATCACCGGTGATCCACAGTACTCAGTACTCTGTCTCTTGCTTCCTGTGATGGCCAGGTAGATGATGGAGATGTTTGAAGATGATCTTGAACTAGTTGCGTCATTGACAGTGAGGAGGAAGCTTCACACTTCAGGAAGAGAGATAGAAGAGTGGGAAATAGAGCTTAATTCATAGGAGTGGGAGGCAAAGTCAGGCACAGGATTGCTTAATAAAAAGGAGGAGATTGAGTTGTGCACAGCTATTGATATGCACCCAGGCAGCAGACCATCAATACAGTGATCAAGAAAACGCACAGGATCACACACAAGTTGCTGAAGGTCCTCAGCAGGCCAGAGGCATCTATGGAAATGAATAAACAGCCACTGTTTTGGGCTGAGACCCTTCATCAGGACTGGCCTGAAACGTTGACTGTTTACTCAGCCCAAAACATCAGCTGCTTGTTCATTTCCCTAGCTGCTGCCTGGCCTGCTGAGTTCCTCCAGCATTTTGTGTGTGTTGCTTGGGTTGCAACACTTGCTGATTTTCTCCTGTTTATGAAAGCACACAGGATGCTTTTCTTTCATTAGCCAAGCCGTGGAATATAAGAGCAGGGAAGTTGTGCTACAGTTGTACCCAACGTAAGTTAGATCAACACTTTGGAAACAAGGAGAAAAGACTGGGTAAGCTCAGGTGGTTTTCTTTGAAAACAAGAGATTGACGGGAAACTTAAATGAGGTATATGAAATTATGAGGAGTGTAGATGATATAAGTACAGTCATAGTTTAGAGAAGATGGGTCAAAATGGGGGTAGGGTTTTTGCAGAGATTTAAAACCATTGGATTAAATGGGAAGTGAAAAAAGTCTTTCTCTCCAGAGGGTGGTAGTCGGGAAGGCTCCCACCCCGGCACATTTAAGCATGATATGAGTGTCCATTTGAAGAGGCAGAACAAGCAGGATTATGGCTCATTCCACTCCTTTGAAGTTTATTGGAAGTGAAGAGAAACACTGTGGTAAGTAAGACTTGGGAAAAGTGTCAGGCAGTGACACAGCCTTTTCTGCTGCTGGTTGTCATGGGGGCTGCTGCAGGTAGACCTGTTGGTTAGACCACAGCCCTCATGCAATTATGAAGCAAGTAAAATGGAGGTTTATTTTCCAAGCAGCCAGATTCAAAGAGAGTCCTCCACTTATCTTATAGATTGATAGAGTTTCTGGGGTTGTAGAAGGCCAATAACAAGATGCTGGAGGAAATCAGTGGTCAGGCAACATCTGTGTAGAGAAATGGACAGTTTCCCTTATAGGTTGCGACCCTTCATCTTGACAGACTATGTATAGTGGTTGGTGCTACTCCCTACGCTTGTACTCACTTGTGGGATTTAGACATTTCCAGACCTTTCCAAACGTGGTGGGTTATGCTTATTTATTGACCGGGTGGAGGTGTTGCCAGTTGCCGGTGTAGCTGCATAGTCCATCTGGTCTCAACACTGCCACAGTGCTGGAGTTTCAGGATCCAGAGCTGTCCAATGAAGAAACACAGATATCATTCCAAGTCTGGGCGGTACGTGAGGAGAGGAAAACTTGCACCACGCATCTCCTTTCTTCTCCATCCAGGTACCTAAGGTGGCGCAACTAGAGAGTGGTTGGTTAGCAAAGCACATGTAGATGGTACACTCTGCAGCCTTTGTACACCAGTAGCAATGGGATGTTAATCGTTGACTGCTGCGTCTTGGATCATATTGAGCTCCTTGAATTCAGTTGCAAATCGCTGTATTCCGGCACAGTCCTGGCATTACCCCTTAAGCTGCTGGAAAGGCTTTGGGGTGTCAGTAGGTGAGTCACTTGCTCAGCCTCTGGTTGCCCTTGTAGTCACTGTATTTATGTGTCTGGTCCAAATGAGCTCTCCTCACGGGTGACCTCCAGGATGCTGAATCTGGACTCTTGTCTCTTGGGCTTCTTTGAGGCTTCAGGGAGTTACATTCTTCAGGAATTAGCCAAAACTGAAGGAGACCTGACAAAAGTTTTGTAAGATTATGAGAAATAAGCAGAGCGGACAACCAGTATCTTTTTCTCAGGGTCAAAATATCTAGTACCAGAGGGCAAGCATTTATGATGAGAGAGGAGTAAATTCAAATGAGATTTTGAGGCAAGCTTTTCCCACAGAGAGGTGGGTGTCTGGAATGCACTGCCCGGGCTGGTGGAGGAAATACAACAGAGGCATTCAAGAGGCTCTTAGACAGGCACATGAATGTGCAGGAAATAGAGTGAGGTGGACATTGGGGAAGCAGGAGTAGTTTAGTTGGGCTTTCGATTACCAGTTCAATTAGTTCTGCACAGCAATGAGCTGAAGAAGCTCTTCTTTTGCTGTACCATTCTATGTTCTAGTCAAGCTATTCTTGGTGACAGAGATTGGTTCCCACTCAGAGTGTGTTCTGTGCCACTTACAGTACTTCTTTCAAGTGTCATTCAACGGAGGAGAGCTGAGGGAGGGAAGTAGAATTTGACCTGATGTCATGAGTCTTCATGGGATCTGTGAGGATTTCCACAGCCCCTCCCATACACTGCAGTGCCGCCCTCTCTGGCAGATCTGCCCTGTTTATGGGATAAGGTGTTCCCAGACATCCAACAGAATGCTCTGGAACTTCAAGCAAAATAATGGGGTAAACTGGGAATAAGAATACTGAAAAATTCTCATTTAAATTTGCGCAAACTCTCCGAATTCCCCTTTATAATAAGGTGTGAAATATTTCTTTAATAAGAGTAAATTATGTGCAATAACCCATTGAGAATATGCAATGGGAAATATTTGTTTCACAATAAACAATGCGTAATGTATAATTTTAATCTTTGATAATAAACTAGATAATTCCTTTTCAACAATATATTAAACGCTTAACTGCCATTTAGTAATCGTTAAGTGTCTAATCTCCCTTTAGTCATATCTTTTAATCCTTCAAAAAATAAACGCTGAATTTTTCCTTTGTTAGGGTGCAAAGTGAAATGAGGGTCTGTAATAAGGTGAATTTGCAAAATACGCCTTTGATGGAAAGATAAAGTGGGGAGTGCGTCTTTAAGATCAAGGAAACAAAGTGGAAGTGAACCTTTTAACAATCAGAGCTTAAAATGCAAAATAATTCTCCAATAACATATGGTAATTCACCCTTTTATTAATAGCTCTGAAAAGCTCTTTAATGAGTGTAGAATGTGGTAAAGCTTGCAATTCTCCTTCCATAACTGAGTAAACAGTTTGATATAAACAGAGTAAGAAGCACTCTTATATCAGACAGACAAACAATGGCAGGATTTCAGGCCATGGAGGAATTCTCATGTTAGAATTTGATTAAGTTTAAAGGGTCCTTAATTTTAGGAGATTACAGTACATGTGTAAATTAATTACTATAGACCTTATTAAACAAATGAATTGTGCCTACTAGATCTTCTTTTCCCTGACCTACATTGTACTGGTTTAATTAGACTGATCCAGGTTTGCTCTAGCTTCCCTTAAAATTATAACTTTCCTGTGTAGAATAATTCAGATCCCCAGGCAGACTTCAGATGATTCAAATTGCTTCCTGTAGCAGTCACAAATCCAATCAAGTGAGATTTTGATGAAACTATGTGAACCTGCTCTGTACATACTCCACATTACACCAGCCATTTGCTGCTCCTTTTTTGACAAGCTGTGTTAAAAATAAAAAAAAAAAGGTTCTTTGAAGTAGATTCTGCCCTTGATAATACTGGGGCAGTTAATTTTAATGAGTTTTGCATTTTCTGCACCTATCTCCGGTCTCTATTAAAATCTGCTGCATGAGGACTGCCCCTGCTAGTGAAAGCAGAACTGGCTGCGCTGAAGATTGCTGGCAGGGTCCGTAAAGCAGCGGCATACTCTCCAGCACAATAATTCTTTGCATATAGTAGATTTAAATATTATAAAAAATTACAAAAAACATCAATTGCTCTGATTGTTAGAGCAATGAATTCAGTTTATAATGCATTACATTCTCAATTGTTGGGGCGGATCAGGTGTGTGTGTGTGTGTGTGTTTCAGTGCACATTCATGTACGTTTGAAGTCATCCAAAATCATACAATGTCTGGTTAGAACTGTATCAGAGGTATGAGAATCAAATTCAGATTTAATCTCACAGACTTATATGATATGAAATTCATTGCTTTTGGCAGCAGCACAACAACAAAAAATCATTATAAATTACAAAAATAAATAAGAGTAAGAAAAAAGAATAATGAGGTAGTGTTCACTGTTCAGAAATCTGATGGTGGAAGGGAAGAAGCTGTTCCTAACACACTGAGCATGTGTCTTCTGGCTCTCTAACTCCTCCCCAAAGATAGTAACAAGAAGAGGGCCGGTCCCAGATGGTGAGTTTCCTTACTGATGGATGCTGCCTTCCTGAGCACGACCTCTTGAAGTCGTGGGGAAGGCTGTGGCAATTTCATCGCCACGATCTGCCTTTGCTGAGTAGTGGCCCTTGAAATCTGGAAAGCAAACACTTTTCCCACATCCCCTCATGCTGCATTATCAACAGAGACTGCCATTGTACAATGGGGTCATATTGGTAGAAGGCCTTCATCTTATGGATGCCAAGAGTAAGATTCACTTTCTTGTAAGAGTAGCTAAGTGTGCACCTAAGCACATATTGGAATTTGAGAGTGAGTGTACTTGTACTTGTGTGTATCTGAGTGAGTTCGTCCAGGAGAATTTGTTACCTTTATGGATGGGTCAATGTGTACACATACAGAGCTGTGGCCAGCATGCTCACAGACGGAGCTGTGTGTGGAACATTTCTCCTTAGGCAGTACTGTTCTGGGGTAATAGTGGACCCAGAGAGGATGAGGACTTGGACAAACACTGAGACGAAGTCACACACAGGGCTATGAGGGGAACATGACTGAAGCCCTGCTCCTACAGGAGCCAGCACAGACTCAGTGGCGAATGACCTTCATGGCTGCCCATTCCTCTTTTTCTTTCTTTTGTACTTCCCCTACACTATCCACAGACCAGATCAATCCAAACCCAGCAAACAATTCATCCAGTGCTACAAGAAGAACAGAGACAGCGCATTGGACTGTATGTGCTTCCTTCATACACATTCATGTCATTAATGTATTTGGAGCAGCTAAGGTCCCAGCACTGTGATAAACTACTACCTATCATCAGGCCAACTTTGGATCCAATTAGCCAGCCTGTTGCATCAATGTGCCTTGACCTCCTGGACCAACTTTACTTCAATCTCCTCACTGTAGTTCCTCAAAAAACAATCAAATTAGTGAGGCAGCATTTCCGTCACACAGAGCCATGCTGACTATCCCTCATCAGCCCCTGCCTTTGCAAATGTACATAAATCCTATCACTTACAACTTTCTCCAGTCATTTCCCTGCCACTGACAGAAGACTCAATGGCCTGGAGCTACCTGGCTTATCTCTGCTGCCCTTCTTAAATAAAGGAACGACATTATCAGAATCCCATTTATCATCTCTGACATACCAGATTCAAATTCATTTAAAAATCACAAATGCAATGCAGTTAAAAAATGAGACAACGTTCCTCCAGAATGATATCACAAAAATACATGACAAAACAGACTACACCAGAAAATCCACGTAACGTTTGGCAATCCCCAATCCAGAGTCCGGAGAGGCTGCTGCGTATTAATATCGTGCTACCATCTTACAGCATTCCCCGGAAAGGAGCTCCAAACTGGACAAAACAAGACCAAAAACAAAAGCTACAAGACCTACACAAAACCACATAGTTACAACAATGCAAACAATAGCATAATTGATTAAAAAAACAGTCCCTGGGCACAGTAAAAATAGTCCAAAGATGTTGAAAGGCTATAAGTTTGAAAGAAACCACCACACAGTTTCCACAAGTCCCCAGGGTCCCGACAGACTCGCCATCCCACGCCGGCGGCAGAAGGGAATACCCCCGCTATGGACTTGCACGGCGCCGCCCGACTCAACCTCACAGACAGAGCACACAACGAAAGCGACCTGACCACAGCGGACTCCGAGTCCGTCGAACCTCCGAGTCTCAGCGGTAGAAGTACAGTGCAAAGGCAATAAAAGCTATAAATTTCAAAAAGAAATGGTACAAAATAATGAATAACAAGGTAGTGTTCATGAATTCTTCAGAAATCTGATGGCAGGAAGGATGTGGTTCCTAAGTCATAGAGTGTAGATCTTCAGACTCCTGTACCTCCTCTCCAATGATAGTAATAAGAAGACATGTCCCCAATGGTGAGGGCCTTAGTGATGGATACCATCTTCTTGAGGCACTACCTCTTGAAATATCTACGATGATGGGGAGTACTGTGCCAATGGTGGAGATGGCTGAATCTGTGACCCTCTGCGGCCTATTGCAATACTGTGCACTGAGGGCTTCCTACCAGGCTGTGATGCAATCAGTCAGAATGCTTGCCATAGTACACCTGAAGAAATATACAGAGGTCTTTGCTGACTTCTCAAACCTCCCCAAACTTCTAAGGAAGTAGACCTGTAGGTGTGCCTTCTTCCTGATTGACACTGTGCTGGTCAGGACGTTGACACTCAACAACTTGAAACTCCTCATCCTTTCCACTGCTGACTCCTCAATGAGGACTAGGCTTTGCCAACTTCCTCTTCCTGAGGTCCACAGTCAGGTCCTTGGTCTCACTGACACTGAGTGCCAGGTTGCTGTTGTAATACCACTCAACCAGTCAATCTATCTCAGTCTTATAAGCCTCATTGCCATCTGCGATTCTACTATCAGCAGTGAATTTATAGATGGCATTTGAGCTGGGTTTAGCCACACAGTCACGAGAGCGGAGAGAATAGAGCAGTGGCCTATGCACGCATCTTGGAGGTGCGGTTGTGTTTAATTGCCGGTGAGGAGGAGAAGCCTCCATGATGATTACTAACCCACGCTGTATCTGATAAGGAAGATGAGGATCCAGTTGTAGAGGGATGTTCTTCCTCTCAGAGCACATAATCACCGTAGATGTGAGTGCTACCAGGTGATTGTCATTGAGGCAGTTCACCCCGCCCCTTTTGGGCTCCAGAATAATTGCTGCCCTTTTGAACTTTCCTCCAGTCTTCTGACAGCTAACCTGTGGGTAACAAATATGCAAAAATCTCTAAGAGGATCCTGGTTATGTCCTTCCTTACTCAGGTGTTGGAAGTTGGTTATTAGTACTGAGGGAATGATAATGTTGAACACTAAGCCCTCATCAATAAATAGTAGCTTGACCTATGTTTTGTGTGTTGTCTCGGTACAGCAAAGCAGAATGGAGAGCCGATGAGATTTTACCCACTGTGGACCTGTTGTGGCAGCAGACAAATTGCAGTGGATCCAAGTCCTTACTTAGACAAATCCTGCCATAACCAACCTCTTGAAGCACTTCATTACAGTAGACATGAGTGCTACTGGGTGATAATTGTTGTGGAAGCTCACCCTGTTCTTCATGGGCTCCAGAATGATTGCTACTGTTTTGTACATTTCTTCAAAGATCTTCTGGCATCTCACCTGGGTGTAGCCAAGTTTAAAATCTCTCAGCGAGCCCTAGTTATGTCCTTCTTCATTTCCTTGTCTTCCGGCCTTGGCTATTTATCTACTGTTGTATTTTCCAGAACATCTAACACCTGCACTTTCTTGATATTGATCTGCCGCCCATGTGTTCCTCCCTGAACTCACTTCCTTCACTTGCAGAGGAAAGAAATCCAGAACTCCTTACTGATTCCTGGGAATCTCTGCTGTAGGAGGGGAAAGACCTGCCAGGATGGTAGTGGGTCCACACATGGAGAGGAGCTGTATAATAATGGAAGGAATACACTAACTCACAAACTCTCCACCTGCCAGCCCTAATAACCAGCTACCAGCTCATCTGTGAAGAAGTCTGTATTGTGCCCACAGAACTCATCTTCAATGCTGAAAAACTGTCTCAGAAGGAGGATTGCTTATCTATTCTGTTCCCCTCTGGTGCTCTCCTCCTTCCTTTCTCCCCTTGAGGTTAGGTGTGACTAGAGGTCATGGGTTAAATGCGAAAGATGAACATGGAGGGGAACTTCTTCACTCAGAGGATGGTGAGAGTGGAGGATGAGCTGCCAGGGAAGTGGTGGACACAGGATCAATTTTAACATGTAAGAGAAGTTTGGATATGTACCTGAATGGGAGGTCGATGGAACTAGGCAGATTAATGGCTAGGCACAGACTAGATAGGCCGAAGGACTTGCTTCTGTGCTGTAGTGTTCTATGATTATGCTGTATGACCGATGCTGCCTGAATTTAAACAGATTTTATCAACTTGAGTATTAAATAATTTTAACTTGTTCTGGCTGTCCAATAGCTCAGTTGTAGGTTTAGCACTTATCACATGATCTAGGAGAGCGTGACGGATTTTTCAGAGCAATTGTGCAGCTAAAAATCTCTCCAAGCTCTGGTCACAGATCCCAGACTTAGAACTTTTCACAGTATTTCATGCGCATTTTGTATCTTCTCTCTTACTTCGTTAAACAGGGAATTGATACTCTAAGGACCACCAATGACCCACAGGTGCCCTGCCCTATTTAGACTACCTTCACAGCTGGCTTCATTCTGAGTGCATTTTCCTTGCAACCCTTTTTCAATGTTGTTTTGATCCTTTTGATGCGTAGTCTGAAAAGGTCCTGAAATGGTCTTTACCAAAGTCTTCAATAGAACTGGCCTCCAACAGATCCACCATCTTTTATTGCCTACCCTTTCAATGAACTCTGTGCCTGACTCTTTGCTGTTGTAGGTAAGTGTCATTGAGTTGCCGTTGACTTATGGCGACCTCATGGATAGTTGCCCTAAATGAGTTTCAATCCTCGCAAAGGCAGCTCATTGTTGATAATGTTGCGTTCATAACTGTCTATTTGATTGGCGACCTTCCTCTCTTCCATTGCCCTTCCACCTTGCCGAGCATGATATCCTTTTCCAGGGAGCTATTTCTTGGCATGGTGTGCCCAAAGTACAAAAGGCGGAGTCTTGTCAACTGAGCCTCCAGAAAGAGACTTGGTTTGATCTCGTTAAGGACTGATTTGTTCTTTCTGTGAGAGGTCCATGAGATGTGTAGTATTTTTCTCCAGCACCACAGTTCATTGATACACTTCCTTCTTTACCATCCAATTTTCGTATTCACATAATGTCATTGAGAACACCATTGCCTGCACAAGTTGAATCTTTGTACATAGAGATAGATTCCTGTCTCTAAATCCTTCATGGCTGCTCTGTTTCATTGGATTTCTTGACTGCTTACTGCTTCAGTGTTAATCATTTACCAAGTAAGCTGAAACTGTCAACCACTTCAACTTCCTCTCCATCAAGATTGAAATTGATTGTGCTGCCAGTAATCATAATCTTCGTCTTCTTCAGGTTAAGGTTCAGACCCTTCTTGAGCCTATGTTCCTTGATGTTGGTTAGCAGTTGCTACAGGTCTTCTTCATTTTTAGCCAGTACTGTCATGTCATCAGCATAACGAAGGTTATTGATGATTCCGCCATCAACTCTCACCCCTCAATTCTCCGCGTATACTCCTGCTTCTCTGAAGATTTGTTCAGCATACAAATTAAACAGGCAGGGGAGAGAGTACAGCCTTGTTGTACCCCTTTACAGATGCTGAACCACACTGTTTCTCCTTGTTCCATTTGAGTGCTGCTTCTTGATTGATGCATGGATTGTGCACAAGGTCAATAAAATGTTTGGTATAACCATATCTTAATGTGATCCATAGTTTGTCATGATCGAGGCAGTCGAAGGCATTTCTGTAGTAATTAAAGCACATATAGATGTCCTTCTAGTATTCTATTGTCTTCTGGAGAATTCATCTCACATCTGCAATGATGTCTCTTGTTCCCCTTCCTTCCCTGAACCCTGCTTGCATTTCAGGAAGCTCCCACTCTAAATCCTGAAATCTTCCCCAAATGACCTTTAGTAAAACTTGCTGGTGTGAGGAATGAGGGTGCTTGTGGACGTCTGGCCCCTCTGTCTATGGTGGCACTGTGCGAGGTGGGCCCGTGAGAAAGGTGCAGCCATTACCTCATCCCTTTATCCAAGGGCTTTCCAAATAAATTCGGGTGCTTGATGCACAAGAGCACAGCACAGTGTGTGGAACTTGCTGCTGTAGGATTTATTGCACTGGAGTAAAAGGCAGAGCAGAGGGTAACACTGACAGGATATATGATTAACCTGCTCTGTAATGGTTGGTGTTTAAAGTGCAAACATAATATGTATGGAAATGTAAAGTGTGCGTGAGAAGTGGCATCCAAAAAAGGTATAAGTTAGGCCTGGATGAAACTCGAATTGCCCGAGTGATCACTGGATCACCAGTAGGGGACATTACGGTGGGTTTTCAGGTGCCGAGCCTCAGTGAGACCCAGCACATTGTTCATTTACTTCACCTGTCTTCCTTCAGAGATGTTCAGAGCGAGTCCTCCGCAATGTCAGACCTCTTCTGAGTCTGCTTCCACCATGCATCCAATTCAGGGCCATGACCTTACTGCATTATATAAAAAAAACACTTCTCCCTTCTCTGTACTTAATTTACAATTATTTTTAAACTCCCCCCTCCAGTGACACCTCCGACTTCCAACAACTCCATCACTATCTCTGCTCAGAGGAGGAGATGGCCAGCTTTCCTACTCCCTCTCTCCTTGAACCCCTCCCCTAAATCTCCACCACCTCTAGAGACATTGCATCCTTCCCAGACTGCAGCGTGCATGTTTGGCTGAATATTCCAGTGAGGATGCACCAGTGATAATGTAAAAATGTGGAATAATTTACTGCTTGCTTATAAATTCCTGGAAAATTGTGCTTTCTATTCAGGTGACGGGCACCTTGTGCTTACAGAGACTGTCTAAGCTGTAAAGACTTTTGTCAACTTGTCCCACGAGGGGGTAAATGAATTAGGGGGCATTGCCACTCACTTTACTTGCCTATATATACACCCCAAGAGCCCTGTCCTTCCTGGTTCTGTGAAGTATCCTAACATCACTTGTTCCAATGAGGAGGGTGATTCATTCCGCCTTCTCTCAGACCCCCTAACCACAAGCAGCCTCATCAGTCACAGGTCCAAGACGCCCATCCTCTCAGCCACATGCAGCAGATGCACCGATTACCACTGGTGATCCCCTTGTCCTGCAACATTGTTCTGCGACCTACATTGTCCGACGTCAATAACATTGGGTTCTCGTGTGTCTTCTGCTACCTGAGTCTCACAGATTGGCTGGTGTGAGTGTTTATGCCTCTTGTCTCAGCCTGTGCTCTTCAGGTCGTGTAGCCAGCTATAAGTGGCAACCATTAATCTGATAAGCCACGAATGCCCCTTGTAATAAACAGTTTGCTCCTCTCCCTGATGGAGATGGTGCCCCAGGCTGTGCTTACTTTCTCCGGTGTTTTGGGCACACCCTCGTCCCATTGTCTTCCGTCCTCTTCCAGCTGCCAACTCCATGAAACGAGCACCTCCGGGGAGGCTGGTAATCGAGATCATTACTCACATTGGAGCAGGGAACATCAATTATAAACTGGGTGGTCTCTACCTCCACTGAAGGGTGAAGTTTATTCCAAGTCTTCTGGTATGTCATTATAAATGCACCCATCTCCACTGCTGTCTGTCAAGCACCTCTTCACTGAAGAGTTCAAATAACTGAGAAGACCTCTAGGACGGGGTTCCCAACCTGGGGTCCACTGACCCCTCAGTTACTGGTAGGGGTCCATGGCATAAAAAAGGCTGGGAACCCTTGCTCTGGGAGGTGGACACCTGTGGAGATAATTTTGCCCTAGCACTGTCTGCTTTCAAAGTCCTGGATAGAGGAAGAGTGGCTAGGATTCCTTCACCAGTACAGAGTTCCCCCGATTCAGCCTCAAACCCTTCCCCAATTTCAGCCCCATGGCTCAGCAGCTCCAGACCGGTAGGACCAACGTCTACAGCAGGGAAAGAGTAGAGGGCAAGGGTTCGATTGGGGGAGAGAAGATGTGTGGAGTGAGTATGAAGGCGAGAAGAGGCGGGAGCAGGAGGAGGATAGTGGGGTGAGAGAGCTGTAGGATAGTTGAAAGGAGGGGAAAGGGAAGGGGAAGACAGCAGGTCACCTTGCCTTTGCTCTGCCTATCCACTCTATCTGGGATGTGAAGAGCTGCTGGTTTCTTGATACCTACCCTGTTTGCCCACTGGCCACTGCCCTTTGCTCAGATTTACCTGCCCACTCCCGGTCACCAGAGCTGGACGGGATCTTCTCTGTTTCTGCCAACTAAGAGCATCTGCAAACTGGACTCTGGGATCTACGCACCCAAGAGGCGGACGCAGGGCCAGGTCTGCGATCAGCCAGCAGCGGCCTATCCAGCCAGATGCGGTGAACGCTTGTCAACATCTGTACTGATACTTCGGGCTGTGCGTTACCACAACACTAAGATCTAGCAGAGAGAAGGTCACACTATGAAGGGCAATTGTGAAAGAGAATGGAGGATAACATAAGGTGGGCTAGTGGGACTCTACACAGATTCATCGGCCTGGGCACAGCCACTCGTTCTGTCCCCACTCACATGAGTACACCATCTTGTTCTAACCTTTCCAGCACCTTCTCAGCCTGATCAGTTGAGCACATACATTATGTGCAAAAGTATTAGGCACATATAAATACCCAGGGTGCCGAAGACATTTGCATAGTACTGTAGTAATTTTATATATTGCACTGTACTGTTGCTCCTGCAAAAAAACAGATTTCATGACACGTGAGTGATAAACCTGGTTCTGATATGGGTCTGTATTATGCACTAAGAATGTGAAGGGGAATCGTGGTAGGGAGCAGGGGAAGAGAGAGGGGAGGGAGTTTAAAACACCAGAGAGACATTCTGTAATGATCAATAAACCAATTGTTTGGAATCAAATGACCTTGCCTGGTGCCTTGGTGTGTCTGCCCCCATGTCACCCCACCCTCTGTCCCTGGCACTCCTACTCTGTCCCACACCCCTCTCGCAGGCTCTCCACCCTCTCCATTCCCAACATCCTTTGCCCCCACCAGATTTACAAACTCGCTCTCTGTTCCATCTGGACAAATACAGTACTGTGCAAAAGTCTCGGGAACCCGAGCTATATACGTGTGCCTAAGACCTTTTCACAGTGTAGTAGGACTGGTTTCGACTTGAACAGGCTGGCTTTGCAGAGTGTCTCCTAAAGGGTGTTGGCCCAAAATGGAGACCGCTCTTTTTCCACCATAGATGCAGCATAGATGACCCGTTGATTTCTTCCAGCATTTTGTGTGTGTTTGCACTGGGCCTTAGCCGAATATAGCTGATGCCTCAGAACACATTGTCAAACCTTCTCCACACTGTGTTCAGGTGCAACTTTGAATCATCAGTATTAAACGTATCCTTCTCGCAAGTTATATCAGCCAGCCCCACCCCATGAATTACATAGCCTCTGCTCGCAACACTTTGTCTAGTGTTTCCTGAGCACTGTCTGTGGGTAAAACCTCACCAGTGGTGCTCGGTTTGCTCCTGACATTAAACTACTCTTGCTCGCTCAGTATTTTGGCTCATTTCAGAATACGGGTGGCTGTATCAGTGTGCATGTGAAAGCACTAGTTACTACTCACTGCTTTTACTCTGATGCCTATTTTCTGCTTTGAATGCTCATGGCTTAGATACTTGAACACAGTTCCACAACAAAAGTGAAAACAGGAAGTACTGAAGATCGGTAATGGTTCAGGCATCGCCGTTCTGCCGCAGGATCTTCATCCGAAACATTTATCACCTTTCCCTCTCCACAAGGTGAGCGGTTCCAGCATTTGCTGTTTTCATTTCAGATTTGCTTCACTTGCAGGCTTTCCCTTTGCGGTCCCAGATCTTCCACATTCGAATGAGCTTCCACTGGAACTGCTTGGGCTGCTTGTCTCAGTCTTGGATCTGTAGGCTGTTGAAATAGAATAGATTTTTGTCTGGCACACTTCCCAATCCTATACAGCCCATGTACACAGCCATGTCCTCCTACTCCAATTTGACAGCTAACCTTGGTGCCTGGCAGTTTCTAATAAAGCATCATCTCTGTACCTTGCCAATATGTCCTCCTCTCTCATAGCTATAGTACGTGGAATTGAATCACGACACCGCAAGTTTGTAACCTCCTCATGAACACATTGTGGCACATACACATGTACAAATGTTGCGTCTTCAAGATGACTGACTGAATATTCTAGGCTCTCTTTCTTACTGTAATGTTATAGAAATCCTTCACACCAACAGGTTCACAGCACACACAGATGCAGAGAGATCAGCATGTTCTTGTTTAAAGACATCACATTCCCATTCCTGCTAGTAACAGGTTTGACAGACCATAGTCTCATCCAGACCCCGTGGAACAGAGTTTAAGGGACTGTAGTCTGTTCTGTATAACAGGGTGAGGTGGTGCCAAGTGTAGGAGGGGAAAGTAAATTCATAGCAGGGAAAACTTGGCTGTGTAGTTCAGCAGAGAGAGCTAGAGGGATGATCATTAAACAGAGAGAGATAGGGGGATGAGTATGTAGCAGTGAGATAAAGAGGGTCCATGCAGGGTTAGTACCAGGCAGTGGAGTCTTTAACGGACTCTACTGACCTGAGCCATAATCTGTAGGCTAAAGTGAACTGTAGACTCGTGTCGAACCCAGCTTTCATAAAGCTCCAGGGCGGAAGCCTGTCATTGTACGTATTGTTACGCTTCTTCTGAATAAAGACAAACCTGGTGTGGGTAAGTGCTACAACAGTTTGTTTACAGAATGGCTTCAGCTCCACACTGCATGCATGCGACCAGCTCACCAACGTCTCTTCCGGTCCCGGGCATCGCCCACTGGGAACTGGAGCTCTTCATCAAGCACACACAAAATAGCACATCTTCCTGACTGAAAGAAAAACAAACACAGTACTATGTCCTCACAAACCTGCATGAAACAATAATCCTTTCCAACAAAGATATTTACATTCTGTATCCAGTTCCTTTTTCACTCAGTAACTTTCAACCAGACTCTGTGGTTTAGTGGTCCCTTTTCATTCTACTATATGTTTCCACAGGTGTATTGTTTTAAATTTGGTGCATTAATATTTGCGTCTTTCAAAGAACTCTGATCAATATGTTTATTTATTACATCTGCTGGCCCCTTTGGTGTACTGACAGGTGACATGTTACAGCTATAGTCTTAGATCAACATGGTTCTGTCTCAGCAGTGTTCCTTGCTCCAGCTGCATCTGCTAGGAATGTGCAGCAACTTCCTCTTGCACGTTTCCTAGCACGGATCACGTGCAAGAGTCATGATCTCGGATATGCACAATCTCCAGACTTCGGGATAGGTAGGCTTTTCACAGACTTGTCATAATACCGATTCTGTTTTAATTTCCCTTTCACTTTAGCCAATTTGACCTTGTGTGCTCCGTTAAGTGTCAACAGGTTTTCATGCACTGGAAGGTTGGTGCACATACAACGACCCATCAGCATTTGGGCTGGTGAAAGGCCACTCTGCAGTGGCACACCGGTAAATCATTAGACTTTTGTGGAAATTTTTTCATCTGCTTTGCACCTCCCTCGTGAGGCTCTTCATTACTTTGACCCAACTTGCTGATAGGCCATTAGTTTTTGAGTGATGTGGGCTTGAAGTTGTATGTCGAAACCCTCAAACGTTGGCAAAGGACTCAGATCCACAGCTTGAAAATTGTGGACCATTATCTGATACTATTTGACATGGAGCTCCATGGCTCATGAACACAGTTTTCAGGAAGGTGATGACTGCTTTGCTGGATATATTGATTGCAGTGTTGCAATCTCTGGGTAATTGAGAAAGTAG
This sequence comes from Hypanus sabinus, assembly GCF_030144855.1. Taxonomy (NCBI): domain Eukaryota; kingdom Metazoa; phylum Chordata; class Chondrichthyes; order Myliobatiformes; family Dasyatidae; genus Hypanus; species Hypanus sabinus. The sequence goes on from NC_082726.1 coordinate 13,251,038, forward strand.
TCTGTTACAACAATCTGACTCTTCCCATTACAATCAAACAAATCCAGTCCAACTTTGAAGTATGTCTCAGCCCAAAACATTGACTGCTGATTTCAACGGATGCTGCCTGATCTGCTGAGTTCATCCAGCTTGTTTGTATGTGTTGAAGTATGGCCTGTCTGGTACAGGGTGTGGTGTAAAAGGTTCTGATTGTTGCTTTAATCTGTAGGTAAGACATTTCACATAAAGCAGTGGTCTGTCGGATGTCTTGGTTCATTCTTGGCCAGCACATCACTTCACGAGCTCTTTATTTACATTTTCCTCACCAAGAGCCCTTCATATACCTTCTGGAGCATTTCCTTGCATAGTGACACTGGAGTCACACACCTGTTCCCTCTGGAGACTATGTCTTCCACTACTGACAGTTCAGTTCTGCATGCCCAATAATGCTGAATCCACATTGGACAGTCATTTCTAGCTGCTGACCATCCTTTCTGTATTGTCTCTTTGAATACTTTCATTATTTCACTTGACCCTGCTGCTGTCCTAATCTTCTCTGTTCTCTCGGGTGATACTGGAATGGGGGTGACAATCATGTCAACATACGCCTGTATAGTAGCGTTAATCTCTTGGTCACTCTTTTCATTCTTGTTGATTGCTTGAGACAACACATCAGCAGCAAACATGTACTTTCCCATTGTGTAGATCAATTTCATGTCATATTTCTACAGTCTTATCAACATGCGCTGTATCCTCATGGGACAGTCATTCAGTGGTTTGGACATAATTGACGTCAGTGGTTAATAACTCATCAGCTAATAACGCATCAGGGATGATTGATAACTTTGTGGCCCAAGGTAGAAGGAGATGAGTTATTAACTTCAAACTTTCAGCATTATCACTCAAAGAGATAACCTGCATGTGCATGTAAGGAGAGCTGTATAACACATCTCCTTCTACCTTAGGCCACGAACTTATCAATCACCCATCTGTGGACACTTTCTGGAGGTCCAAGATCTGTGTTCTCCATGACCGCTGGAATAAGTGTGTAAATGTTGGAGGGGACTATGTTGAAAAGTAAATGTGCTAGGTTTTCTAAAATTGACTCCTTCTACCTTAGGCCACAAACTTATCAATCACCCCTCATATGTGCTGGCGAGAAGCTCTTTCTCTATCTGTGTATAGTTGGCTGGATCATAAAACTTCAGCACAGGCTCTTCAGTTATGGCTCCTTTCAGCCTCCGGAAAAACTCTTCTTGCTCATGAAACCAAATCCGCTCATCTTGCTGCTCAAGGATTGACCTAAGTGATTCTGACACAGTTGATAGTTGAGGGATAGTCAATGAAGTCATCATCCCCAGGAAATATCTCACCTCCTCTTTGTTCTGGGACCTTTCCATGTTTTCAATGGCTGATGTCTTTCATGAGGTGATGTCAGGCTTCATTCCCCGTTCTGACATGACATCTCTTTTGAAAGTAAGTGTCTTAACACCAAACTCATGTTTCCCTTTATTTAATTTCAAACTGGCTTTCTGTGTCACCTGTCTCAGTCGTGCATCATATTCATCCTTGGTGTACCCCCAGACAATGATGTCACCCATCATGGTCTTGAAACCAGGTATTCCCTCAATGATCGTGTGGATGGTTTGATGGTAGACTTCAGGTGCAGACAGAATGCCATAAGCCAGGACATAATCTCCTCCTTTGTTGGCAATTTAAAACACTCTCTCTCAATGACTTTATTAACATATAGAGTCATAGAGAAGTACAACTCAGAAAGAGGCCCTTCAGCACATCTAATCCATGCCAGAACCATTCAAATTGCCCACTCCCATTGACCTGCACCAGGACCACAGCCCTCCATACCCCTACCATCGATGTATCTATCCAAACTTCTCTTAAACATTGAAATGGAACTTGCATGGACAGCTTGTGCTGGCAGCTCATTCCACACTCTCAGGACCCTCAGAGTGAAGATGTTTCCCCTCAGGTTCCCCCTAAACTTTTCCCCTTTCACCCATAACCTCTAGTTGTAGTCTCACCCAACTTCAGTGGAAAAAGCCTGCTTGCATTTACCCTGTCTAAACCCCTCACAATTTTGTATACCTCCATCAAATCTCTCAATCTTCTATGTTTGAAGGAATACAGTCCTAACCTATACAATCTTTCCTTATAACTCAGGTCCTTCCGACCCAGCAACATTCTTGTAAATTTTCTCTGCACTCTTTTAACCTTATTTACATCTTTCCTGTAGGTAGGTGAGCAAAACTGCACACAATACTCAAAATTAGGCCTCACCAACATCTTATACAACTTGAACATAACATCCCATCTCCTGTACTCAGTACATTGATTTACGAAGGCCAATGTACCAAAAGTTTTCTTCACGACTGTATCTACCTGTGGTACCACTTTCAATGAATTATGGACCTGTATTCCCAGATCCCTTTGTTCTACAAAGCTCCTACCCTGGTTGGTCCTACTGAAGCACAAAACCTCAAAGTTGTCTATGTTAAATTCCATCTACCATTTATCAGCTCATTTTCCATCTGATGTAGATCCCTCTGTGAGCCATGATAGCCTTCCTCACTACACCCCAGTCTTGGTGTCATCCGCAAATTTGCCAATCCAGTTAACCAGATTATTATCCAGATCATTGATATAGATTACAAACAACAAAAGACCCGCCACCACCCTATGTAGCACATCACTAGTCATAGGCCTTCAGACAGAGAGGCAACCATCTACTACCTCTCTCTGGCTTCTCCCACAAAGCCAATGTCTAATCCAATTTACTACCTCATCTTGAATGCTGAGCAATTGAACCTTCTTGACCAGCCTCCCAAGCTGGACCTTCTCAAGTGCCTTGCTAAGTCCATGTAGGCAACATCCACTGCCTTGCCTTCATCAGCTTTCCTGGTAATTTCATTGACAAACTCTATAAGCTTGGTTAGGCATGACCTACCATGCATGAAGCCATGCAGGCTATCCTTAATCAGCCCATGTCTATCCAAATACTTATATTTCTAATCCCTTAGAATACCTTCCAAAAACTTTCCCACAACTGACGTCAGACTCACTGGCCTGTAATTTTCTTGTTTCTGTTTAGAGACTTTTTTTAAACAACAGAACAACATTGGCTATCTTCCAATCCTCTGGTACCTCTCCTGTTACCAAAATGGCTTACGTCTCTCTAGGGCCCCAGTAGTTTCTGCACTCCTTCCCATAGGGTCTGAGGGAACTTCTTGTCAGGCATTGAGGATTTATCCACCTTGATTTACCTCAGGACAGCAAACACCTCCTCCTCTGTAATCTGTACAGGGTCTATGAAGTTAATACTGCTTTGCCTCACTTCAGTAGACACTGTGTCTGTGTCCTAAGTAAATACAGATGCAAAAGAATTTTAAGATCTTCCCTCATTTGTTCTGGCTCCACACATGAATTACCATTCTGGTCTTCCAGTGGAACAATTTTGTCCAATGCAATCTTTTTGCTCTTAGTATATCCTTTGAATCCCTTGGTATTCTCCTTCACCTTGTCTGCTTGAGCGGCTTCAATGCCCTCTTTTAGCCCTCCTGATTTCTTTCTTAAGTGCTCTTCTGCATTTCTTGTACTTCATAAGTACCTCGTTTGCTCCTACCTGTCTATACCAGCCATGCACCTCCTTCTTTCTCTTAACTAGGGCCCCAATATCTCTTGAAAACCAAGGTTCCCTACTCTTGTTATCCTTATCTTTTATTATGACAATCACATATAAGGTTTGTACTCTCAAAATTTCACTTCTGAAAGCCCCCCACTTATCCGCAATGGTCCGTTTTTCTTTTGCACACTGACTGGTGAGCTCACCCAGTCTGTCAGTTCTTCAATTTCCTGGATGACATTCAATCATCCCATGCATGCTGGCATGTTTAAGTTTGTCTCTAAGTGTAAATGGAACTTTCCTGCGTACATGGACAATAGGAGCCATGGTCTCCCTTTATGAATTTTATGTACACCGGGTCAGCGTCTGAGCCCCTCAGAGGTGTCTGCATACTCTTCCATGAGTGTTGTGTGGTCGAAGCCACTAGGAAAACTCTTTTCACCAGTTTGACATTTTCACATGCACTCAGACCTGATGTTGGCTATATTCACTTCTCTAATAAATCAGTAGCTGTACCTTTAGGTGCTGTCACCTGTGCTTGAAGATCACTTTACAGCCTCCTTTTACTGGAATGTTCTGTCCACTGTAGCCTGTCACTTTTAACTTCACTGCATAAATCTTGCTCTTTACTTTGAGAGTCCTGTGATCATCCATGGATAACGGGTTCACCTGGGCTCCGGTTTCAAGCTCGAATGGAATTACTGTCTCATTCACAGTCACTGGAATGACCCATTCTGTTTTACCAGCACCAACAGTCTTTAGAGAATCCACAAAGACTTCCTCCATTTCCTCAGCAACAACGTGCTCCTTTCTTTTGGTTAGCCCCAGCTTTGTAGCACTTTGCGATATGGTTCTTGTTCCCACAATATTGCAGGTATTTCCATAAGCAGGACACATCCTTGGGATGTGCCTACCTCCACATCTGCTGCACTCGCTGTTTGAGCAAACCTCTTCGCTTTACTGTTGCTTTGGGAAGGGACCCCTCTGTTTTCACTGTTGAGTCTGCCCTGTACGGCTCCTTCGCGTGTGCTTGTGTGGTCCCTGTTGCCCTACACATATCAACAGCCTTTTATAGCGTCATATCTTTTTCATGGAGCAATCTTTCTCTGAGCTCATTATCTGGGATTCCCTGGACTATTTTGTCTCTGACTGGGGAGTCTATCAAATCTCCAAACTCACAGGACTTACTCAGTGTGTGAAGCTTAGCTAACTATTGATCAAGACTAACACCTTGTTTCTGGTCAGACGAAAATAATGTGTATCTCTCAAATGTGATGATTTTACTTGGGACAAAAATTCCTCAAATTTTGTCATCAGTGTCCAATCTGAAGGCTGTCTCGTCAGTTTGAAATCTGTTACAGATGTCCAAAGCATCTACATCAACTACATGTAGAAAAATAGATTGTTTCAATTTCTCATCAGCCCCTCCCATTCTGCTAGCTACTATATATTTTTTGAATCATTATTTGAAGCGTTTCCAGTTATTAGTTAGATTACCTGTGAACTACAGAGGTGCAGGAGGGCTTAGCTTATTCATGGCCTCTCACCTGAATTTCTTGGTGACTCTGGCAAACTTCAGGACATAACATGCCGTGTCGCCTCGCTGGCCTGCTTCTCGCCACCAGTCTTCATGGGAACCAGTGTTTCTTTCTCAGCCACACATGGTATTCAATTACTCTCCATGTTGACCTTGGACTGACTTCTGACACCATGCTATGTTTGCTCTTAATAAAGACAAACCTGGCATGGGTAAACACTAGAACATTTTATTTACAGAATGGCTTACGCTCCACACCAAGCGCATGCGACCGGCTCACCAATATCACTTCCGGTTCTGGGTGAACCGCCTGCATTGGCCGCTGGGAATTGAAGTTCTTTATTATGCACACAACTATAAGGTCAAAATGGAACTGCACACAGCTCACATAACACACACAGTAGGTACTGAAGCCTGACACTGTGAAAGGCTTAATCCTCACTCTATGTATGGTAGAGATAGTAGAGGAAAAAGTAGATGAGAAGTACTATAAAAATAATGAAAACTTGGGAACAGGGAGAATTCATTCTGGGATGAGTGCCTCCTCTGTTGATGTCAGCTTCTGATAAAGAGAAAGTTTATTCAGAAGATAAACCTCAGACACTTTATGAATTCTTTCTCCTTACGCCAAACTTACAACATGGCACAGTTAACTCAAAGTAAACCAACAGGAAGGAGGTTGTGGCTTTACCAAATTGCCTAGCTCAAGAATCCACAAGCAGACACAGGACTTTGGAAGAAACTTCTAAAACTGACTGAAAGTGAAAAATCACACCAGCTATTGTTGAAGACATCAGGAGGGCAAGCAGGACGTTCCGCACCAGTGATGCCTGTAAAGGATCAACATCCTTTTGGTGGAGCTCAAGCTCTTTTAATTGATTACCAGAAGCAAAGCCCGTAACGGAGAATCTAACTGGAAGCAGGAGGCCCTGGAGTAACGGGTGGCGCTGGAGAAGTTTTCACTGACTGAACCAGACACGTTACTCGGAATTGTCGTGATAACAGGTTTTATATTCCGGGTCCCGTCATAGATCAGGAATTAGAAATTGTGAGAACTGAGAGTCTGCTGGTTGCTGTGGGGGCTGTTGGAATGGAGATGAGTGCTTGATTAAAATTTTTTAATTCTTTTGGGAGAATGTTCTGTTGTGTTTTTGTAGTCCTGCCTATTTACCCCTTCTAAGTAAACCCTGTTTAGTTTTCAACTGACATCAAGTGTTCAAATGCAGTGAGTTCTAAACTGTTACAAAACCTGGCTGCTTTAAAGTTCCCTTAGAGATGAAGAGAGAGAATCATACAACAGGCCTAAGGTAATTATGCTACGGGGAAATAATGAGTTACTTATTCAGTTCCTCACTATAGATATTGAGGCCATTTGGCCCACTGAGTCTATGCCAGCTCTCAGAGCATCCCTTACAATTTATTCTTTTTATTCTCCCTCACACGCCCATCAACTGCCCCCAACTCTCTTGTCACCAAATGACAACGGCGAGAATTTCAAATGATCAAATAACATGCCTTCTAGATGTAGGAAGAAACAAAAGCACCCAGGGAAAATCCAGCAATGTAGGGGAGAATGTCTCAACTGTACACCAACAGCACTGGGGATTAGAACCGAACCCTCCCATTGGAGCTAAGAGATACCTGCCCTCCCCCTTTTATATTTTGAGAGGCAGTTTCTCATGGAGAAGTCATGTGAATTTGAGTTTCCTGAGGTTTCAGCCATTTTCACCCTTTCACTTTCTTCATTGGTATGAGTGTTAAGGTTTTACCTCATGGTGGGTATTAACTCTAATGTATAGTTTTACAGTTACTTACTGGATCTCCTAAAGAAAGACAACACATACCTGGTTTTCCCTTCTTTTTCCTGTTTTAATTATATGCTCTTTTGCTGTCCCTTCCTCTTCATTTTCCTGTAAGCTTTGCACTACAGCTGAACATTTTTGATGCAAATTAGCAGTAGAATAAGCCACTGAATCCTAGGAACCGGCTAAGGTTGAGGATAACGTGAGATGCACTATCCGCAGATAGGAGAGGCTCACGTATTGGGGTGCCACGGTAGCATGACGGTCAGCATAACGCTATTTCGATTTAATGCGTTAGAGTTCCAGCATCCTCTGTAAGCAAGTTTGTACGTTCCTTCCTGCATGTGCGTGGTTTTCCTCTGGTGCTGCAGTTTCCTCCCACAGTCCAAAAACATGCCGGTTAATAAGTTAATTGTAAATTGTCCCATGGAGACTAGAGTTAAATCAATGGGTTTTTGGGCAGTGCTGCTCAAAGGCCTGTTCTACACAGTATCTCTAAATAAATCTTGAAATTTTCCAACTTTGAAATTTGTCTTAGCCTTTTGGGAAATATTTGGAGATAATGGTTCTCAATCTCAATCTCAAAGTTTGTTTTATTTGGCAAGTATTTTTCAAAAGACTTTAACTGAATTGCTAGTTCCTAAGGGTTTCTGTGGGTTTCCAAAAATTGAATCAAGAAAAGGTAAAAGAGTAAGTTTTAATGATGAAAGCATTCCCAGAACAGATCTGCTCTGACAACTGCTGATTCCGAACACAAGTGAAATGAATTTCTCTTGAAAAGCATTGCTCTGTTCTGATTAAAAGATCTTCTTGTACAACTGTGTGGAGAATTGGAGCCTGTATTCAGATGATCAGTTTCAAGCCTAAAACTTAAAAGTGCTGCTTGTGGACTTCTAGCTTCATATGCTCAAAGAAATTATTTTAAACATTATTTTATTTTGATTCAGTTATATCCAAGGATTGCAAATTGTAATGTGCCTACACTTCTGAGTACAAACCTGAAATATCCTCAAAAGGAATCAGCCAAATTACTTCTGGTCAGGAGATCACACGTCAGAAAAATTTGATAACCCCACTGTCTACATCATAGACCAGAAAACGTACAGTGATGCAGGGGCAGATAACCTTCTGTATCTAATCGACAGTGCAACTCTGTGAAGACACATTATGGAGTTGGAGAAAAGTACAACTTTTTTGAAATAATTGACTTCTGATCAAATCTCTTTGAGCTGAAATGTTAATCCTTGTTCTCCACTGGAACTACATGACCTGTTGAGAAATTCTACAGCTTATAGTGTTCAGTTCTTGAGAAAGGGATTGCCAAGAATCTCGACAAGGAAGTCTCTCAGCTGGGCATGTTATGCCTGCAACATTGAGGCTACTTGGTATGGAAGGGAAGTGGAATATCATCTAAAGTATGTAGTCTTAAGGAGTTTAGAATTCAGGAACAGAATTCTGAAGGATAAACACAAAAAGGACTAGATAGATGAGTTCACATTGCTGTGAGGAATAAGAGAAATAGTTCCTACATAACAGAATACCTTAATGACAGGGAGACAGACATATTTGATGGTGGATGATGGATCAGACGAATGGGACAGACGTGTAGGGAGCTGATCAAACAGCTGAAGGGGCTCAATAAACAACCAACAGCAAACAACATGTGGTAAAGTGAATCTGGAACCAGGCTAACAACAAGATTGGAAGACAGGAGTTGTGTCATGGCGAGGAACCGGGCAGAAAAGGGATGTTTGGTCCACTGTGGAACAAGCTGCTCCAATGACACATTGTTTACTGCGGCTTTGGAAGGTGCAGCCGGTTTATTTCAAACCGATGTAAACCCCAAACATGGCGTTGAATTAAAGTGTAAACTTATTATTTGTCTCATAGTTTAACATTTCCGACGCTTGCTTGTATTTTTATATGATCATTCAATTGCTCAGTGCATTTTCCAGTAAGTAGTATAGCCGATTCTGTATTTTTAGAACATAGAACAATACAGCACAGTACAGGCTGTTTGGCCCACAATGCTGTGCCGACCCTTAAACCCTGCCTCCCATATAACCCCCACCTTAAATTCCTCCATATACCTGTCTAGTAGTCTCTTAAATTTCACCAATGTATCTGCCTCCACCACTGACTCAGGCAGTGCATTCCACGCACCAACCACGCTCTGAGTAAAAAACCTTCCTCTAATATCCCCCTTGAACTTTCCACCCCTTACCTTAAAGCCACGTCCTCTAGTATTGAGCAGTGATGCCCTGGGGAAGAGGCACTGGCTGTCCACTCTGTCTGTTCCCCTTAATATCTTGTACACCTCTATCATGTCTCCTCTCATCCTCCTTCACTTCAGAGAGTAAAGCCCTAGCTCCCTTAATCTCTGATGATAATGCATACTCTCTAAACCAGGCAGCATCCTGGTAAATCTCCTATGTACCCTTTCCAATGCTTCCACATCCTTCTTATAGTGAGGCGACCAGAACTGGACTCAATACTCCAAGTGTGGCCTAACTAGAGTTTTATACAGCTGCATCATTACCCCACAACTCTTAAACTCTATCCCTCAACTTATGAAAGCTTTCTTAACTACCCTATCTACCTGTGAGGCAACTTTCAGGGATCTGTAGACATGTACCCCCAGATCCCTCTGCTCCTCCACATTCCCAAGTATCCTGCCATTTACTTTGTACTCTGCCTTGGAGTTTGTCCTTCCAAAGTGTACCACCTCACACTTCTCTGGGTTGAACTCCATCTGCCACTTCTCAGCCCACTTCTGCATCCTATCAATGTCTCTCTGCAATCTTCGACAATCCTCAATACTATCCACAACACCTCCAACATTTGTGTCATCTGCAAACTTGCCAACCCACCCTTCTACCCCACATCCAGGTCGTTAATAAAAATCATGAAAAGTAGAGGTCCCAGAACCGATCCTTGTGGGACACCACTAGTCACAACCCTCCAATTTGAATGTACTCCCTCCACCACGACCCTCTGCCTTCTGCGGGCAAGCCAATTCTGAATCCACCTGGCCAAACTTCCCTGGATCCCATGCCTTCTGACTTTCTAAATAAGCCTACCGTGTGGAACCTTGTCAAATGCCTTACTAAAATCCATGTAGATCACATCCACTGCACTACCCTCATCTATATGCCTGGTCACCTCCTCAAAGAACTCTATCAGGTTTGTTAGACACGGTCTGCACTTCACAAAGCCATGCTGACTGTCCCTGATCAGACCATGATTCTCTAAATGCCCATAGATCCTATCTCTAAGAATCTCTTCCAACAGCTTTCCCACAATAGACGTAAGGCTCACTGGTCTATAATTACCCAGACTATTCCTACTCCCATTTTTGAACAAGGGGACAACATTCGCCTCCCTCCAATCCTCCGGCACCATTCGCATGGACAATGAGGACATAAAGATCCTAGCCAGAGGCTCAGCAATCTCTTCCCTCGCCTCATGGGGCAGCCTGGGGAATATTACGTCAGGCCCCGGGGACTTATCCATCCTAATGTATTTTAACAACTCCAACTCCTCCTCTCCCTCAATATCAACATGCTCCAGAACATCAGCCTCACTCATATTGTCCTCACCGTCGTCAAGTTCCCTCTCAGTGGTGAATACTGAAGAGAAGTATTCATTGAGGACCTCACTCACTTCCACAGCCTCCAGGCACATCTTCCCACCTTTATCTCTAGTTGGTCCTATCTTCACTCCTGTCAACCTTTTGTTCTTCACATAATTGAAGAATACCTTGGGGTTTTCTTTTACCCTACTCGCCGCCTTCTCATGCCCCCTTCTTGCTCTCCTCAGCCCCTTCTTAAGCTGCTTTCTTGCTACCCTATATTTCTCAATAGACCCATCTGATCCTTACTTCCTAAACCTCACGTATGTTACCTTCTTCCATCTGACTAAATTTTCCACTTCACTTGTCACCCATGGTTCCTTCACCCTGCCATTCTTTATCTTCCTCACCGGGACAAATTTATCCCTGACATCCTGCAAGAGATCCTTAAACATCAACCACATGTCCATAGTACATTTCCCTGCAAAAACATCATCTCAAATTCACACCCGCAAGTTCTAGCCTTAGAGCCTCATAATTTGCCCTTCCCCAATTAAAAATTTTCCTGTCCTCTCCGATTCTATCCTTTTCCATGATAATGTTAAAGGCCAGGGAGTGGTCGTCACTGTCCCCCAGATGCTCACCCACTGAGAGATCTGTGACCTGATCCGGTTCGTTACCTAATACTAGATCTAGTATGGCATTCCCCCAGTCAGCCCGTCAACATACTGTGACAGGAATCCATCCTGGATGCACTTAACTAACTCTGCCCTGTCTAAACCATTGGAACTAATCAGATGCCAATTAATATTAGGGAAGTTAAAGTCACCCATGATAACAACCCTGCTATTTTTGCACCTTTCCAAAATCTGCCTCCCAATCTGCTCCTCGGTATCTCTGCTGCTACCAGGGGAACTATAGAATACCCCCAGTGGAGTAACTGCTCCCTTCCTGTTCCTAACTTCCACCCATACTGACTCAAAAGAGGATCCTGCTACATTACCCACCCTTTCTTTAGCTGTAATAGTATCCCTGATCAGTAATGCACCCCTCCTCCTCTCCCCCCCATCCCTCTTAAAGCACTGAAATCCAGGAATATTGAGAATATTCTAGAAGCTTTTTAGTTTTTCTACAGTCCGTGTCGCACCATTGAATATGGTTATCTCATAGGACATTTCTTTTCTTGAAGTCTTATTATCTATCCAGTATGGTGCATTGGCCTTCTTCAATCATGGGATTGAGTTTAGGAGCTGAGAGGTAATGTTGCAGCTATATAGGACCCTGATCAGACCCCACTTAGCTCATTTCTGGTCACCTCACTACAGGAAGGATGTGGAAACTATAGAAAGGGTGCAGAGGAGATTTACAGGATGTTGCCTGGATTGGGGAGCATGCCTTATGAGAATAGGTTGAGTGAACTCGGCCTTTTCTCTTTGGAATGACGGAGAATGAGAGGTGAGAGGTGACCTGATGGAGGTGGTTAAGATGATGAGAGGTATCGATTGTGTGGATAGTCAGAGGCTTTTTCCCAGGGCTGAAATGGCAAGCAAAAGAGGGCACATTTTTAATGTGCTTGGAAGTAGGCACAGAGGAGATGTCAGGGGTAAGTTTTTTATGCAGAGTGTGGTGAGCGCTTGGACTGGGATGGTGGTGACAGTGGTGGAAGTGGATACGATAGGGTCTTTTAAGAGACTCCTGGACAGATACATGCTCAGAAAAATAGAGGGCTATGGGTAACGCCAGGTAATTTCTAAGGTAAGAACATGCTTGACAGAGCACTGTGAGCCAAAGGGCCTGTATTGTGCTGTATGTTTTCTATGTACAGTACAACCACAACTTCTTTGCTCTTCTCCTTTTTCCTCGTTCATCCTTCAATCTTATAACTTTTAATAGAAGGCTATAACCAGCAGTATTATGCCTCATTCTTGACTTCCAAAGAACCCCTGGATCACAAGATCACCGGGATCCAACAAAGACAACAGAAATGGAGGGAGTACAGTGTGTAAGGTGCAATGATGTATTTCAGAGAATGTCCACTGTCGTTGGTGTGATGTGTGCTGGCAATGTCAGAACCCAAGTGCAGAGGAGAGAAGGACTCTAATGTAGAGACGGTGACCAGAGTTTATTCATATGAATTCAGGTGGAACATCGGTAGCTGACCTGAGGAACACTGAGACATATTCTTAAAACTAGGACCCTGTGATTAGCACTAATCAGGCATCCACTTTAAATAATACAAGTAACACAGAATCCCTGAGCCTATCAAAATAAACTTAAGCTTAAACAGAAATCACCTCGTATTACAAAGAGCAAGTTGTTTGAGAAAAGCACAGAGAACTCTAAGTGATTAACAATTAACTGATTCAGGAGCTGAAATCCTTGGAGCCCAACATTCTCTGTCTCCCCACACAGGCCACACGAGCTTATTACAGTAGTACACCTATAACAGTCCCATCTTCTTGGGGAACAGGTACAGGTCACACATGCTGAAAGCCTGTAAGTAAAAAATCTACTTCCTTAATTGCCAGGACATAAGAGATATGCAGATGCTGGAAATCTTGGATGATGCACACAGAATTCTAGAGGAATTCAGTAGGTCAGGCAGCATTTGGGGAGGGGGGGGTAATAAACAGTCAAGACATTTCATCAGAATTGATGAATGATCTCAGCTAAAACACCGACTGTTCATTTCCCTCCAAAGGTGCCGATTGTTCCATTGAGTTCTGCCATCATTTTGTGTGTGTTCCTCAACTGCCATGTCTCAGTAGCCAAGATTACATAAATCAGCAAACACAGGGTGCACCCATACATCTAACTACGTTGTTGCCTTCATAGCCCACTATCCGATTATCCAACTTCAGGTAACTTCTTTCTATGCCAGATCTGCCCGTTTTGTCCCTGTCAGTACTTTACCCCAATTGTTATCGTTTGGTTCATTTAGTCCGGTCTGCTGGGAATATCCCACAGCATCAACACTCACAGCACATTGCCTAGGTAGAGAATAAAGAACTTATAATTGCTTTCATTAACCCATCTGGGCTCACCTTATCATAAATATTCCTTTGTTCTACACAACCCTCCCCTTCCTTCTCTACTATCGAGATGTAAACTGTTTTCTTAATTCTAATGTTAACTCTGCTTCCCTTTCCACAGATGCTGCCTGACCTGACGAGCACATGGAACAGAGAAAAGTACAGGACCTTCGGCCCACAATGCTGAACCGGAGCGTATCAACAATCAGTCTAATCTAACCCTTCCCTCCTACATAGCCCATAAGCCTAGTTTTGGCTCAATCACTCTGTCTGCCGTGACCGCCTGGATCTCCCAATTGCCAGACTCAATCGCTGTTTACCATGGCCACCTGCATCTCCCCGTTACCAGACTCGATCACTCTGTTTACCGTGGCCGCCTGCATCTCCCCGTTACCAGACTCGATCACTCTGTTTACCGTGGCCGCCTGCATCTCCCCGTTACCAGACTCGATCACTCTGTTTACCGTGGCCGCCTGCATCTCCCCGTTACCAGACTCGATCACTCTGTTTACCGTGGCCGCCTGCATCTCCCCGTTACCAGACTCGATCACTCTGTTTACCGTGACCGCCTGGATCTCCCAATTGCCAGACTCAATCGCTGTTTACCATGGCCACCTGCATCTCCCCGTTACCAGACTCGATCACTCTGTTTACTGTGGCCGCCTGCATCTCCCCGTTACCAGACTCGATCACTCTGTTTACCGTGGCCGCCTGCATCTCCCTGTTACCAGACTCGATCACTCTGTTTACCGTGGCCGCCTGCATCTCCCCGTTACCAGACTCGATCACTCTGTTTACCGTGGCCGCCTGCATCTCCCCGTTACCAGACTCGATCACTCTGTTTACCGTGGCCGTCTGCATCTCCCCGTTACCAGACTCGATCACTCTGTTTACCGTGACCGCCTGGATCTCCCAATTGCCAGACTCAATCGCTGTTTACCATGGCCACCTGCATCTCCCCGTTACCAGACTCGATCACTCTGTTTACGGTGGCCGCCTGCATCTCCCCGTTACCAGACTCGATCACTCTGTTTACCGTGGCCGCCTGCATCTCCCCGTTACCAGACTCGATCACTCTGTTTACCGTGGCCGCCTGCATCTCCCCGTTACCAGACTCGATCACTCTGTTTACCGTGGCCGTCTGCATCTCCCCGTTACCAGACTCGATCACTCTGTTTACCGTGGCCGTCTGCATCTCCCCGTTACCAGACTCGATCAGTCTGTTTACCGTGGCCGCCTGCATCTCCCCGTTGCCAGACTCGATCACTCTGTTTACCGTGGCCGCCTGCATCTCCCCGTTGCCAGACAATTTAATTCCCCTTCCCATTCCCACACCGACCTCTCTGTCCTTGGCCTCCTCCATTACTAGGGTGGGGGTAAACGCAAGCTGGAGAAACAACACCACACACTCCGCCTGGGTGTTGTACAAGCCGACCAGATGTGAATTCCCCAATTTCTGATAACCTGCTTCCCCTTTATCCTCTTCCTCTCCCCTCTCGATCTACTTATACCCCTTTCCCCTCCCCAACCACTCCATCTGCCCATCACCCATGCAACCCTCCCTGTTTGTTCTGCACCATCTTCCGACATTTCTCCCTTTATTCCATACCCCATCTTCTGCAGCTTCTTTGTCCCGTCCACCGATCACCTTGCTATTCCCATTCTCTCCTTCTCCATTTGCTAATCACCCCCTCACCGGGATCTGCCTATCACGTGTTGATCAACCCATCTTTTATACTAGCTTTCTCCTCTCCTGGTGAAAGATCTCCACATGAAACATCGACAGTCGATCTTCCTCCACAGATGCTGCTTGACCTGTTTTTTAATCTTTGAATAAAGAAAAGAGATGAGTTTGCCAGAGTGACACGGCACTGAATCATGCTGTTCAGCTCAAGTCCGCACCAGCCATCAGGCACACATTCTCAGGGGCAAGGTTCAAAGGGGTACGGGCCAAACACGTGCACATGGGACCAGGTCAGGAAGATGTTTTGATCAGCACGAACAAGTTGGACCGTTGAGCCTGTTTCCATATGGTCTAACTCTATGGCTCCATAATGTTTATATTCTACATTGACTCCACCCGGCTCAGGTCCTGTGTTCCATGGGTGGAGGACCAGCAGAGGCCTCTGGCTCATCCAGGAATGTGTTGACACCCTCATGGTCATGTCATGATGCCAGAGGCCTGGCAGCAGAATCCTCCAAATCTTGGTGGGCCAATTTAATGTGATCTACGTAAACACACTCAGGTTGCCCCCTCTTAACTGTGATAAAAGACTTTTCTCTCCATTCCAAAACACGGAACGGGCCATCATAACGGGGCCTAAGGGGATGTTGGTGTGCGTCGTGGTGGTAAAAGCAAATGAGGTGGAACATAGGTTGACAGGAACCCAAGAGTGCAATTTGCCATGATGGGAGGTAGGAATAGGTGAAAAAGAATTAAATTCACTGAGGACGACGGAGTTCAGATGAGAAGCAGGTCATGGCACCAGGAGCAAAATCACCTGGCACTCATAATGGCTGGCTGTATACTAACTCAGCCACAGATGATTTCAGGTGCTCTTTTGGAGCTGTTCTTAGCCCCAGCAGGACCCATGGGAGACAATCATGCCAACACTCATCTTTAGGGAAGTCCTCGGTGCACCCTTTAAGGAGCAGTGAAACCGCTTGCATAGGCCATCGGACTGCAGGTGATTCACCGTGGTTTTATGTAGTCTAACGCCGAGATTCTGGGCCATCGCAGCCCAGAGGTCTGATATGAACTGGGGACCGCGGTCAGGGGAAATATCAAAGGAGGGGCCAAACCAAGCACTCCAGGTGCTGTTGAAAGCCCAAGCCACATCTATGGCCGTCGTCGATGCTAGAGGGATGATCTCTGGCCACCTGGTGGCATGGCCAGCACGGCAAGGAGATACGTGAAACCATGGGGAGGGAAGAGGACCAACAAGGTCCACATGGACATAGTCAAACCGTCACTCCGGGACCTCAAGAGGTGCCAATGGTGCCTGAATATGACGGATAAGTTTTCCCCAATGGCACTCCACATAATCTGCAGTCCAATCACGCAGGTCCTTTCTAAGGCTGTGCCATGCAAACTTTAGTGCAAACAGATTCTGTAGGTGAGAGGCCATCTATGGAGTTAAAAACAGCCCACTTCCAGTTTGTGGGCATAACGGGATGAGGGCGAGCGGCTGACACATTGCACAGGAGAGAAATCCCAGTTTCCCTGAACTTAATGTCAACCAACCTCAGGCCCAAAACTGCTGTTCGGTACCCCTGGACTTCTGGGTCAGTAGCCTGTCAGCTGCCTTGCCAGCACAGTCAACCCCTTTGTGTATGGTCTTAATGGCTGGCTATGAGAGGCAACCAAGAAGAAGAAAGCCCTTAACTCCAAGTGGAGTCATCCGGACACCGTCATGACGGTGTTTTTTAGCAGGCTTTGTTGTTTTTATGAGCCCGAGCTGCTAGCTTGACGCTTGACCCAGCACGGATGGAAGGCGTGCAAGGGAGCCGGCTGGATTCAAACTCGGGAGCCTTCGCTCCAGAGCGGCAACCAGCCACAACATTATATTTCCCCTGGGCATGTTGTGTGTCAGTTGTGAATTCTGAAGTGTAGGCCAGTTGGCGTTGCTGCCGTGCAGACCAAGGATCCGATATTTGGGCCATCGCGTGCACGACGGGTTTGTGAAATGGTGACCCTCTAGAAGAAAATGAAAATGGCGAACCGAGAAGGTCACGGTCAAATGTGCTGGACTTCCTTTTGGGGGGACAGAGCAGTTGACTGAAGAAGACAAGTGCTGCCACACACCTCTACAAATTCTTCATGCACAGCCCCCACAGCATTGGCTGAAGGGTCAGTGCTAATGGCTGTCTTGTATTGGGGAGTGGGGCCACGTTGGCAAGAGCTCACTTGGTATCATCAAATGCCCTGGTCATGCCCACTGACCAGTCAAGCATGTGATTAGGTGTATTGCATTTAAACGCACTATACAGAGGAAGCTCAATTTCAGCGGCTCATAGAATGAAGCATTGGTAGAGATTCACCTTGCCTTTTTAGTAGTGCGGGGCAGTGGGAAGTCCATAAAAGCAGCAACTTTTAATGTGATGAGTTTCGCACCTTCCGCAGAGATACAATGACCTAGAAAGTCAATGGTTGCCAACTCAAACTTGCATTTAGCAGGGTTAATAATCAACCCGTGTTGGCATAAATCTAAAAGTGAGTGGAGATGAGGTGCATGTTCAGATTCGGATGCACCGACGACAAATATGTCATCCAGGTAAACAAAAAGAAAATCATCAGCCTTTGGAAAGTCTGTGCTGCATTCCTCAGTCCAAACGACATGCACAGGAACTCAAAGCAGCCAGACATCGTTTGGGAATGTCCTCCCAGCACACAGGCACCTGATCAGAGTGACTCTGGCAAAAATAGCTTTCTGGCTGAACTTGCCGAAAAGTCTTGGATGTGTGGGACCGGATAAAGATTGGGGGTGGAGGTCTCGGTAAACGTCACACGGATAGCAAGCCACTATTGGACTTATGGACCATAAGGAGGGGTGAAGCACTGGGGGCTATTCAACTGGCAAACAATGCCATGTTTTTCCATGTTTGCAGACTCAGCCTTCACAGTTGTCAACTTGTCTGGGTCCAGTCTATGTGTGTGGGAATGGACAGCCAGGCCAGCTGTGGGAATGTGGTGCTTGACCCCTTTTTTTGTGACCGTAGTGGAGAATATGAACAGGTGAGGTCTGGGAATTCGCTCAGCAGCCGAATAAACTCAGATGCAGTGGAGCATGCGCTTGACAAAACTTGCTGTGGGGAATTTACAGGGTAACGACCCAAAGGCCTTGACATCCACAAGCTGGCATTTCCTAATATCGACGAACGGTCCTGGGGCACACAGGAAATCTGCATCAAGCAGAAGTCTAATCACTTTAGCCTGGACAAAGTCCCATGTGTAAAGTCGCCCACTGAAGCAGAGCATCGCCCATCGTGTTCCATAAGTCTGGATCCTGCTGCCTTTGGCAGCCTCCAGCGAGGTTTCATCACTCTTTGCCTCCTCATCAATAGGCGAAGCTAGCAGCACACTCACTTGAGCATGTGTCACACAGGAAGCGTCACCCTGAAAAGAAGTCTGTAATGAACGGTAGCTGACCTTAGCAGCTGGAACTCACAGTGTTCACGGGACCTCTGACATCCCCATGCACTGGCAGCAAAGCTGCAAGGCAGTCGGAACTTCATTGCGTCCGTAGCAATGCGAGTGTGGTAAAAACTCCGTCTCTGGCGTTGTCTGTCTCACAGCCGCATGTGTCCTTAAGTTGTGGCCTTGCTGACTGGGCTTATTGAGTTAGGAAAAGGAGGAATGATGCACCATTGCCTGGTTGAGTGTAGATTAGTGGTCGCCAACCTTTTTAAGCCCAAATTCCCCTGCCTTGGCCTTAGAGAAAGGCAAGATTGACCTACTAAATTGTTTAGACACACGCTTGCGCCACCAGGCAGAAGGGACCGGAAGTGGAATCCCACAGCCCCGGAAGCAGTCTCTCTTTGCAGGTGGCTTTTTGTAGTGGGAATGTTGCTATGTTACCATTATCTTAATTGGTATTACTTATTTTTAGAATGCTCACATTACAACACCCTTAATTCTATGTTTCATTATTTAATTTTATTTCAACATGAAAAATAAATGAATAAAAATTGACTGTTACAATCAGTGTGATGACTGGGGCTGAATACTTTCTGCTAGTTCCCTGAAATTCGGCTCATAACTACAGACAGCCAGCCTGAGTCAGTCTGTGAGGTGTCTGTCAGTAAGACAGTTCCTGTACTTAGATTTAATAATTTTCATCTGTTTCAGCACAGCACCCTCACAAACCTCCTGACAGACTGAATATTCGAATGGACGGTTTCCTTTGTTAGACTGAATGTTGAATCTGCCACGTTTTTCAGGTGTTTTGTGTTGGTAAACTGTTACTGAGACACCAGTATAAGTTTCAAAGGTACGCAAGCTAATGACACCACTGTTTTTTGTTTCCCAGTTTTTTTACATTTAGGGAATGTTGGAATTTAAAGGGGGAGAAGTGTTGTTATGTGAGCATTATCAGACATCCCATCCTGCAAAAACTCATTTCAGGGAGGTAGCACCATCAATTTGCGGGAGACTCCTGGGAGAGCTGGGATGTCTGCAGTAGAGTAGCTTCTTAGCAGCTAGTCAGTTCGTTTAAGTAACGTTAGCTATGCTGATGAACAAATGACACCTGTTAAACTCACCTCAACATGTCTTTTACATTTTAACCCACCATGGGCAATAGAAAAGTCACTGTTGCAAACAGTGCAGTGAGAAACACTGTCATTATTTTTGACCCCTATTAGGCAGGGGTACACTTTAGTGTAGTCTGGGGTGAAGTACATTTTATATTTTCTTTTTACTTGGAACACTCTTCCATGGTGCGCATTCTCTCTCTCTCTCTCTCCCTCTCTCTTGCTCTTGCTCGCTCTCTCACTCTCTTTATTGCTCGCTCTCTTTCTCTCTCTCTCTCTTGCACTCTCTCTCTCTCGCTCTCTCTCTCTTTCTGTCTCTCTCTCTCTCTCACTCCCTCTCTCTTTCTGTCTCTCTCTCAGGATATTGTATATAATTTGCAGGCATCAGGGAGGTGCTATCAATATGCAGGAGACTCCTGGAACTTCCAGGAGAGGTGGGATGTCTGCATTATAAAGATAGGTTGATGCCTATTAGGATAATGGTGAGGTAGCAGTGCTCCTGCTGCGGAGAGGATGTTTCTAGGTTGTGGGGTTTTCTTCCAGTCTTTTCTGCCCGGTGCGCATTTCTCATATTTTTTCAGGATCTACTGGGAAAGTCTCAAAGATCGGCCGGTTGATTGTGATTGACTGGTTGGCGACCACTAGTGTAGACTATCAGCCATTTTAGCAAGCTCCCTATAGTCCATCACAGGTGCATTAGTGAGGGCTATATGAACTTGATCAGGCATTTGCTGCATGAAGAGTTTAAAAAAAAATAAAACAAGGATGGTGGTTTCCCAGGAGAGACAGCGTGTGGCCCATTAGTTCTGACAGCATAGCATCACTGAGGCTGGGCAAGGAGAGGAACTGTTTGGCGTTCTCAGATGCCAATAGTCCAAAAGACTGTAACAGGTGAGTTTTTGGTGATTGGGTATTTATTGTGTTCAGGTGGGTGTTCTATTTGACTCACCAACCTTGCAGCCACAGAGTTTCCAAGTGACGTAACCACACAGAAATATTTGGTGTCGTCCGCAGTGATTTCTTGCAGTGTGAGTGGCCTCGGCTTGTACAAAGCAAGCAATGGCACTTTGCTCCAAAAACTCCAGCAGTTTTCAAGTCACTGCGTTGGCCGACATGTTCAATAACTCTGGAATTGTCCTAGAGCATCACTGTAGGTTTTCGCAAATAAAAATGGCGGAGGTGCTTTATGCTTCTGAAAAATTGTAACAATTCGTTCATATAAGTATAATTGCAAAGACTGCATGACAGCGCCTCCACATCCTTAGGAGTCTGCAGAGGTTCAGCATGTCACCAAAACCTTAACAAACTTCTATAGATGTGTGGTGGAAAGTGTACAGACTGGCTGCATTATGGCCTGGTATGGGAGCACCACTGATTCTGAGTGGAAAATCTGACAAAAGGTAGTGGATTTGGCCCAGTGCATCACAGGTAAATCTATCCCAACCATTGAGCACATCCACATGAAACGTTGCCGTAGAAAAGCAGCATCCATCATCAAAGGCCCTCACCACCCAGGCCCTGCTCCTTTTATTGCTGCTGCCATGGAACCCAAGAAGAGCTGGATTCAAATTTAACTTGGAGGTAGTGTGTCAAGAGACCAGGGTGAGGATGGTTAGGTTCCAAGAGCAGGAGTATCTGAGACTAGAATCGAGACATAATATGAAACTGAAATGACGACAGGGTTCTAATCTAGAAGCTAAACAAGAATCAGAAATTGACCTGATGACTGAGCACCAAACCTCAGTTCAGGTGCCTTTAAATATTAAAATCTTGACCCCAAAACATGGCCGCCCATTAGCGAGGTGGGCCTGAACCTTTAAAGGTTCTCTGGTGTTCCATATTCTGGAGAGTTAGGGTGGAGGCTGGCATGGTTGGGTACAGGTAGAAAGCAGAGGGTAGGAGTTGAAGATTGGAATGGAGTGCTAGTAGTGTGCAACAAGGTTCAGTTATTAGTTAATATGTAAATAATTGAACGCAAGTGCACAAGATTTGATCAGCAAGTTTGCAGATAACACAAGATTAGTAAGTGATGTTGAAGAAGATTAGAAAAGAACTTAGTGGGTACTTTGCATCAAGCTTCAAATGGAAGACACCAATAACATGCTGGAAATTTAAGAGATTCAGGGCAGACCTAAGTGTAGGCATTACTAAGGAGACAGTGCTGGGAAGCTGAAAGGCCTAAAGATGGATAAATCACCTAGACCAGATGGACTACATTGCAGAATTATGAAAGAAGTAATTGAAGAGATTGTAGAGGTCTCTTGAAAGTCATGATCTGTCAAGAATCACCAGAGTCAAGGTGGGTCCCAGGGGACTAGCAAATTATGAATGTAACATCACTGTTCAAGAAGGGAGGGAGGCAAAAGACAAGCTGTTAGCCTGACCTCCGTAGCTGGTAAGATTATTACAGATGAAATTTCAGACAGCTTGAAAACACATGATATAACAAGGTGATAACAATATGGTTTTGTTAAGGGGAAGTCCTGCCTTACAATTCTGTTAATATTCTTTGAGAAGGTAACAACCAGATAAAATAAAAGAGAGTTGGTGGATGTTACTTACTTGGATTGTCAGAAGGCCCTTGACAAGATGCCACACATGAAACTGTTAAGCAAAATGTAGCCCATGGTGCTAGAAGCAAGATACTTGTGTGGATAGAAGATTAGCTGAGTTTCAGAAATCAGAGAATGAGGATAAAGGGGTTCTTTTTAGGATGACTATTGGACACATGGACATCCATTGAGTCAGTGTTTGGACCACACAAGCTTAATCTTTATACGTTAATGATCTGGTTGAAGAAAATGGTGGCAGTATAGCCATGTTTGCAGATGACATGATAATAGGTGGAGAGGCAGGTAGTTTCAGTGAGTCTACTGAAGGACTTGGAAGGGTTAAGAGAGTAGGCATAGAAGTGGCAAATGGAATACAACATAGGGCTTTGTGGAGATATGCATTTCAAGAGGAATAATAAAGGTCTAGACTATTTTCTAAATGGGGAGAGAATTGGGATTCCTAGTTAGGATTCCCCGAAGGTTATCTTGCAAGTTCAGTTGGTAGTACAGAAAGCAAATGCAATGTTAGCGTTCATTTCAAGATGACTAGAATATAAAAGTAAGGGAGTACTGGGACGTTGAGATCACACTTGGAACATCTTGCGGAATTTTGGCCCCATATCAAAGGAAAAATGTGCCAACCCTGAAGAGAGTCCAGAAGAAGTTTACGAGAATGATCCTCGGAATGAAAGGGATAATGTATGGGGAGCATTTGATGGTTCTGGGGCCTGTACTTATTGGAGTTCAGAAGGATGAGAGAACATTTCATTGAAACCTACCGGATACCAAAATGCCTGGATAGAATGAAAGTGGAAAGGATGCTTCCATAAGTAGGAGTCCAGAATGTGAGGAAATGACCCCAGAGAAAAGGGACATCCCTTTAGACCTGAGATGAGATTGAGTTTCTTCAGACTGAGGGCGTTGAACCTGTAGAACCAACTGCACAGAGGGTTGTAGAGCCTAAATCATTGGGTGTGTTTAAGGCAGACATTGATATGTATTTGATTGGGAAGGGGGTTAACACAGGAGAATAGGGTTGAAAAAAAATCAGTCATGAATGAATGGCAGAGCAGAGTTGATGGACTGAATGGCCAAATTCATCTCCTATACCATGAGGTCTTATGGTCTCACCCCAGTGCTGCATCAATGTTCTGATGGTTTCTCCCAATCCAATAGGGTGTCGCAGATGCCACCACACTCTAGGTGGAGATATTCTTCCTCATTGTTGATCTTCCCTTTCCATGAATTACCTTAAGCCTCTTTGCCCTGGTTTATGACCTCTCTATGTAGGAAATAAATACTACCTGCTTATTCATTCCAAGCCTCAGACAATATTTTACTCCTTGATCAATTCTCCTCTTTTCAAAAAAGAAACCACAACCACAGTCAATCAAATCTTTCCTCACAGTAACAACTTTACAGACCTCACAACATCCTGGTGAATTTGCTCTGCACCTTTTCCAGAGCAATCCCTTTGACCCTGCGTTGCGCTGACCAGAATTGTGTCCAATACTTAAGCTATTGTCTCACTTGCACCATCTTCATCACCTTACAGCACTTAAGTTCTATAGCTTGGCTAAAGAAAAGAAAGCGCCATCTATTTCTTTACCACCTCATTAACCTATCATTCAAGATCTGCATTTGGAAAGGCAAGGGCTGGTAAAGAATGCACAGCATGGCTCTATGCATGGGAGGACATATCTCACAAATATAACTGAGTCCTCTGAAAAGTTAACCAAGAGAACTGATGAGGGCAATCAACATTGTCTACAGAGACTTTAGCCAGGCTTTTGACAAGAACAAGTATGGCAGGCTGCCCCAGAAGCTTAGAATTCACATGATTCCAAGGGTGAGCTAGACAAATGGATGCAAAATTGGCTTGGTGGTAGAAGGCAATGGAATGACCTTACTTTTAAAACAGAGCAAGATAATTTTTTTGGAAAGCAGTAGTAGCTAAAGGTCATTGTGGTTGGCTAGGTAATTATGGTTATGATCAGATTGGCTGATGTTGGGAGAAGCTTTGAACGTAAATAGATCCCAAGAGTCCTGAGAAGGAAATTGGAGAGCAGCAGTATGAAATATGGTGAAGGGAAAGTGTTCAGGAATACTGGGTGCCTTGTGTATGCTGGAAATAAAGGAAAGCTGGCAATACTCATTGGTGCTCCTATGTGCTGGAAGTTCAAAAACATAGCTGTGTGGAGTGGATTGCACCAGTGCAGGGACAATGGATACCAGGTAAGGAACACAACACGGCTGCAACATGAGCAGATCAGCAAAGCTTGAGTGCAGCCTTGGACAGGCTGAGTCAGATCCTAGACTGGAACACAGCCAATCCCAATAGTCTAGAAATGCTGGAATGTGGGAATCAGGGAAAAGCTCACTGCAAGCAATCAGACATACAGACGTGTATACTAGGAGTGGGAGTAGATCAGGAAATCCTTATAATTTATGTGTTCTGTGGTCACTTATTTCTCTGATAGGATATACAGTATGTATTAATCCCATTTCTTTTCTTTTTGATTTCATTTGCACTGGACCTTTGGTCTCCAGTATTTCCGGGAGTTATTTTCTGATTTCTTGTGTGGAAGTAAGAATACAGTATTTGTTTTAATTCCCTTGCCATTTTCTAATTCTCCATTATAATTTCTCCTGTATCTTTCTGTAAGGGCCCACATTTTCCAATTTGCACACCTATAGACCTGACATTCTTTTTCAATGTCTTATGCAAATTTACTCTCACATCATACTTTCTGATTTTCTTTTCAATTTCTTGACCACCTTTAATAAATTCTAAATAGCTCAGGTGCAAAATAAGAGTAGAATTCAGATAGATGCTAGAAATTTGAAATAATATAGAATATCCTTGAACTACTGGGCAGGTCAGGCAGCAACTGTAGAGAGGGATGCAATGGACCAAATTTGCATGATTCAGGTGCATATTACTACAATGTGGGTGGCTTTCAGACTGAGGGACTGATGAAAAGTGATGTATTATGATCAACATCAATGGTGTGCCTTCCATGTTCAAAGGCCCAATTTAATGTCGGAGAAATATATACAATATGCACCCTGAAATGGTTTTTTTTTCACAACCATCCACAAAACAGAGGAGTGTCCCAAAGAATGAACAACAGTTAAACATTAGAACCCCAGAGTCCTCCCCAGCCCCCCTCCCTCCCGCGCATAAGTGGTAGCAAGCAACAATCTCCCTCACCAGCAAAAAAAAGCATCGGCACCCGCTAGCAAGCACTCAAGAATGAGCAAAGCAATAGCAAAGACACAGACTTGCAGTTACCCCAAAGTTTTCACGTTTCTCCTGGTATACAACATACCACAGGCTCTCTCTCTCTCTCTCTCTCTCTCTCTCTCTCTCTCCCCCCCCCCACCCCCAATAAGGGAAAAGGAGGTATCTACGTTTTCCCAGCAAAGGGGGAGACATAACAAACAACTCATTGGTTTAGGATGTTAAAAGTCTGTTATGTCACTTTTATCGAGCTCTGTGCCAGAAGATCTCAAAGATCTCAGGTCCGGGCACACAGCCACTGATATCCCGACTACCCTGACAACACGTGGGTCTCCTGTTGTGACACCAACCCTTGATCCATCCTTCTCCAGAGCCCTGAGATCCTAGGCTTCCAAATCCGAGCCGGACTCTTGGGCCGAGCCCTTGGCGTGCTGAAGGACAACAGTTGGTTATGAAGCCCTGAGAGCGGGTCCCATTCCCGCAAAGAACCAGAGTCAGCGGGTAACTCCAGGTCAGGGTCTTCAAAAGAACCCTGAAAAGGAAAAATAAAGATATTAAAGATGGAAATAGAGCTGTTTCCAAAAGATGCAAGCAAAGGAGTCGCTGTTTAGCGCCATCATTACTCTGCTCTGCCTCTTCACAAGCATATCACCCGTGACAGTGCATTTCTTTATGAGAAACACACAGATGAATTTCCAGAGTAATGGGAAGTAGCCAGCAGACTTCACTTTTGGAAAGATACACTGTCAAACACACATGACTGAAAATGCATCATCATGTGATTTAATTTCTGGGCAAACTTTAAGATTAAATGATTCTTCCCTCTTGATCTATAATGAAAAATAATCTAGGTTAAACTGGTTTAATTGATGTTAAATTAAGTTAGAAATAGATCAATTTTAACCTTGCCTTTTTTAGACAAAAGTTTAAAAGATATCTTAGTCAAAGTTCACAAAAAGTAATCTAAAAGGGCAGAGGAAGGGATATTGAATAATTAAAGGATCCACTCAAGTTTTATTCAGTTGAAAGTAAAGAGTAGCATTTGGCTCCCCATAATGCCAGCTTGGTGCTGAGGTTGTCAATGGCTCATTCTACATGGATGCTCCATGGACATCCAACAAGGAATGAACTGGAGCCAAAGGTGGGGTTTGAACCTCCTACACTGCTGGTCCTTCACTCAGCAACTACAGAGAGGCAACGTGGAAGTACATGCGAGACTTGCCCCGGTGGCAGGAGCTGAAGTCCTGATTCCAAGGTCACACTGATGCCCAGTAGCACTCTGAGCCAACAAACCCCTTCCTTCTCCAGAACATCTGCCACTGACTGACTGAAGGCTTCCTGTGTCATTACTATTAAAATATTCTGCCTAAATATATATGATGAATCTCATTACAGACAGGCTTGTCTTCCTGCTTTCAGTTTCCAGTCCAAAGAAATCCCTGAACTACATCAGTGCTTGAATCAAGTTGAGCTGATCAGACGCAGGTATTTAAATCCATTTATGCCGGGCTTATGTTCATTCCTTAATAGTTTAACATCCATAACAGGCCAAAGCACTCTGACCTTGACAAACTAACTAAGCAAGAACAGGCAATGATGTGTACAAGGTTAGTGGCCACCAGACAAATGATGATAAAATATATCTCAGTACTGAAACAATAGCTGTATGTCTTGTGTGACATATTGCACCACTTCCAGGCTTTGAATCACAGAGCAATTTATTTTGAATCTGCATTCAACTATGTTTTATTGTCATAATAAAGCAACTGCCACAGAGAGGGGGATTTTTATAGTGTCCAATCTTGAAGTTGTTACATTATCTTCACAGCTCAGAAATTATGGTATTTAAATTCATCCCAATAATAACTGTCATTAAAATAATGAAATCAATCTGAAAGGTATGACAATAAAATCTTGTCATGAAAATTTACAACTTGCGATCAGCCTGTCAATCACTGTTGATAACTTGGAGGAGGGGACTTTCTCTTGTCACAGACTGCCCATGACACCAGGTTCTCAATGATAGTCTCCAATAGATGGACTTTGCATTGCCCTGTTGGAATACAGATGGCTTTGTGACAGGGCTACTCTGGAGCAGGAAGGGCAGGAAGCAGGGGTTCAGGAACCCACCGGTCTCAGGTCTCACCTTTGCGGCAGTTCACATTATTCAAGTCTCACAAGTGTAGGGCACTTTTTGGAGCTCAGAAATGCACTTAAACATGCAAGAACATCAGTGTGTTGCCAGCTTGGTTCGTTGGGGAAGGCAATGCTTTGTCCTTTGATCTCCAATATGTAGTTCAACACCAGTTTCACTTTAATACCAGAATGTTGTTAACTATATGTGGGCAAATCCACATTACTGCTCTTAACAACACTGGTGCCAGGTTGAGTCATTGACCCCAGGATCCCTTTAAACACCATTCAACTAAAGCTTTTTGCACACACTCCAGTATCTTGGCTTTTATTGTATTAACGAAAGTACTCTGTGTGCTTTAATCTTTGTTTTATGGGTGGGGAGAGAGTGGGGTGTTGAGGCCAAGGTCGGATCAGATATGATCTTGATGAATGACGAACAAGCTCAAGGGGCCGAGTGGCCTTCTCCTCCGTGTAACTGATGTGTCTTTCAAACCTGCTGCTCTAGGATTGAAAGGCAGAGCTTGGATTTTGTAATGTGGCCACCACCTCCCCTGTAAAAAAAAACTTGCTTCATAAATCTCCTTTAAACTTTCTAACCTCTCATCTTAAAACTATGCTCCCCAGTAATTGAAATTTCCACCCTGAGGGGAAAAACTCTATCTACTCCTCACATAGCTTCACAAACTTCCATTTGGTCTACCTCAGCCTCTGATGCTCCGGAGAAAATAACCCAAGTTTGTCCATCCTCTCCCAATAGGTAGTAATCTTGAATCTAGGCAACATCCCTGTAAACCTATCCGAAATCCTCTCCAAAGACCCCACACACTTACTGCAATGTGGTGACTAGACCTGCATACAAAAAAAAGTGTGTAATTTATACTTAGAGTACTGTGCTAAAGTCTTAGGCGCACGCACACACACACACACACACACACACACACACACACACACACACACACACACACACACACACTCTGTGGCTGGTGCAAGTAAGGTTTCTTATTGCTTTTGTGTGTACATGCATGTGTGCATATGACAATAAGCCCCACTTTGATTTTGTAAATACTCCAAATAAAGTCTGACCAAAGTTTTATATGGACATTTACTTTCCAAGGAGTGTAGGATTCCACATGCACCTTGCATTCATCCATACTGAATTTCCTTTGCCAATTACATACTCCATCTGCACTTCCAACAGTTTTTATTACCTTACCAGAAGCCAGTAGAGCTGGTATCTCACTGCAGCAGAGACCCAGGTTTGATCCTGACTTCAGATGCAATGCTTTTACCTTCTGCCTGAGACTGCGTGAGTTCCCCTTGGTGCTCTGGCATCATAAAGGCATGACCGTTGGTAGGGGCTGTAAATTACCCCTCGTGTGAAGATGAGTGGTGAAACCGGGGATGGGTTGGGCAGAATAAATAATTGGATTAATGTGCATGGTTGGAATGGCTTCTAAGGGCTGAAAAGCCTGGTCCCATGATGTATCTCTCCATGACCCCTCACTTGCCATTTTCAACAAAGTGGTTTTATTGCTGATTCCAAATCAAATGGTGCACAGCACTGATCCCAAAACCAGCTCCAGGAAACAGTTGCCAGTCTAAAGCAAACTTAGCCCAACCCCAACCCAAAACATCGAGTGCTTATCCCCTCTGTAGAAACTGCCTGGCCTGATGAATTCCTCCAGCAGTTTGTTTTGTGTGTTTTGTCTGTATCAAGTCAAATCAATTATATTTAACAACTACTCTGGTATCCATGTAGTGAAACCTGCTTGTTGTTCAGTCTATCACCTGCCCTGATATGACCTTCTTTCTGATCTTAGCCATGAGCTAACTTATTAAGGGATCTTTGAAAAGCTTTTATCAGGACAGATGAGATATAGGCTAATGGATCCATTTTAGATTTCATCAGCTGTATTCAGGCTGGGCTATTTAGAAATTACTTTTGAGAAGATCTAACATAAGACCATAAGACATAGGAGCAGAATTAGGCCATTCAGCCCTTCGAGTCTGCTCCACCATTCCATCATGGCTGTTTTATTATTCTTCTCAACCCCATTCTCCTGCCTTCTTCCATAACCTTTGACATCCTAACTAATCAAGAACCTATCAACCTCTGCTATGAATATACACAATGACTGGACCTCCATACTTGAATGTGACAATGAATTCCATAGATTCACCAATGTCTGGTTAAATGGACATCCCTCTATTCTGAGATGTGCTATCTGGTTCTAGACTCCCCCCACCCCCCCCCCACCATAGGAATCATCCTTTCCACATCCACGCTGTCTAGGCCTTCCAATATCTGATAGGTTGCAGTAAGATCCTTCCTTAATTCTTCTAAGCTCCAGCGAGTACAGGTCCAGTGCCATCAAACACTCCTCATGAAGGAACGTTTTCATGCTCAGAATAATTCCCATGAAGTTTCTCTAGACCCTCTCTGGTGCCAGCACATCTTTTCTTAGATAAGGGCCCAAAACTGCTCACATTACTCCAAGTGCAGGCTGACCAATGCTTCATAAAGCCTCAGCATTACATCCTTGCTTTTATATTCTAGCCCTCTTGAAATGAATATTAACATTGCTTCCTTGTCACAGATTCAATCTGCAAGTTGAACTTTAGCAAATCCTCCATGAAGACTCCCAATTCCCTTTGCCCCTCACACAAAATGCTAGTGGGACGCAGCAGGCCAGGCAGCATCTATAGGAAGAAGCACTGTTGACGTTTCGAGCCGAGACCCTTCATCAGGACTAACTGAAAGAAAAGATAGTAAGAGATTTGAAAGTAGGAGGGGGAGGAGAAGGAGAAATCCAAAATGAAAGGAGAAGACGGGGGTGGGGGGGTAGGGTGAAGCTAAGAGCTGGAAAGGTGATTGGCAAAAGGGTTACAGAGCTGGAGAAGGGAAAGGATCATGGGATGGGAGACCTAGGGGGAAAGAAAGGGGGAGGGGAGCACCAGAGGGAGATGGAGAGCAGAAAAGGAGTGATGGGCAGAGAGAGAAAAAAAAGGAGGGGGGAAATAAATAAATCAGGGATGGGGTAAGAAGGGGAGGAGGGGCATTAACAGAAGTTAGAGAAATCAATGTTCATGCCATCAGGTTGGAGGCTACCCAGCCAGTATATAAGGTGTTGTTCCTCCAACCTGAGTTTGGATTCATTTTGACAATAGAGGCCATGGATATACATATCAGAATGGGAATGGGACATGGAATTAAAATGTGTGGCCACTGGGAGATCCTGCTTTCTCTGGCAGACAGAGCATAGGTGTTCAGTGAAACGGTCTCCCAGTCTGCGTCAGATATCCATGGCCTCCTCTATTGTCAAGATGAAGCCACACTGATTTACCCCATCCCTGATTTATTTATTCCCCCCCCCTCCTTTTTCTCTCTCTGCCCATCACTCCTTTTCTGCTCTCCATCTCCCTCTGGTGCTCCCCTCCCCCTTTCTTTCTCCCTAGGCCTCCCGTCCCATGATCCTTTCCCTTCTCCAGCTTTTGCCAATCAACTTTCCAGCTCTTAGCTACCTCTCTAGCATCATTTTCCGGCAGTCCAATATCTACTCTCACTTTTTCTTTGCTTTTTATATATCTGAAAAAATTATCATATGTATGTATGTATATGCCCTCTTTAGGGGAAAGGGTGCTCATAACATAATAAAATTTCACTTTTAATTTAAGAGAAAAGTTTAAGCTGGATCTAAAATCTTAAACTTAAATGAGAGTAATTTTACAGGCAAGAGAGACAAGTTATCCAAAATAGATTAAAAAGTAGATTAATAGAAATAAGAGTAACTGAACTGGGCAGTTACAGGTAAGAAAGAGAGCTCTCCATTAACTTTAGCCTGACATGAGGAATGTGTCCTCCATCCCTACAGTTCACCCTTCTGATGTTGCTTTCTTAGCCATCCTACTCTGCAACTTCCTGTAATTCACAGCTTTGGTTAATTTCCCCTCTTTCCAAATTTCCCTACCAACCCTTAATACAGACAGCCTCCACAAATTATCGCCATGGTTACCCTGGCCTCAGCCTATCAAAGGTCCTCCTATCCCATCCTGCCCTTCACCCCCTCTGCAACTTAATACCAACCTGTTTTCTCTCTTCACCAGATCCGATAAAGGGATTTTGACCTGAAACATTAATTATTTGTCTCTCTCTTCACAGATGCTGCCTGACCCATTGAGAGATTCCTGCATTTTCTGTTTTAGATTTCTAACATCTGCTGTTTTTTGTTGATTTTCAGGCTCTGCTTTTTAAGTCATCCAAATAAGATAGAAGCTCTCATATAGTATGTCCCCATGTTATCCTTCATCTGAAAAATTTGTCAATTATCTATAATTACTTACTTAATACAACATAGCAGGGCATTTGACCAACCAGACCCTGACAGCTCCCAATAACTTGCTTTGTGTCATCTTTCTTAGCATCCTCAGCAAATCTGGCTCTCAACCTCTTTAGCTAACTCATTAACATTAAGACAGTACTGATCTTTGTGGCATTCCATTAGTTCCAGCTTGCCAACCTGAAAATGATCCATTTATCCCAACTCTGCTTTCTGTGAGTTTGTCAATGCTCCATCCCTGCTAATATATTGCCTCAATGAAATGGTTTTGTATGTTGTGCAGTAAACTGTTATATTTTCTACATAGGCAGTCCGTCAGGAATCAGGGTGACTTACTTCCTCTCTAGATCTGTAAGATCTGAATTGGCTGACGAAGCCATTTCCGTTACTGTAGACCCTACCACAGGTGGGTGGTTTGGGAAATGATATACTCCTGTTGTTTACACAGGTGGGCTTCCAACACATGCCTTCTGCCATCCTCCTTCTCCATCTGGAGAAGTTACAAACCAGAGCTTCCCAGGGAGTTACATTCATTTAAGGAGATTCCAGGCATATTTTGGTTTCTACACCTGGCAATACTTTCCCTTGAAAGAGTTCAGAATACAGTTCTGTTTCAGGGGTCTGGCATTGGGCATGGTCTTCCCACCGAAGGTGAATGAGAATAACTAAGGTTTCATGTTAAGAGAGTGTGGTGAACTATGTGCCTGTCTGGACGTGCCCCCTTCTGACTGCTCCTGTGGCTCCTCCCACAGGCCCCTGTATAAAGGCGACTCAGGTCTAATCCTCCGCCTCATTCTCCAGGATGTAATATGATGGTCACTCACTGCTGGTTCCTTCTTTAGTCAATAAAAGCCGATATCTCGCCTTACGTCGCAGAGTGAGTTATTGATGGTGCATCAATTTTATTGACTGAAGAAGGAACCAGCAGTGAGTGACCATCATATTACATCCTGGAGAATGAGGCAGAGGATTAGACCTGAATCGCCTTTATACAGGGGCCTGTGGGAGGAGCCACAGGAGCAGTCAGAAGGGGGCGTGTCCAGACAGGCACATAGTTCACCACAGAGAGTAGCTGATGTTGGTCTGGTATTCTACCCAATGAATTTAATAGATTACCTGGAGGTACTGTGGGAATCATCTCTCCAGTACTTTGAGGTGACTACTGGTTCTGTCCTAGAAACCTTCAGGAGAGTAGAACTATTTCTGTCTGGTAAATCATGAGCTTTGAGGTTAAGAATTTTCCTTTCCAAAAGAGAACAAAGACAACCCCGGCAGGAGAAGGCCCTGGTAAATCTCACCATTGAGGTCTGCCTCTATCAAAGAATAGCTCCTAGTGTGTGGCGAATGGTCAACATTTCCCAGCGTTCTGTCATGGTGAAGGCCATGGTAAATCTCACCATTGAGGTCTGCCTCTATCAAAGAATAGCTCCTAGTGTGTGGCGAATGGTCAACATTTCCCAGCGTTCAGTCATGGTCCTTTCATGTTGACAAGCACTGTTCAACAATGATGGCTTTGTAGGTGGCACCTGCTTTGTGGATCTTTAGAATAAATACTGTCCTCTTGTACATTTGAGTGAGTGAATTGAAGATAATTTGGTGCTCTGAACATGATCAATTGCGAGAATCATCTGCATCCTAGGCTCAACTACTGAAGTTGAGGTGACCTTGGTTCTGGGCTGGATGCAACAGAAATCGGACAGTTTCCTACTTGACCTGTAAGTTAGCTGCATTCCAGTGAGGCAGTGAGGTTCAACGTTGTGGTAAGAAACATTAAGCAATGTGCTGGGACTATGATGTAGCCTTGCTGTGATGCCAGCCCATAACTCGGTTATCAGTGAACCCATTAGCATCATAGTTTCCATGCCATTGTGAAGCAGGTGGAATGCAGAACCAAATTTCAGCAGACAGACAAACTGTCTGATGCACCATCAATAACTCGGAGACATGGGTTAAGGTAGGCTTTTATTGGCTGGAAGAAAGCACAAGCAGCAAGTGACCACCACACAACATCCTGGAGACTGAGGAAGGGTCTGTGCCTCCAATCGCCTTTATACCGGGGTCAGTGGGAGGAGTCACAGGAGCAGTCAGCGGGGAGGGGGGGGGGGGGCGTGTCCAGACAGGTATATGTAGTTCACCACACTGTCCTCCTGGACTGTTGAATTGAAGGTTTTATGAAATCAAGTAAGGGGCATATATAGTGGCTGATGCTACACATATAAAGGACAGAGTCACAAGTGAAGAATGCTTGAAAGTGTTCCTCCAAGTAGGCACCAACTCCCTCTCCTTCCTTCTATCACTCACCCTTCTTTCTTGAATAAAAATGTGACATTCCTTCTTTTCCAGTCACTTGAGATTTTTCTGTCATTTATTCTTTGGGGGTTTTCACCTGTTTCGAGGCTGTCTATAGACAGTAAGAATTTCAAGTTGTATATTGTATACATTCTCTGATAATAAATGGAACCATTGAATCATTAAATCTGTGCATCCTCCATTTCTGCAGCCACTTCTTTCAATCTACTTGGATAAAAGCCATGGCTTCCCTTACAGCTGCATAGATGCCACATAGCTCCAGAGAACCCGGTTCAATTCTGACCTCGGGCACTGGATGGAGTTTGCATGTTCTCCCTATGACTCAAAGATGTGCAGGTTGTACATTGCCCACTGTCCAATGTCACTCATTTCTAGGTGAGTTGTACAAAGTAGCAGGAGTTGATGGAAGGATGAGAAGTGTCACGTACCCCGTGACAGGTTAAAGAACCAGCAGAAATGGAAAACACTTTGGAGTCTGGGATTGCTAATAACTAATAGTGTTTATTAGTAACTATGCAATACAGTACTATAAATGTAGATATATCAAACAGGTTATCAATGATATATATATATATATATACATAAACGTGGAAATGGGAACAAAACTAGGCTCTTTCAAACCCAGGAGTGAATGGATACAGTCTTATGATGATGAAGAGAGTTCAGTTCAGTTTGAGGTAGTTAGTTGAGTAATGTTGGAGAGAGAGAGAGGTGAGAGGTGAGCTGATGCCATTGATCTTCCCATTGTCTTCTGAAATCCTGCTGTAGTCACCGACTATGACCATAGCACGTGCAACCGTTCTTCAGTAATGGAATTATCACCCATTTGTAGACACACAAATAATTCCCCACCGGTCACACCTTTCCACACTGCTAAAGCTACTGATCAATTTCCCCGAATTGATCCTCCAAAACCCCACCTTCCTGTGGGTGGAACAAAGCTCGTTCAGTGTTCGAAACTGTGTGTCTGTCTGTGTAACAGCGGACCTGGTATTTATCCCCACATGTTGGACACCAGCTGTCCATCAACCTGCTCTGCCCTCCTCTCTCTGCAGGAACTTTACAAGCAGGCAAATGTCCTTGTGGAAAGGTAAACAACTTATAGAGAAACCATAACATCAATCTTTCGAGCAGTTTCTGTCTGTCTGTCTCTCTCTCTCACTGCATTGGACACCTCCCTCTCTCTCTTGGTAAAAGATCAAACAGTGTCCAAAAGTCAGTCTCATTCTCCCGACATTTTAAAGTGATTATCCACAGAAAATATGAACCCTAGGGGTACATAACAGAAGAATAAAATGGGATGAGATTAGGATTAGTATAAATGGATGTTTCCTGGTCAATACAGATTTGATAGACAAATGAGCCTGTGTCCATGCTGTATGGCCCCATTTATCACTGAGACCATTCAGCCATTGAGTCCATGCTAACTTACAAATGAACAATCCCATTAGTGCCACTTCATCTTTCCTTGTTTCCCCGTAACATCACAATGGACTTTTTTGCATTCTCATCAACTCTCCTTTGACCTGTTTGGTTGGCACCTACCAACTGTAAGGGATCATTTTCAGTGGTCAGTTAACCCACACGCATATGCTTGGAATATGTAAAGAAACCAACATTAACAATAGCAAGTGGTCACAGAGCAAACATACCAACTCCCCACAGACAGCACCTGAGGTCAGGATCGAACCTAGGAGTGAGGTAGCAACACTATATCATTGTGCCCTCCGCTCATCACCTTTCAGTCCCATTTGTCTACTCAGTAATTTCACTTGCTTGCTCTCTCACTCTGATATTTTTGATAGCTTGAACATCATCGATCGGAGTAACAAATGTAAACAATAGAGTACTGTGCTAAAGTCTTAGGCACATGTAAACAGCAGGGAAACCTAAGACTCTTGCACAGTACTGTATATCGGTTAAAATAAGAAGGTGGTTGGGTTATTGAAGTAAATGTACTTAGCTTTGTATTAAGTGTTATTTGGTAACTGAAAAGACTTAATATACAGTACTGTGCAAAAATCTTAAACAGCCAGCTATATATACTGTATATGCCTAAGACTTTTGCACAGTACTGTATGTTTAATTGTTCTTGCATTTCCTTATTCCCCATTATTAGTTCCCTTATCTCAGATATTGAAAAGTCAGCCTTTACTTCAGACAATATATTGCTTTTTACATTCCTGTACAAATGTTTCCTTCTAAGTTTAATATTTCCTACTTGTTTACTCTCTGTCTTCTCCCTCTTTCTGTTTGTCATCCTTTGCTGATTTCTAATACATTTCCAGTCCACTGGTCTCCCTTCTCTACACTGCATTTCTTTCCTTCAATGTGATACCAGTTTGGACTTCCTTGGCCAGCCATGGATGGATTATCCTCCTTGTACAGTTTTCTTTCTCAATACAATATATCTTTGTTCGGAATTATCAAATATTTCCCTGTGTCTGGTTAAATGGGTCACTTTCAGGTCTCAAGCAGTAACTCATGAGATACTGGAGTGTTCAGTACTGAGTCTCCAACTGCATCACTTTAATGAAGGGGATGAGTGGAAGTCATCCAAAATAAAATTGAAAACGTTAGACTCAGCATCACTGGAGAGAGAAACAATTACCCTTTTGGGCCAATGACCTTCCATCAGGACCAGGGGTCATTAACCTGAAAGATTATTTCTGCATCTCTCTCAGCTGATGCTGCCTGACCAGTGTTTTCTGTTTTTATTTCAGTGAGGGACTCTACTGGGGGGAAGTTAGAGGGGCTAATTGAATGGTCAGTGAGATGGTATATCATGTTAAATAGGCAGCAGTGAAGGCACCGAGTGCTTTCGGAAGGACAAACTTTTCTTTTTTTTTCAGGTGATATGTTCTGATTTAGCCTCTCCTGTCAGGCTTATCTCCAAATACCCTTGGGAAGGTAGTAGAGAACCCCCCCCCCCAACTCTCTGGTGAAGGCAGCCCCCTGATGCAGTGGCAGAGGGAGTTCCACAATTTAAACCCAGCAATGATGAAGATGCACTGATAGACCTCCATTTCAGGATGGCACGCAGTTTGGATAGAAGCCTGCAGGAAGCAGTATCCCCATGCGCATTAGGGCCTTGTTGTGCCTGATCGGTGGGGTTGCAGGTTTGAGAGAGGCCGGTGGAGTAGTCTTGTTGAATATCTACAGTGAGTTTTGTGGACGGGGCACAGTGCAGCCACTGTACACAGTGATGGATGCAGTGAACGTTTAATGTAATTAATGCATGGCCACTCAAGTTGTGTTACCCTGGATGATGCCAAGCTCACTACCTGCCTGGATGAGTGAAGCTCTGACAATGCCTCAACGTTATTGGAGACTCAGTCATAAAGATGAATTGAGCCGTGCAGATGGTGGAATGGCATTTGGGTAGCGAGAAAGTGAGGCACTCATCATAACACACCCATCCTCAGTCCATGTTCACCAGCTCCAGTTGAGGCTTCAGTATAATGCTGTCCAATCGATATTATCGATGGGGGAATTCAGTGATGACAATGCCATTGAATTGCAAGGGTAAATGGTGATTACGCTCTGCTGGAGATAGCCTGGCACCATGTGTCAGGAATATTATTTGTCACTTCTCAGCCCATGTTGGAATGTGGTCCTGGTCTTGTTGCATGCAAGCATGGGCTGCTTCATTTGCTGAATAGATGCAAAAGAAATCGGCCATTGTGCAGTCCCTGCATCTGACCTTCTAGTGGGTGGAAGATCGATGGTGAAGCAGCTAGAGGTGTCTGGGCCTAAGAACCTCTGCAGTGATGTCCAGGGATTGGATGATAAACTAACAATAACCACAACCAACCTTCTTCATGCAAGGTAGGAATGTAGCCATTGGATTGTTTCTCATGGATGTCAATGAATTCAGATGCAGTCATACTGTCAATGCAGTCACTCTCACCCTTCCTCTGGTATTCAACTTGGTCCAAGAGTTCTGGAACCCAGGGATCCTGATGAAACCCAAAAGGGCATTGCTGAACAATGGTGATGAACTGCAACTTAATGGAGCTGTTGACAACATTTCCATCAGTTCGTTGATGATTGAGAGTAGAAAGGTTGGATGGTGATTAGCTGGTTTGGATTTGTCCTGTCTTTTGTGAACAAGACATGCCTGGCTATTCTCTACATGGCTGGGGAGATTACAGTGTTCTGGTGGTCCTGGGACAGCTTGGTTAGCTCTGGAGTGCTTCCTTCAATCCAACAGTTTGTAATATGCCAGGTCTCATTGACCAAATGCCATGAGATTTTATGGAGTCTGATTTTAAGGATTCTCAGGCCAAATGCAATGCTATATTCCACTGTGTCTGTTCTGCCACTGAGTCATGGTGTACCCAGGCACTGTGATGGAAGAGTCTGGCAGATTTTCTTTAAGGTCTGATCCTGTGAGTATGATAGTTTCAACGTGTTTTTTGACCAGTTTGTAGGACAACTACAGTAGCTTATTGCTGTTCTCTAAACTATCGATGAAGGTGCATGGGAGCACCACTGACATGACTGATAGGGCAATGCAGAGGAAGTGATGAACTCCTACTAAGAGAGAGCTCTTCGCAGCTGGTGGACAATGAGAGGGAACATCGCGGGGCAGTGGTAAGGCAGTGCTGGTCTGCTAAAAGGGCAGATTGAGGGAGTTCTTGTGGAGCAGTACTGAGGTTATTCTGCATGTTTCAAACGGCAGTAATGAGCAAGTGATACAACAACAGAGGATCAGTACAAAGGGAGCTCTGTGCTGGCTGTTCACTAACCCGAGGAAGTTTCTATACTAGAAATAAATGGGTGAGGATTACGTTGTTTCAAAGTGAGACTAAGAATTGGATATTTGATGACTCTTTTCGAGAAGAAAGATAAAATGGAAAATTAGGAAGAAAGCCCTAGGAATGAAGATTGGAGAGAGAAGAGATCTTAGCTCTGAAAAGCTGGGGTGAAGTTGCAAAAGAGCAAGGAACAGAAACATCGGTGGAAGCTGTACATAAGCTCCTAAACTGTCAAG
Organism: Hypanus sabinus; assembly: GCF_030144855.1. Classification (NCBI taxonomy): domain Eukaryota; kingdom Metazoa; phylum Chordata; class Chondrichthyes; order Myliobatiformes; family Dasyatidae; genus Hypanus; species Hypanus sabinus. The sequence goes on from NC_082726.1 coordinate 13,290,426, forward strand.
TTAACATTGGCACAGCGTAAGTCAGGTAATTAGAGGTGCAAACAAAAAGCAGGATAATATAAAGCAACACACACAAAATGCTGGAGGAACTCAGTAGGCCAGGCAACAGTTATGGAAAAAAGTACAGTCAACGTTGCAGCCCGAAACCCTTCATCAGGATTGTCAGGTCATCTGTTCATGATGTGGGGTTTTGGCCTGAAACATCGACTGTTTATTCATTTCCATAGATGCTGCCTGACCTGCTGAGTTCCTCCAGAATTCTATGTGTGTTGCCTTGGATTTCCAGCATCTACCGGTTTTCTCATGAGCATGATAATATACCCCTGGGGATTTGAAACTACATATAGAGTAGCTTAACTGAGTATTTTTAAGAATATACATGATGTATGTACAAATTGCAGGTGATACAAATATTAATGTTGCAGGTGGTGAGGGGGTTAGTCTCAGGATCCAGAAAGACATTGATCAGCTGTAAACTGGCAGAGCAATGGCAGAAGAAATTTAATTCACTTTGGTGTGATGTGCTGGATTATCCACATCCACATCCACATCGACTTGTAGGGGCTTTTGTAATATTGAAGTTAAAGATAAAAAGATGAAAATAAGGATAATGGTCACATGTACATCAAAACATTGAGATATATCTGGACAATGAAATGCGTTGTTTGTGCCGATGACCAGCGCAATCTGAGGATGTGCCACTATGCTTCTACTGCCAACATACTGCAGCATGCTCACAATTTACTAACTACAACCTCTACATCTTTGGAATGTGGGAGAATCTTATAACGCCCAGAGGAAACCCCCATGGCCATGGTGAGAACATATAAATTCCTTACAAACAGCAGCAGGAATTGAATCCTGATCTTTTGACCACTGACACTGATATGACAGTGCTATGCTAACTGTTACCTTACTGCCCAAGAAGATAAAAACAGAGGCACCTTCCAATGATCCTTGAAGCTACCAACGTGGGTAGATAGGATGGTAAAATTTGCATATGGGTTCCTGCCTTCACTAGGTGAGACCCAGGATATAAGAGCAGGGATGTTACAGTACAGCTTGCAGGCCACATCTGAAACTGTGCAATTTTGGACACTACAGTACAGAAAACAAGTGGTTGTCCTTGAAAGAGTGCGGAGGAGCTGCACGAGGGTTCTGCCTGGGATGGAGAGTTTCAGTTATGAAGAGTGACTCATTAGGCTGGGGTTGTTTTCCTTGGAGTGGAGGAAGTTAAATGGGGAACCTGGTAGAGGTGTGCAACACTATGGGGGGTATAGCTACCATTCATTCATTCATCATGTGCCAGGTCGTTTGACGTGGACGATCATGGTCTCATGACTATGATTGTTCTTGGCAAATTTTTCTATAGAAGTGGCTTGCCATACCTTCTTCTGGGCAGTGCCATTACAAGCTGGGGGACCCCAATCATTATCAATACGCTTCAGAGATTGTTTGCCTGGTGTCAGTGGTTGCGTGACCAGGACTTGTGATCTACACCAGCTGCTCCCATGGTTTCTCATGACCCTGATCGGATGGTGGGGGTGTGCTAAGTAGGTGCTATGCCTTACCCAAGGGTAATCTGCAGGCTAGCGGAGGGAAGGAGTGCTTTACACCTCCTTTGGTAGAAACATAGATCCACCTGTGGTAGCTACAGTAAATGGTAATAAACTTTTCCTCATAGCAGTGGTGTCTATATGAGAAGAGTTTAAAGGTTTACAGGTTATGAGGAAGACGGTCATGAAGGGGTAGGAAAGCACTGCCTGAATGTGTGGTGAACACAGAAGAAGTATCTAACAGTACTTGAGTTGACAAGTATCTACCACCACTTGGTCCATGGAGGGCTATTGACCAAGTGATAGTAAATGAGATTAGTGCAGATGGGTGTTTGATGGCCAGCAAGGACAAGGCGGGTAGGAGGCTCTGACTCAATGACTTTATTCCCAGTTGCACATGAATAGCTAATTAGATATTTGCATCAGCAAGCATGTGGCCACTGAGTGTATGTCATATACCTCAGGTTCAGCAGCTTCTCCAGACTGAGTTATCAGATGAAGCTCAATCAGCATAAAGGGCTCAAACTCTTTATCAGTTTCAATATCATTTGCCATTCCTGCCTTGCACATCATGGTGTCTTCATCTGCCTCCTCCAGAATCCATGTCTCTGGTGGTTTCAGTGCTGGAAGGCTATCGACATGCAGCACAGTCTCATGGCTGAAGGGAGATTGGGGTGCTCAATGGATTTCTTGTTTTTAGCAAAGAAACTAGACGCACTCTTCAGACAGAAGTAGCAGTCTGTCACATGATCCTTCTCTCGCCAAGTCATCGGGACAGCAAATGGCATTGACTTCCAGATACCTCAGAGCCAAGCTCTGGGATTGACAGTACATGTTGTGTGATAAATGTGAGGAGTCAGGCTTTGTCTTCGTCACCAATTTTAGAACCCATAAGCCTTCTTAATAAGAGGAGCCATGTTCCGCCTCTGACATTTAAGCATATAATCACCACAGATATAGCAAAGTATCGCAGCTGTTGCAAAATTGGCAAGACATTTTGCTATCACGAGTGCTCCTGAAAATACAATTACTTTATTATATCGCGTACACACAATATGCTATGTGCGCAGATCATGCACGTCCACGTGACCGCAAACCGATATACCTGTAAACACAACGCACAGAATGGTGTGTATGTGAAGCTTTTACAGACATTCTAAGATCCACCCTGCCTCAACATGCCCAGGCAAGCCTTGACAAGATAGAAAACCTTTCATCTTACATTGACTTGAATTATGAAGTGAATTAACAAATGCAAGTTATTTTAAAACATGGTGCACGATAGGTAAATTTTATGGTGATTTTTATGATCATCAGTCCAAAATCCATAAGATACGCCCAAAAGTATTCAGGAAGCAAAATGTTTGCTGTGCGGACTTACAGTTAGGATGCAGTTTTGGATGGGCTGTGCTGGGGAAATGCCGTAGGGTCAGGGAGCAGTACTGAAAGAGAATTACTCTGCTGCAAAGCAGATACAGTACTGAGGGACTTCTTTCCTTCATTCTCAGCATCTGGGCATTGCTGGCAAGACCAGCATTTATTGCCCACCCAGATGGTCTTGAGAAGGTGGCGACGAGCTGTTCATTTGCACCACTGCAATTCATGAGTTGAAGGTGCTCCTGCAGTCTGTTGAGCAGGAAGTACTAGGGTTTGGACCCAGCAACAACAATGGATGGTGTGTAACCTGGGGAACCTGGCAGTGGTGGTGTCTCATGTGCTCGCTGCATTTGTCCATGCTGGGAACATCTGTGGGTTTGGAGTAGGCTGAGTGAATAACTGCAGTACATTGTGGACTTGATACACAGTGCATTCAGAGAGGAGGGTGCCAATGGATCCTGGGTGTTGTTCAGATCCACAGAGCTGCACACATCCAGGCAAGTGGAGCGTATTCCATCAGATTCCCTGCATGTGCCTTCTAAAGGCCTTGGGGTGATAGGAGGTGCACCACCACCAAAAATTACCCACCCTCTGCCTGTTCATGCAGGAAGATGCATGATCCAGTTGGTTTCTGGTCAACAGTGGCCCCTGGAGTATTGATGGCGGGGAACTCCATGCTGGTAATTCCAGGGTAAGTAATCAGACTCTCTCCTGCTGGAGACGGCCATTGCTTCGAGCTTCTGTGAAAGCAGAGTTATTTGCCAGTTATCAGCTGATGCAGGATCGGTCTCTGGTGCTGCTTCAACTTACTGAGCTATTGCAAATGAAATGGAGCTTTGTGCAAACATCAGCCAAAGTCACCACTTTTGAGTGTATGATGGAAAGAAGATCACTGATGGAACATTTTCTTTAATTTTTATTTAGAAATACAGTGTGGAACAGGCCTTTCTGGCCCAACGAGCCGCACCACAAGGCAACCCACCTATTTACCACTAGCCTAATCACAGGATAATTCACAATGACCAATTAGTCTACTGACTGGTATGTCTTTGGACCATGGGAGGAAACCGGAGCTCTGGGAAGAAACTCACGCAGCTCACGGGGAGAACATACAAACTCCTTACAGACGACACCAGAATTGAACCCCGAACTCTGAAACACCCTGAGCTGTAATAGCACCACACTAACCACTAGCCACTATGCTACAGTGGCTGAAAGTGGTTGGACCCAGGACACTGCCCCGCGTAAATCCTGTAGTGATGTCCTGGGACTAGGATGACTGACACACAAAAAAAACCACAACCGTTCCTGATGAAGGGTCTCAGGCTGAAATATTGACCATTTATTCCCTCTATAGATGCTGCCTGCCCTGCTGAGTTCTTCCAGCATTTTGTGTAGGTTACCACTAATACATCGTGTGAAGTGTGATGCCCATTAACTTTAGTTATGCTACACTCAGTTGAATATTGCCTTGATGTCAGCTCACCTCTGGAATTCAGCTCTTTGGGCCATAACTTTGGTGAGGTCCGGACCTATGTGGTCGAGGCAAAGCACCAACTGGGTATTGTTGAGCTGGTTATTGATGAGTGAGAGCCACTTGACAGCGTTGTTGACAACAATTTCCATCAATTTCCTGCTGATTGAGAGCCGACTGATTGAGCGATAATTAGCCAGACTCCATTTGTCCTGTTTCTTTCAATAGGTCGTAGCTGGGCACTTTTCCAGATAGTTGGATAGATGCCAGTGTTGTACTGTACTGCAATAACTTGGCTAGAGGCGCAGCTAGGTTTGGAACACAGCTGTTCCGTACTGGAGCTGGGGTGTTTTCTGCTCCTGTAGTCTTTGCTACTGCTGGAGGGATTGTGTTGGGTGCCCTGCTAAACCTGACATTAAGGAGAAACGCTCCCGTGGTGGGAGTCAGCCTTCACAGTTATGATGAAGGATCTTCCATCCAAAAAGCTAGCTCAGATGCTGATGTTCCCTGTGTTACACAAAATGCTGGAGGAACTCAGCAGACCAGGCAGCATCTACGGAAAAAGTACAGTTGATGTTTCAGGCTGAAACACTTTGGCAGGACTGCCTCCTCTACCTCTGCGAAGAGACCACACTTGGGTTGGAGAGCAACATTTTATATTCCATCTGGGTAGCAGCCAAACTAATGGCAAGAATATGGATTTTTCGAACTTCCAGTAATTGCCCACCCCCCCCCCCCACATCACCACTCCCATTCCCATTTTCCACTCTCACTTTACCTCCCTACCTTCCCATCATCTCTCTCTGGTGCTCCTCCCTCTTCCCTTTCTTCCATGGTCTTCCCCCCTCTCTTATCAGATTTCCCCTTCTCCTGTCCTTTATTTCTTTCACCTATCAGCTTTCTCTCTCGCGTGTTCACCTATCACCTTGTACTTCTTCCTCCCCCCCCCCCCCACTTTCTTGCTCTAACTTCTCATCTTTTTCTTTCCAGTCCTGCCGAAGGGTTATGGCCCGAAATGTCGACTGTGCTTTTTTTTTCCCATAGAGCCGCCTGTTCTGCTGAGTTCCTCCAGCATTTTGTGTGTGTTGCTTGGATTTCCAGCATCTGCAGACTTTTGCCCGTTTGTGATGTTCCCTGTGTTTCCTGCTGTTATTTAGTACTGGGTGGGGGTGAGTTTTAGAAGGAGAGTTTTGGGGGGACATGTTCATGGTCAGAAGTGAAGCCGTGAATGAACACTGAACTGTGATGGAGCAGTGGTGCAGAGTGTCAGGTCAGTGAGTGATGAACAGTTAGGAGGCCAGAACTTACTGAGTTCACTTTTGCTGGGCAGCATAAAGGAGTGCACACCTGTAGGGACAGTGCAAAATCTGACAGTGGGATGTACCCAGGGAAGACTGACTGCAATGTGGACGGGTAAGAGAAACCGTGCAATTGCTGTGAGGTAGAGGGGTCACAGTGTCCTCTAGGTGAGGCAACACTTCACCTGCGAACCTGCTGGGGTCATATATTTTGTACACTCCAGTCCAGTGCAGCCTCCTCTACATTGGTGACACCCGTCGTAAATTGGGGGAGCCGATTTATCAGGCACTGCCACTCATCTGCCACAAGTGGGACTTCCGGTGGTCAAACGTTTTTATTCCGATTTCTATTCCCATTCCAACATGAACTGGCCACCCTCAGGGTGGTGGAGCAACACCTTATTGTCTATCTGGGTAGCCTCCAACCTGATGGTATGAATATCAATTACTCCTTCTGGTAAACAAATTCCACCCCACCTCCATTCTGCATTCTGACCTATAACCTCTTCTCACTTGTCTATTACTTCCTTCTGGGTCCCCCCTTCCCTTTCTCCCATGCTTCATTCTGCTCTCCTATCAGCTTCCTTCTTCTCCAACCCCTGACCCTTCCCACCCGTCTAGCTTCACCTATCACCTTCCAGCTCGCCTCTTTCCCCTCTCCCACCTTTTTATTCTGGCATCTTCTCCCTTCATTTGCAGTCCTGAAGCAAGATCTTGGCCCAAAACAACGATTATCTATTCATTTCCATAGATGCTGCCTGACCTGCTGAGTTCCTCCAGCATTTTGTGCGTGTTGCTTTGGCCTTCCAGCACCTTCAGACATTCTCAAGTTTGGAAAATTAGAGACATAACAACAAAGAGTAAGAATTTAATGCCAACAAATGCAAGGTGATAGATTTTAGGAAATCAAACAAGATAGGACATACACTGTAAATGGTAGGACCCCAAGGAACGTTAGTGAACCGAGTCCCTGATTTACCTGAATGTGGCACCACAGGTTGACAGATTGGTGAAGAAGGCAAAAGGCATTCTTGCCTTCATCCAACAGGGCAGAGGAGAGTTGGGGTGTCTTGCTACAGCTTTACGAACCATTGGCTAGATTACACTTGGAGTGCTGTGTCCAATTCTGGTCACCACACCATAGGATTTGATCTCATTGGACAGAGTGCAGAGGAGATTCATCAGGATGGAGGACTTGAGTTATAAGAAGAGTTTGGATAGGCTGAGTTTGGTTTCCCTGGACTAAAGGAGGCCAAGGGGTGATCTAATAGAGATGTAAAAATGATGAGAGTTAGATAATAATATTTATTCCATAATTGGGAATAAAGGAGGGCATGGGTTTAAGATGGCTCAGAGGGGATGATGAAAAAGGTTGCCACAGGAGAGCTGACAGACCAGAAACACAATAATGATAATCTCTGGGTTACCACATGCATCTTGGCACAAGGTCAATGAGGTCAGAGAGTCGAATGCATGGTTCAAGATTTCAATGGGAGAAATAGGTTCCAATGCACCGGACAGTGGCAGTAGCAGTAGGACAAGATGGAGTTGTCCTACTGAGTGTCTGTGATTGAAATAGGCTGGGGCATTGAATAACCAGGCCTGTAGGCAAGGGTTTAGGCTAACTCTTGGTGAGGAGAGTCCAGTGAATGGAAATTCAGAAATTTAAGAGGAAAGGATAGGTCTACAGCTGGAGTTCCTGAACTTTTTTAAGCCATGGACCAATACCATTAAGTAGGCTGGGAATCTCTGCTCTGGCGTGTAGGGCAGTGAAATGGGGAGTGGTACCTTGAGTTTGGCAGTAAGGACACTGCATACAAACACAACCTCCATTTAGCATCAGAACAGGGCAAATAGCCAACAGACAAAATTAAAGGTAAATACATCAAATAAGCTAGTAACTGTAACAGCTGGAAACAGCTATGATCTGAGATGTATGGTTTCCGGGTGACCAGGAGGAGTTAAACGTTTCAGAAGTGACAGGCAAAAAGAAAAAAAAAACATGAGATAACCCTCATGATACGGAAAGGCAGCAGAGGGCTAATTCAAAGATGAAGAGATGGTTTGGGCAAAGCTAAGAAACAGTTAGAAGTAGAAAGCACCATTGTGGATTGTTTATGGGGACCCAAACCATATTCTTGATCAAACACGAGGAAATCTGCAGATGCTGGAAATTCAAACAACAACACACACAAAATGCTGGTGGAACACAGCAGGCCAGACAGCATCTATAGGGAGAAGCGCTGTCGACGTTTCGGGCCGAGACCCTTCGTCAGGATGTATACTCTTGATGCTGGACGTGGTGCAAATCAGGAAATTAGAGGAGTTTGTAATACAGGACAATAGTCTGGGGACTTAAATCTAAACATAGACAGGGAAAACCAGTTGAATCGTGGAGGATAAATTTATGTAGTGTACACAAGATGGTTTCTTGATCAGTATGATGATGAACCATGGAGGTAATGGGTTAATTTAAATCTGGCTTTGTGCCATGGGAATTAGTTAATTAATGATCTGTTAGCCAAGGGGACTTTAGTACAACTAACAATTTGATACAGCATTCTATCAATATCTAAAATACCTTGGTTCAGTCTGAAACTAGGGTTTTAAATCTAAATAATTTCCAAAGATGGGAGGTGTGAGCTGGCTCTGGTAAGTCACCAAGTCTTACCAAGGTCTGACTGTAAGCCCATCGTTAAAAACGGTAATGCAGTTTTCTGCATAATCTTCAGAGAAAAAGCCCACAGAAAATTAGGTCTAGCTGTGGTTAACGTTAAGGCAGCATTAATCCAGAGAAAAGGCCTACAATGTGATCAAAGGGAGCCATAATTCTGAGAAGTGGGTAATTTCAGAATTCAGCAAATAGAGAGCAAACTGACAGCGGAGAAAGAGAAAGTTAACAAGGTTATGATCCAGTGAAAAGTATTGTTAAAGCTATTATATATGTATAATAGGAAAAGATTTGCATTGATCCCTTCCACAAACTGAAACAGGAGAATTATAATGGGTAATCAAGAGGAATTAAACAAAGATTTTGCAACACACACAAAATGCTTTAGGAACTCTCAGGCCAGGCAGCATCTATGGAAAAGTGTAAACAGGTGATGTTTCAGGCTCAGCCTGGGAATAAAAGATGAGAAGTTAGAGCAAGGGGGGGGGGAAGGAAAAGTACAAGGTGGTAGGTGATAGGTGAAACTGGGAGAGGGAAGCTGATTGGTGAAAGAGATAAAGGACCGGAGAAGGGGGAATCTAATAGGATAGGGTAGAAGAACATGGAAGAAAGGGAAGGGGGAGGAGCACCAGAGGGAGGTGATGGGCAGGTAAGGAGATGAGGTGCGAGAGGGAAATGGGAATAGGAATGGAAATGGTAAGGGGGGGGGCAATTGCTGGAAATACATGCCACCGGGTTGGAGGCTACCCAGACAGAACATAAGGTGTTGTTCCTTCAACCTGAGTCAGCCTCATTTTGGCAATCAAGGAAGCCATGGACTGACATGACGGCCAGGTTTTGCACCAGACATTACAAAGGGTACAATTGAGATCAACAGATATGGAGTGAATAGAGTGAATAAAAAGCTCAAATAAACCATCATTAGTCAAAATATCCTACTGAAGGCCAATAAATTACGCAGATCCCAAGATTTTGAAATAATAGATGTACTGCTGTCATATTCCAAAAATTCCTTTAATTTAATATCTTTTCCCAAAAACTGAAATATCAAGATTTAAGAATATTTAAGGAAGAGGACAAAGAAATGGGCAATCACCAACCAGTTAGTCTGACATCAGAGACAACGAATGCGCTGGGATCTCAATAAATAAGTCCCATTATATTAGAAATTATAATGGGACTGGGTGGAGTGAAATGAATTTCTGAAAGGTTAATCATGTTTGACAGATTTTTGAGGTTGTAACAAGAAGAACAGGTGAAGGTAAACAGTTACTGTGGTGCATGCAGATCATTAGGACTAGCAGAAGACATTTGCTAAGATGCCCTACCTAAGTTTGTGAAAAAAATTAAATTGCATGTATGGGGGAGGGATTATGGGGGAGGGATAATTAGAGAACTGTGGTCAGATATTATCCCTTCACATAGCAAAGAATGTGCTGCCCTAGAGAGAGTGTAGCTGAATTACTAGACTGGTTAAATGAAGAAAGATTGAGTAGAATGGATTGGATTGTTTAGGGTTTCTGAAGAATGAGGGAAGGACTCTTAAAATTAACACAATTCTTGAGATATGCACAGGCTAGATACAGGGAAGCTCTCTTGGTGTAAGGCGTAGTTTGAGAATAACTGGGAGGCTGTTTAGGACTGAGAAGAGGAGAAATTCCTTCAGTCCAGGTCGTAAAGCATTGGAGTTCTCTACCCAAGACCATTTTGTAAACTCCTTCATTTTGTTTATTTGATACATAGATAAGTATATTTCGGTTTATTATGAGTTAGCAGATATGGGGAGAGCACTGGAGTTGTGAGGTGGAGGGTCAGCAGGTAGCTTCAAAGGGTCAAATAGTCATGTGTTGAGTAGGAATAAATGGGTTCTTTGCAGGCGGGGAGACTATATGTATTATGAAACGTACATTTTTGGGAGATATAAAGAGATTACTAAATCAGTGAAGACATGGCAGAAGGAACACAGTGCAATAGCATACGAGATCATCCACTTGTGAAAAAAAATTAAAGACAGAGAACTTATTGGTGAGAGCTTAAAAGATGCAGATGGTCAGAGAGCCTTGGGTGTCATTATGAATGAACCACTTGAAGTTAGCATGTGACTTATTAGGAAGGTAGTTAGTATGTTGATCTCCGTTGCAAGTGATTTGATACAGTGCTCGATACGTTATACTGGAATAATGTAGGCTGATAGTGAAATGAGATCAGGAATATTTATTTTCTCCCTCTCCAAAGGAAATGAGAAATAAGAACAGGAACCAATCATTTAGCAGAGCATTCTATGAGATCTGGTCCAAATGTCCTCACATCTATCTCCCACTCTCTCCCCTTAATTCTTAATTCCATGTTACAAGGCCTCGACCTGAAATGTTGACAATTCCTCTCTACAGATGTTGCTCAACCTGCTGAATTTCTTTAGCTCCAGATTCCAGTACCTGCTGTTTCCCTTCCTGTTTAAAAATCTATCTCAATGTATTCAAGTCCAGAACCTACACGTTTCTAAAGCTAAAGGCTTATGTAGTCTGAGACCATGCTCCCTTTGACCTAGATTGTTTCTCAAGTGGAGACATTGATCTCAAGTAGTTCTTTAAGAATTGTGTGTGTTTCAGTAAGATCACCTCTAAGTCTAGTGTGACTGGTGAAATGGTAACTTGGTTTATTATTATCACATGCACAGTGCTAAGCTTGTCTTGAGTACAGCCCATACAGATCAATTCTTCACAACAGTGCACAGAATTAATTCAGGCTAAAACCAACAGAGTGCAGTGTTGCAGTTACAGAGAAAGTGCAGGTCGAAAGTAAGGTGCACGGTAGATTGTGAGGTCAAGAGTCCACCCTATCATAACGGGGCCATTCAATAGTCTTATACTAGCAGGATAGAAGTTATCCTTAAGTCTGGTGGTAGATGATTTCAGTCTTTTGTATCTTCTGCCTGATGGAGGGTGTTAGAAGAGAGAATATCCGTGGTCGTAGAGCATGTATTCACATTTGCTGCTTTACCCTGGCAGAGCGAAGTGTAGACAGAGTCTAAGGAGGGAAGGCTGGTTTTTGTGAGGTGCTGAACTGTGTCCACAAATGTCCGCAGTTTCTTGCAGTCACGAGCAAGGCAGACTGCTCCGAGCGAGTGGTGAGCTATCAGAGGTGCGGTATTGAGGGAACCTTGCAGTGTTGCAGGTATGCACCGCAGACGTGCGCAGAACCACTATTGAACTGATTGGCTGAGACTCTGAGGTAAGGTGTTAAAAGTGTGCCCTGATGCCTTTCCCAAAAGTAACTGACAGGTCGCAGAGTGCTAAGTTGTCAGAAGCCTCCCCACAGCCCATCCCACTGATTTGTATCATCACCAAGTGCTCCTCCAATTAGCAATGGCTGAGTGAATGTACGTGGAGAGACATCATGAGAGAGAAAATGCACCTTCGTCCTCGGTCAGCTGAACTCTCACCGACGACACACTGAACATTGAATGGTGTTTTGGATTTGCTGAGGGCTGCCAACCTGACTTTGCTGAGGTGAGACGCTGTGACTGTGAATCCACTTGGAGATGAGTGGGTCCCACATGAGCCCCGTCTATTGTTTGTCCAAACCGCTGCTTTAACCATTTGGCAGCAGCAGCAAACTTTCCATCTCACTGATTGCCTTTGCAATGAAAAGGAGCCCCTGCTCAGCGCTGAAGGCAGAGGATTAATCACTGGTGCTGCTACACTGCACTATAGCTGTGGGCAAACATTCGAAAGGACATAGTGAGTTAAAGCCTTACAGTCTCCCTGCTCTGAAATAATTACAAGGTTGATTCATAAGAAATGACAGAATGTGGCTTTTTAAATAGAGATTTCAACTGGAGTAGTCACTCAATATTTATCACTGCCTCTCTGTTAGTGACATGTTTAATACAGGACTCTCCATTCTACATATTATTAGCATTCTGAGTGCATGAATTATTATTTCCCAGCGCAAGTGAGTACAGGTTGTGACAAACAGCTTGAGATGCCCTTACTAATAATTTAATATTCTCATCATTCCATTAACTGCAGTGCTGGACTTTGAGTAAATTACATGCTTTTGTTGCGTTGGCTGCTTTTTCTGAATTTCAGGTGTCTGGGCTCCATGTGTGAAGTACAGAAGCAATGCCAGCACAACCAGCCCAATGAGAAGATTTGGAGTAAGAGCTGAAAGTACCAGAAATGCTCAGCAGGTCAGGCAGCATCTATGGATGGAGAACATTGGAGTTAATGGTCAGGTTCATCAGAACTGACAATTGAGTTAACATTAAACTTCACTAGAGCAATGTGGGAGGCCAAAGTCACAATTCAATATGGGAGAGGAATGGAGAACTTAAATCCCTGGATCAGGGTTGCTCCCTGCTGACTGAAAAAGTTCAGAGCTCAAGATAAATTTATTATCAAAGTACATTTTTGCCACCATATGTAATCCTGTGGGCAGTCACAATAAATCTGTACAATAATAACCTAAACAGAATCAATGAGAGACCACACCAACTTGGGCGTATGACTGGTGTGTAAAAAAAAAACATCAAACTGTGCAAATTCAAAAGAGAAATAAACATTATAATAAATAAACATAGAGAACATGAGATGAAGAGTCCTTGAAAGTGATTCCACAGGTTGTGGGAACATTTCAATGATAGGGTAAGTGAAGTTGAATGAAGTTAACCCTTTTGGTTCAAGAGTCTGTTGGATGAGGGATTACAACTGTTCCTGAACCTGGCTGCATGAGTCCTGGGGCTCCTTTACCTTCTTCCTGATGGAAGCGGTGAGAAAAGAGCATGACCTGGGTGGTGGGGGTCTCTAATGATGGATGCTGCTTTCCTTTCCTGCAACAGCATTTGACGTAGATGTGCTCAATGGTTGTGGGGCGGCGGGGGGGGGGGGGGCTTTACCCATGATGGACTGGGCTGTATCACTACCTTTTGTAGGATTTTCCATTCAAGTCATTAGTGTTTCCACACCAGGCTGTGATGAAGTCAGTCAATATACTCTCCATTACTCATCGATAGAAGTTTGTCAAAAGTTTGGATGTCATATCAAATCTTCTCAACCATCCAAGGAGGTAAGGGTGCTGTTCTGCTTTCTTCATAATTGCCCTTGTGTACTGGACCCAGGACAGATCCTCCAAAATAACACCAATGCATTAAATGGTGGACCCTCTCCACCTCTGATCCCCTGATGAGGACTGGCTCATGGATCTCTGGTTTCCTTCTCTTGAAGTCAATAATCAGCAGAGGTATTTTTGCAAACTGTTGAACTTTCCATGAAACCACACCATGAGCAGCAATTACATGCACTAAGGTGGAAGAGAGGGTGTGAGTTGTTGGAAAGACTGTGTGGGTCCCACAGTGGTGGAAGGGAAAAAGCGAGAGTGCATGTGATGCACCTCGTGTAGTTACACTGGGAGGTGCTGGGGCAAGCAGAGTGAACCACAAGTCACAGAGGGAACACTTTATTCACAGAGTTGAAAGGGAAATTGAATGTGCACCTGGTAATAGCATCATGTTGAAAATGAGGAGGATCTATTGCGTATGATGTTGGGGTTCAAAGTAAGAACAAAGGGAACCCCATTCTAGCTATACAGATGCTGCTAGACCAATTGTGTATTTCCAGCTTTTATTTTAGTTTTCCTGTCACTGCTCTGTTTGTAATCACAGTTCCAATTCTGATTTTGTTTCTCCTTCTCTCTGTCTCTCTCTATCTTTCTCTGTTTCTCTATGTCTCATTCTCTGCCTCTCGCTTTCTATCTATCTGTCTCTGTTTCTCCCTCCTACTTTCTCTCTCTCTGTCTCTCTCTCTCACTCTCTCTCTCTCTCTCTCTCGCTCTCTCACTGTCTCTCTCTCTCTCTCTCACTGTCTCTCTCTCTCTCTCTCTCTCTCTCTCTCTCTCTCTCTCTCTCTCTCTCTCTCTCTCTTTCTCTCTCTCTCTCTATCTATTTATCTATCTATCTCCCTTTCAGTTTCTCTGTCTCTCCTTGATGCACCATCAATAACTCACTCTGAGACGTGAAGGCAAGATATCGGCTTTTATTGACTGGAAGAAGGAACAAGCAGTGAGTGACCACCATGCTACATCCTGGAGACTGAGGGCAGGGCTCAGGCCTCGATCGCCTTTATACCGGGGTCGGTGGAGCCACAGGAGCAGTCAGCAGGGGGTGTGTCCAGACAGGTATATGTAGTTCACCACACTCCTTCTCTGTTCTTTTCCTTTAGATAGATCAGTTGGGATTAAGAGGTGGATATTGGAAAAAGTTGCCCGAGGAAATGGTTGAAGCAGGAATAATAACAAAGTTCTAAATTCAAAGTGCAAACTAAATGTATTATTGAAGTACATACTGTATATGTCACCATATACAACCCTGAGATTCATTTTCAGTAAAATATGGATAGGAAAGGTTTAGGGCAGGAGTTCCCAACCATTCCATATAACCATATAACAATTACAGCACGGAAACAGGCCATCTCGGCCCTTCTAGTCCATGCTGAACGCTTACTCTCACCTAATCCCACTGACCCACACTCAGCCCATAACCCTCCATTCCTTTCCTGTCCATATACCTATCTATATATACCATATACCTACCTATATGTCATGGACCAATACTATTAAGCAAAGGGTCCATGGACCCCAGCTTGGGAACCCCTAACTTAGAGGAAGATGAGCCATACGCTGGTAAATGGTGGGCATCTTGGTCAGCATGCTATATGACTATGACTCGAAGAAGCCTTACCCCTCTCTTAGCTACCACTTGCATTTGTTGTTCAATCCCATTTGCTCTCTGCTCCTTTTCTGACATTGTCACTAATCTCTTCCTCATATCTGAACCTGTTTAATTCTTGCTTTTCCAAGTTCTGATAATAGGTCATAGGAAAAGTTGTTCCCATTGTTCAGGGGTCAAGAACAGGAGACAGGGATTGTCAAAAGCGACATGAGAGATGTTACTTTTGCAGAACAAGGGTGAGGACCTGGAACGCACTGTTGGGGAGTAGTGCAGAGAGATTCATCTGTTGCTTTGAGAGAGCTGCTTGAGTACTGAAAGGAAGAAAGTTGCAGGACTGTGTGGAGACATGGGATGAGAGGGTGCTGTTGGTTCACTCTTCTACATACCTCAGCAGATTAAATGGCCTCCTTTCTGAGGCTGTGACTTTCCCTGATTCAACGTTGCTTAGCTGAAACATTGGATGTTACTCCTCACAAAGATACTTGGTATTCCATTTTGTTCTGAATTTCTGTTTAATTTCTGATTTGCATCATTTGCAGATGTTACTTTTCCATAAGACCATAAGATATAGGAGCAGAATGAGGTCATTTGGCCCATTGAATCTGCTCTGCCGTTTCATCATAACTGATCCACTTCCCCTTTCCCTGTCAGCCCCAATCTCTGCCTTCTCCCCAAATCCTTTTCAGAGAAGATTCTCTCTGTGCCTATTGACCATCCCCAGCTTCACTCCAAGTTTCCTTTACTGCGATGATTTTATTCCCAGTTTGTTTTCTGTCTGACCTGGAGAGGCTGCGGGTTATTTCCAGGGGACCCGTTATCCTCCTGAGAGACAAGTCTCTCTGCATCTGAACATCTGGTGAGAATGGCCTCACTGGTGGACTAAAAAGCCCAGGAACTAAAAGACTAAAGAGATGATGTGGACTATAGGAAGTTACAGGCTGACCACCCCTCACTGCATATAAATAGCTCCACCAGAGAGGATTAGGAGCACCAAGTGTTTGGGAGTGCACATAACAGACAATCTCAACTACTCCATCAAAAACACCTCTTTAGTCAAGAAGGGACAGCAGCAAATCTACCTCCTGAGGAGACTGAGGCAAGCTGTGCCCCCCAACTCCCAGACCCATTCTAACCAATTTTTACAGGGGTAACATTGAGAATGTCCTGACCAGCTGCATCACTGTCTTGGACAGGAATTGTACCGCAAGATCCTACAAAGGATTGTGAGGACTGCTGAGAGGGTGATCGGGGTCTTTCTTCCACCCATCTGAGATATTTACCTGGAGAACTGCATACGCACAGCTCTTAGCATCGTCAATGATCCCTCCCTTCTGTCCAACAATCTCTTTGATCTCCTCCCATCCGGCAGGAGGTACTGTAGCATTTGGACAAGGACCATCAGGATGGGAAACAGCCTCTTTCCTGAAGCCATGAGACTACTGAACTCACTGCCACCACCCATGTATCATCTCGTATGAAGGGCCAATAGTGCTATACTGTTTGCTTTCTAACATGATATAAATGTGGCTTATTATTTGCTAACTTATTTGTGGTAATATTACTTTGTGTTGTGTGTGAGTTATAAGTACTGTGCAGTGAACTTTGGTCTGGAGGAACATTGTTTCATTTGACTGTATACATGTGTACTGTTGAAATGATTTTTAAAAGCCTGAACTTGAACTTGAACAGGCAGCTTGCTCAGATGTTGGGAGGAGCAGCACAGGAGCTTGGGACTGGGCAACAGACCCATTGTTAATTACGAACAAGAGAAGATCTGCAGATGCTCGAAATCCAAGTGACACACACACAAAATGCTGGAGGAACTCAACAAGCCAGGCAGCATCTTTGGAAAAGATTTAAGGCGTTTAAGGCCGAGACACTTCATCAGAACGGGAGGAAAAAAAGATGAGAGGTCAGAGTAAGAAGGTGGGGGAGGGGAGGAGGAAGTACAAGACAATAGGTGATACGTGAAATTGGGGGGAGGGGGTGAAGTAAAGGGTTGGGAAGTTGACTGGTGAAAGAGATAAAGGCCTGCTGAGTTATTCTGCAATTTGTGTGTGTTGCATTGTTAATTACTGTCCAAAACACATTAAATGTGGCATTCGTTTAGAACACAGGATCAGGACCAAACCAGTCAACAGACCTGCTGAGAACATAAGAGAAGACTAACTGGTCCATGAAGACTGCTCTGTCATTCTCCAAGATCCTACACCATAAGTAACCTATTGCTGTCTCTCCCAAAACCCAACTCCAATCCACTCATCTCAATCTTGAATTGTCACAATGACCATAACTTTTTAGGACAGAGTTGCAAATTTGTATTACCCTCTATGAGAAATATTTTCCTGATTTAACCTTTGAAATATTCAGTTATAATTTTAAGATTATGGTATTATGATTATACTTCCCTCCTTAATTGCCTGGAAGTTGGATTGCTCCTAACGGGGGGGAGCTAATCCTTCACTGTATGGTTAATCCTGACAATGCCATTCAGACACCAGATTCATCATCGTCTCTGTGCAAATGTGAACGCACATTTCCTGATAATGACAACATCAATTCCTGTGATAACTGACACAAGGGATTCCAGCTGAATCAGAGTCTTCTGTCTGAAATTAAACATTGACAAGAGAGGGACTGTGGTCCTGTTCCTCCTTGTGGAGGAGTTTGAGCAAAGGAAACAGGTCCCCTGCATAGGGATTGCAGATCAGACAAACTGGTGGTTTATTAGTGTCACATGTGCTGGAATACAGTGAAAATCTTTTGTTTGTTGGCCATCCAGATCGGTCATTCCATGGTAGAGTGGTGGTTATCACAATGCTATAACACCTTGGGATGTCAGGGTTTGGAGTTCATTTCCGATGTCATCTGTAAGGAGTTTGTACGTCCTCCCCATGGAATACATGGAATTCCTTTGGGGTCTCCGGGTTCCTCCCACAGTCCAGAGACATATTGGTTAGTAGGCTAGTTGATCAGTGGTGATTGGTCATTGTAAATTGTCCTGCGTTTAGGCTAGGGTTAAATCAGGGGTAGTTGGGGGGGGCATAGCTGGGTGGTGCAGTTCGAAAGACAAGAAGGGCCTATTCTGCACTGTAGCTCCAAATAAATAAATACATACATAAGGGTGGGCATAGAGAGACATTGGAACAGGTGTGATGTGACCAGCTCAACTTGTCCCAGGAAGTACTGCTGAACTGGTCAGTCAGGAGAGACTGATGTGACTACAAGCAGGTAGCCTTGGGACATCCCAGTGGAGGTGTAGGAGGGGCCATCAGGTATTACATTCCATAGATGAGTGCAGAGATTATCCAGTAAAGGAGCATATTTACCACAGTATCAGGGACATTCAAGGTGGGGCAATGTGTCACAATGTGCACAGGCGATATTGGAATCCAAGAACAGAGGAAAGACAGTCCCTAACCCAAGTGCAGAGACAGCAACAAGAGTTTATTCATAATAATTCCAAAAGCATATTGGTGGCTCTGCTGAGTGACACCGTAAGAAGTAACATTCTCGAAACTAGAACTCAGCGATTAGCGCTAACTGGGCGTTCGCTTAAATAATACAATTAACACAGAATCCCTAAGTCTATTGAAGTAAATTTAACAAGTTTAAACAGAAAGTACCTGGAGACTGCACTACAAAGAATGAGTCACTTGAGAAAAACATAAGAAACTCTAGATGATGGACCAATTCAGGTGCTCTAAAAATCTTGGAGCCCAATACTCTCCAGCACAGGGCCGAAGAGCTCCTTACACAATGAAGATAATTGCAGTGGTAAAGAGTACGTGTAAAGTTCAGAGGATGGACCATTCTCTGCAGCTTCCAGCCTAAGGTCTGAATGCTGTACTACCTATCTGGTACCAAGGTTAAGAACATCTCCTTGGAACAGGAAAGGAATCTGGAGAAGTAATGAAATAACCAGTCACTCTGGGCTGTGTGAGAACAAAGGGCTAAGGAAGAGGCTCTGCTGAAGGAACATAAATAACAAGTGTTTAAATTATAAAGCTGTAAGACAATAGTAGTAATCTCTGGATGACATCCAAGGCACATGTAAATTGGCATTGGGTCAACAAGGCTAGAATGTGTGGCTCAAAGATTGCAGAGGAGAAAATGGGCTTCAGTTCATAGCAATGCACACAAAATGATGGAGGAACTCAGCAGGCCAAGCAGCATCCATGGAAAAGAGCATAAGCTGACATTTTGGGCGAGACCCTTCAACAGGACCTGATGAAGGGTTTCGGCCCGAAACGTTGACTGTACTCTTTTCCATAGGTGCTGCCTGGCCTGCTGAGTCCCTCCAGCATTTTGCATGTCTTGCTTGGATTTCCAGCAACTGAAGATTTTCTCGTGTTCAATTCATAGGGAACAGGCAACATTACTGGAGAAGATTGGTGGGGTAGGACAGGCTGAGGCATGACATAGTAAATTAAATGTTGGGCTATAGGTAAGGCTCAGATATTGGTGAGGGGTCATTATGAGTTCTGGTAGGGGAGAAGTTATGAAGTTTAAGGAAAGGACAAGAAAATATTATGTGACAACAAAAGGAGTAATGGTGATTCAATACAGATGGAACAGAAGCATATACCGTACCTTCAATGAAAGTTAGAACTGATGGAAACTGAAGGTTTTTAATCTGAGTGCATGTAGTACTTACACTCAGTGGCTACTTTACTAGGTACACCTGTACACTTGCTCATTCATTCAAATATCGAATTGGCCAATCATGTGGCAACAACTCAATGTATAAAAGCATGCAGACACAGTCAAGAGGTTCAGTTGTAATTCAGACCAATCATCTGAATGGGCAAGAAATATGAAAGTTACTGACTGTAAAATGATTGCTGGTGCCTGATGGGGTGGTTTGAGTATCTCAGAAATGGCTGATCTCCTGGGATTTTCATGTACAACAGTCTCTAGTGTTTACAGGGATTGGTGCAAAAAACAAAACCACCCAGTGAGTGTCAGTTCTGTGGATGACAAAGCCTCGTTAATGAGAGAGGTCAGAGGAGAATGGCCAGACTGGTTCAAGCTGACAGGATGGCAAAAGAAACTCAAATAAATGTGCATTTAGAACAGTGGTGTGCAGGAGAGCATTTCTGAATGCTCAACACATCAAACCTTCAAGTGGATGGGACACAGCAGCAGAGGGCCATAAACATACACTCAGCGGCTACAAGAGGTACCGAGTGTATGTTCCCTATAAGCCAGCCATCCTATCAGGAGAAGTTGAAGGTAAATAAGATCAAATAGAAACAAAAATCCATATTCTCTGATTCTACAATAATATTGCCACAAAAAAACACAAACCCAGGAGATAGGCAAATTTTAGAATTCAAGGCAGGAAGATTGAGATATTGATGAGGAGAGGGAAGTAGAATACAAATGAAGTTGGGTATGGAACATAAAAGCAGAATGTAAGAGCCTCTACAAATATCAAAGAAAGAACAAGATGAACAAAATTAGTGTGGATCCTCTACAAACTGAGACAGGAGAAGTGATAATGGAGAATAAGGAAATTTTTAATCTGTTTTTGAGGAGGGAGATATGGAAAACCTCCTGGAAGTAAAATAATAGTAATTCACATCAAGAGAATGTGGGGCTCAAAGAAATTAATCCTGACAAAATAGCACCGAGGCCTGCACTCCAAAGTTTGTAAATGTCAAATGTGCAGCTTTGGGGAACCCAAGTTAAAACAAATTCTTGATCTCCCATTCCACCTCATCAAGGCCCTCCTTATTTGTCCACCTGTCTCAAACTTTCTGTCCAGCTGCGACATTATATTCTGCATTATTTTAATACCTCGATATACTTATGTCTGGCATGATCTGTGTGAATGGCACACAAACAAAAGTGCATCACTGTTATCTCAGATTTTTTGCGGTAGTCCTTCGGATTGGAAGAAGACACGCTGAAGTGCAGTTCATCTGTGAACAGGGAGGTGGCTCTGCAGTCCCAGTCTGGAAGCACAATGGGGGCACTGGAAGTCCATTGTTACGGCTGCTGTTCTGTGATGCCGCTCACTGTTTTCCATCAGTTTTTGGCAGCACCTGTCTTCAAAACTGGTGTAGGCATCATAGCACAGGGCTCGCCAGCGGGTTCTGTCAGCAGCCGCAGCTTCTAGTTCCCTTGGCTGGATGTCACAGTAGCATAGGGTTTCCTTCACGGTATCTTTGTAGCACTTGCGTGGACGACCTTGAGGTTCCTTTTCAGTCTCCAGTTCACCATGGAGCAGCTGGTGAGGCATACGGTGGTCGTCCATTCTGATAACGTGTCCCACCCACCACATCTGGGCTCTGCTGATCAGGGACTTAATGCTGGTGGACTCCGTGTGATCCAAGACCTCCAGGTTGGAGACACGGTCTTGCCAACAAATGCCAAGGATGGAATGGAGGGCATGCATGTGAAATTTATCCAGCTGTTTGATGTGTCGTCGGTACAGAGGTCAGGTCTCACATCCATATAGGAGAGAAGGGATGACCACAGCTCTGTAGACTTTCAGCTTTGCGGAGATGCGGACGTTGTGTTGATTGAGCACTCTGGTACGCAGTCTCCCCAGAGCCTGGCTGACCTTGCTGATCCTGGAGTCAATTTCTTTGTCCAAAGACCCATCACTGAGATGATGCTTCCCAAGTATTTGAAGCTGTTTGCATTTGTCAGCTGGGTGTCGTCAACAGTGAATTTGGGTTCTATGGGGTTGGTGTTTGGCACGGGCTGGTGAAGTACTTCAGTCTTGTTCAGGCTGATAGTCAGGCCAAAGAGCATAGCAGTGTCTGAGAATTTGTTCAGCATCAACTGTAGATCACTGTCTTTGTGTGCCAGGAACGCACAGTCATCAGCAAAAAGGATTTCTTGAATGACTGTATGGAGGCACTTCGTCCGTACATTCAAGTGGCAAAGGTCAAAGAGAGGGCGGTCCAATCGGAACCTGATGTACACTCCCTCCTTCAGAGCTTGGACAGCACATGACCACATGCAAGTGAGGAACAGATTGAACAGGACTGGGGCGAGTACACAGCCCTGCTTCACCCCATTGGAAATGGCAAATGCAGCTGACGTATCACCACTGCAAAGGGCCTGTCTTGTCGCTCTGTCGTGGAGCAGCTGAATCATCTTCACGAATTTCCTCGGGCATCCGTAATGTCTCAGGATGATCCAGAGAGCCTCCCTGTTTACAGTGTCAAATGTCAGGTCAACGAAGACAGAGACATCCTTATTCTGCTCGATGTACTTCTCCTGTACTTGCCTCATGGCAAATATCATGTCTACTGTACTCCGTTCTGACCAAAAGCCACACTGCACCTCTGGGAGGTTCCTTTCCGAGACAGTGACAAGTCTGTTCAGGAGAATGCGGGCAAAAATCTTGCCTGCGATTGTCGGCACTGAGATACCCCTGTAGTTTCCGCAGTCTGATTTGCTTCCCTTGTTTTTGTAGAGAGCTACGATGAGGGCATCGCAGAAGTCATCAGGCATCTCCTCTGTGATCCAGATGTCTTCCAGGATGTCTTGGAATGCCTGTAAGGCGTTTGGACCTAATGCTTTGTAGATCTCAGCAGGAATGCCATCCTGACCTGTTGCTTCATTTGAGTTCATCTGCGAGATCACTTTCTTGATCTCATCAGTAGAGGGTGGCAGGGCTAGGTCATCCAGGACTGGCTGCTGAGGATCTGCTGTGCATGCCCTATTGAGTAGGTTGGAAAAGTGTTCAGCCCAGTGGTTTTTCAGTCCTTCCTGGTCTTTGATCAGGCTCGACCCATCCAATGACAGCAAGGGGGAGCATCCTGATTTAGAAGGACCATAAACTGACTTTATGGCGCTGAAGAATTCTCTGGTGGCATTCATTTTCTGCATAACGTTCCACCTGCTCAGCCTTTCTCTGCCACCACTCGTCCTGCATTCTCGCAGTTCCGCCTGTACTTTGGACTGCAGGTGTTTAAATTTATCTGTCTTTGAGACAGATGACGAGTCATTCTGCCTGTCTGATTAAGCCTTGTTCTTGGCCCGAATGGCTGCTGAAATGGTCTCGTGGTTTTCATCAAACCAGTCTTGATGCAGGCGGGTTTTCAGTCCGAGTACAGTTGATGTAGTCAGCGTGATGACATCTTTGAACTGCGTCCACTTTTCAAAACAGGTTCCCACAAGCGGTGAATTGCCGGAGAGTTTTTCATTAAGTACATCTTGAAAACATTGGACTTGACCCGGGTCTTGCCATCAGCCAATGTTGAATGCCCCTCGGACAGTCTTTGGCTGCTTATGATGCAAAGGACCTATGTTCAGGTTGAGGACTGACCGAACCCGCCTGTGACCTGGCACACAAACAAAAGTGCATCACTGTACCTCAGTACACATGACAATAATAAACCAATACCAATACTCAAGGCTCCAAGCTGCTCTTGTTTCTTTGTGGGATATAATGGATGCACTTGTTATCACCTTTCAAAATGGCATAGATCCCAGAATGGTTCAAGCAGGCTGGAATACAATAAGTGTAATCCCGTGGTTTTTTCCTTTGGGAGGACTAAGTGAGAAAAGGGTGAAATATTCACCAGTTGTTCTGACATCAGCAGTTGGGGAAATGACGGAATATATAATTAAGTGAAAACAAGGCACTTAAATTAAAAAATAGGATAGGGCAGAGTCAACCCAGATTTATGAAAGTGTAATCATATTTGACAAACCTGTCTGAGGTTTTAAGGTTGTAATTAATAATGTGGATAAGGAGAAAACCAACAAACACAGAACATGTTATAGCACTGGAACAGACCTTTCATTGAAAGCTAATGCCACCTAATCCCTGCTGCCTGCACATGGTTTGTATCCCTTCATTCTCTGCATATTCATGTACCTATCTAAGAGCCTCTTAAATACCTCTATCCTATCCGCCTGCATTGCCACCCCTGGCAGTCTATTCCAGGCAATCAGCACCCTCTGTGTAAAAAACTTACCCCTCAGACTTCCTTTTTGACCCTAGAAAAAAAATACCAGTTGTCTACTCTATCTATGCTGCTCATAATTTTATCAAATTCCATCACATCTCCTCGCAGGGGCTCCTGAGAAAACTACACTACTTTATCCTGCTGCATTCCAGCATCTGTAGAATTTCTTGTGTTTACTGGTTTATCCAACCCTTCCTTATAGTAATGGAGACACAAGGGACTACAGATGCCGGAATGTGGACCAACCAACAATCTGCAGGGTAAACAAGGTGGGCAGAGCAGCATGAGACAATAAAATGTCAGAAATTCCTTTCCTCCCACGGATGCTACTCAACAAATGAGTTCTTCCAGCAGTTTGTATGTTATTTATCCTTATTATGTGTGCAGTTCTGGGCTCCTTATTTTAGAAAGGATATACTGAAATTGGAGAGGGTTCAGAGAAGGTTCACGAGAATGATTCCAGGAATGAAAGGGTTACCGTATGAGGAATGCCTGGCAGCTGTTGGGCTGCATTCCCTGGAGATCAGGAGTATGAGGGGGTAATCTCATTGAAACATTTCAAATGTTAAAAGGCCTGAACAGATTAGATATGGCAAAGTTATTTCCCATGGTAGGGGAGTCTTGGACAAGAGAAAATGACTTCAGGATTGAAGGACGTCCATTTAGAACTGAGATGCGGAGAAATTATTTTAGTCAGAGGGTGGTAAAGCTGCGGAATTTGTTGCCATGAGTGGCTGTGGAGGCCAAGTCATTGGGTGTATTTAAGGCAGAGACAAATAGGTTCTTGATTAGCCAGGGTATCAAAGGGTATGGGGTGAAGGCAGGGGAGTGGGGATGACTGGAAGAATTGGATCAGCCCATGATGTAATGGCGGAGCAGACTTGATGGGCTGAATGGCCCACTTCCACTCCTATATCTAGTTCTCTTATAGCGTATGCTCTCTGGTCCAACAGCATCCTGATAAACCTCTTCTGCATGCTCTCCATAGCCATTACATCCTTCCTATAATGGGATGAGCCGAACTGAAAGTGATACTCCAGATGTGGGTGGCTGGGTGGAGATACATCACTACCAAAGGCACTCCTTCCCTCCACTAGCCTGCAGGTAACCCTTGGGCAAGGTGCAGAACCTCCTTATTCCCCGGATCAGGGTCACATGAAGCCATGGGAGCAGGTGGTGCATATCACAAGTCCTGGTTAAGTGAGCACTGACACAAGGCAGACAATCTCTGAGGAGTATTGATAATTGCTGGTGTCACCCATCTGGTAAAGCTGCTGCCCAGAAGAAGGAAATGGGAAACCACTTACATAGAAAAATTTGCCAAGAACAATCATGGTTATGGAAAGACCATGATCGACCACATAATGCAAAAATGGCTCAAAGTGAACAAACAAACTCCACATGTGGCCTAACCAAGAGCATTGTAAATCTGCAATATAACAATAATGTAATGTATTTATTCATCCAGGTGGTCTTTAATAAAATGTCACTTGAGAGCACTCAATATACTGGCATGGGTGAGCATCGGTTCATTGGGAAATGGGCCAGTGGGAAGTGGTGGATAAAGAAGTGCCACACAAGTTGGTGCTGAGGCCACAACTGTTCATAATCCACCTGAATAATTTGTGTTAAGAGGTTTGCTAATGATACCTTGTTAAGTTACAGAAAAAGGTTGAACAAGTTAGGTCTTTATTCTTTGGAGCATACAATGTTGATAGAGGGACTTGATAGAGGTACTTAAAATTATGAGGGGGATAGATAGAGTTGATGTGGATAGGCTTTTTCCATTGAGAGTAGGGGAGATTCAAACAAGAGGACATGAGTTGAGAGTTAAGGGGCATAAGTTTAGGGATAACACGAGGGGGAACTTCTTTACTCAGAGAGTGGTAGCTGTGTGGAACAAGCTTCCAGTAGAAGTGGTAGAGGCAGGTTCAATTTTGTCATTTTAAAAAAATGGTATAGGTACCTGGACAGGAAAGGAATGGAGTGTTATGGGCTGAGTGCAGGTAGGTGGGACTAGGTGAGAGTAAGTGTTCAGCATGGACTAGAAGGGCTGAGATGACCTGTTTCCGTGCTGTAATTGTTATATGGTTATATGTTATATGTGGAAGTTTAGCAGTGAGGAAGGCACAGAGAACCTTCAGGAGGATATGGTCAGGCTAAGTGAAAGAGCATTAACTGATGGAACATAGTGTGCAAGAATGAAAGTAGAAAGGTGGGGTGAAAGTTCAGCAATTGAATAGGAAGGCAATCAACATATTGGTTTTTATTGCAAGTGCGTTTGTGAAGAAAGAAGATAAGCAGTTTTCCAAATACATGGAAATCAGATGAGTCAATATCATGAGTATACGATCTCACCTCTCTAAGAAAGGGGATACTTGTGAAAGAGGGAGTGCAGGGGAACGTCTCCCGATTGATCTCTGGGTTAGCAGCTTTGTTATGTGAGGACAGATTAAGCCTACTAGATCTGTATACTCTTAAGTTTACCAGGGTGACGGGTGATCTCATTGAAACCTACAAAATCCTTGTGTGGCTCAACAGAAGAGGTGCAGATCCAATGCTTCTCCTGCACTGAGGGTCTAAAGTTTGGGACTGAACTGCCGCTCTCTAATAATGGGTAGGTTGCTGAGGATGGAAAGAACCAGATTGCTCACATGGAGGGAGTAACTTTGGAACTTTCTACCCAAGAAGCTTAAGAGGCTCAGCCACTGAATTCATTGGATACAGTGTTTATTTGAATTTTAAATATTTTGGGAATCATAGGATATAAACTTGTCACAGTAGATTGCATTGAGATAAGAGACAGAATCTTATCACTGGCCCAGCAGGTGAAAGGAGCGGAATGGCATCACCCAGTTTCTTTCTTTGTTCTCATGTTATAACTCCCCAGGACAGCTCTCATCTCCAAGACTCCGTCCTTCAAAGAGAAGGCTGAGGGGCGAGGTGTTAGAGGTATGGAAAACCATGAGTGGTCTAGACAGAGTGAGCAGGGTGCGACTGTTCCCAGTGGTGGAGAGGTTGGAGACTGGAGTGAAAGGTGTAAAATAAAGGAGATGAGAATGAATAAACACTTGGTAACTTTTAATGCAGCATCTCGAGCATACTGCATGCAGCTGTAGCATGTCCACTGGGGCTTTCAGGAGAAAACTTTCACAAGACTAAAGAGAAAAGGCCAAGGTTTGGAAATGTTGTGATGCCCTGGTTCTGAGCTGGCTCAGCAATAGGGGCTGAATAGTCTCCTTCAGTGCTGTAATTATTCTAATTTCATGATTCTGGTTTGCAAAGGCAAAATACTGCAGTTGCAGGAAAACTGAGTGTCATATGCTTTGTGGGTCTGTGCACCTGTGTTTGTTAATCATTGTCATATCTAGAGTCGTTAAGCCCTTGTGCTTTCTGTTTGATCTTGTCAAGTTTATTTTGACTGGCATGGGTTTTCCACGTACTGTGATCATATAAAGTGGACCGCTGGTTAGCACTTATTGTGTGTTCCTTGTATTTGGAGAATGATTCATCTCCCGGTGTCACTTGGTCGAACCAGCAATGGTCTGATGGAATTCCGATCAATAAACTCTTGTTTCCATCTCTACATGGGAGTCTGTTGTTCCTCCCAACCTGGTTTCAGTCATCTGTCAGCACACACCATGACAGGAGGAACCTGCCGTAAATGGACCCAGCGGAGGTTCAACAGCAGCTTAGGCTTCAGTTGGCTGAAGGTGCAAGTGCCTATTCTGAGTTTCCTGAGGCTACGTTCTGAGTTTCTCAAGTCCACATCCCAGTCTATGTTCTGAGCTTCTCTAGCCTATGTTCAAGGCTTTCGAGGTTTCCTGGGTTTCCCATTAAACCACATTTCCAAGTACTATTCCAGGATTCTGAGGACTATTCAAAGTTTCTGAGTTATATATAATGTTCTCAAGTTTACCAATTCTGTCTCAAGACATCTGGTCTTTCTCTAATTTACCATCCTCACCGTCTCAAGAACATCTGGTCTCGCTAGAGTTTACGAGCCTTGTCTTGAAAGCATCTTGACTGTCTCAAGTTTACCAGCCCTGTCTCGAGAGCATCAGGTTTGTCTCTAGTTTACCAGACCTGCCTATCTCAAGAGCATCTTGCCTGTCTCAATTTTACCAGCCCTATCCCGAGAGCATCAAGTCTGTTTTGAGTTTCCCAGTGCTCCCTAGGCTTCAGGTGCTGGCCTTAGGGAAAGAGGTGCTGTCATAAGTTCTGCCGGCCCTGTGCATCTATATTTGTTAATTGTTGGCTTATCTGGAGTCATTAAGCCCTTGTGTTTTCTGTTTAATTTTGTCAAGTTTATTTTGATTGGCATGGGCTTTCTGTGTATTGTGTTTATTTAAAGGGTCTTCCTATCAGTGTTTATCATGGGTTCCTTGTGTTTTAAGAATGATTCATCTTGCAGTGTCGCTCAGTCGAGCTACCGATGTTCTTTTGGAGTTCCTATAAATAAACTTGCGTTTCTGTCTCTAAGTGGGAGTCTGTTGTTCTTCCGCACCTTGGTTCAATTATCTGTCAGCGCAGTCTGTGACACTGAGAACCAGCAAATGGTGGCAACACTCAGCAGGTCAGCCAGCGTCTGGGGAGAAAGAAAAGCAGAGTTAATGTTCAGAGCAAAGTTAGAGATAATATGTTGAAGAGAAGGTGGGAAGGGAATGAAAGGGATGGTTTGTGATAGGATGGAGATTGAATGTGGGGTGTGACTGACAGATCAGTGATGGTGAGAAAAGCTGGGTAATAACAAAACATTAAATGGGGGCTGGGGGTGCAAGTAGGAGGGTCTAAATGGAATGTGTAAAGGAGGAGAAAGAGGGTATATAAATGAATGGTGGAAATCATAGAAAAAGATGACAGCACAGTGGCAAGTTTGTAAAGCTGCTGCCTCACAACCTGTGTTCAATCCTGATCTTCTGGTGATGTCTGTGTGGAGTTTGCATGCTCTCTTTGTAACCATGTGAGTTTCAGCTGGGTGTTCTGGTTTCATCCCACATGGCAAAGATGTACAGATTGATGAATTGGCTGCTGTAGGTTACTCCTAGTGTGTTGGGAATTGGGGTGAGGTACAGGAATATGAGGATAATACAATGGGATTAGTACCGGATTAATGTAAATTGGAGGTGGGTGGTTGGCACAGACCCAGTGAGTCAAAGGTCCTGTTACCATGCTGCACAATCCCAAGGCTCTATGACAGGGGTGGGCAAACTTTTTGACTTGTGGGCCACAAAGGGTTCTAAAATTTGACAGGGGGGCCGGACCAGGAGCAGATGGATGGAGTGTTTTGGTAATACACCTCATAAGAGAAAATAAAATATCATGAGATATGTAGAAAACATGTGCTTTAATTTCAATTGAAAATGAACAAACGCATTACAACAAAATATCTGTCTTTGAAGTCCCATGGTATTTAGCTATTTATTGAAATGACTTTTAAAACACTGAAAATTAAATGAATAAAATACAGCTTTTTTTAATAGTAACAGTTATTATTTTAAAGCATTGAAAATTCTGTTATCCTTCAAGATATTATCATTATCACTCTCCTCCTGACTGTCTTTATTTCAAAAACGGTAGGAGATGCAGGTCTACTTGTCCTGCTCCTTCTTATTCAATTGTCCCCTGTGCCAAAACTCAACAAACGACCAGCACAAGGACAGAACAGTGACAGCGCGCCAGTATGTGGAGCGCGTTATTTTATCTGGAGCGCATTTTTTATTTTGAGAATGTATGTGCACCTGCGCACTACTCATGTCCATCACTTAACAGAAATGATATGTAACATGTAAGGCTTATTGAAAAAAATATTTTCAAATGCATTTTTTACATAACACAACATTTCAGTGGGAACAGTGTTGTTGGTCTCCCTTTTTAGCCAGCGCATCAAAGTCTGGATTTAGTTTTGTTGTGGCGATTCCCAGGATGGATCTGAGGTGTTGGTCAGTTAACTTGGATCTGTGGCTGGCTTTGTTGATGTTCATGACGCTGAACGCCTGTTCACACAAATAGGTCGAGCCGAACAAAGAGTAAAGCGCAAATGTGGAGTAATACACTGCACCTCAACAAAGGTCAATGTATATAGAGTGCATCATCTATTGGGAAAATGCCAGAATTGCGGGGAAAAAACGTTAACAAGGTTTATTAATATAATTTCATCAAGTTCTGCGGGCCGGATTAAAAAGCTTAACGGGCCGCATATGGCCCCCGGGCCGTAGTTTGCCCATGCCTGCTCTATGAAGTATTGAATTCCATCTGCGGAGAATTAATCTCACAGGTTGAAATCCTTACATCAAAATAGGCCAGCTCTGATACAAACTGAAAAGGCTCGGTACCTGGAATCGGTGAATTCAGTGTCCATTTCCGGAGGTTCTGACATGGCCAGTTGGAAGATAAGGAGATGCTCCTTGGGATTACTTTAGGCATTGTCAAAGCAATGAGCTGGCCAAAGACAAAGACAACAGAAGGAATGGGATGGCAATTGGAAGCTCAGGGCCATCCCTAAAGATGACACACAGATGACCATTCAGTTCACTTCTCACTTTCGCTGATCCATTCCACAGCACAAGCTGCACCACAGGAGATCTTGACAATGATCCTGACTCTTTAATGTCATTCACTCCAGCTCTGCTAACACCACCAGACGCATATTCCCTATGAGTCAAGCTCTGAGCAAGAGTAATCTGCCCTTCACAGCTCCAGTGGGTGGCAGTTTACAGCAAAAACCCTGTTGTCAGGATGAAGTGTTGTTCTTGGGTAATATCAGGGACAGAACCCTGGAAGGAGAACTGAGAGCAAACCCCAGTGAGCAGTTTCACCTTAGAGGCAGAACATGAGGCTTCCACATCCAGCATGTGCTGTTGGCTCAAATGTATGGCCAGGATCTTAACTTGAGGTACATGGAACTTAGGAAAATAGAGGGCTATGTGGTAGGGAAATTCTAGGCAGCTTTTAAGAGTAGGTTACATGTTAGGCACAACATTGTGGGCCGAAGGACCTGTAATGCGCTGTAAATTTCTATGTTCTATGTTGAGTTCAAATATACGCATCACCAAAGTTATGTACAGCTTCAGTGAGAAACAGTAGCTGGGCTTAAGGATGCACCATTGGATTGGGAGTAGAGACTGAGACAGGGCAAACACAATTGCATTAGCCTTCCCAACCTTTAGCTGGATCAAATTTCTGTTCTGCACCAGATACTCAGCAGGTTGCCTGACAACATTGATTCTGTAGAACAGTATGGAGGAGGCTGTGAGATCGGGTTGGGTTTCATTAGTGTGCAGATGAAACTTGTGGTATGTTTTCAGATGACGTTGACCAGGAGCTTTCTGTGGATTAGAAATAGATTGCAATCGATCCCTGGGGGACACTGCAGGTAACAGTGCAGGAGCAAGAAGAGAAGAAATCACAGGAAAGTCCTTAGCCATGAGTGAATGGACAAAATAGAACAAAGCCCAGTGGGTCTCACCCACACCCAACTGATGCAAAGAGACATCAGAAGAGAACAAACACTGTCACAAGCACAGTAGGCAGCTCAGGAAGACTGAAAAGAGAGTGACTGATGTTGGTACAGCCACAAGGGAGCCATTGATGGCAATGTCTCTTTTCTCGGCCATTTGTTATAACCTTGTCCAACCATGTCCCCTTGTTGCAATTACACCTGCATGGGTTTTATCTACCAGTTTATCTAATGGGACCTTCTCGTGGAATCACCGTCTCTGCAAGTAACTGCAGTCACTTTGTGGAATCACCAACTCCCCATGTAACTGCATTCTCTTTGTGAAATCACTGCCTATTTGCACTACAATGGTCCCCTTGCCACAGCAGTATCATCATCCAGTCTCATCGTCCTTGGCCAGCTGATCCCTTCTTCCAGTTGCAGGCTTCTTCTGCAGTCATTATCTCCTCATCCAACCAGCTGTACAGTGATAGTGATCACCCCCCCCCCCCAATGTACAGGTACACAGACTGTGGGTGATCACCCCTCCATGTGCAACCAGCTGTACAGTGATAGTGATCACCCCCCCCCCATGTTCAATCACGCTCCCCTCAACAATCCGCCATATTATTCACATTTTCTCCACACAATCATTAGTCTTGTGGCTGGTGTTTCCTGGGGATTTGCTGGGTATCTTTACAAACACAATGCCTGCACGTTATCATTCTTTTTCAATACCCTTAAGGAACTGCAAGCTCCCAATGTGCGCAGAACATCTTTCTGCATCTGTGTATTCTCATTGGCTTCTGTCTTCTCATAAATCCACAAATTCCTCACACAATCCGGGCACCTTCAAATTGTTGTGGTATCACTCACAGCCCCTGCGGAAATGCAAGCTACTTGTGTGAGGAGCTTTGCAAATATCTAGGGACAATTGTCAGACCTCCGCTCTTGGGGGTAGCAGGAGCTACGGCTCCTAATTGGCGTGTTTCTTCTGAACTTCTCCGTCTGAAGCAATGAAAAGAAACATCCACTGATCTAGGACAGAGGTTGACAAGGAAAGATCCCTGGGGTTAGGAGTGCAGGGAGGGCTCGCAGTCCATGTTTCATCTGGCAAAGTAACAAAGGAGGTTATCACCACTGTAAATATGACAGAGAAAGAAATAAGCCCTGTCACCAGGGGCAAACATCAGAGCTGTTTACACTATACTGAGGTCTAGGTTATGTAACTGGACCAGTAACCAGAAACTGTGGTCTTTGGCCATAGAGCAGCAAGTCAAAGAGTCATAGACTTAAACAGCACAGAAAGAAGACTTTCAGCCCATCCTGTCCATGCTGGCCAATTTACCTACCACCTATTTGCCTGCATTTGACCCATTTTCCTCTAAGTCTTTCATATTCATGGGCCTGTTGAAATGTCTGACTTATACCCACCTCTACCACCTCCTCTGGCAGCTTGTTCCATACACTCAAGACCTTCCATGTAACTAAATTGCCCCTCAGGTTCCCTTTTAACTCTTCCCCTCTCACCTTAAACCTGTACCATCTAGTTTTAGACCCCCGAAACCTAGGGGAAAGACTGAAACCATTCACTTTCTCGATGCCCATCATGATTCAATGAATGTCTACAGCTCCATTACCATATTTAAGTTTGCTGAGGACACCTCTGTCATTGGCCGAATCAAGAATGGCGATGAATTAGCATATAGGAGGGAGATAGAAAATCTGGCTGAGTGGTGTCAAAACAACGCCCTCTTACTCTTGTAGCAAGACTAAGGAGATTGTTGACTTGAAGAGGAGTAAACCAGAGGTCCATGAGCCAATCCTCATTAGAGGATCAGAGGTGGAAAAGGTCAGCAACTTTAAATTCCTCCATGCTATCATTTCAGAGGACCTGTCCTGGTCCAGCACCTAAGAGCCATTATGAAGAAAGCAAGACAACACCTCTACTTCCTTAGACATTGCAGAGAATCAGCATGTCATCCGAAATTTTGACAAACCTCTATAGATGTGTGGTTGTATCATGGCCTAGTACAGGAGACAGGAGACTGGATTCTGGCTTGTGAGGTACCAGTTTTAATGGTAGTCAGAATGGAGATGTTGCTGCCTATCCCATGAATGGAAAGGCCTACAAGAGGTAATGGATATGGCCCAGTCCATCACGGGTAAAGCCCTCCCAACACCGTTGAGCATATCTACATGGAGCGCTGTCACAGGAAAGCAGCATCCATCACCATGGGCCCCCACCATTCAGACCATGCTCTCTTCTTACTGCTGTCATCAGGAAGAAGGTACAAGAGCCTCAAGACCTACACCACCAGGTTCAGGAACAGTTATTACCCCACAACCACCAGGCTCTTGAACCAGAGGGGATACTTCAGTCACCCCATCACTGAACTGTTCCCATGACCTATGGATTCAATTTCAAGGACTCTTCATCTCATCTTCTCAATGTTTATTGCTTATTTATTTATTTAATATTATTATTTATGGTTTTTTTCTCAGCTCAAGCTGGTAAAAACTGAGGTAAGGGCATAGCCAAGCACCCTCATTTGTCAATTGCTAGGAACTTTCAGACTATTCAAGTGCTGTTCAGTATTGTAGCTTTCTGAAGACTTACATACTGTAGATATTACTGTGCAGCCCTATTTGTTTAATACTATTATGTAGTGCCTTTGGGATGACACCAGTTGTAGATATTACTGTTGGGACAATGTATACCCTGTTTCAGTCTTTCAATTTTCTTCTCTTAATTTAGCATATTTCTGGTGTTTATCACTTACTGATTTCTGTATGTTGTGTGTGTTTGGAATGGCTATATCCATTAAATAAACTGTTCTTGCTTGTTTATCCTGTATTATTGTATCCAAACGGTTATTATCAATTGTCCTATCTGTAATAACTGATCGGACATAATATAATGTGTGGCATTCTGACTCTGAAACTGGATCAGGCTTGTAGTTATAGTAAGGCGTGATTTCATTTATGAGTTTGTATTTTAAAGCAGGATTTTGATGGATGATTTTTGTCACTTGATTGTGCCTGTGTAAGTAATCAGACAGTGTTAAACTGCTACAGGATCCTGTAATGTGTTGTATTGTTTCTGGTTTTTCTGGTCATTTTCTACATTTATCAGCTTGAATTTGCTCATCTCTTATGATGCTTTTTTGACAATTTCTTCTGTTGACCACCTGGTCCGGTATTGCCATAAGGAACCCTTCTGTTTATAGGAAGAGGTCTCCAAGTCTGAACCAGGCTTTCGACACTTCCCTGTCAACATCTAGTCTGCTCAGATTGTGGCGATGTCTCCCATGGAGGATCATCATACTCTTCCACTGGCTACTTTTCCTCCTACAGTGATAATTTCTTTATTTTTCTGGGTTGCGCTCTCATTTAAGTTTAGTGGTGTGTTCTTCTTATCAGAATCACATATGCTTGTGTGGAGTGCTGAATCCTGTTTTTGTTGATGAAAATATATCTCAAAAAGTTTTATCCGACTGTTGTGCAGATTTTTAATGTTTAATTCAATTCACTTTATTTTCTGTGAGAAACTTCATTTGTGCAGTGGTAAGGCCAACATTAGAGAACTTAAGATACGCAACACCACACCACATAGAGTTACACACAGTGTAAATTACTCACAATAGATAACAGATACCAAAAATCAATGCATGTAATTTAAAACACAGATACACATAATAAAACTGACTACTTTTACTATCAAAGGAGTGCATACTATACATTCAAAATAGCATGTTGAGCAGGCAAATGGAGGAAGGCACAAAACTGGATAAGGCTCTTCTGGTGCTGAGGGACCTGTAGCGGCATGAGAGTGTAGTATGGGTGAAGTGTACGTGTGATGCCATCTACTATTTGTTGAGCCTTCTTTATTGTCCGTCTCTTATGAATGCTGCTGAGTAATTCGTGTTCCTGGGCCAATGGTTTTACTACTTATTCTTACAATTCTGTTATTCCTCTTCTCCCCCTTCTAAACTAGGTGGTGCTAATCTAAGTCCATTTGAACGTACATCATGTTTTCTGGAATTTGTCATTTCAGCTCGTATTTTTCTTTGTGAATTCTCCAGATCGGTTTCGGACCAAAATATTATGCCAAAAGAATACATTGAGATAGGTATAGCTAAGGTGGTATTTACCTTTGTTATATTTTTCCGGTTAAGCTGTTTGGCAGATTTTCTTAAGCCTTGAAGTATATTCTGTCAAGTTTTTCCTTTATCACACTATGATCTATTTCCTTTGCTTGTTGATATCCCAGATACTTATATTTCGTATTCACCCATCAGTTGTATTGTATCCTGCTGCCCTGGTTTGTATTCTGTTAGCTGTATTGCACCGTTCTTTATATTTAATGTTCTTCATTTACCCAGTCCAAAGCTCAAATTTATATCTTTCAAAAATAGTTCTACTATTTGAATTAATTGTTTTAGCTTAACTGAGGAAGAAGCATATAATTTAAATCATCCATGTATAAAAGATATGTTAAGGTATAGCTCATTTCATTGTTTCCAATTTGATAACCAATTTTCATCTTTTCAAATTTACCCAATTTGGTGACAAAATCCAGGGAAATAGACAATAGGTGCAGAAGTAGACCATTCGGCCCTTCGAGCCTGCACCGCCATTTTGAGATCATGGCTGATCAACTACTATCAATACCCGGTTCCTGCCTTGTCCCCATATCCCTTGATTCCCCTATCCATAAGATACCTATCTAGCTCCTTCTTGAAAGCATCCAGAGAATTGGCCTCCACTACCTTCCGAGGCAGTGCATTCCAGACCCCCACAGCTCTCTGGGAGAAGAAAAGTGTGGGAGCAGGGTCTCTTGGGGATAGACAGGGGTTGTAACAGACTAGCAGGTGACTGGTTAGAGTTCTTGCCTTGAGCACAAACCGAGCAGGCTGAGACAAAGTTGTGGATGTTATCTCCCATAGAGGGCCACCAGAACTGCTGACTGATGAAGGCCTGAGTATGCTTGGTCCCAGGGTGCCGGGATAACTGGGAAGAATGACCCCACTGTGAGCGGACAGAGCTGGGAACATAAACGCGGTTGGTGGGGCATTGACTAGGTGGGGCATTGACTAGGTGCTGCCTCGCCCTGTTGAGCAGCTTTCACAATGGATTCAATGTCCCATTGCGCTGCACCCACAAGACAGTGAGCAGGGAGGGTGACATCGGGCACCTCAGGGATCTCAGAAGAGAGAAATCTTTGGGAGAGGGCACCAGGGTTTCCATTCTTGGAACCGGGGTGGAAGGACAGAGTAAAATGAAATCTTAGAAACATAGAAAATAGGCACAGGAGTAGGTCATTCAGCCCTTTGAGCCTGCACTGCCATTCAGTATGGTCATGGCTGATCATCCAACTCAGAACCCTGTACCTGCTTTCTCTCCATACCCCCTGATCCCTTTAGCCACAAGGGCCATATCTAATTTCCTCTGAAATATAGCCAATGAACCGGCCTCAACTGTTTCCTGTGGCAGAGAATTCCACAGATTCACCACTCTCTGTGTGAAGAAGTTTTTCCTCATCTCGGTCCTAAAAGGCTTCTCCTTTATCCTTAAACTGTGACCCCTCGTTCTGGACTCCCCCAACTTCGGGAACAATCTTCCTGCATCTAGCCTGTCCAATCCCTTTAGAATTTTATACGTTTCAATAAGATCCCCCCTCAATCTTCTAAATTCCAGTGAGTATAAGCCTAGTCGATCCAGTCTTTCTTCATATGAAAGTCCTGCCATCCCAGGAATCAATCTGGTGAACCTTCTTTGTACTCCCTTTATGACAAGAACGTCTTTCCTCAGATTAGGGGACCAAAACTGCACACAATATTCTAGGTGCGGTCTCACCAAGGCCTTGTACAACTGCAGTAGAACCTCCCTGCTCCTGTACTCAGATTCTTTTGCTATGAATGCCAACATACCATTTGCCTTTTTCACCGCCTGCTGTACCTGCATGCCCACCTTCAATGACACCCAGGTCTCGTTGCATCTCCCCTTTTCCTAATCGGCCATCGTTCAGATAATACTCTGTTTTCCTGTTCTTGCAACCAAAGCGGATGACCTCACATTTATCCACATTAAATTGCATCTGCAATGAATTTGCCCACTCACCTAACCTATCCAAGTCACCCTGCATCCTCTTAGCATCCTCCTTACAGCTAACACCGCCACCCAGCTTCGTGTCATCCGCAAACTTGGAGATGCTGCATTTAATTCCCTGATCTAAATCATTAATATATATTGTAAACAACTGGAATCCCAGCACCGAGCCTTGCGGTACCCCACTAGTCACTGCCTGCCAATCTGTAAAGGTCCCATTTACTCCCACTCTTTGCTTCCTGTCTGCCAACCAATCCTCTATCCACGTCAATACCATACCCCCAATACCGTGTGCTTTAAGTTTGCACACTAATCTCCTGTGTGGGACCCTGTCAAAAGCCTTTTGAAAATCTAAATATACCACATCCACTGGCTCTCCCCTATCCACTCTACTAGATACAACTTCAAAAAATTCTATAAGATTTGTCAGACATGATTTTCCTTTCACAAATCCATGCTGACTTTGTCCGATGATTTCACCTCTTTACAGATGTGCTGTTATCACATCTTTGATAACCGACTCTAGCATTTTCCCCACCACCAACGTCAGACTAACCGGTCTGTAATTCCCTGGTTTCTCTCTCCCTCCTTTTTTAAAAAGTGGGGTTACATTAGCCACCCTCCTATCTCAGAAATCTTGAGAAAAACAGGGACCAATGAGCTTGACAGGAGCTGAGATGCTTGGCAGTACAGATACATTCCAGATTCTTATGATCAGTCCAGACCAAGAATGGCACCTTGGTTCCCTCTAGTCAATGCCTCCACTCCTCCAGAGCTAACTTCACAGCCAGCAGCTCCCGGTTTACGACATCGTAATTCTACTCCGTGGGAGTCAGGCGGTGAGAGAAGGCGGCGCAGGGGTGCACCTTCTCATCCTTGGCCGAGTGCTGAGAGAGAACAGCTCCCTCACCAATGTCAGACACATCCACCTCCACAATGAACTGCTGGTCAGTGTCGGGTTGAATAAGGATGGGGGCAGAGGTGAAATGTTCCTTCAGGTCATAGAATGCTTTTTCAGCAGCAAGGGACCAAGAGAATCTGACAGCCAATGAGGTAAGACCAGTTGGTGGTGCAGCCGGCGTACTGTGATTTCTGATGAAGAGTCGATTGAAGTTAGCAAAGCCCAAGAAATGTTTCAACTCCTGACGAGTCGAAGGTTGGGGCCATTCGATCACCACCTTGACCTTCTGTTGGTCCATCTGAATGGAATTGCCTGAAATTACATACCCAGGAAGGAGACGGTATTGCAATGAAACTCACATTTCTCAGCCTTCCCAAAGAGCCGGTTTGCCAGAAGGCGCTGGAGAACTCTGTGGACGTGACCTTTGTGTTCAGCAAGGGACTTGGGAAAAAAAAGTCAAAATTTTGTCGAGATACACAAAAACAAATCGGTTCAGCATGTCCCTGAGAACTTCATTTACCAGGGCTTGGAAGACGGCGGGGGCATTGATG
This sequence comes from Hypanus sabinus, assembly GCF_030144855.1. NCBI lineage: Eukaryota > Metazoa > Chordata > Chondrichthyes > Myliobatiformes > Dasyatidae > Hypanus > Hypanus sabinus. The sequence continues at coordinate 13,329,466 of NC_082726.1, forward strand.
AGATTGAATAGCATGACCAGATACTCGTATCGGCCTGAGGTGATGTTGAAGGCCGTCTTCCGCCCGTCCCCTTCGCAGATGCGGACAAGATGGTCGGTGTTACGGAGATCAAGCTTGGTGAAAACGGAGGATCCTTGCAGTAGTTCAAATGCCGAGGTCATGAGCAGAAGAGGGTAACGGTTCCAAACAGTGACTTCATTCATGCATGGACGTAATCAATGCATGGATGTAAGGAGCAGTCCTTCTTTCCAACAAAGAAAATACCGGCACCAGCAGGGGAGGAAGATGGCCAGATGATACCTGCAGCCAGAGACTCTTGAATGTACTTACTCACAGCTTCTGTTTCAGGTATGGACAGGGAATACAGGCGGCCCCTTGGGGGAGATGTGCCAGGCAAGAGGTCAATGACGCAATCATATGGATGATGAGGCAGTAGGGAAGTGACCTGGGACTTGCTTAACGCAGCCTTGAGGTCCATGTATTCTAGAGGGATGGCACTGAGGTCCAGAAATTCCTCAGGTGGTATCTGGGCTTGGAGACAAGGGAATCTGAGCATGGCAGAGGCAGTAGGAGTGACAGAATGGGCTCCAGCCTACAATCTTGTGACTGAGCCAGTCAACGCAGGGGTCGTGTTTAACTAATCAGGGGTGGCCCAGGACAACGGGAGCTTGAGGAGAGTCAATAACATATGGATTAACTGATGGTTGCTGGATAAACTGAGACTCACTGGGGCCATGACATGGGTGACATTAGCCAGTCTCTGACGGTTCAAGGCATTGGCCACCAATGGCGACTGGAGAGCAGACGTGGGTAATCCCTCCTGGGCAGCCAAACCGGAATCAATAAAACTCTCCTCAACACTAGAATTGACAAGACGGAGACTGCTCGGCATTGAACGCCCCACTCCAGAGAAGCAGGTATGAGAGCGAGTGATGTTGAGGAGGGCCGGACAGGGGTCACGCTCACCAGTGCTCCTCGTCCTACTGTGAGCGCTTGGCTTTTACTGGGCAGGTGGGGATGAAATGGCCTGGTTGGCCACAGTACAAACAGGAGCGGGTGCTGATTCTCGTTTTGTCTTTCAGTCAGCGTCAGGCAAGTACAGTCAACCTTCATGGCTTCGGGCTCTGGAACGGGAATTGTAGACGGGGGCAAATGGCAGGGCAATGTAGACTGACGAGGAGCTTGGAACTCATCCAGTACCCCCAGGGACCCTCTGTAACTCTTCCCTTTATGGCACTGCTCAAGGCGAACACCAATAGGGATGGCCAAATCCACCAGGGCTTCAAAGGTGGCTGGAAGGTCCTGGGCGACCAGCTCACCTTTGATGTTTTTGGAAGCCATTCAGGAATGTGTCGTACTGTGCCTCACAGTTCCAGCCACTGGAGGTGGCGAGGGTCCAGAACTCTATGGCATAATCTGACACAGATCTGCATCCCTGGTGCATGTGCAGCATTTCACAGGCAGCCTCTCTCCCATGTTTGGAGCAATCAAAAATTTTTCTCATCTCCTCAGAAAGCTACTGCAGAAAGGGGAGCCTGCCTCCCAGACAGCTGTTCCCCATTCTCTCACCCGACAGGACAGTAGGGTGATGACACAGGCTACCTTGGCTCGATCAGTCAGAAAGGTTGTTTGTCATTCAAAAATGAGGGTGCACTGGGAAAGAAAAGAGCAGCGGGAACCGGGCTCAGCTGAGTACTTTTCTGGAGGAGGCAGGCAGGACTCTTAGACAGGAGGAGCGTGCAAGGACGTGGAGGGCAGGGCGGAAGATGCAGTCGCAGGATGTTGATGGGCACTCTGGGATAGCTGAAGTGACGGAGTCTGGACCCCAAGATCAGCTACATCGGCAGAAAGCAACTCTACTGCCCTGAACGGAGTCCAGCTGGTTCCGGTGTCTCCCCATCATCACTCCCTGTTGTTCCAGGGAAGCTCTCAGATGAGCAGGGTCTGCTGGATCCATTCTGGCCAGATTGTACTGTCAGGGCACTGGAGCAGGGATCCAATCGCTGACCCAGTACGGTGCACACAGTGATATATACAGAGTAACAAATCCCAAGGTGCAGACAAAGTCAGTGTCGAAGTTCAGGCCGAGGTCAAAACATCCAGAGAAATCCAAACACCAGAATCAGGAAACAGGCAGAGTCGATATTCTGACAGACAAAGTATAGTCACAAATGCTGGAACGACTCAGGAAAATTCACCGGCACAATCTGGCAACAAACAGGTGAAAACTCAGGACTGAACTACACTGAGATGATAGGTGGAGCACAATGAGACACAGGTGGCAGCATTACAGGTGATAATGAGAAACAGATGAGTACTCACTGATACAGGGGCCGGAGTAGAGCAGGAGCAGGGACAGGAGCACATGGCAATACAAACCACAGACTGACAGCTAGGGGGAAACACACAAAAAGACAGAGTTCAGCTGGAGGTACTGACATTGGGTGGCTGTGAACACCAGCAGGGGGTGGGTGGCTGTGAACACCAGCAGGGATGGGTGACCATAAAACACAGAAGTTGGCCATTCGGCCCATCGAGACTGCTCCGCCATTTCATCATGAGCTGATCCAATCTCCCCTTTAGTCCCACTCCCCCGCCTTCTCACCATAACCTTTGATGCCCTGACTACTCAGATACCTATCAATCTCTGCCTTAAATACACCCAATGACTTAGCCTTCACCTCCACCCATGGCAACAAATTCCATAAATTCACCACCCTCTGGCTAAAAAAATTTTCGCATTTCTGTTCTGAATGGGCGCCCTGCAATCCTCAAGTCATGTCCTCTCGTACTGGACTCCCCCACCACGGGAAACAACTTTGCCACATCCACTCTGTCAATGCCTTTTAACATTCAAAATGTTTCTATGAGGTCCCCCCTCATTCTTCTAAACTCCAAGGAGTACAGTCCAAGAGCGGTCAAACGTTCCTCATACGCTAACCCTCTCATTCCCAGAATCATTCTACTGAATCTTCTCTGAACCCTCTCCAATGTCAGCACATCCTTTCTTAAATAAGGAGCCCAAAACTGTACACCTTACTCCAAGTGAGGCCTTACAGAGTCTCAATGTCACATCCCTGCTCCTATACTCTATTCCTCTAGAAATGAATGCCAACATTGCATTTGCCTTCTTCACCACCGACTCAACCTGGAGGTTAACCTTAAGGGTATCCTGCACGAGGACTCCCAAGTCCCGTTGCACCTCAGAACTTTGAATTCTATCCCCATTTAAATAATAGTCTGCCTGTTTATTTCTTCTACCAAAGTGCATGACCGTACACTTTCCGACATTGTAATTCATTTGCCATTTTTTTGCCCATTCCCCCAATCTATCCAAGTCTCTCTGCAGACTCTCAGTTTCCTCAGCACTACCAGCCCCTCCACCTATCTTTGTATCATCAGCAAACTTAGCCACAAAGTCATCTATTCCATAATCCAAACTGTTGATATACAACGTAAAAAGAAGTGGCTCCAACACGGACCCCTGTGGAACATCACTGGTAACCGGCAGCCAACCAGAATGGGATCACTAGATTCCCACTCTCTGTTTCCTGCCAATCAACCAACGCTCTATCCACGTATGTAACTTCCCCATAATTCCATGGGCTCTTATCTTGTTTAGCAGCCTCATGTGTGGCACCTTGTCAAAGGCCTTCTGAAAATCCAAATATACAACATTCACTGCATCTCCCTTGTCTAGCCTACTTGTAATTTCCTCAAAAATTGCACTAGGTTTGTCAGGCAGGATTTTCCTTTAAAGAAACCATGCTGAGTTCTGCCTATCTTGTCATATGCCTCCTGGTACTCTGTAACCTCATCCTTGACAATTGACTCCAACAACTTCCCAACCACCGATGTCAAGCTAACAGGTCTATAATTTCCTTTTTGCTTCCTTGCCCCCTTCTTAAATAGCAGAGTGACATTTGCAATCTTCCAGTCCTCCGGAACCAGGCCAGAATCTATTGACTTTTGAAAGAACATTGCTAATGCCTCCGCAATCTCCTCTGCTACTTCCTTCAGAACATGAGGGTGCATTCCACCTGGTCCAGGAGATTTATCTACCCTTAGACTATTCAGCTTCCTGAGTACTTTCTCTGTCGTAATTGTGACTGCGCATATTTCTCTTCCCTGACACCCTTGAATGTTTGGTATATTGCTGATGTCTTCCTCAGTGAAGATTGATGCAAAATACTCGTTCAGTTCCTCTGCCATCTCCTTATCTCCCATTACAATTTCTCTAGCATCATTTTCTATCAGTTCTATATCTACTCTCACCTGTCTTCTACTCTTTATATACTTGAAAAAGCTTTTAGTATCCTCTTTGATATTATTTGCTAGCTTCCTTTCATAGTTCATCTTTTCCCTCTCAATGACCTTCTTAGTTTCCTTTTGTAAGCTTTTAAAAAATTCCGAATCCTCTGTCTTCCCACTAATTTTTCCTTCCTTGTTTGCCCTCTGCTTTGCTTTTATTTTGGCTTTGACTTCTCTTGTCAGCCACGGTTGCATCCTTTTCTCCATTCGAAAATTTCTTCCTCTTTGGAATATATCTGTCTTGCATCTTCCTCTCTTCTCGCTTAAACTCCAGCCACTGCTGCTCTGCCTTCCTTCCCGCTAGTGTCCCTTTCCAGTCAACCTTGGCCAGTTCCTCTCTCATGCCACTGTGATTTCCTTTACTCCACTGAAATACCGACACATCGGATTTCGGCTTCTCTTTCTCAAATTTCACAGTGAACTCAATCATGTTATGATCACTGCCTCCTAAAGATTCCTTCACTTCCATCTCTCTAATCACTTCTGGTTCATTACACAGTACCCAATCCAGTACAGCCGATCCCCTAGTGGGTTCTAAAAAGCCATCTCGTAGACATTCTACAAATTCTCTCTCTTGAGATCCAGTGCCGACCTGATTTTTCCAATCCATTCGCATGTTAAAATCCGCTACAATTATCATAACACTGCCCTTCTGGCAAGCCTTTTCTATTTCCTGTTGTCATTTGTAGTCCACATCACTGCAGCTGTTTGGAAGCCTGTAGATAACTACCATCAGGGTCCTTTTACCCCTGCGATTTCTTAGCTCAACCCATAAAAATTCTGTACCTTCCGATCCTATGTCACCTCTTTGTAATGATTTAATATCATTTCTTACCATTAAAGCCATGCCATCCCCTCTGCCTACCTGCCCATCCTTCCGATACACCGTGTCTCCTTGGACGTTCAGCTCCCAGAGACATGCATCCTTTAGCCACGTCTCAGTGATGGCCACAATATCATACCTGCCAATCTGTAATTGTACAACGAGATCATCCACCTTATTCCTTATGCTGCGCGCATTTAAGTATAACACCTTAAGTCCAGTATTTGGTACTTTCCGTATTGATTGCACTGCAACTCATCCCAATGGCTGCAAATTTGCCTGTCCTTCTTGACATCCTTACTGCTCACAACCTTAGATCTATTTCTGTTTTCCCTCTCCTCCACTCCATCATTCTGGTTCACATCCCCCTGCCAAATTAGTTTAAACCCTCCCTAACAGCTCTATGAAAATAACAATGCACAGGGTGGCTGTGAACACCAGCAGGGGATGGGTGGCTGTGAACACCAGCAGGGGATTTGAATGCCAGCAGGGGATGGGTGGCTGTGAACACCAGCAGGGGATGGGTGGCGGTGAACACCAGCAGGGGATTTGAATGCCAGCAGGGGATGGGTGGCTGTGAACACCAGCAGGAGATTTGAATGCCAGCAGGGGGTGAGTGGCTGTGAACACCAGCAGGAGATTTGAATGCCAGCAGGAGATGGGTGGCGGTGAACACCAGCAGGGGATTTGAATGCCAGCAGGGGATGGGTGGCTGTGAACACCAGCAGGAGATTTGAATGCCAGCAGGGGATGGGTGGCGGTGAACACCAGCAGGGGATGGGTGGCGGTGAACACCAGCAGGAGATTTGAATGCCAGCAGGAGATGGGTGGCGGTGAACACCAGCAGGGGATGGGTGGCTGTGAACACCAGCAGGAGATTTGAATGCCAGCAGGGGATGGGTGGCGGTGAACACCAGCAGGGGATGGGTGGCGGTGAACACCAGCAGGGGATGGGTGGCGATGAACACCAGCAGGGGATGGGTGGCGATGAACACCAGCAGGAGATTTGAATGCCAGCAGGGGATGGGTGGCTGTGAACTCCAGCAGGAGATTTGAATGCCAGCAGGGGGTGGGTGGCTGTGAACACCAGCAGGAGATTTGAATGCCAGCAGGGGGTGGGTGGCTGTGAACACCAGCAGGGGATGGGTGACTGTGAACACCAGCAGGGGATTTGAATGCCAGCAGGGGGTGGGTGGCTGTGAACACCAGCAGGAGATTTGAATGCCAGCAGGGGGTGGGTGGCTGTGAACACCAGCCGGAGATTTGAATGCCAGCAGGGGGTGGGTGGCTGTGAACACCAGCAGGAGATTTGAATGCCAGCAGGGGGTGGGTGGCTGTGAACACCAGCAGGAGATTTGAATGCCAGCAGGGGGTGGGTGGCTGTGAACACCAGCAGGAGATTTGAATGCCAGCAGGGGGTGGGTGGCTATGAACACCAGCAGGAGATTTGAATGCCAGCAGGGGGTGGGTGGCTGTGAACACCAGCAGGAGATTTGAATGCCAGCAGGAGATGGGTGGCTGTGAACAACAGCAGGAGATTTGAATGCCAGCAGGAGATGGGTGGCTGTGAACACCAGCAGGGGGTGGGTGGCTGTGAACACCAGCAGGGGGTGGGTGGCTGTGAACACCAGCAGGGGATTTGAATGCCAGCAGGGGATGGTGACTGTGAACACCAGCAGGGGATTTGAATGCCAGCAGGGGATGGGTGACTGTGAACACCAGCAGGGGATTTGAATGCCAGCAGGAGATGGGTGACTGTGAACTCCAGCAGGAGATGTGAATGCCAGCAGGGGATGGGTGGCTGTGAACTCCAGCAGGAGATTTGAATGCCAGCAGGAGATGGGTGGCTGTGAACTCCAGCAGGAGATTTGAATGCCAGCAGGGGGTGGGTGGCTGTGAACACCAGCAGGAGATGTGAATGCCAGCAGGGGATGGGTAGCTGTGAACACTAGGAGTTGGAACTCCAGCAGGAGATGGGTGAAAGAGGATAAATAGTGAGAATACTATGAATTGTGTTTGATCAGCATGGGCTGGTCATCAGGTGATCACCATGCCTACCAAGGGATAACAGGGTAAGTAGAGAGGAGAGTATCTCAGGATATTAAATGAGGGAAGATTACTGGGTGAGGATGAGGTTGAAGAGATTGCACAATGAAGGTGAAGACAGGGAGCTTCATGAAAGAGTCAAACTCCAAGAGGTTGCTGGAACAGTGGAATGGGTTAGGGTTAGGGTGCCGATTTTCAGATTCACAATTCTCCCTGTCTGGGCTGGTTTATTATTTTGACTTCATCATTTCTTTTTGCATCAGTTCAGCGGCACTGCAACGTTTCCAACATTCTGCTGTTTGCGCTGGTCGGCGCGTTCATCTCATTCGTGTCTGCTGTGCACACGGCGAGCCTTCAGCCAGCGAGGAATTTCATTGCACCTGGTGAACGTTGACAATAATCTGAAGTCGATCTGTGCAGCCGGAGATCGGGGAGCGAGAGGGGCCTGCGGGACTCCGCTGAGTGACACTCAATGCGAGGGGGCTCACTGAGTGGGTAAAGCGTCAAGGGATTTATCGATTTGTCGGGAGTTCGCAGAGTAAGCCGGAAAGAGAATACTGTACAGGGTAGTTGCGAAGAGCGGTGTACGATTATAAAAGCGACATTGAGCCGATTAGGAGGAGCGGGTGACAGCCATGTCAGTGCGAAGAACGGGATAGTCTAAATGTAAAACGCAGCCGATTGCCCGGGGTGTGCCAAAGAGATCGCCGAAGCAATGTAGTAAGCGAGGGGCAGGCTAGGTCAGTCAGTGTGAGGGTGGAGAACCGGGGCGGGGGACTGCCGAGTGAGTGGAAAGGGTATGGGATCTCTGAGCGGGGCATGAACAACCGGCCGCGGTGTCCGGACAGACAGCGGGAGGGCATCGAGGGAAGTGAATGAGGGACGCATTCGCCGAGAGGCAACAGGAGGAGGAGTTCGGGGAGTGCGGACCTCTGGCGATACTCAGCGGGATTCTCAGAGACCGGGGAAGGGCACCATGGAGTGATGTCAAGGGCAAGAGATCTAAAATTGATCCCGTTGATCGATGGACCAGTATAAACAGGAAATCGCTGAGGTATCGGCAGCACGTATAGAGCGGAAATACCGAAAGAGGGTGAGCAGCAGGAGGTCGCTGCGTGAGAGCAAAGGGTAAAGATGATTACGGGTGGGTAACAAGGTGTTCGGAGACTGAGGACGAGGAACGAGATTAGAGAGATTAAATTGCTGAGTGCCCATGGAGAGAGAGAGAGAGGGTGGTTGGATAATTTTAGGGTGGGTGATGTCGCAATGTGGTGCAGAGAGTGGAGGAGGATGAGTGGCTGGAGGGATCGTGAGGTCCTAGAGGCATGAGTACGAGTAAAGAGAGGGGAGGCTGCTCCTCACATTCCCCCGGTGACTCTTCCACTCTGCGCGACCGAACCCCCACTCCATTCGTTCAACGAACCCGCGATCCCTGGACCTCTCATTCTCACATCTTCCAGAAAATTCTAGTCTCAAACCCAGCCAGTGAGTACTGCTCGTCATGGGCACCCAGATTTCCCCTTTACTCAAGTCATTCGTCGATTTCCCGCTCATCAGCCTCACTCGGCCTTCTCTCTTGGCGATACTCAACCACCCATTACACAAAACTCTGCGCTTGTTCCTGTTACTCGCACTACACAGTCTGCCGTTCCCAATTTCTCGACGTCCTCCCTCTTTCTGCATGCTCCTGCCGCTTGGTGAACCCCTCCCCCGACCCGATGTTGGTCACACTCATTCTCCGGAGGTGTCCTCCTCTCTGTGCACGCCGCCCTGATCTTCATACCGAATTTAGTTGCGCAGAACTCTTTGCGAATCTATTAGGAAGGACGGGGGCATAAGAGGGGTGACTTCCCTCTCATTCTCTGCAATTCTCCACATCTTTAGTGCTCGGCAATCTCCTGTGTTTTATGGCGTCCCCACCACCTTTCACACTCGCATTCGCAGACATTCTCTTTTTAATCGATTCTTCTGCAGGCAGGCATTCGGTAGTCGTTCACTCCTTATACTCACCGACTGATCTCCTGCTTTTTGTTGTCAACAATCGTGCGCCTTTGCAGCTTGTAGACCTCAGCAATCTCCCTGAACACAGTCATATCTCATTCTTCTAGCCCCACTGCTCACAGAGAGCAGGGGCCCTGAGACCTAGAAGAGAAAGGGGATAGAAAAAGAACGGGGAGCTTGAGACAGAAAACCTTTCAGGCCAAAGAAGAGTGAAACAAGTTAGTTAATCAGTTAACACCAGGAAATCTGCAGATGCTGGAAATTCAAACAACAGCACACACAAAATGCTGGAGGAACACAGCAGGCCAGGCAGCACCTATAGGGAGAAGCACTGTCAACGTTTCAGCGGAGTCCCTTCTCAGGACTAACCAAAAGGAAAGATAGTAAGAGATTTGAAAGTAGTGGGGGGAGGGGGAAATGTGAAATGATAGGAGAAGTCTGGAGGGGGTGGGATGAAGCTAAGAGTTGGAAAGGTGATTGGCAAAAGTGATACCAAGCTGGAGAAGGGAAAGGATCATGGGACGGGAGGCCTCGGGAAAAAGAAAGGAGTGGGGGGAGCACCAGGGGGAGATGGAGAACAGGCAAACAACTAAATATGTCAGGGATGGGGTAAGAAGGGGAGGAGGGGCATTAACAGAAGTTAGAGAAGTCAGTGTTCATACCATCAGGTTGGAGGCTACCCAGCCGGTATATGAGGTGTTGATCCTCCAACCTGTTTGGATTCATCTTGACAGTAGAGGAGGTCATGGATAGACATATCAGAACGGGAATGGGACGTGGAATTAAAATGTGTGGCCACTGGGAGATCCTGCTTTTTCTGGCGGACCGAGTGTAGGTGTTCAGCAAAATGGTCTCCCAGACTGCGTTGGGTCTCACCAATATATAAAAGGCCACACTGGGAGCACCGGACGCAGTATACCACACCAGCCGACTCACAGGTGAAGTGTCGCCTCACCTGGAAGGACTGTCTGGGGCCCTGAATGGTGGTGAGGGAGGAAGTGTAAGGGCAGGTGTAGCACTTGTTCCATTTACAAGGATAAGTGCCTTTCTTTCTCCCGAGGCCTCCCGTCCCATGATCCTTTCCCTTCTCCAGCTCTGTATCCCTTTTGCCAATCACCTTTCCAGCTCTTAGCTTCATTCCATCCTCTCCGGTCTTCTCCTATCATTTCGCATTTCCCCCTCCCCCAACTACTCTCAAATCTCTTACTATCTTTCCTTTCGGTTAGTCCTGACGAAGGGTCTCGGCCCAAAACGTCGACGGCGCTTCTCCCTATAGATGCTGCCTGGCCTGCTGTGTTCCACCAGCGTTTTGTGTGTGTTGTTAGTTAATCAGTTAGTTAGGAGTAGGTCCTCCCGCCCCAGCAACCCCACAACACCGGTTAACCCTAACCTAACAGAACAATTATCAATGTGCAACTAATCAGTGCCCGGTAGGTCTTTGGACTGAGGAAGGAAATGTGGACCAGACGTTCCACGGGGAGAGACTCCCTGTGGTACCGGAACTAAACTCTGAGCTCTGGAACGCCCTGAGCTGTAACAGCATCATACCATGCGCTGGGCTAAGATACGTACCGAGTCACAGCAGTTCTGGCTTGTCTGCGCTGGAGTACGTCATGACTCAAAAGATAAATGATTGGTGGGTATATCTTCTTAACCTTTCCTGATTAGTGAAGAGGTTTAAATAAGGAGAAATGATTGTAGCCAAAAGGTATTGCGGGTCAAAATAACATTCAATTCAGCCGAATCGAATTAGTTAAGTTGAATAGAAATGGCTGGACAAGCAAGGTGCTGTAGCTGCAGCGAGTGGGAACCAGTGGACCACCTTGTGGTTCGGTGGCCACGTCTGTTGTAATTCGTGCCAGCTGTTCAAGGAATTCAGGTTAAGTCTGCTGAGTCTGCATCTGAGCTTCAGGTACTACCACAGGGAGGGGGAAGGATTTGGGTCGCTTGACAATGAACTTGGAATCCCTAGTCAATGTTCTCAGATTAACTTTGAGCAATTACAGTGACATAGAGGTCGAGTTTTCTAGAGTGGACAAGGTTCAGGGACAGGTCAGTGGGTGAGCAGTTGCAGAAATTTGAACACTCAGCAGGACGGTATCCCAGCCGTGTGAAAGAGGAAACATCCAGGGTTAACAAAAGAAGTTATGGAAATTATTAATTCAAAAACTAGAGTCACCAAGTTACACAGCACAAAAATAAACCCTTTGGCCCAACTCATGCATGCTAGTCAGGTTGTCTAATTGATCTAGTCCCGTGTGCCTGCAGTCACCGCATTTCCATGAGACTATAAAACACAGAAGTAGAATTAAACCATTCAGTCCATCTAGTCTGTTCTGTCATTCGATCATGGCCAGTTTTTCTTCCTTCTCAAATCCAATTTCCCCATAAGCTTTGCCGCTCCCTCTAACCAAGAACCTGTCAACTTCTGCTTTAGGTATACCCAATGACCTGGCTTCCCTGCCAGTCTCTGGCAATTTCCTACCCATGCATCTATCTGAGTGCCTTTTAAATGTGGTGAATGTACTGACCTCCATCAACTCCTCCAGAAGCTCACTCCACATTATCACCACCCTCTGCACGAGCTTGCAAAGTTCTAAGGACAGTGGTTCTTCAGAGGAGTTGGATTTTGACAGGAATCTAGAATTTTTCAGGAACAGGGAAATTTACAGCAACAGGAATCTTACAAGGAGAGAAAAAAAATCAAATCTGAGAGAAAATTTGCATATAATATCAAACAAAGAGCCAGGCTGTGGAGAGTATAGGAAGGAGAATGGTAGCCAAGTGTATAAAGTGCATCAGATCACTGAAAGGCATGAGTAGGTACAGCAGGAGACCGAACAGATGTCATTTGATGTCACTGTACACAGAAAGAGGCAGTTCATCATGTGTCTGCAATGAGCAGAAATAGTTCGTAAATCATTGAGAGAGGGGTAAAGGCAAAAAATGCAACATGTTGTTGACAATATAACTAGTGGGGATCCCTGATTGATTATGGGGTGCTGGTGATCACTGCCTGCATGGAGTGAGCAAGAAGCCATTGTATATGGAAATGGGGAACTCGCTGTAACTCCAAACAGTGGAGAAGATCACCGAGAGAGTTTGGTGGGAAATGTCTGCTTAAACAGTGGGAAATGGCTCCTGTTGCTGAGAAAGCAAGCAATGCAGGAGATCATTGTCTTTGTATAGATTAGGGGTCAATAATTGAGTGGGAGAGTGCTGATAATGAGGGGGAGCATGGAGAGGACTGGCTGCATGAAGAGCAAGTGATCTCTGACTGAGAGCTACAGATCCCCGAGTGAGTGCAGAGAGCAGAGGAATGAGTGGGACATGGCTGAGTATAAGGAGTGCTGATACAAAAACACCTTTGGAGGAATTCAATGAGTCGAGCAGCATCTGTGAAGGCAGAGGCATAATTCTGTATGGAGTGCCTCCACCAGGAATGCCTGCCCCACTGAGTTCCTCCAGTAGATTTTGCATTGCAGAATCAGCAGTCTCTCATGTCTCCAGTTTGACATCCCTGGATCTTGGACACAGACCACAGGACTGGGATAATGGGAATGGACGGTGGTTGGAGAAAATAAGCATCTGACTCTGCAGATTAGGATCTGAACATAAACTGTATGCTTGATACTTATGCCACTGGATACTAAATACTATCACTTAGACTGGGATAGGTACTGCACACTGCAGACACAAGAGATTCTGCAGACGCTGAATAACTGGAGCAACACACACAGAACACTGGAGAATCTCAGCAGGTCAGGCAGCATCAATGGAGAGAGGTGAGCAGTCAACACTTCGGACTGAGACCCTTCATCAGGACTGGAAAAGGAGAAGGCAGGAACCAGAATAAAAGAGTGGGGAAAGGGAGGATCACTATGATTTTAATGACCCACACATTATGATGTGTCCAATGAATTTGTTCCAGACCAATGTGCGATATCATTTCCCAGACCAGTTGCTCTAACGTTCATTGTGTCACCCAGTGACCAGTGCCCAGTGCCCAGCATCACTTTCCCAGCTCAGTGTAGAGTCTTGTCATTGGTGCAAGAAATCCTGTATCATGTCAAATGCCATGACACAGCTCAGTATACAGTATCTAAGGTCCAGTGAGCAGTGTCTAGTGTTCCAGCCCAGCACCCATTGACATTATTGAGTTTGTATCCCTCTGCTTAACAATGCATAGAGTGTCTAGACTCAAGAACAAATTCTTCCCAACTGCTCCAATCATCTCTTTCACATCCCCTCCTTAGTGACGCTGCCACATTTTCAGACTCTTGTCAAATGGTGCCAGCTGAATCATCTGCAGCTCAACATTGGTAAGACAAAGGAGATGGTGATGGACTTTAGGAAGATTAAGCCTGCACTGCTGCCTGGTGCTTTTGATGATGAGGACCTGTAAGTACCTGGGGGGCACCTGGATGACGGACTTGACTGGAGCACCAACAAAGTGGCTGTGTAAAAGAAGTGCCAGAGTGGCCTCGGCTTCCTGAGGGGACTGAGGTCCTTTGGAGTGTGCAGGCCTCTCCTTCACATGTTCTACCAGTGCATTGTCACCAGTCCAATCTTCTATGTGGTGGTGTGCTGGGACAATGGCATCAACATGGGTGATGCCAACAGGCTCAATAAACTGATCAGAAAGGCTGGCTCTGTTATAGGAGTCAAACTGGACACACTAGAGGCTGTGGTAGAGAAAAGGACCCTACGGAAAATCCTGGCAAATCTGGAAAATGTTTCTCACCCTCTGCATGTCACCTTGGCTGAACAGAGGAGCACTTTTAATAACAGACTAAGACAACTGCTGTATGAGAATATAGAATGCTATATGAGGTCATTCTTGCCCTCAGCCATTAGGCTTTATAATGAGTCAACTTATAGCTGGGGAAGTAATAACCCTCCTCCTGTTAGACTGTTGGAGGTAACTTATTTTTTTATTCTTTCTTTCTTCTCTTCTAATATTTGTGTCATAGAGGGGGCATTGGGAGTAGACCCAAATGCAAGACACAGACACTGAACTACCAGGAACAGGACTAGGCGTGAGAAGGAAGCAAGGAAAGTGGGGAAGAAAGGACGCTGGACATGACACAGGCCCTGGATGGGACAAGGATTCCAGGCCTGGGCTAGGACTAGACGAGACCCCGAAGAGAGGTTGAGGGAGAGACAGGAATATGAGGCACAGAGAGCCAGGACCCCTCCGAGGGTACAGGATGTAGGGCCGGGACTCATTACACAGAATGCAGAATACAACGAGACGGTTGCCAACACAAGGCAGCGAGAGACAGCCGGACCTACCTAGCGAAGACGTGGACACAGACAGTTCTCAACACAGGGTAGTGACAGACAGCCGGACCTACCTAGCGAAGACGTGGACACAGACAGTTCCCAACACTAGGTAGCAACAGACAGCCGGACCTACCTAGCAAAGGCGTGTACACAGACAGTTCCCAACACTAGGTAGCAACAGACAGCCGGACCTACCTAGCAAAGGCGTGTACACAGACAGTTCCCAACACTAGGTAGCAACAGACAGCCGGACCTACCTAGCGAAGGTGTGGACACAGAGACAGTCCAAATCAACTTGCTCCAGTGATCGAACTTGACAGCAGTGAAGGGTTACAGGTGAGACAAGGTGAGGCAAGGCTCAGCTCCAGGAGGAAGGTGAAGGGAAAGGATACCGAGAGGGGGTTTGGACAGGAACAACCCAACAGCCAGAGGCTGAATCCTGAAGCTATTTATGAAGCCAGCCCAAATGAGAATCAGCTGCCTCAACAGAAACTGGGGAAAACTGGAAAACCTGGAATAAGGAGCATGGACCAGACTGTGAACTGGAATGAGGATTTCACGGACTGGACCATGACAATTTGTATATCTGTGCACTTGTAATGTTACTGTGACACTGTAATTTCCTTTGTGATCAATAAAGTATCTATCTATCTTATTCTACCTCCCACTATTATTTCTTTATTGACATTTTAACATTTCTTTTTGCACTTCTTCAGCTTGCACTACAAACTTTGCAGCATTCTGTTGGTTTGTATTCATTGTTATATTGATTATTATTGTGTATCCTGTTTACTCTGAGAGCTTCACACAAACCAGGACTTTCATTGCAGTCCTGGTGTATGTGACAATAAACTAATCAGACTCTGAACTTTTTCTCAGTTGTTTCATGTCTTCCGTGTAGTAGTATTAGCCCAGCTCAAAGCAACGTGTTCAGTTTTATGTATATGTCCAATGTCATTGTCCCAGCTACTACAGTAGTCAATATCCTAGTCCAATGTTCAGTCTAGTGTCCAGTATCATTATCCCAGCCCAGTGCTGGTAGCCTGGTTCCTGACATCTGGCTTCATTTTCTCTTGCCCAACCCAAATGCATTACACCAGACTGTCTCAATTAGCAATTATCCTCAGCCCAGTTTTAGTGCTATGTGTCCAGTGCTCAGTAACATTATTCCACACCTATGTGCTAAATACCAGTCCAGTTCCCAGGGTACAATCACATTGTCCAGTGCCAATTGCCCAATGTCTCATTGTGATTGTCATTGTTCCTCCCTACTATATTCTTTTCCAGTACTCGCACTCACTGTTCAATATCCCAGCCTCGGCTAACAGTCAGACTTATATTGTAGTGTCGTTTTTCTGGCTTAGTCCAGTGTTATTTTACCAACCCCAGCAAAGTACTCAGTGTGTTTCTTTCAAACTATTGAGCACCAACCAGAGCTGTGTGCCCAGTGTCCAGTGTCATTATATCAGCCAGAGTTCCAATGTCCACTATCTATCCCAGCCTAGTGTCAGCCCAGCAAAATCCAGCTTCCTGTATTAGAGTCCTTGCCTGGTTTCATCCTTACTGTCCTGTGTTACTATCACAGCACCAGCTCAGTTTCTAGTACACAATGATATTTTGCATACCAGAAACTATGGACAGGTTAGTAAAAACACAAGTCTAACCCCACTGTTTAAGAAAGAGGGAGTGAGAAAATGGGGAACTAGAGATTAACGAGCTTGACATCAGACCTGGGAAACACTGGAACAGAGTGCTCAACCAGAGCACTGAAGCAAAGGGTAAGCAATTGAAGGAGAGGTCATGTTAGATAGATCTTTCGGAGTTTTTTGAACTTGTAACCAACAAAATAGATCATGGTGAACCAGTTGATGTGGTGTATTTGTACTTTCGGAAGGTCTTTGATAAGATTCCTCAGAAGAGGTTATTTAAGTTAATGCGGGCAGTATTGGAGGCTCATATGCTCCCATGGATTGAAGATTAGTTACAGGTAACTGTGAGTAAGAATTTAGAGGACCTTTTGAAGTTGGGAAGTTGTGAGCACTGGGGTTCCATCCCAGAAGTTTTTACTCTAAATTGATGATTAGAATGAGGGGATCAAATGTTCTCAATTTGTAAATCAAATATTAATATTTGCTGATGATACAAAGATGGGTGACAGTGTGAGGTGTAGGAAAGATGCAAAAGGCTTCAGGGGAATATAGTCAAGCTGAGTGGGCAAGGACATGGAATATAATTATTTTGCATTCATTCTTGTTAGAATGATATAAATAATCTTATTTAAGTGTGAGGTATTGAAGTGTGTTGAAAGGTATTTGCATGTCCACATACACAAATCAAAGCAAGTTATTATGCATATTCAGCAAGTAATTAGCAAGGCTAATGGTGTGTTGTTCATATTTAAGTGGGTATAAGTGCACAAGTGGATACATTTTGCTCTAGTTATACAGAGGCCTGGTGGGACTGCCTGTGGAGTGTGTGTGCAGGGCTCACACATACAGAGAGTGTGTGTCCCATTGAAAGGACGATATATGTGAATTAACAGGAGTGCTGCAAAGGTTTACTACTTTGACTCCTGGGAAGGTGGATTTGTCATATTTGAAGAGGCTAGTGGACCATTCTGATCGAGTATAGAAGAATGAAAGGTCATAGTCATTGTGCAGAGGAACAGTCCAGCAGCCCACCAGGTTTGCACCAACCATCAATCACCCATTGCTGACCATCAGTCATCTGTAAGAACCATTATCTATAATGCCAACCATCAAGCACCCATTGCTGACCATTAATCATCTGGAAGAATCATCATGTATCTAATGCCAGCCATCAAGTAGTATTATACTTCTGAATGAAATATTCATTCAAAATCTCCTCTGATAACCATGTTTCTGGTAGTCCCACAGATCAGAGTTCCATTAAAAAAGTATCCATTTACACTACTTTGTTTCCAACTGATGTTGGCATTTATGTCTAGTATTCATGCTTATGCATCTGAGTGCAGTCCTCTCCAGAGGTGACTCGTTGTTCCTTTCCACACCTTGTGGTGCACTGGGGGCAACCTTGCCGTTTCTTTAGCATTTTTGTCTGTTTTTTATGAGGCCAAGTTGCTAGCTCGACACTAAACCCAGCACAGTTGGAAAGCGTGTGAGGAGCCGGCCGGATTTGAACCTAGACCACTCACCTCGAAGTCCACCACCATCCAGCAAGAGGCGGCACATACTCTTTTTCTTCTTAATGTCAAGTGCATGTGCCTTTCAGGTATCCATCCCATCCCAGGCACCGTCTGTTCAATCTCCTGCTATTTGGTAGGAGATAGAGAAACATCTTAGCCAAGAGAGTAAAACTGACAAAACTATTTCTTCCCAAGGGTTCTTGTGCAGCTACACCCCAACTTGTCAGTGGCCTTTGAGTATTATCGATTATCAAAGTCACTTGTTGCATGTAAATATGGGATTTAAAAAAACATTAAGCTGTATCGCATGCATTGTAAATATCTGTTTTACACAGACTGGAATGTCACTGCAATCTCATTGTCTTAAGCAATGACAATAAAGTTTTGTTCTATTCTATGAGACTGCTTCAGATCTTGTCCATCTTGTGAATGATTAAATTAATATTCTTTTACAAACTAGGTTACAATTTATTTACTTGCTGTTTATTTGCTGAGTGTCCTACCTACTGTAACACCAGATGTTTACTAAAAAGACTTTGTTCAAATTTGGGGGGAAAAATAATGCTGTTTACTGTGAGTACAGTTATCTAAATGTCCAACAAGATGTGATTGAAGAGAGAAATGTGGTGAGGTGTAAAATGGGTACAATATATGGAGGTGGTCTCCACTGCCCAGGCTTTATACCCACCCAAGCAGGAGATCAGCCGAGAGTCAGTAAGAGTTGGTGCTTCCACAGTATTTTGCCTAGGACAAGGGTTATATTCTCAAAATAAGGTGCCAACCATTCAAGACAGAGATGAGAATAAACTTCTTTAGCCAGAGAGAAATAAATCTTGGCAGCTCTACCAGGAGGGTGATTAGGCTCAGTTATTGAGTATCGACTAGGGAGAGATTGATCTTTTTTTTGTTATTTGGGGAATCCGGAATACTGGGTTAATTTAGTACAATGAAGTAAAAACAAATCAACTGTGATCTCATTGAATGGTGAATCAGCCAGAATGGACAGAGTGGCTAATTCCTACTCATTATTTTGTTTCTTATGCCCTCACTGAGTTCCTGGTCGTTTGACATACACAGTGACAACTTGCTGGCGATGGTCTCCCAGTAAGCGCAGGCTTTTTTTCATCTCTCAGCAATCTTCCGCACTTCGTACTCACTCCTCAGACCTTTCACTTGCTTTAGTTATCCCAGCAACTTCCCATCCTTTATAGTCTCCCAGTGAATATCTGCTCTGCAGTCATATGCTGTGATGTCCAGCACTTTGCAATCAATCCGTGATCTCCAATTCTGAAAACTCACAGTGCTGTCTCTCTTATATTCCCCTCAATTCTTTGCTTTCATACTCACCCAGCAGTCATCTGTTCTTTTCCCTCTGTGTAACCCTTCTTTATAGCCCCAGCACAATATCTCATTCTTTAGAAGCACCAACTTCCCCCTCAGAGAACTCCTGCATTTTAAACAGTTTTCTCCATTTTACACTCAGTCACCGCTCAACTCCTCTGTGTTATCGATGAGTTCCGGTTCGTCCGAGATGCTCAGAAATTCTGCCGCTGTGCATCCGGTGATTCTTCACGTCCTTTACCCACTCCTGCTCATAGACCAGGGGAGGCGGGCTGAGGGTTAAAATCAGTGACAGCCGAGCAAACCGAGATGACAGTGTGAATGAACAGAGTGGCCACTCTCTATAAAACATCAAGGATCTGGCACTAATTGTACTGACAGCTCGCAGAAAGATGTTAGCAGCTTTTATTGGAGACCCAGCACAACACTCGGAAAAACTTAAGATAATAAGGCAGAGTCAACATGGTTCGAGTATCAAACATAGAGCATTACACCACAGTACAGGCCTTTTTCGGCCTATGATATTGTGCAAACTTTTAATCTACTCTAAGGTCAATCTAGCCCTTCCCTCCCACATAGCCCTCCATTTTTCTGTCATCCATGTGTCTATTCAGGAGTCTCTTTACTGTCTGTAATGTATCTGCCTCTATCACCACCCCTAGCTGAGTATTCCACACAGCTGCCACACTCTGTAACATCTTAGGCAGCCCCCAGCACTTCCCTCCAGTCATCTTCAGATTGCTGTCCCTCGGCATAATGGGGAAAGGTAAATCATACTTGGGGTATCGTACATCCCAGTGTATGGGAGTTGTTTGAAGAATGCCATGGATAAAGGGGGTCCAGTGAATTTACTGTACAGGTACTTCAATTTCCAGAAGGCATTTGGTGAGGGGCCACAGAAAAGACATTATGTAGGACAGGACCTAGTGGTGAGAAGGAAACGTATTGGTGGGAGTGGGGGAACAGCTGTCAAAGAGAAGCGTGAATGACTTTTTTGTTTTCTGGACGGTGAGGTGTAGCGGGCGGTGTGTCACAGAGTTCAGTTCTGGGGCCTCAGCTTCTTACAGTTTCTGTAAAATGTCTTAGTTGATGGGGTCAAAGTTACGCTTGCTAAATCTGGAGAGTAAAATAAGTTACGAAGAGAAACTGAGGAGTGAACAATGTATGTGGGTAGTTAATGGGAGGGGGCAACATTGGCAAATGGCCTGTCCTGTAAGGAATCTACAGGCATATAATCAGTCAGGGACCAATATGCTCCAGGTTGACCCCCAGCTTTCTGCATTCTCTCTGCCACATGCTACTCGTTTTGCACTCAGACAGCTGTCCAGAGTCCACTATCCAGTGCCCAGTGCACAGTGTCCAGCAACTCTCCCTGAGATTCTCTTTTAACTTGCTCAGCATCTCCTACCTCATACACTCTCTCAGCCATCTCCCTCTCTTTATATTCTTCTCCGACTTTGCAACTTCAGTGCCTTTCCCAACTTGTACATTCAGAGATCCCTGGCTCTCCATCAATGATCAGTCCATAGTCTCCTCGGCAGAGCCTGCCTCCCACTCCCTATATTCTCAGTGAAGTATTCCCTTTCTGCTCCTCTACCCCATACAATACCTCACCCCTTGATTTCCCATCTTCCATCCCCGATTCTCATTCACATCCATTGTTTCTTGAGCACAGTCAATCCCCTCCTTTTACTCACTCTCAACAATCCCGCATTGTGTCTTATTTGAACCTGCCTTTCTGAATGCCTAGACCAGAGATTTCCAACCTTTTTTATGCCGTGGACCCCTACCATTAGCCAAGGGGTCCGTTCACCTCATGTTGTGAATTCCTGGGTGAGACCTTCTAGTGATCCTTAGACCTCCTTAGATGTCTCCCATTCCCTGTAAGAAAAACAAGAGAACATTGCATTATTCTCCAAGTCATGTGATGGAATTTAAACAGGGAGTTTGCATCTCAAGTTGAAGATCCTGCTTCTCTGTCCACGGATGCTGCTTGGCCTGCTGCGTATTTCCAGCGTTTTCTGTATTTTCTGTTTCAGATTTCCAGCATCTGAAGTTATTTTAAAAATATTGTAATCCCTGCTGTATAACAAGTTTCCATGTTTTAGCAATCCCCCAGCAATCTCCTGTTACAGAGACTTGGTGACTGATGACTGTTTTATTTTTAAATCTTATCTCCCTTCTACAAGGGATTTGGGAATGAGATATTTAACTATTATAACATTGTTCCTTTTCAGAAGATACCGAACAATGAACATGAAAAGTAAGTGACAGAGTGTAGAGCTGTCTGCTTCATATGGAGAAAGGCATTTGGACGGGTACATGGATAGGAAAGGATCAGAGGGAGCTTGGACCTTCATCAAGGTCTCGGCCAAAACATCGACTGTACTCCTTTCCATAGATGCTGCCTGGCCTGCTGATTTCCTCCAGCATCTTGTGTGTGTTTATTGACACTGGAAGTTGGGTTGGAACACTGATAATGAAAACAACACTGGGCACTGGGCACTGGGCACCAAGCTGAGCTAACAACAGCACTTTAGATGAGAACTGGGCAAGGGACATTGGAAACATGGAAGGAATTCTGCACCAGGATACAGACACTGGACATTAAACACTAGACTGACAAAATGATACTGGACTCTTGACACAAATAATGTCATAAGGAGGTGACACTGAGTAAATGGAATTGGTCAAAGGCAACAAAAATGGCAAGGCACATTGGTTATTACCCTCGAGAGAAATTGGTCACAGTGCGACACACCCACCACTCTCTGTACAAAGTTGACCTCTATTAATATAAGGAAACTGGGTTGATCAGACCCAAAGCAATTTAAGTGTCCGGGAAATGTGGTAATAAGCATTCAAGCACAACAAAGTAACTTAAGCCTAATTTACTATCAATACATAGAAAACACGAATAAATCACCCAAAATACTGCACAGTGAGTAACAAAGATTTTCACTATGATTTCAGGGGTCACGATTCATATTCTCCACTCGATTGTTGCTGTCGTCAGGAGACTTAATTGCCACTGTTGTCAGGGGAACTCTGAATTCCGACTCCTGAAATAACCCTGGGTCTGTCCTAGGCACCAATGGTCGTGATTCCTCGGGTCTAGGTGAAGCCCCAGGAACTGGATGAAAGGTGATTCAATAAATAGTGGTTCAATCCACAAGCATTGACTTTATCTCAGGTCAGAACAAAAACAGCTATTTTCAGTGTCATTACCCCCACTAGTGTCTATAACACACCATTATCATTATCCTTAGTGTCAAATGTTTGGTGTCCAGTCCTTTATTCCAACTCATTGCCAAGAGTTCACTATTCAATACCACTTGTGTGGACCAGTGATATTGTACCAAGCATCCAGTATAATTTTCCCAACCCAACATCCAGTGGCATTTTTTCCTGTTGCAGTGAGCGGCAGGAAGCAGGACACAAGCACGGAGATTTGACACGGAGATAGATTTGGACATGACTTGGACACGAAGCCTGGACTGGGACACTGAGACAGAATGGAAAATGAGAAGGCATGATACACAGACTCCCAGGAAGTAACGCAATTGCTCATGCTGTTAAAAAAACTATTTCACATCATATCCTGTGGAAGGCTCCATCCAGCTGCAGCTCCCAGCAGAATAAGCGCCCTGCTCTGCTCCAGCATTTCTTTTTAAAAAGCTGTTGCTGTGTCAGAAATATCAGGATATCATTGTACATCAAAACTCAGTGCAAATTCCAACAATATCAATCACTTTACATTCTCAGTGACTTTCAGCTCATTGGCAACGGAATTAAGAACCCATTGAGCTGCACAGATGCACAAATACACCTGTTCTAGATCCACCATCCTGTACATTTAGCCCAGTGGGGAAACTCACAGAAGTCTGCTTTCACTGCTCTCAGTTATACCCGTGAGTTGTGACCTGGCAAGTAGGGAATCCAGATCTCTGAGATCTGGAGTTGTGCCACTAATCATGCAGTGCCCTCTTCTTGAGGACATCAACTCATCCTGTCTGCACATTCTCCCTGCTGACCATCCCTAGGGTAAGTATCCATGGATACCTCACCCACTGCCGTTTCCTTACTGCCTTCCTTTGGCTTTCAGGCCAAACTTAATCTTCATAGTCCACACATTTTCAAGAAACGTCTCTCCTCAGATGCTGCCTGCCCTGCTGAGTGCTTTCAAAATGACCTTTTCCTATAACTAATCCATAAGACCATAAGATATAGCAGAAGTAGGTCCTTTGGCCCATCGGATCTGTTCCACCATTCAGTCATGGACTGATCCAATTCTTCCAGTCATCCCCACTCCCATGCCTTCACCCCATACCCTTGATGCCCTGGCTAATCAAGAACCTATTTGTCTCTGCCTTAAATACACCCAATGACTTGGCCTCCACAGCTGCTCATGGCAACAAATTCCACAGATTTTCCACCCTCTGACTAAAGTAATTTCTGTGCATCTCAGTTCTAAATGGACGTCCTTCAATCCTGAAGTTATGCCCTCTTGTCATTGAATCCACTACCAAGGGAAACTTTGCCATATCTAATCTGTTCAGGCCTTTTAACATTCGGAATGTTTCTATGAGATCCCCCCCTCATTCTCCTGAACTCCAGGGAATCATCCCAAGAGCTGTCAGATGTTCCTCATTAAGTAACCCTTTCGCTCCTGGAATCACTCTCCTGAATCTTCTCTGAACCTTCTCCAATGTCAGTATATCCTTTCCAAAATAAGGAGCCCAAAACTGCACACAATATTCCAAGTTGGTCTCACAAGCGCCTTATAGAGCCTCAACATCACATCCCTGCTCTTATATTCTGTACCTCTAGAAATGAATGCCAACATTGCATTCGCCTTCTTCACAACCGACCTAACCTGGAGGTTAACCTTTAGGGTATCCTGCACAAGGACTCCCAAGTCTCTTTGCATCTCTGCATTTTGAATTCTCTCCCCATCTAAATAATAGTCTGTCCGTTTATTTCTTCCACCAAAGTGCATGACCATATATTTTTCAACATCGTATTTCATTTGCCACTTCTTTGCCCATTCCCCTAAACTATCTAAGTCTCTCTGCAGGCTCTCTGCTTCCTCAACACTACCCACTCCTCCACCTGTCTTTGTATCATTGGCAAACTTAGCTACAAATCCATTAACACCACAATCCAAATCATTGGCATACATCGTGAAAAGCAGTGGTCCCAACACTGACCCCTGTGGAATTCCACTGGTAACCGGCAGCCAGTCAGAATAGGATCCCTTTATTCCCACTCACTGTTTTCTGCTGCTAGCCTATGATCCACCCATGCTGGTAACTTCCCTGTAATTCCACGGGCTTTTATGTTGCTCAGCAGCCTCATGTGCTGCACCTTCTCAGAGGCCTTCTGAAAATCCAAGTACACCACGTCTACTACATCACCTTTGCCTACCCTGCTTGTAATTGCCTCAAAGAATTGCAGTAGGTTTGTCAGGCAGGATTTTCCTTTCAGGAAACCATGCTGGCTTTGGCCTATCTTGTCATATGCCTCCAGGTACTCCGTAATCTCATCCCTAACGATCGATTCCAACATCTTCCCAACCGCTGATGTCAGGCTAACAGGTCTATAGTTTCTGCTGCCTCCCGCCCTTCTTAAATAGCGGAGTAACATTTGCAACTTTCCAGTCATCCGCTACAATGCCAGAATCTATTGATTCTTGAAAGATCATCCTTAATGCCTCCACAATCTCTCCAGCTGCTTCCTTCAGAACCCGAGGGTGCATTCCATCAGGTCCAGGAGATTTATCCACCCTCAGACCATTAAGCTTCCTGAGCACCTTATCAGTCGTAATTTTCACTGCACAAACCTCACTTCCCTGACACTCTTGAATGTCTGGTATACTGCAGACATCTTCCACTGTGAAGACTGATGCAAAATATGCATTCAATTCCTCTGCCATCTCTGCGTCTCTCATTACAATATCTCTAGTGTGATTTTGTATTGGTCCTATATCTACTCTCAACTCTCTTTTACCATTTATATACTTAAAAAAGCTTTAGGTATCATCTTTGATATTAGCTGCCAGCTTCCTCTCATAATTCATCCTTTCCTTGCTAATGACCTTCTTAGTTTCCTTCCGCAAGTTTTTAAAAGCTTCCCAATCCTCTGACTTCCCACTAGCTCTGGCTTCCTTGCATGCCCTCTCTTTTGTTTTTACTTCAGCTCTGAATTCACTTGTCAGCCACAGGAGTGTCCTTCTTCTCTTTGAAAATTTCTTCTTATTTGGAACATATCTGCCTTGTACAGATATTGCAGCCTCCTGGACTGGCTGCATCACCGGCTGAAATGGAAGCTCCAATGCACAGGATCCTAAGAGGCTTCCAAGGGTCGTAGACTCAACCAGCTCCATCATGGGCACACTCCTCCTCACTACTGAGGGTATCTTCAAGAGGCAGTGTGTCAAGAAGTCACATCCACCATAAAGGATCCTCACCATCCAGCACATGTCCTCTTCTCATCAATACTATCAAGGGGGAAGTACAGGAGCCTAAAGGTGAACACTTAATGTTTTATTATCAGCTGTCCCCCCTCCACCAGCAGATTATTGAATGGTCTATGAACTCATGAACTCTACCTTTTACATTATTTATTTAATATTTGTATGCTTTGCACAGTACGAGATCTACAAAACAACAAATATCATGACATACTGTATGTCAGTGATAATAATCCAATTTTTATTCTGCCAGAAGCAGACATCATCAACCCCACCAAACTGAACATTTGGCCTCAACAATTTTCCAAGTGTCACATAAAAGAGGCTTGAAGAATCTGGTCAGTACCCAGTGGCCACACATTTTAATTCCACGTCCCATTCTCATTCTGATATGTCTATCCATGGCCTCCTCTATTGTCAAAATGAATCCAAACTCAGGTTGGAGGAACAACACCTTATATACCGGCTGGGTAGCCTCCAACCTGATGGCATGAACATTGACTTATCTAACTTCCGTTAATGCCCCTCCTCCCCTTCTTACCCCATCCCTGACATATTTAGTTGTTTGCCTGTTCTCCATCTCCCTCTGGTGCTCCCCCCCTTTCTTTCTCCTGAGGCCTCCTGTCCCATGATTCTTTCCCTTCTCCAGCTCTGTATCACTTTCACCAATCACTTTTCCAGCTCTTAGCTTCATCCCACCCCCTCCAGTCTTCTATTATTTTGCATTTCCCTCTCCCCCTACTACTTTCAAATCTCTTACTATCTTTCCTTTCAGTTAGTCCTGACGAAGGGTTTCGGCCCGAAACGTCGACAGTGCTTCTTCCATAGATGCTGCCTGACCTGCTGTGTTCCACCAGCATTTAGTGTGTGTTGTTGTGTGAGTACCACATTTAGGCTAGGTCAAGACTTATTATAGGCATCCATTAGTCTTTTGAGACCATGGATTTGAGCCTTGGAAGGTTTCCAGGGTGCAGGCCTGGGCAGGGTTGTATGGGAGACTGGCAGTTGCCCAAGCTGCAGGCCTTCCCCTCTCCACGCAACCGATGTTGTCCAAGGGAAGGGAACTAGGACCCAAGCAGCTTGGCACTGGTGTTATCGCAGAGCAATGTGTTGTTAAGTGCCTTGCTCAAGGACACAACACATTGCCTCAGCTGAGGCTTGAACCAGTGACCTTCAGATCACTAGACCGATGCCTTATCAACTAGGCCACACACCAAAACAATGTCAAGACTACAGCTCCACATAGGAGTGTGGTTTTAAAGAGAGATTTTAAAGACCAGCTTTATTTGTAATATTTACATTGAAACATCAAAATCTACAGTAAAATGTGCCATTTTTATCAATGATCAAATGACCAGTCCTGTCCGAGAGTATGCTGGGGACAGCCTGAAAGCTTCTGGTGCCAACATAACATACTCATAACTCACTAACCCTTACTAACCCCTGTTGTTGTTGTTCGTCCTTCGGAGTCGAAGACGACTACGACTTCTGTCAGGTGGGTGACTATGGGTTCGAACGTGACTGTTGAGGCCAATCTGGGCCCTGAAAGCTCGCCCACATGTGGGACACATGAGGGTAGGTGCTGCAGTGGAAGTGGAGGTAGTTTGAGCTTTCGGCGCGGCATGTTTCCTCTGAGCCTCTGCGGTGCGTCTGATTTCTGCTGCATACGCTCCTTTAGTGGTCCTGCTCCACCAGGTTGGGCGGTCCAGAGCAAGCAATTCCCAGCTACTGGGATTGATGTTGAGGTCTTTGAGGGACACTTTGAGGCAGTCTTTGAAACGTTTCTTCTGCCCTCCAACTGAGCGCTTGCCCTGGCTCAGCTCTCCATACAGCAGCTGCTTTGGTAGTCGACTGTCAGACATCCTGACGACACGGCCAGCCCATCTGGCTTGGGCTTTCTGTCGGAGGGAGTAGACGCTGTGGGTGCTAGCCCGCTCCAGGACCTCCGAGTCTGGGCTTTGTCCTGCCATCGTACGTGGAGAAGTCTGCGGAGGCAGCTCAAGTGGAAGTGGTTGAGCTGTTTAGCGTGTCTGCTGTAGACAGTCCAGGTCTCGCTGGCATAGAGGAGGGTGGTGAGAACCACTGCTCGGTAGACCTTCAGCTTGGTGGTAAGGCTGAGTCCTCTCCGCTCCTGTACATTCTCACGGAGTCTCCCAAAGGCGGCACTGGCTCTGGCAATTCTGTTGCTGATCTCTGCATCTATGTTCACCGCTCGTGATAGAGTACTGCCCAGATAAGTAAAGCTGTCGACTGCCAGTAGCTTCTGCCCCTTTACTGTGATGTGTGGTTCCTGGTAGGGCTTTCCAGGTGCGGGCTGGTACATAACTTCGATCTTTTTGGTGCTGATTGTAAGTTCAAAGTTGTCACAGGCTCGTGAGAAGCAGTCCATTTCTCGCTGCATCTTCTGCTCTGTGCTGGCGTTGAGGGCGCAATCATCAGCGAATAAAAGGTTTCTGACGACGGTCTGCTTTACCTTTGTAACAGCCTGTAGACGCCGGAGGTTGAATAGCCCACCGCCAGTCCTGTATCTGACGTGTGTACCATCCTGACAATCGCCAAAGGCATCATTCAGCATAGCAGAGAAGACCATGCTAAAGAGTGCAGGGGCAAGAACGCATCCTTGCTTCACACCGTTCATCACTGGGAAGCTTCTGACTCGTCACCATCATCCAAAGCTTTCACCATCATGCCATCGTGGAACTGCCGAACAATCGTGATGAACCTGCTAGGGCAGCCAAACTTCTCCATTATCTTCCATAAGCCATCTCTGCTGACTATATCAAATGCCTTGGTCAGATCGACGAAGGTCATAAAGAGGTCTCTGTGCTGCTCTTGACATTTTTCCTGGAGTTGGCGTGCAGCAAATATCATGTCGACAGTTCCACGCTCTGCACGGAAGCCACAGTGGCTTTCTGGGAGGAGACCTTGCTCAAGGTGTTGGAGAAGGCGATTAAGAAGGCTACGAGCCAAGATCTTCCCAGCTATGGACAGGAGGGAGATGCCTCGGTGATTGTCACAAGACTGGCGGTTGCCTTTCCTCTTGTAGATGTGGACTATACTGGCATCTTTCAACTGTTGTGGGACCTTTCCTTCGTTCCACATAGACTGGAAGAGCTCAGACAGCTTCTGCATCATGAATGGGCCTCCTGCTTTGTAGACTTCAGCAGGGATTGCATCTGATCCTGGTGCTTTGCTACAAGCAAGATGCCCGATGGCTTTTCTGACGACTTCTGTGGGGAGGTTGTCAAGGTCCAGGTTGATCTCCGCCTGAGGTAGGTGAGCAATGGCCTCATCATTGATTTCCACAGGGCGGTTGAGGACCCGGTGGAAATGTTCAGCCCATCTCTCCAAAATCTGCTTTTTCTCTGTCAGCAGCGGAGACCCATCTGCACTGAGGAGGGGGGAGGAGCCAGAGGACTGAGGTCCATACATAGCCTTCAAAGCGTCGTAGAAGCACTTGGTGTCGTGACTGTCTGCGTAGCCCTGGATCTCATCGGCCTTATTACTGAACCAGACATCCTGCATCTCACAGAGTTTCTTCTGCACTTTCCGTCTTGCACTGGCGAAGGCATCTATCTCTGCTTGTGAAGTGGGATCGTTCTGGTGCGCTCTGAACAGTTGGTGTTTCTCTGACAACAGTGTCCGTATCTCCTCGTCGTTTTCATCGAACCAGTCTTGATGTCTACGGACTGCTGGTCCGAGGTGTTCGAGAGCAGTACAGTAGACTGCATCTCTGAAAGCCGTCCACTGCTCTTCAATGCTGGTGTGGTCACCCTGGGGTGGGTCAAGCAGCCTGCTATCTAGGTCTTCACAAAATTCTTCTGCAACTACGCTGCTCTTCAGCTTGGAGACATTGAGCCTCTTTGCAGTCTTCTGGCCTTGGGGTCTTCTCACAGGCAGGATGCGAAGTTTAAACTTGGACACTATGAGTCGGTGATCCATCCAGCAGTCAGCACCACACGTGGCCTTTGTCACTCTCACATCTTGTCAGTCCCTCTTTCTGGTGATGGCATTGTCGATCAGATGCCAGTGCCGAGAGCGTGGATGCATCCAAGATGCCTTGTTACGGGTAGGGAGGCGGAATAGTGTGTTGGTGATGACAAGGTCATGCGTAGCGCATGTCTTGAGGAGCAGCAGGCCATTGCTGTTACACTTGCCAATACCGTGTCTTCCAAAAATCCCTTCCCAGGTCTGGTAATCTGTCCCCACTCTGGCGTTAAAGTCCCCGAGGACAATAAGCTTCTCTGACTGTGGGACTGCTGCTATGAGGGCGTCAAGTTCTTCATAGAACTTATCTTTGATGTAATCTGGGTTGGTCATTGTTGGGGCAGATGCGCTGATCAGCGTGGCACGCCTCTTATTGCCAAGTGGGAGCCGAAGCGTCATCAGGCGATCGTTGATGCCATGTGGAAGCTTGGCAAGTTTACGAGCAAGGTGGGATCGGATGGCAAATCCAACGCCATCTTCTCGTCGTTCAGTACTGCTGTGACCACTCCAGAAGAAGGTGTACCCACTACCACGTTCTGTAAGCTGGCCCTTGTCTGCTAGGCGTGTTTCGCTGAATGCTGCAATGTCCACATTATAGCGGGCTAGTTCTTTGGCGACCAGTGCTGTTCTTCTTTCTGGTCTGACAGCCTTGGTGATGTCAAGCAGAGTTCACACATTCCACGTGCTAAGATTGAGCACCTTCACTTTCGTCTTCTTTGTAGTTCGACCGCAGAGTGGGATCCCCACCAGCTGTGGTGTGCCAGCCAGGGTAAGATGCAGCAGCCTATGTTTGAGGCACCTTTTCTAGCCCCTTCCTCCATGGAGGTGAGCAGAGTGATTCCTAAAGAGGACTGTTCAGACACCCAGGGGGCTGCCGAGCTCCACTGCTGCCTCATTCCAGCGGAGAATGATCCAATGCCCTGGGCCGCCTGTGTGCAGGTTTGTGACTACAGCTTCCAGTGTATCCACACCTGCTGCTTCGCCACTCGCACATCACCACAGGACTTGAAGTTTTTTAGTGGAATGGGTTTGGAGTCGTGACTTGTGCTTGACTTGGATTAAAGTGAGGGAGAGTTGCACAAATCGTCAGCCTCACTCTCTTGTCCCGACCTATCTGTATCCAGTTGCAAGACGGAGTCGAGACGGCTGGAGATAAGTCGGGATGCAGTGGATGGCCAGCAGTGTTCTACGTGTCTCACTGTGCCCCGATTGCGCTCCACAATGCTTCGCTGGGTCCGCCTTTCTACTCGTTGGATAGTCTCCTTTGCATAGTCCACCGAATCCAGTCTTCGCATGCGTAGGTAGACAAGCCCTAATTCACCGAGGGTTTGAGGCCCATCGGCTATCCTCACCAGGTTTTGCCGGCCAGTGTGGCCGCTGTTGCATGCAAACAGCTACAAGGAACCACTGGTGAGAGCTGAGTGTCAGGTGAGGACTAATGCAGACGAACTACTCAGAAGAGTACAACGTGTTCCCCGTCAGAGGTACTACCTCTCCCTGACACCCCTACCTTCCTTTGGACTGTGAGAAGAAACCAGAATCCCTAGGGGAAACCATGCACCTAGGGGAAAAACGTACAGACTCCTTACAGACAGCAGCAGGAATTGAACTCGAACCTTACAGCTGGAGCTGAAAAGCATTACACTAACCACTAAGCTATTGTGCTCCCCGTACTGTGGTTAGGACTAGAGCTGGGTTCACCTTGAGGCTAGTGCTAGAGCTAGGGCTGGTTGTAAAAGTATGTTTGGAACAGTCCAGATTAGATTTCGGACTGAAACTGGGTAAAAATACAAAACGTGCTCAGCAGGTCATGCAATGTTTGGTCAGATAAAGAGTTAAAGTTTCATATCAATGTCTTTTCATCTGTTCTGATTGTACGATCTTAGCTTACGTGGCAAAGGGGGCCATGAACTTCTATTCAAGGTGAGGTATTTGGAGATTCTTGAAGACAATGTAAAGCAAAGTAAAGGGAGTTGTCCTGTATTCCAGGATAATTCTCGATCCCAGTAGTTCCAAGCAGAGTTACAACACTGGCAACACACACAAAATGCTGGTGGAACGCAGCAGGCCAGGCAGCATCTATAGGGAGAAGCACTGTCGACCTTGCTACAGCAAGGTTCAATGTGTCTCTCAGCAGATACACCTGCAGACCAGAGTGTTCCATTCTGCAGCTTTCCCTTATGGACACCTCTTTAGTTTTGGGCAGACAAAAGGGCATACCTCAGCAAGTTCAGATCTTCTGGCAGCTCTTGAGGTTCGTCTCATGTGTGTCTCTGTAGTCCTTTGATA
The DNA here is from genome assembly GCF_030144855.1 of Hypanus sabinus. Taxonomy (NCBI): domain Eukaryota; kingdom Metazoa; phylum Chordata; class Chondrichthyes; order Myliobatiformes; family Dasyatidae; genus Hypanus; species Hypanus sabinus. Next base: position 13,361,188 of record NC_082726.1, read on the forward strand.
TGGAACTGCTGTGGTGTACCTGTACTGATGGAGGAGTAGATATTGTTGCCAATCCGTACTGGCTGGGGTCTTCTAGTGAGCAAATCGAGCATCCAGTTGTACAGGGAGATATCAAGACCCAGGTTTTGAATTTAGTGATTAGTTTTGAAGAACTGATAGTGTTGAATGCAGAGCTGTGGTCAATGAAGAGCATCCCTGTTACTCTTCATCTTTGTTGTCCAGATGTTCCAGACCTGAGCGAAGGGTCAACAAAATGGCACCAGGTGCTGACCTGCTGTGACGATGGGCAAATTATGGACCCCCATCACTCCTCAGGCAGGCGTTGATAGGCATTAAGAACAAACTTTCAAAGCACTTAATCACAGTGGGTGTAGGTGCTACTGGATGATAGTCACTGAGGCAGACTACCATACGCATCTTCAGCGCCAATATGACTGAAGCCGACTTGAAACAAGTGGTTAGATAGCTCAGACTACAAAAGCAAGAGTTTGAAGACGTAAACACACCAGAGAGTTGATTAACATTGAATACCTACAGGTGCCAGAGATCTGATTTGCAAGGGCTGAGGCATGTAATCTGATGTGAGATGTTGCTGAGCTCATTCAGTATTACTGGGTTCCAGTGCTGGGGTTAGTCTGGGAGAGCACACTGACTGATCAACACCTCCATCCACTAAATCCCCCCCCACCACACCGTAATCCCCACCACCACACCACACTCCCCACCACACCACACTCCCCACCACACCACACTCCCCCATCACACCACACTCCCCCAACACACCACACTCCCCCAACACCACACTCCCCACCACACCACACTCCCCCACCACACCACACTCCCCCACCACCACACCACACTCCCCCCATCACACCGTAATCCCCCACCACACCACACTCCCCCACCACACCATAATCCCCACCACCACACCACACTCCCCCACCACACCACACTCCCCCACCACACCACACTCCCCCACCACACCACACTCCCCCACCACCACACCACACTCCCCCACCACACCACACTCCCCCCATCACACCACACTCCCCCAACACCACACTCCCCACCACACCACACTCCCCCAACACACCATAATCCCCACCACCACACCACACTCCCCCACCACACCACACTCCCCCACCACACCACACTCCCCACCACACCACACTCCCCCATCACACCACACTCCCCCAACACCACACTGACTGATCAACACCTCCATCCACTAAATCCCCCCCCACCACACCGTAATCCCCACCACCACACCACACTCCCCACCACACCACACTCCCCCATCACACCACACTCCCCCAACACCACACTGACTGATCAACACCTCCATCCACTAAATCCCCCCCCACCACACCATAATCCCCACTACCACACCACACTCCCACCACACCACTCTCCCCACCACACCACACTCCCCCACCACACCGTAATCCCCACCACCACACCACACTCCCCACCACACCACACTCCCCCATCACACCACACTCCCCCAACACCACACCACACTCCCCCAACACCACACCACACTCCCCCAACACCACACCACACTCCCCACCACCACACCACACTCCCCCACCACACCACACTCCCCCCATCACACCACACTCCCCACCACACCACACTCCCCCAACACCACACCACACTCCCCACCACACCACACTCCCCCATCACACCACACTCCCCCACCACCACACCACACTCCCCACCACCACACCATAATCCCCACCACCACACCACACTCCCACCACCACACCACACTCCCCCACCACACCACACTCCCCCCACCATACCACACTCCCCACCACACCACACTCCCCACCACACCACACTCCCCCAACACCACACTCCCCCACCACACCACACTCCCCCACCACACCACACTCCCCCCACCATACCACACTCCCCACCATACCACACTCCCCACCACACCACACTCCCCACCACACCACACTCCCCCAACACCACACTCCCCCCACCATACCACACTCCCCCACCACCACACTCCCCCACCACACCACACTCTCCCCACCACACCACACTCCCCACCACACCACACTCCCCACCACCACACCACACTCCCACCACACCATAATCCCCACCACCACACCACACTCCCACCACCATACCACACTCCCCACCACACCACACTCCCCACCACACCACACTCCCCCAACACCACACTCCCCCCACCATACCACACTCCCCCACCACCACACTCCCCCACCACACCACACTCTCCCCACCACACCACACTCCCCACCACACCACACTCCCCACCACCACACCACACTCCCCACCACACCACACTCCCCACCACACCATAATCCCCAACACCACACCACACTCCCCCACCACACCACACTCCCCCCACCACACCACACTCCCCCACCACACCACACTCCCCACCACACCACACTCCCCCACCACACCACACTCCCCCACCACACCACACTCCCCCCACCACACCACACTCCCCCACCACCACAACACACTCCCCCCACCACACCACACTCCCCACCACACCACACTCCCCCACCACACCACACTCTCCCCACCACACCAGACTCCCCCACCACACCACACTCCCCACCACACCACACTCCCCACCACACCATAATCCCCACCACCACACCACACTCCCCCACCACACCACACTCCCCCACCACACCACACTCCCCACCACACCACACTCCCCACCACCACACCACACTCCCCCCATCACACCACACTCCCCACCATACCACAATCCTCACCACACCACACTCCCCCATCACACCACACTCCCCACCACATCACACTCCCCCATCACACCACACTCCCCACCACACCATAATCCCCACCACCACACCACACTCCCCCAACACCACACTCCCCCCATCACACCACACTCCCCCAACACCACACCACACTCCCCCCACCACACCACACTCCCCCACCACACCACACTCCCCCCACCACACCACACTCCCCCACCACACCACACTCCCCCACCACCACACCACACTCCCCCCATCACACCACACTCCCCCCATCACACCACACCACACTCCCCACCACACCACACTCCCCCACCACACCACACTCCCCCCACCACACCACACTCCCCCACCACACCACACTCCCCCACCACCACACCACACTCCCCCAACACCACACCACACTCCCCCCATCACACCACACTCCCCCCATCACACCACACCACACTCCCCACCACACCACACTCCCCCACCACACCACACTCCCCCAACACCACACCACACTCCCCCCATCACACCACACTCCCCCCATCACACCACACCACACTACCCCACCACACCACACTCCCCCAACACACCATTATCCCCACCACCACACCACACTCCCCCAACACCACACCACACTCCCCCAACACACCATTATCCCCACCACCACACCACACTCCCCCAACACCACACCACACTCTCCCCATCACACCACACTCCCCACCACATCACACTCCCCCATCACACCACACTCCCCACCACATCACACTCCCCCATCACACCACACTCCCCACCACACCATACTCCCCACCACCACACCACACTCCCCCACCACACCATAATCCCCAACACCACACCACACTCCCCCACCACACCATAATCCCCAACACCACACCACACTCCCCCACCACACCATAATCCCCACCACACCATAATCCCCAACACCACACCACACTCCCCCACCACACCATAATCCCCACCACACCATAATCCCCAACATCACACCACACCCCTCACCACTCCACATGCCCTCACCACACCACACCATAACCCCAACACCACACCACACCCCCCACCACACCATAATCCCCAACACCACACCACACCCCTCACCACACCACACCATAACCCCAACACCACACCACACCCCCCACCACACCATAATCCCCAACACCACACCACACTCCCCCACCACACCACACTCCCCACCACACCATAATCCCCAACACCACACCATAATCCCCAACACCACACCACACTCCCCCACCACACCACACTCCCCACCACACCATAATCCCCAACACCACACCACACTCCCCCACCACACCACACTCCCCCACCACACCATAATCCCCACCACACCATAATCCCCAACATCACACCACACTCCCCCACCACACCATAATCCCCACCACACCATAATCCCCAACATCACACCACACCCCTCACCACACCACATGCCCTCACCACACCACACCATAACCCCAACACCACACCACACCCCCCACCACACCATAATCCCCAACATACCACACCACACTCCCCACCACACCACACTCCCCCACCACACCATAATCCCCAACACCACACCACACTCCCCCACCACACCACACTCACCACCACACCATAATCCCCAACACCACACCACACTCCCCCACCACACCACACTCACCACCACACCATAATCCCCAACATACCACACCACACTCCCCACCACACCACACTCCCCCACCACACCATAATCCCCAACACCACACCACACCCCTCACCACACCACACCATAACCCCAACACCACACCACACCCCCCACCACACCATAATCCCCAACACCACACCACACTCCCCCACCACACCACACTCCCCACCACACCACACCCCCCCCACCATACCACACTCCCCCACCACACCACACTCCCCACCACACCACACTCCCCCACCACACCACACTCCCCACCACACCACACTCCCCACCACACCATAATCCCCAACACCACACCATAATCCCCAACACCACACCACACTCCCCACCACACCACACTCCCCACCACACCATAATCCCCAACACCACACCACACTCCCCACCACACCACACTCCCCCACCACACCACACTCCCCACCACACCACACTCCCCCACCACACCACACTCCCCCACCACACCACACTCCCCACCATACCACACTCCCCCACCACACCATAATCCCCAACACCACACCACACCCCCCCACCACACCATAATCCCCCACCACACCATAATCCCCAACACCACACCACACCCCCCCACCACACCATAATCCCCAACATACCACACCCCCACCACACCACACTCGCTCAACACACCACACTCTCACAACACTCCACACTCCCCCCACACCACACCCCCAACCACACCATAATCCCCAACACCTCACCACACCCCTCACCACACCACATGCCCTCACCACACCACACCATAACCCCAACACCACACCACACCCCCCACCACACCATAATCCCCAACATACCACACCCCCACCACACCACACCCCCTCATCACACCACTCCCCCACCACACCATAACCCCAACATATCACACCCCCACCACAGCACACTCCCCCACCACACCATTCTCCCCCCACGACACCACATCCCCTCACACCGCAGCCCCCTTCACACCACAGTACACCCCCTGCTATTTTACCAGAGTCACACTGTACCTAGCATCACTTCATGTACATTCAATCAATCTATGTATAAAAGCTATCTTTTGTGCAGTATCTATATTTATTGTGATATTTATCAGGGTGTTCTTTATATTATTGTGTTTTTTTATGTCTCATAGTTTCTGGAGTAACAATTATTTAGTTCTCCTTTACAGCTGTGTAGTGGAAATGACATTAAAAAATCTCAAATTTCTTGAATCTTGAATCTCTTGAACTTCATGTAAGAAAGTGACATGTAATAAATTGACTTTGACCTGACAGCAAAGGCATCTGTAAACCAATTCGCCCAGTTTCTGAAGAACAAGACCTCACCTGTTGTCTGACTCCAGACGCTAATCCATCTGCAAATTGTCCCTGGAACTGAGCGGATGATCCGGACATCAATGTGGAGGGGTGATTTGTTCCAAATGTCCCCTGGCCTGGCATCACGACACCTCCATGTCCACATTCTTCTGATGGATTTGGCAAAGGGCTCTGTGAAACAAGAGACAGGAGAGTGGGCAACCCTGCCTGACTCGGGAAGCTGTCTGTTTCCCATCCATCGATCTAAACAGCACTGTGGGTATCCGTGTAGATTACTTGCATACAGTTCCTGCTTCCCTCCCCAGAGTTCATTTTGAAGTGTGCAACCATCATTATGTGTGCCTTCTTCTGGTCCCCTGGTCCATGCTGTCCACCACTCTGTCCTGCATGTAGACAATGGTGTCCCTGAGCAGCAAAATGCCGGCTAGAGCACAGGATTGAGCCATGTGGATCAATGTGTCCCAGAGCAGATTTAACCTGGCTGGCAATGACCCTGGACATGCAGTGGTCATCCGCTTTCAACTCTGAGGTGGGTTTCCACTTCCTGATCTCCCCACTTCTGCTTGCGGATGAGGGTGACGACGGAGTCCACATGGAGTCTGACGTGCTTCCAGCAGATCCAGCCCCATCCAGTCCCACAGGGCCAATTGCAATGCAGCCAGTACACTGTCACCTCCAGGAGTTTCATTTGAGTCAAGCAGACGGCTGGAGTCTGTCAGCTGCTCTAGAGCTAGTGACTGATCCAGGCACTCCTGCTTGTTGCTAGGTCTCTCTAAGACCTGCTTGATAGAGAGGACATTACATTCAGAGGGATTGTGCTGTCTGTGGCTTTCCTGTCATACAGACCAGCATAGAAGGATTTGTAGACCCTCAATATCTACCTGTGAGGATGGTACTGCAATGTCTTTTTCCTTAAGGCTATCAATTGCATGGTTCTCTGCATGAACCATTTGGAAGAAGTGCAAGTACATTTTTAAATTCAAAAATATAGTCATAATAAAAAATATACAAACCACTTGGGTTCCAATAAAATCTTTCCACTCTCACCTTAAACATATACCCTTTAGTTCTTTATCCCCCAACCTTGGAAAATAGACTGAATACATTCACCGTCTCTGTACCCGTCATGATTCTAAGCACCCTGTGTAGTGTAAGGCCTTCACAGGATTGGTTCATAATAGGGATTATTCTTCTCGTAACCTCTTGTCTAATTCAATTCTCCTGTTTGCTCATCAAAACATCTGACAATAGATGTTTTAGTATCATTCAAAGAAAAATTAAGATTATTTTCTTCAACCACAATTATGACAATGAATTCTTAATTTTTGATGTTTTGTAAATCAGAGAGTTTTGTGCTGAAGCCACGTGAGTACAGGAACATCAGCCACTCCTGCCTCATCTGCCTTTGTTCATTTGTATCAACTTTACTATATATGCAAAGAGACATGATTTGAACGGATACAGTATGTAGAAGTACAGGGTATATTGGCTGAATGTAGATGGGGAACGTATTTGCCAGAGGAAGGCTCTGTTCGATCCTGGTGTTTTTGGAAGTCAAAGCCGAGGCATAAAACTTGCTGCTTACAGCCATTTTATTAAATATCACAAGAATGAAAAATGAACAAAGAAAGAGTGGAGAGAACAAAGAAAAAACAAAGGAAAAAGCAGTGGTGGTCATCTTCGACTGAGACTAGTGATAACAAAATTAGAGTGATAACAGTTAACCAATAAAGTAGCCAGATTCAAGTGGTTTGACATCTGCTACAAAAAAACTAACAAGATTCTAGCAACATATAAATGGGACTGTACCATAACTGCTGGAAAATTTACTGAGCAATTATACTTACACAGGTGATTACATAAAAATGCAAGCAAGCATTAGAAAGCTAAACTACAAGGAAAATGCTAGAAAACTAACGATTCTACAACCTCATCGAACATTCTTCCGCCCCACCCCCCCACACCCAGTTAATTCCAAATCACACATTTGGAATCATTACATCTGAAAATTCAGAGGCAGAAAAGCTTGTTGTGCTTCTGTTAAGTATAAAACTAAAAACAATTTTTAAAAATCACCAGAATTTTGAAAGCATCAAAGGGTACTTATAGAATGATGTCATTGTCAGGTAGATTGTCCTTATGAGCAGATACACTTACATGAGTGAGCGGCTCCGTGAATGATGGCACTTACACAAGTAATTAAGATGTAAATTATGATAACGCACATCAGGGCAAATATTATAGCTCATAATATCGAGTGACTCTGGCTTCCTGGCTTTAATTTGATCCAGTCAAAGAAATCACATTCATCAGATTGAAGTAGCTTAGCTGCTTCTTGATGAACATGATGAGCTAAATCAGTTATGTAAGTACAGCACTTCTTGCCTTTATGTTCCTCCCTTAACTGCTAAGAGAAGATCTAATGTTATATGATTTTAGAGAACCATCTTACACATTACAACTATTTCTGCTGTTACTTCCTGTAAGGTAGCAGTGGTGTCATTACTGACTCTTTCTAAAAATGGTTCAAAAGCTCATTTATTGTCAAAATATGTATGCGGTATACAACTCTGAGATTCGTCTTCTCCAGACAGCCACGAAATAAAAAAAAACGTGGAGTTATTTCAAAGAAAAACACCAACTCTCCCCCAACAAAAAACGCCATGCAAACTGCAAAAGCTTCAAACCCCAACAACTCCCCCACACACACAAAAAAACTAACAAATCACGCCAAATGGCAAAAAGAACAAACGTGCAAAAATACAGAATATAAAAGCCATAAAACTGAGAGCCCCAGTCCACAGTCCAATCTATAAATTACCTTGGTAACATCCTCCAACAGCATCAAGAAAGAGAGAGTGGTAACTCGAACACAGAGGCAATAGGCTGTCACACACAGACACCTTATCCACAGCAGTGGGAGATCCATCGCAGCAGTGAGCTACAGGCAGGTAGTTGTTGCTGAACACTCACTCACCTTCCGCATTCGCCTCGATGTTTCAATTTCCTCGATGCTTTAATCGGCAAAATTCAGTTGAACATGGGCTCGCACCCCGCCTCTAAGCTTTGTCTCGAGGCCGTTTGCTCCCTGGAATTTTCTGAGACAGGAAAGCAATCTCCAAACTGAAAATCGCAGCAAAATTTTTAATTGGATATGACTGGTCGAAATATAATACAATAACAATTAACAACATTAGAATTATAAACATCATGACGTCTGGTAGTTATCAACTATGTTCAACATCTTCTGGCTGGTTAGTGATTTGCTTACTCCGGCCAGTCGCAAAGACAATGAGTCAGAGGTTACTGGTACATTTATCTCAGTGTTTGGTGTTCTTGTCTGTTACCACCTTAGCTCACTTCCAGTGTTCCCACTTACTTTTACCTTCTAATTGAGGGTGACTGCACTGATCCTGGTAACTATAGACCAGTAAGCTTAATGCAGTGTTTTCCAAACTTTTTTAGCCCCAAAGCACTTTCATATATGCCAATGCCCCTCTTAGGCATAATAATAAACATTCTGGCACCCCCATAGTGTAAAAACATGTCTACCACATGCTAACATGAGAAAAATAATCCTGCTTTAAATTTTCATTTGCCTTTAAACCTAGCTTACACACTATCTGTGCGTTGTACAGCAGCTTCATCATCAATGTAGTCCTTGAGCTTGATGGTTTTTAGCAAAAAATTGAAATATATGGTTCAAGTTGTGACAGCAAAAGCCTTAAGTTCTCTTGTGTAACAATCTCCAAACAGTTTCTGTTTTTTTGTGAGTATCTGGTTCAATGTACTGAAGCCTCTTTCAACAAGGTAGGAGGATGGAAATGCAATGAAGAGCAGTTTGGCTGTTCTCCAAAGACCAGGAAACTTCATATGACACATACCACAAAAGTGACATTTTTGAAAAACATTTTTGCTTCTTCATCATTCTGAATTTCAATATTTTTTTCTTGAAAGCTCTCTTCCTGTTCTTCCATCTTGCAAAGAAAAAGGTTAATTACTCAATCCAGAGTGTCCAGATCATTCAAATTCTTGAATCAATTCATCAGTGACTGCAGGAGTAAGCAGAACCTTGCAAATCACCATCTGTGAAAGAGAGAGCCATCCTTTCCATGCAGGGGAACTGTGAGAACATTCTTTACCCAATGTTTTGCTTATATATTTATAATGTTTTGCTCTTATATTACAAGAGCAAGGATGTCCTTTTTCATTTGTACAGGGCCCTGGTGAGACCACACCTGGAATATTGTGTACAGTTTTGGTCTCCAGGTTTAAGGAAGGACATTCTGGCAATTGAGGAAGTGCAGCGTAGATTGACTAGGTTGATTCCTGGGATGGCAGGGCTGTCTTACGCAGAGAGATTGGAGAGATTGGGCTTGTACACACTGGAACTGAGGAGATTGAGAGGGGATCTGATTGAAACGTTTAAGATAATTAAAGGATTTGATAGGATTGAGGCGGGAAATATGTTCCAGATGTTGAGACAGTCCAGTACCAGAGGGCATGGATTGAGAATAAGAGGTCAGTTATTTAAAACAGAGTTGAAGAAGAGCTTCTTCTCCCAGAGAGTTGTGGAGGTGTGGAATGCACTGCCTCGGAAGACGGTGGAGGCCAATTCTCTGGATGCTTTCAAGAAGGAGCTAGATAGATATCTGATGGATAGGGGAATCAAGGGATATGGGGACAAGACAGGGACTGGGTATTGATAGTGAATGATCAGCCATGATCTCAGGATGGCGGTGCAGACTCGAGGGGCCGAATGGTCTACTTCTGCACCTATTGTCTATTGTCTATTGTCTATATTTCCAATTTTCCGATAAAAGGGAAACTGCTCCTTTTGCCTGGATCAAATTGAAATTCTTACCCTACAGCTTTATATTTAGAATGCAACATGAATGAATCTGCAGATGCTGGAAATAAATAAAAACACAAAATGCTAGCAGAACTCAGCAGGCCAGACAGCATCTACGGGAAGAGGTAGTGACGACGTTTCGGGCCAAAACCCTTCATCAGCATCTCATAGATGCTGTCTGACCTGCTGAGTTCTGCCAGCATTCTGTGTTTTTATTAATATTTAGAATGTTCATTTTGTCATACAGATCGGCTAGGTATCCCGAATCTCCACGCAAAAGTTCAATCTTGTTTCCCAATTTCTTGTCGACTTTGAGCAAAAATTCAACCACTGTGTCAAAAAGATCAAGGAAACATTTTAAGGGGCAGCTTTTCGACAACCAGCGCACTTCAGTGTGAAGAAGCATGCGTTCAAACTTTTCATTGTTATCTTGGCATAACTGGCAAAATATTCTACTATTTAACTGATGAGATTTAATTTTGTTGATAGCAGATATTACAAGATCATACTTGAAAAAGGTGCTGGCGGTGGTTTTTGGCTGTGGTATGTTGACAATGAAATACACATTGGATTGCAAACAGACTTGGAATTTCCTTTTTCATAAATATTACCAAACCAGCATGGTAACCTATCATATATGATGCTCCATCTGTTGCACAAGAAATCATGTTCCTAATCAGAATACCTTTATCCTCAATATATATTTTGAGCTCAGTGTAGATAGATTCTCCATTGATATTTATTTTTAACTTCTTACAAAAGAAAATCTCTTCATTAACTTTTCCATTTTTGATAAACCATACATATGCCATTAGCAATGTCTTGTTGTGTCGCACAGTTGGCTCATCCAGTTGTATCCCAAGTTCTGTTTTTTGTAGCTCTGCATAGTTAATACTCAATGTCTTCACTCATTTCATCAATGCAACGAGCTACAGAGTTATTACTCAGAGGAACTGATCTTAGAATATTGGTATCCATCTTGAGTACAGTGCTGAGCACTTCTAATATAGCAGGCTTTATTAATCTTTCACCAACTGTATGAGATTTTCCAACTTTGCTATCATTTTTGGTAATATTATAAGAATCAATAAGACCTTTCTCAAGGTCATTTTTAGCTTTCTTGGCAAATAACATGAGTGTACAATGCTTCTTTCATCTTCTGGAACTGAGTAATGTCATAAGTAGCCTTTTCCAGGTGTCTTTTACGGAACTGTTCCTGTAATCTTGATTGTTTCATGGCTTCATTAGACAGTACAATATTACAAATAAGACACATGGGATGTTGCTGATCTGATGGGAATGGAATGAAACCATACTGCAGGTACGTAATATTGAATTGACGCACGTTCTGTATTTCCTTTTTCTTAGCAGGATTCGAATTCAAGGCTTCATCCCCTTCAGACTCATAGAGCTCATGTCGTATGTATGTGTCCATCATTAACGGGCTAAATTAAAATAAGAAGTTAACAAAAACTGGGAATGCCTACCGGATGTTGACAACGGCAACGAGTTGACACAGGTGGAGCGATGCTAGAGGCACACAAAAGAATGGCGAGGTGAAGATGAAGACGATCACAACAGCAAAAATTACATTGGTAAGGATTCAGACTAGAATCTAAATGTTAGTCATGATAGAGCTGGTGTTTGCAAGCTACCATTATACTATTCCAATTAGCGTAATCACCTAAGGTCTCATAATCCTCAAAGATGTTCTTGACCACACATATGAAGTAGAAGTCACTTTGAACACCTCAAGAAGAATCCTCAGAGTTGGCAGGTTTGCTGATTGGCTCTGTTTCACCACTTGGTTCCGGCCAGCGTTGTATCGTTGTGTGGCCTGTTTTCCATAGATCTGTAGAGAAAGTTGAGAGGGTGTCCTTGCCTTATCTGCTAAATTGCATGAACTCATCAGTGCCGCGAATCAAAAGGAACTGTTGGGCACCCTAATCGCTAATTTATCCATCCCCAATAATGTCTGTTTGGTTGGTAAGGTTGGCTGATACTACCAAGTTTTAGACACGTTGTGGTGACAGCTCTTCTTGTGTCTTCCTCATCCTTTTCTTTGAAAGTACTTGGTCTACTGATGGTGGGGTCATGCCCATACCTCGTTAGGGTGGTGCTTACCATAGCCCCCAAGAACCTTGAACACCCCCTGATGACTTCTATTTTCCCTAACGCCCCTTCGTTGGGAATCACCGGATTCACATGGGTGAGATAGTGACAACATTAACAAAGTCTGAGAAGGAAATGCAGCTGATGAGAACAGCCAGCTTGAGTTTAGAAAGGGGAAATCATATTTTACCAATATGCTGGATTTCATGTAAAATTCATGAGCGGTTGATATCATTTATTGGACTTTCAGAAGGCTTTTAAGAATTTACCCCACAGGAGGTTAATAATCAAATTCCAGGAGGTAGGGATTCAGAGTGAGGTGTGCAAGTGGGTGCAGAATTGGCTCAAATAGAGTACAAGATGTGGTGAGAAGATCATTTTCACACCTAGAAAATGCTAAAATTTGAGTCCCATAGGTATCAGCTTTTTTCTGCTGTTTTCAGTTCACATTAATAATTTGGATAAGCACATAACAAACTAGTAAAGCTTGCAGATGACACAAAATCAGGGGATAACATTCAGACAACAGAATCAACACAGTTAGATCTAAACAAAATCCAGATGTGGGCAGATAAATGGCAGATGAAATTTAATGTAAGGTATTACATCGAGGAATATTAGATATAGACACACACTGGGGGATCTTGAGTTAGAAAGTGTACTATATAAGAAGGATTCAGGCATCTTTGTAGACTCATCACTAACAATATCTAGACAATGCACAGAAGCAACTAGGAAAGCTAATGGCATGTTGGGCAAGGTAATGCGCTCAGTGGAGTTCAAGTCTAGAAATGTTCTCCTTAAGGTGAATAATGTGCTTGTGAGGCCAGGCCTTGACTACTGTGTACAATTTTGGTTTCCATTATTGTGTGAGGGATGTGAAGCACTGGAGAGAGTTCAAAGAAGACTCATTCCAGAGGGTATGACTATGAAGAAAGATTGAAAGAATTAAATCTTTTTAGCCTAAGTAGATGTAGAATGAGAGTAGGCAAGATAGATGTGTTCAAAATCACTAAGGGTATAAGTAAGGTTGATACCAGCTGCTTCTTCAAAACTAATCCTTCATCAAGAACACAGGGCCATAGGTGGACACTGGTTAAAGCGAGATTTCAGACTAACATCAACATTTCTTTAGGCAGTGAGTTGTGGACACATGGAACAAGCTACCTAGTTGAGCAGTAGAGAGTAGGACCTTAGAGACTTTCAAATCTAAACTTGATAGTTATTTCAACATACTATATGAATAGGAATTTGGCAAACTTTGCTGGGCCGAATGGCCTGTTCTTGACAAAGACTTTCTAATGTTCCAATGTTCAAATTTGTTTTCCAGTATGTCATGCATCTTTCGAATGTTTGTTGAGTTATTGTCTTATGTTTTTTGATTCCATGTTTTTGATTCCACCATGGGGAAAATCTATTGATCATTTTACCCACAACAATGAGTGTATCTGCTGTCTCAGGTAATAAAGTGACAGAGGTGGGGCTAATAGTCTGTGACCATTGCTATATTTCAGTGCTCCGACAACATTAAAATTTCCCACCACTCTCCATCCAAAACCACTTTTCTTCCAAGCATTGAGCTTACATCATTGAAATACCTTGTACGTTTGTCTCTGATAGAGTTAAAATTTACTTCCACAGCTACAGTGCACTACCTGTGGTTTTATTTCACTTTTTGCTTTCCACTGTAGAGGCAAGAAGAAGTAAAAGAAATACAAATAAAAGTAAAATGGGATCCAGAACCCAAGGTCGGGATATAGGATACTAGGGGTCAGGTTTCTCACTGATGGGTTTCTCAGGAGTATCGATGGGCTTCACATGTGTTTGGATGTGCTTGTCAGGAGTACTTACAGGCTTGTCAGCAGTATGGATGTGTACCTCTGTAGTGTGTTGTGTTTGGCAGTAGTAGGGTGGTCTTGTTAGGAGTATTGATGGGTTTCTCTAGAGCATGTTTGGGTTTCACAGAAGTATGGATGTGTTTATCAGCAGTACTGATGGGTTTGTCAGATGAATCAATAGGTTGGTAAGGAAGACAAATGGGTTCATCAGGAGTACTTATGGGTTTGCCATGTGTATGGATGTGTAGCTCCGGAATATTGATGGGTTTGTCAGGACAGCATGTGGATTGGTTAGGAATATGGAAGTATTTGCCAGGAGTATAATTGGTTGGTCAGGATGTGGATGGGTCTGTCAGGAGTATGGAATGGTTGGTGAGGAGAGTAGAAGGGGTTCTCAGTGGTATGGATGGGTTTGTCAGTAGGCTGGGTGTGTTTGTCAGGAGTATGGGTGTGTTTCTCCAAAGTATGGATAGGTTGCGAGGTGTATGCATTGGTTTATAAGGAAGATGGATGAGTTTGTCAGGAGTATGGGCAGGTTTATCGGGAGTACGGATGGGAATATCAGCTCTATTGATTGATTTTTCAGCAGTATGAATGGATTTATTATGAGATTGGATGGATCTGTCAGGAGTATGGTTGGATTTCTAAGGAGTGTGGATGGTTTGTCAGCAGTTTGGAGTGATTTCTCAGCAGAAGAATGCTTTTTTCAGCAGTATGGATGGGCTTGCCAAGTGTCTCGATGGGTTTCTCAGCAGTGTGGATGGCTTTGTCTGCAGAAGAATGTTTTTTTCAGCTGTATCAATGGGTTTTTCAGTTGTCTGGGTGGGTTTGTCAGGCGTATGGATGGATTTGTCAGGAGTTGAGATGGGTTTATCAGGGGTACAGCTCGTTACCTCTAGAGTATGGATCGGTTTGTTAGGAGTATGGTTGGGCTTCACAGGATCATGGATGTGTTTGTCAGCAGAATCGATTGGTTTCACACCTGTATGGATGTGTCTGTCAGGAGTACTTATGGGTTTGTCAGTAGTATGTTTGTGTACCTCTGGAGCGTGTCGTGTTTGTCAGGAGTAAGGATGGGATCTCTGCAGTATGTCTGGGTTTCACAGGAGTATGGATCTGTTTGTCAGCAGTATCAATGGGGTTTTCAGGCGTATGGTTGGGTTCCACAAGGGTATGGATAAGATTGTCTGGAGTACATATGGGTTTCTCCGCAGTATGGATGTGTTTCCCTGAAGTAAGATGTGTTTGACAGCAATATGGATGGGTGGGTTAGGAATATGGATGGGCCTGCCAATTGTATTAATGTGTTCATCAGGTGTAAGGTTGCATATAACAGCTGCGTGGCTGGGTATCTCAGCAGAATAGATGGGTTTGTCAGCAATATTGATGGGTTTGTCAGCAGTATAGATTGTTTGTCCGCAGTATGGATGGTTTGTCAGCAGTATAGATGGTTTATCAGCAGTATGGATGGTTTGTCAGCAGTATAGATGGTTTATCAGCAGTATGGATGGTTTGTCAGCAGTATAAATGGTTTGTCAGCAGAATATGGATGGATTTATCACGAGTGCTTATAGGTTTATCAGGAATATGGGTGGGCTTCTTAGCAGTATAGATCTGTGTCCAAAGTCTAGATTGGCTCCCTAGGAGTAGGAATGGGTTTGTGAGGAGAATGGACATTTTTATCAACAGTATTTTTCTTGTAATTTATTTTTTATTGAAGATTATCATCAAACAAACATTTCCATATTTGTCACAAATCTCCACATTAAAATTATCTGAGGTATACACTCATAGAAAGGATAGGATAGAAAGAACATTTGAAATAAGAAAACAATGTACAAAGTAGGGAGTGATCTTTTTTTTTACAACATATTCATTGATTTGTGAGAATAAAATCAGGCCTATGAGGTGTTATGTAGTTAAACCATTTTTCCCAGTATGAATCAAATTGTTCCAACTTATGAGTAACAGATGCTGTTATCTTCGCCATTTTGTAAATGTCCATTGTAATTTCCATCCATACATTTAAAGTTGGGCTCTCCTGTGATAACCATTTCCTGGTAAGAGCCTTTTTACCAGCTACCAACAGTATATTCATTAAATATTTATCTCTTTTCAACAATTCTTGAGGTATATACCCAAAATATATGGTCTTACTCTCTAAGGACATTTCACATTTAAAGATTTCTTGTAGGGCATTATGTCTCCCACTCCAATTGTCTTTGATAATGGGGCATTTCCAGAAAATATGATAATGGTTTGCATTTTGATTTCCACAAATTCTCCAGCAAACAGGGATGTTACTATCATAATGGGATTTCTGAGAGGGTGTAATAAAATACCTTATCAAGTTTTTCCACCCAAACTCCCTCCATTTCTGTGAACTGATACACTTGCATTGATACCTCCATATTATTGTCCATTCTTCCTCAAGTATAATTATCCCTCTTTTCTTCTCCCATTTTGTTTTAGTGTATGAAGTCGAATGTGTTTTAAGATTTGACAAACCCTTATACATGCCTGAAATTATTCTACTACCATTGTCTGAAATATATACTTTTCTAAATAATTCTATCAGACACGTACTTGCCTTGGTTACGTTTTTAACTGTCCTATTAACATACTGTCACATCTGTAAATACTGATAAAAGTCTTGTTTTTCTAACAAGTATTTCTCTTTGAGCATTTCAAAACTGAACAGTGTTCCTTCTTTCATTATATTGCAAATAGCTGTTATTTCTTTAGCTGTCCAGTCCTTAAATCTAGCATCCAGTTTATTCGGCATAAAATCTGAGTCATGTGCACACCATTTAAGAATTGCAAAGTCTCTCTCTAGCTTATATTCTCTTATAATAGTTTTCCATATTTTAAGAGTCCATTTCACCCATCGGTTATCAATAGTATTTATGTAAGTTTGTAGGTTGTTATCAGCCAAAATTGCCTGTATGGGGATGGAAAGTATCCACTCCTCAATGTTTTTCCATTGAGTCAAGTCAAGTCACTTTTATTGTCATTTCGACCATAACTGCTGGTACAGTACATTGTAAAATTGAGACAACGTTTTTCAGGACCATGATGTTACATGACACAGTACAAAAACTAGACTGAACTACGTAAAAAAACAACATAGAGAAAGCTACACTAGACTACAGACCTACACAGGACTGCGTAAAGTGCACAAAACAGGGCAGGCATTACAATAAATAATAAACAGGACAATAGGGCAAGGTGTCAGACCAGGCTCTGGGTATTGAGGAGTCTGATAGCTTGGGGGAAGAAACTGTTACATAGTCTGGTCGTGAGAGCCCAAATGCTTCAGAACCTTTTCCCAGACGACAGGCGGGAGAAGAGTTTGTATGAGGGGTGCATGGGGTCCTTCATAATGCTGTTTGCTTTGCAGATGCAGCGTGTAGTGTAAATGTCCCTGAAGGTGGGAAGAGAGACCCCGATGATCTTCTCAGCTGACCTCACTATCCGCTGCACGGTCTTGCGATCCGAGATGGTTCAATTTCCAAACCAGGCAGTGATGCAGCTGCTCAGGATGCTCTCAATACAACCCCTGTAGAATGTGGTGAGGATGGGGGGTGGGAGATGGACTTTCCTCAGCCTTCGCAAAAAGTAGAGATGCTGCTGGGCTCTCTTTGCTATGGAGCTGGTGTTGAGGGACCAGGTGAGATTCTCCGCCAGGTGAACACCAAGAAATTTGGTGCTGTTAACGATCTCTACTGAGGATCCGTCAGTGTTCAGTGGGGAGTGGTCACTCCGTGCCCTCCTGAAGTCAACAATCATCTCTTTTGTTTTGTTCGCAATCAGAGACAGGTTGTTAGCTCTGCACCAGTCCGTTAGCCGCTGCACCTCCTCTCTGTAAGCTGACTCATCGTTCTTGCTGATGAGACCTACCACGGTCATGTCATCGGCGAACTTGATGATATGGTTCGAGCTGTGTGTGGCAGCACAGTCGTGGGTCAGCAGAGTGAACAGCAGTGGACTGAGCACACACCCTGGGGAGCCCCCGTGCTCAGTGTGATGGTGTTGGAGATACTGCTCCCCATCCAGACTGACTGAGGTCTCCCAATCAGGAAGTCTAGGATCCAGTTGCAGAGGGAGGTATTCAGGCCCAGTAGGCTCAGCTTTCCAATCAGTTTCTGAGGGATGATTGTGTTGAATGCTGAACTGAAGTCTATGAACAGCATCCGAACGTATGTGTCTTTTTTGTCCAGGTGGAGGGTGGTGGCAATGGCATCATCTGTTAAGCAGTCGGGACGGTACGCAAACTGCAGGGGGTCCAGTGAGTGGGGGCAACAGGGTCTTGATATGCCTCATGATGAGCCTCTCGAAACACTTCATGATGATGGATGTAAGTGCAACGAGACAGTAGTCATTTAGGCAGGACACTGAAGACTTCTTCGGCACAAGGACGATGGTGGCAGCCTTGAAGCACGTTGGAACGGTGGCGCTGCTCAGGGAGATGTTGAAGATGTCAGTGAGAACATCTGCTAGCTGGTCTGCACATTCTCTGAGCACTCTACCAGGAATGTTGTCTGGTCCAGCAGCCTTCCGTGGGTTGACCCTGCACAAGGTTCTTCTCACATCAGCCACGGTGAGACACAGCACCTGGTCATTTGTAGGAGGGGCGAACTTCCTTGTTGCCACGTCATTTTCTGCCTCAAACTGTGTCATATGATGGGTTACACCAGCATATCACAGCTCTCAACTGTGCTGCAAAATAATCATCTCTAAGAGAAAGTAGGCCTCATTTCCCACCCACCCCCCGCTCTTTTCCCTGGCTAATTGCAAAGTTTTGAGATGAACTCCAGGCCTTTTACCTTGCCATACATATGTTGATAGCACCTTGTTCCATTCATTAAATTGATTTAATGTAGTCTGGGCAGTATATTCATTTTAATGGATTCAATCCTTGAACTGAGACCTAGAAAAGGAATTAGGTTCCATCTTGTTATATCTTCTTTAATTTTTTATATATAGGCTGATAATTGCATTCTGATAATTTTGCAAAATCCTTTGGCATAATTATGCCCAAATATTTGACAGACTCTGTTTGCCATGCCCAGGGATATCTACTTTCAATTTCTCTTGGTGGGCTATAGTTATCTGAAAGTAGTTGGGTTTTATCTATGTTGATCTTGTATCCTGATAATTGACCATATTGCTCAAAGGATTGCATCAATTTAGGTAAAGAGTATGTTGGTTGCCCTAGATAGAACAAAATATCATCTGCGTAACAGGCCAATTTATGCTGTCCTTTTAATAGTAAGTCCCCGGATATCTTCATTTTGTCTGATGTATTGAGCTAAAGGTTCCAGATATAATGTGAAGAGTAGTGGTGACCATGCACAACCCTGTCTCGTGCCCCTTTCTAGGGTAAAACTATTACATAAATATCCATTGATTTTAATCCTAGCAGTAGGATTGTCATATAGTGCCTGTATAGTTTTAATAATTGTGTCATAGAAACCAACTCCATGTAAAACTCTGTAAAGAAAATTCCAATTAACCAAATCAAATGCCTTTTCAGCATCCATGCCTATCACTAATGCTTCAATTTCATTTTTTTGTATATGATCCATAATGTGAAGTGTCCTTCGTATATTGGCTTGTGTTTGGCGTTGTTATATAAAACCTGTCTGATCATTATGCATCAGTGTGGGTAAAAACTCTTCTAATCATTTGGCCATGATGGAAGAAAATATTCTATAATCCACATTAAGAACAGATATTGATCTAAATGACCTGCATTCCATTTTATCCTTGCCTTCTTTCGGTATAGCTGAGATTATCGCCTTCTTCCAACTGGGTGGCATTTGCGCCTTTCTCAGAGCCCAGTTCAGTGTGGCAAGTAAAACAGGAATTAACTCATTTCTAAATTCTTTATACCACTCTGCCATATATCCATCTGGTCCTGATGACTTGCTTAACTTAAGCCTACCAATTGCAGTTTTTAGTTCAGCGTCAGTTATGTCAGCAGTCATTGTTCTATTTTGTTCTTCGCTTAAAGTGGGTAACTCTAGAGAATTCAGAAAGGTGTCAGTCTGGGTTATGCTTCCCCCTGGAACTTTGGAATATAGAGTTTTGTAAAACATTTCAAACATTTCTTGAATTTCACTTAGCTTATTTTTTATCACTTTTGTTCTTGAATCCTAATTCTATGAATTGTATTTTCTGCTATCTTTTTTTTTCAGTTTCCATGTCAGTATTTTCATATATTTAGATCCACTTTCATAGGCTGTCTCTGTTTCGGAAACATTAAATTGTTTCTAATTTCTTGTGTAGCCAAACTATTAATTTCATTCCTAATGTTTTAAATTTCCTCTAGTGTATCCTGTGCCAAATTCAATATGTTTTGTTTTCTAGTTCTTTCAGCTTATTTTGTAATTCCTCTAATGTTTTATTCATTATTTTTTCTTCTATGAAGATACCGCTGTAATTTTCCCTCTTAAGACAGCCTTCAGAGTATCCCATAGAATGGGAGGTGAAACCTCTCCATTGTCATTGAATTCTAAGTAAAGACCAATTTCTTTTTTAATTTGTTCCTTAAAATAGGGATCATTGAGTAGCCCTGAATTTAGTTTCCACATAGTATTCTTTGGATATAGATCAAAATCAAAACATAAATATATAGGTGCATGTTCACTTACATCTATTGTCCCAATTCCACAGGTGATTATTTTGTCTTTATCTATTCCAAATGTTATGAAATAGTCTATTCTTGTATATACGGAATGGGGTGGGGCACAATAATGAATGTAATCCCTTCTGTTGGGGAAAAGGTCCCTCCATATACCAATTAGACCAACTTAACTTTCTTATGTAAGGACTTTGTTTCATATGTTTTTCTATTGGAAGAGTCTAACTTTGGTTGTAATCGTAAATTTAAGTCTCCCTCACATATCAAGAGACCTTCTGTTTCCGTTACCATAATATTAGTAATTTTCTGGAAGAAACTAGTATCATTTCCTGGGGCTGCATATATATTTATCAAAGTAACTGGTTTTCTGTCCATATTCCCCCTTACCAGAATATATCTGCCCTCCTTATCTCCCATTTCAAATACTTTTTCAAAATTTAGCTTGCTTGAGATGAGAATAGCAACTCCTCTTCTACGTCCTGATTTATATGAGGAAAAAGCCAAATGAGTGAAGCCCATTCTCTTTGGTTTTCCATGCTCATTATCACTTTAATGAGTTTCCTGTAAATATACTACATGGGCTTGCTCTTTTCTCATTTTTGATAGAATTTTACTGCGTTTGATTGGATTCAACAGCCCATTGACATTAAAAGAAATGAATTTTACTTTATCCTTAGCCATGTGTATTTATCTGTTAGTATGTCATTGAAATTTGTAGAATATAACTTAATCAATCTACTCCCTGAGCAAAAAGAGCCAAGAAACGCGAACAATAAAAAAAGGTAATGAAGGTGTGATACCAAGGCTGGGGTCTCTAGATGACCCTGGGTTGAGCTATAAGAAATGTCTAGCCGTGGGGGATAGCCCTTCCTACCTGTGAGTTCAGGGCCCCCGCTGCAGTATCTATAAAAGTAAGTAAAAAAATTTATGTCCATTACACAGAAATGATTTCCCTGTGTATTCCTCCCATGTATGTATTCTCATTTATTTGGGGAAAAAGGAGTGGATGAATGAATAAGAAAAAAATTTAGTAATATAAAATCCACATTATAATACGTATTTCTCAAGATAGGTATATCACCGTCGATTTTTGCTTCCGTTTAGTTTATCAGCATTTCTAAAGTTAGCCAAACTTATGGCTCTTCTGAAGGAAGTGAGGGCTGTCATCAGCGAATTCAATCTCTTCCTAATATCCTTCTCTCATCCTCCTCCTGTCCCCTGCTTTCTCAGTTCTCTTAGTATTTCCCAAGCAGATTGGGATAACAGCTCAGCCAGGCTTTCCCTCGGTCTGACCACACTATTGTTGTTCATGTCTGTAGTCGCCTCTTCCACTGTCTGCAAGCCTTCCTTGTACAACACCCTCAGTTTAGCAGGGTACAGGGTTTGGAATTTTATCTTTTTTTGCTTTAATATATGTTTCGCTTCAGAATATTCCTTCCGTTTTGTAGGACTGCCGGGGGGGGTAACCCTGATCAAAGTATATTAACTTCCCATTCCAAAATACCCTCTTATTTCCCCAGGCCCTTCATAGAATCTCCGCTTTGCTACTGAATCGAAGGAATCTAAGTACTATTGAGGGCAGCTTACTTCCTCTGTCACCGGAAGGTCTTGGGACAAGTGCACGATGTGCCCTTTCAATCTGAATCTCCAGCGCTTCCCGCAGCAACTTTTCTGCAAGCTCCATCATCAACAACCCCTCCACTCCTTCGGGAACATTATAAATCCTGATATTTTTCCATCACGATCTTCCCTCCTGGTCAAGCAATTTACTTTCCTGTTGATTTAATATTTTTATCATCTTACTTAGTATCCATTCCACATTTTGCATGTGATCTTCCACCTTCTCAATTCGTGTCTCTGCCACCGCTATTTTCTGATTGACATTGGCGAGCTCTGATTTTATATCATTGAGTTGCTGTTTTATATCTTTTTGGACTTCCCGTATCTCTTCCAAAATCCTTACCATATTTGCCACTTCGCCTGAACGAGGCCCAGCGTCAGCTCCGCCACCACTCACACGTGTCGGAGAGCCACACTTTGTACCTCTCTCATCCATCGACTCCGCAGTGATTCATTTTTTATCTCTATTCTTTTTTCCCCAATCTTGCCCCCCCCTTATCAGTTCAGATATTTTCAAAAGGTCTTATATTTGATGGACTAATGGGGCAAAAATTCATTTTTCCGGAGGAGCTCTTGATTTAAGCTGCCATTCTGGACGGTGATGTCACCAGACCTTTATCAACAGTATTAATGTCTTTTTCAGGGGAACGGATGGCTTTGTCAGGAGTATGGATCGGTGGGTCAGAGTGTGAATGGGTTTGTCAGGATGACAGATAGATTTGTCAGGAGAATTGTTGGGTTTTTCAGGAAAATGGATGGGTTTCTCAGTGGTATAGATGCGTTTGCTGAATCTGGATTGATTTCCCAGGAGTATGGGTTTGTGAGGAGTATGGATGGTTGTGTCCAGAGTATGGATGGGGATGTCAGGACCATGCACATGTTTCTCAGGAGTAAGGATAGATTTGTGAAGAGTATGGATGGGCTTGTCAGAAGTATGGGAGGGTGAGACAGGAGTGCAGATGTGTTTATCTGGTGTATGGATGGATTTGTGAGGAGTATGGTTGGGAATGTCAGGTCTATGAATGTGTTTCTCAGGAGTATATATGAGTTTATCAGGAATATGGATGGGTTTCTCAGCAGTTTAGATGGGTTTGTGAGGAGATTAGGTGTGTTAGTCGGTAATATTAATGGTTTTTTCAGAGGAATGGATGGGTTTGTCAGAAGTATGTATGGGTGGGTCAGGCGTGCAGATGCGTTAGTCATGAGAATGAATTGGCTAGTCAGTACCATCCATGAGTTTCAGTATGGATGGGGGTGTCAGGAGTGTGGATGGTTTATCAGGAGAATGAATGGGTTTGTCAGGAGTATGCAGGCATTTGCCTAATTGTTTGGTCAAGAGTGTGGATAGCTTTCTCAGGAGAATGGATGGATATGTCAAAAGTATGGATAGATTTGTCAACAATATGACTGGTTTTGTCAGAAGTCTGGATGGGTTTGTCTGGGTATGGATGAGATTGTCAACAGTATCGATGGATTTGTCAAGAATATGGTTGTTTTTGTCAGGAGAATCAAAGAGTTTGTGAAGATGACATATAGATTTGTTGGGATACTTATGGGTTTTTCAGGAATATGGATGGGTTTGTGAGGACAATGGATGTGTTTGTCAGCAGTATTAATGGGTTTTTCAGGAGAATGGAGTGGTTTGTCAGGAGTATGGATGAGTTTCTCAAGAGGACAGATGAGTTTGTCAAGAGAATTGATGGGCTTGTCAGGAGGACGGATAGCTTTGTCCACAGTATGGATGGGTTTGTCAACAGTATTGATGGGATTATCAGCAGTATGGCTGGCATTGTCAGCAGTATGGATGGCTTTATCAGCAGTATGGATGGGTTTGTCAGCAGTACAGATGGGTTTTTCAACAGTATAGATGTCATGTCAGCAGTATGGATAAGTTTGTCAGCAGTATAGATCGTTTGTCAGCAGTATAGATGGTTTGTCAGCAGTATAGATGGTTTGTCAGCAGTATGGATGGTTTGTCAGCAGTACGCATGGATTTGTCAGCAGTCTGGATCGATTTGTCAGCAGTCTGGATCGATTTGTCAGCAGTTTGGATGGGTTTATCAGCAGTTTGGATGGGTTTGTCAGCACTTTGGATGGATTTGTCAGCAGTATAGATGGTTTGTCAGCAGTTTGGATGGGTTTGTCAGCAGTTTGGATGGGTTTGTCAGCAGTATAGATGGTTTGTCAGCAGTTTGAATGGGTTGGCAGCAGTATGGTTGGCTTTTCAGCAGTTTGGATGGGTTGGCAGCAGTATGGATGGTTTTTCAGCAGTATTAATCTGTTAGTCACTTGTATGGATGCGTATGTCAGCAGCGTGGCTGGGTGTCTCTAAAGAATGGATGGGTTTTTCAACATATAAATGGATGTTCGGCAATACACATGGTTTGGCAGCAGTATAGATTGCCTGTCAGCATTATGGATATGTTTGTCAGCAGATTGGTTGGGTTTGTCAGAAATATAAATTGTATGTCATCAGTATAGATGGGTTTCTCTGCAGTATGGATGCTTTGTCCACGGTATAGATGGTTTGTCAACAGTATTAATCTGTTTGTCAGGTGTATGGATGCGTCTCTCTGCTGCGAAGCTGTGTCTATCAGAGGAAGTGATGGGTTTGTCAGCATATATATGGTTGGTCCGCATTATGAATGGTTTGTCAGCAGTATGGATGGTTTGTCCGCAGTATTACCATGCCTGACAGGTGTATGGATGCGTACGTCAGCAGCGCAGCTGGGTATCACAGAAGAATGAATGAGTTTGCCAGCAGTAAACATGATTTGTCAGCAGTATGGATAGGTTTCTTAGTAGTGTAGATGGTTTGTCAGCAGTATGGATGGGTTTTCCTGCAGTATAGATGATTTGTCAGCAGCATAGGTTGTTTGTAAGCTGTCCAGAACGGTTTGGCTGCAGTATAAATGGTTTTCCAACAATACAGATGGTTTGTCAGCAGTGTAGATGGTTTGTCAGCAGTATAGATGTTTTGGCAGCAGTATGGATGGTTTGTCAGCATTATGCATAGGTTTGTCAGCAGTATGTATGGGTTTGTCAGCATTGTGGATAGGTTTGTCAGCATTGTGGATACATTTGTCAGCACTGTGGATAGGTTTGTCAGCATTATAGATGGTTTTGTCATCAGTTTAGATGGTTTGTCAGTTGGATGGATGGTTTTTCAGCAGTATTAATCTGTGTAGGATGCGTATGTCAGCAGGGTGGCTGTGTATCTCTGATGAATGAATGGATTTTTCAGCATATAAATGGGTGTTCGGCAATATGCATAGTTTGTCAACAGTATTATTCTTTTTGTCAAGTGTGTGGATGTGTCTCTCAGCAGTGTTGAGATGTCTATCAGAAGAATGGATGGGTTTGTCAGCATATGTATGGTTGGTCGGCATTATTGATGGTTTGTCAGCACTATAGATGGTTTGTCAGTATTATGGGTAGATTTGACAGCAGTTTAGATGGCTTGTCAGCATTATGGTTGGGTTTATCAGAAGTATGGATGGTTTGACTGCAGAATGGATAGGTTAGTCAGCAGTATAGGTGCTTTCTAAGCATTGTGGATAGTTCTACCCGCCGTATAGATGGTTTGTCAGCAGTATGGATGGGTTTCTCTGCATTATGGGTGGGTTTGTCAGCAGTATGGATGGTTTGTCTGCATTATTAATCTGTTTGTCAGGTGTATGGATGCACCTCGCAAGCAGCATGGATGTGTCTATCAGAGGAATGGATGGGTTTCTCAGCAGTGTACATGTTTTGTCAGCAGTATGTATAGATTTGTCTGTAGTACAGATGGTATATCAGCAGTAAAGAGGGTTTATAAGCTGTCTGGATGGGTTTGTCTGCAGTATAGATGGTTTCTGAGGAGTATGGATGGGTTTGCCAGCAGTATAGATATTTTATCAGCAGTGTAGATGATTTATCAGCAGTATTGATGTTTTGTTAGCCCAATCAATGTGATTGGCAGCAGAATAGATGGTTTGACAGTTGTATAGTTGGTTTGTCCACAGTAAAGATGGCTTCTCAGCAGTAAAGATGATTTGTCAGCATATATATGGTTGGTCGGCATTATTGATTGTTCGTCAGAACTACAGATGGTTTGTCAGCAGTATAGATGATTTGACAGCAGTATGGATGGGTATGTCAGGAGTATAGATGGTTTGTCAGCTTTATGTGTAAGGTTGACAGCAGTTCAGATGGTTTCTCAGCATTATGGTTGTTTTTATCAGAAGTATGGATGGTTTGCCAGCAGTATGGATGGGTCTGTCTGCAGTATACATGGGTTGCCAGCAGTATAGTTGGTTTGCCCGCAGTAGAGATGCCCGCAGCTTAGGTGGTCTGTCGGCAGTATGGATAGTTTTGTCAGCAGTTTAGATAGTTTGTCAGCAGTATGGATGGTTTTTCAGCAGTATTAATCTGTTAGTCTGGTGTCTGTAGGTATACAGATGAGTATGTCAGCAGCGTGGCTGGGTACCTCTGAAGAATGGATGAGTTTGGCAGCAGTAAACATTGTTTGTCAGCAGTATGGATAGGTTTCTTAGTAGTGTAGATTGTTTGTCAGCAGTATGGACGGGTTTTCCTGCAGTATGGATGATTTGTCAGCAGCATATGTTATTTGTAAGCTGTCTGGAGGGATTTGTCTGCATTATAAATGGTTTTCCAGCAATATAGATGGATAGTCAGCAGTATAGATGGGTTGTCAGCAGTATGGATGGTTTGTCTGCAGTATTAATCTGTTTGTCAGGTGTATGGATGCACCTCGCAGCAGCATGGATGTGTCTATCAGAGGAATGGATGGGTTTCTCAGCAGTATGGATGGATTTTCCTGCAGTATAGATGATTTGTCAGCAGCATAGGTTGTTTGTAAGCTGTCTGGAAGGGTTTGTCAGCAATGTAGATGGTTTGTCAGTAGTGTAGATGGTTTGTCAGCAGTATGGATTGTTTGTCAGCAGTATGGATGGTTTCTCAGCAGCAGTAATCTGTTTGTCAGGTACATAGATGCATATGTCAGCAGCTCGCCAGTGTATCTTATAATAATGGATAGTTCTGGCAGCATATGGATGGTTAGTGGGCGGTATGGATGGGTTATCAGCAGTATTGATGGTTTGTCAGCATTATGAATGGTTTTGTCAGTGCTTTAAATGGTTTTTCAGCAGTATTAATCTATTAGTCGGGTGTCTGCAGGTATATGGATGAGTTTGTCAGCAGCGTGGCTGGGTATCTCTGAAGAATGGATTCGTTTGTCAGCATATAGACGGGTGTTCAGCAATATACAAGGTTT
Organism: Hypanus sabinus; assembly: GCF_030144855.1. Lineage (NCBI taxonomy): Eukaryota > Metazoa > Chordata > Chondrichthyes > Myliobatiformes > Dasyatidae > Hypanus > Hypanus sabinus. The sequence continues at coordinate 13,389,290 of NC_082726.1, forward strand.
TAGACAATAGACAATAGGTGCAGAAGTAGACCTTTCGGCCCCTCGAGTCTGCACCGCCATTCTGAGATCATGGCTGATAATTCATTATCAATACCCAGACCCTGCCTTGTCCCCATATCCCTTGATTCCCCTATCCATCAGATATCTATCTAGCTCCTTCTTGAAAGCATCCAGAGAATTGGCCTCCACCGTCTTCCGAGGCAGTGCATTCCACATCTCCACAACTCTCTGGGAGAAGAAGTTTTTCCTCAACTCTGTTTTAAATAACTGACCTCTTATTCTCAATCCATGCCCTCTGGTACTGGACTCTCCCAACATCTGGAACATATTTCCTGCCTCAATCCTATCAAATCCTTTAATTATCTTAAACGTTTCAATCAGATCCCCTCTCAATCTCCTCAATTCCAGTGTGTAAGCCCAATCTCTCCAATCTCTCTGCGTAAGACAGCCCTGCCATCCCAGGAATCAACCTAGTGAATCTACGCTGCACTTCCTCAATTGCCAGAATGTCCTTCCTTAAACCTGGAGACCAAAACTGTACACAATATTCGAGGTGTGGTCTCACCAGGGCCCTGTACAAATGCAAAAGGACATCCTTGCTCTTGTACTCAATTCCCCTTGTAATAAAGGCCAACATTCCATTTGCCCTCTTCACTGCCTGTTGCTCTTGCTCATTCACCTTCATTGACTGATGAACTAGGACTCCTAGGTCTCTTTGCATTTCTCCCTTACCTAACTCTACACCGTTCAGACAATACTCTGCCCTCTTGTTCCTGCTTCCAAAGTGGATAACTTCACATTTATTCACATTGAATGACATCTGCCAAGTATCTGCCCACTCACCCAGCCTATCCAAGTCTCCCTGTATTCTCCTAACGTCCTCTTCGCAAGTCACACTGCCACCTAGTTTAGTATCGTCAGCAAACTTGCTGATATAGTTTTCAATGCCCTCATCTAAATCGTTGACATAAATCGTAAAGAGCTGTGGTCCCAATACAGAGCCCTGTGGTACCCCACTAGTCACCTCCAGCCAGTCCGAGAAACACCCATTCCCTGCTACCCTTTGCTTTCTATCTGCCAACCAGCTTTCTATCCATGTTGAAACCCTGCCCCCAATGCCATGAGCTCTGATTTTACTCACCAATCTCCTATGTGGCACCTTATCGAATGCCTTCTGAAAATCTAGGTACACAACATCCACTGGCTTACCCTCGTCTAACATCCTTGTTACACCCTCAAAAAACTCCAACAGATTAGTCAAGCATGATTTGCCCTTGGTAAATCCATGCTGGCTCGGCCTAATCCTATTACTGCCATCAGGATATGCCACTATTTCATCCTTAATAATGGACTCAAGCATCTTCCCCATGACTGACGTTAGGCTAACAGGGCGATAGTTCTCCGTTTTCTCCTTCCCTCCCTTCTTGAAAAGTGGGATAACATTAGCCACTCTCCAATCTTCAGGAACTGATCCTGAATCTAAGGAACATTGGAAAATGATTACCAATGCATCCGCAATTTCCTGAGCCACCTCTTTTAGAACCCTCGGATGCAGACCATCTGGACCCCGGGATTTATTAGCCTTCAGTCCTGTCAGTCTACTCATCACAGTTTCTTTCCTAATGTCAATCTGTTTCAATTCCTCTGATATCTTATGACCCTGGCCCATCCATACATCTGGGAGATTGCTTGTGTCCTCCCTGCTGAAGACAGATCTAAAGTACACATTAAATTCTGTTGCCATTTCCCTGTTTCCCATAACAATTTCTCCCAATTCATTCTTCAAGGGGCCAACATTGTTCTTAACTATCTTCTTTCTCTTCACATAGCTAAAAAAGCTTTTGCTATCCCCTTTTATATTCCTGGCTAGACTGAGCACATACCTGATTTTTTCTCTCCGTATTGCTTTTTTAGTTAAGATCTGCTGTTCCTTAAAACTTTCCCAATCATCTGTATTCCCACTCATCTTAGCCCTGTCATACTTCTTTTTCTTTAATGCTATACAATCTCTGACTTCCTTTGTCAACCACCGTGGCCCCTTCCCCCTCTTTGAATCCTTCCTTCTCATTGGAATGAACTGCTTTTGCATCTTCTGTATTATCCTCAAGAATATCTGCCACTGCTGATCCACTGTCTTTCCTGCCAGGGCATCTGCCCATTTAACTTTGGCCAGCTCTTCCCTCATGGCTCCGTAGTCTCCTTTATTTAATTGCAACACTGACACCTCTGATCTGCCCTTAACCCTCTCAAATTGTAGATAAAAACTTATCATGTTATGATCACTACTTCCTAATGGCTCCTTTACTTCAAGATCACTTATCAATTCCTGTTCATTACACATCACCAAGTCCAAAATAGCTTCGTTCCTGGTTGGCTCAAGCACAAGCTGTTCCGAAAATACATCCCTTAGACACTCCACAAACTCCCTATCCTGGGGTCCAGCACCTACCTGATTCTCCCAGTTCACATGCATGTTGAAATCTCCCATAACGACTGCATTACCTTTAGCACATGCCAATGTTAACTCCCTAATCAACTTGTACCCAATATCCACGCTACTGTTTGGGGGCCTGTACACAACACCCATTAGGGTCTTTTTACCCTTACTGTTCCTCAGCTCAATCCACACAGACTCTACTTCCCCTGTTCCTAAGTCACCCCTTGCTAAGGACTGAATCTCATTCCTCACCAACAGGGCCACCCCACCCCCTCTTCCCATATTTCTGTCTCTACGATAGCATGTATACCCTGGTACACTCAATTCCCAGGCCTGATCCCCTTGCAGCCATGTCTCCGTTATCCCAACAATATCATAGTTCCCCATTTTCATCTGAGCTTCAAGCTCATCTGTCTTATTTCTGACACTACGCGCATTCAAGTATAGAATTCTTAGCCCATTCCTCCTCTCTTTGCTTAAAACACTGTCTATTGTACCTAACCCAGCTCCTTGAACTTCCATCGGGCTAATTGCACCTTGAATTTTGATGACCTTCTCAAGATCACCCAAACCTTCTACACATTTAACCCCATGCTCCTTCTGACCAACCCTCTGTACATGTAACTTTTCCAACACATGTTCTGTCTCACCTTTCTCCTTTACACAATTAATATTTGGGAAACGTGTATTCCCCACCTGTCCCTTATCCTTCATCATATCATCTTCTCTCGTATTCTGGATCCCTGCCCCCTGCACATCTAGTTTAAACCCCCCCACCCCCCAAGCAGCACTGGCAAACATTCCTGCAAGAATGTTAGTACCCGTCCAGTTCAGATGTAGACCGTCCCTTCGAAACAGATCCCAACGTTCCTGGAACAAAGACCAATTATCCAAAAACCTGAACCCTTCCTTCCTGCACCATGCTCTCAGCCTCGTATTAATGTGCATAATCATTCTATTCTTCGCCTCACTCGCACGTGGCACAGGTAGCAATCCCGAGATTGTCACCCTGGAGGTCCTGCCTTTCAGCTTCACTCCTAACTCCCTGAACTCTCTAAGCAGGACCCCCTCACTCACCTTACCTACATCATTGGTCCCTACATGGACCACTACATCTGGGTTCATGTCCTCGTTCTCAAGAATAGCCTGCACCTGATCTGAGATGTCCCGAACCCTGGCACCAGGGAGGCAACATACCATCCGAGACTCCTGATCTGCCCCACAAAATCTCCTATCTGCCCCCCTGACTACAGAATCCCCTAAAACTGTCGCTCTCTTCTCTTCCCTCCTCCCCTTCCTAGTTGAGGGTTCAACCTCTGTGCCAGAGGCAGGACCACTACAACTCATTCCTGGTAGGTCATCCCCATCAACAGTATCCAGTACGGTATACTTATTGTTAATGGGAATGGCCGCAGGGGTGCTCTGCTCTCTCTGCCTGCTCCTCCTGCCTCTCTGGACCGTCACCCATCTGCCTACTTCTTGGATTTTTGGTGTGACTACCTCCTGATAACTCCTATCTATCTCTGCCTCTGCCTCCCGAATGATCCGTAGTTCATCCAGCTCCTGCTCCAACTCCCTAACTCGGGCTGATAGGAGCTGCAGCTGGATGCACCTTTTGCAGGTGTGGTCATCAGGGACAACTGTGTTGACCCTGACCTCCCACATACTGCATACGGAGCACACCACTGCTCTGACTGTCTCCCACATACCTGAACTGGATTAATAGAATAAGTCTAAAAAGCACTTAGCGACCTTACCTTCTTCCTCTCAGCGAGCAATCACACAGGCTTACCGAAGTGCCCTTACGCCGAAGCCCACTTAGCCAAAGCCCAGGACTCTGCTTCCACGGACTCTGCTGCCCGCTCGACGCTGCCCACTCTGAAAAAAGCGGTATAGACGGTTTTCTGCAGTATAGATGGGTTGTCAGCAGTACAGATGGTTTATCTGCAGTATGGATGGGTTTGTCAGCAGCTTAGATGGTTTGTCAGCCTTATGGGTAGGTTTGACAGCAGTTCAGTTGGTTTGTCAGCATTATGGTTGCTTTTATCAGAAGTATGGATGGTTTGCCAGCAGTATGGATGGGTTTATCAGCAGTATAGATGGTTTCTAAGCAGTGTGGATAGGTTTATTGGCAGTATGGATGATTTGTCAGCTGTATGGATAGGTATGGCAGCAATATAGATGGTTTATCAGCAGTATGGATGGGTTTGTCAGCAGTTTAGATGGTTTGTCGGCAGTATGGACGGGTTTGTCAGCAGTTTAGATGGTTTGTCGGCAGTATGGATGGTTTTTCAGCAGTATTAATCTGTTAGTCTGGTGTCTGCAGGTATATGGATGAGTTTGTCAGCAGCGTGGCTGGGTATCTCTGAAGAATGGATTGGTTTGTCAGCATATAGATGTGTGTTCGGCAATATGCAAGGTTTTCTGCAATATAGATGAGTTGTCAGCAGTACGGATGGTTTGTCAGCAGTATGGATGAGTTTCTCAGCACGGTGAATGACTTTGTCAACAGTAAACATGGCTTGTCGGCATTATCAATGGTTTGTCAACAGTATGGATGGTTTGTCCGCAGTATTAATGTGCTTGACAGGTGTATGGATGTGTATGTCAGCAGCCCAGCTGGTTATCTCAGAAGAATCGATGAGTTTGTCAGCAGTAAACATGATTTGTCAGCAGCATGGATAGGTTTCTTAGTAGTGTAGATGGTTTGTCAGCAGAATGGACGGGTTTTCCTGCAGTATAGATGATTTGTCAGCAGCATAGGTTGTTTGTAAGCTGTCCTGAAGGGTTTTTCTGCAGTATAAATGGTTTTCCAGCAATATAGATGTATTGTCAACAGTGTCGATGGTTTGTCAGCAGTATAGATGGGTTGTCAGCAGTATGGATGGTTTCTCAGCAGCATTAATCTGTTTGTCAGGTGCATAGATGCGTATGACAGTAGTTTGCCAGTGTATCTTATAATAATGGATGGCTTTAGCAGCATATATATGGTTAGTTGGACGTATGAATAGGTAATCAGCATTATAGATAGTTTGTCAGCATTATGGATAGGTTTGTCAGCAGTATGTATGGGTTGGTCAGCAGTTTTGATGGTTTATCAGCAGTATGGATGGGTTTTCAGCAGTAGACTTGTTTGTCAGGTGCATGGGTGCGTATGTCAGCAGCGTGGCTGGGTATCTCTGAAGAATGGATGAGTTTGGCAGCAGTGAACATGTTTTGTTAGCAGTATGGATAGGTTTCTTAGTAGTGTAGATGGTTTGTCAGCAGTATGGACGGGTTTTCCTGCAGTATGGGTGATTTGTCAACAGCATAGGTTGTTTGTAAGCTGTCCGGAAGGGTTTGGCTGCAGTATAAATGGTTTTCCAACAATACAGATGGTTTGTCAGCAGTGTAGATGGTTTGTCAGCAGCTCGCCAGTGTATCTTATAATAATGGATAGCTTTGGCAGCATATGGATGGTTAGTCGACAGTATGGATGGGTTATCAGCAGTATAGATGGTTTGTCAGCATTATGGATGGTATTGTCAGCACTTTAGATGGTTTTTCAGCAGTATTAATCTGTTAGCCAAGTGTAGGATGCATATGTCAGCAGAGTGGCTGGGTATCTCTGAAGAATGGATGGGTCGGCAATATGCATGGTTTGTCAACAGTATAGATTGTCTGTCAGAATTATGGAGAGGTTTATCAGCAGATTGGTTGGGTTTGTCTGAAGTATAAATGCTGTGTCAGTAGTATAGATAGTTTGTCAACAGTATTATTCTGTTTGTCAGGTGTGTGGATGCGTCTCTCAGCAGCATTGAGATGTCTATCAGAAGAATGGATGGGTTTGTCAGCATATATATGGTTGGTCGGCATTATTGATGGTTCGTCAGAACTACAGATGGTTTGTCAGCAGTATAGATAATTTGACAGCAGTATGGATGGGAATGTCAGCAGCTTAGATGGTTTGTCAGCATTATGGTTGCTTTTATCAGAAGTATGGATGGTTTGCCAGTAGTATGGATGGGTTTATCAGCAGTATACATGGGTTGTTAGCAGTATAGTTGGTTTGCCCACAGCAGAGATGGTTTGTCAGCAGTGTGGTTGGGTTTGTCAGCAGCTTAGGTGGTCTGTCGGCAATATGGATGGTTTTGTCAGCAGTTTAGATAGTTTGTCGGCAGTATGGATGGTTTTTCAGCAGTATTAATCTGTTAGTCTGGTGTGTGCAGATATATGGATGAGTATGTCAGCAGCGTGGCTGGTTATCTCTGAAGAATGGATTAGTTTGTCAGCATATAGATGTGTGTTGGCAATATGCAAGGTTCTCTGCAGTATGGATGGTTTGCCAGCAGTATAGATGGTTTGCCAGCAGTATGGATGGTTTGTCAGCAGTATGGATTGTTTGTCAGCTGTACAGATGGTTTGCCAGTGGCATGGATGGGTTTGTCAGCAGTTTAGATGGTCCGTCGGCAGTATGGATGGTTTGTCAGCAGTGTAGATTCTCTGTCAGCATTATGGTTAGTTTTTTCACCAGATTGGTTGGGTTTGTCAGAAGTATAAATGGTTTGTCAACAGTATAGATGGTTTATCAACAGTATTATTCTGTTTGTCAGGTGTGTGGATGCGTCTCTCAGCAGCATTGAGATGTCTATCAGAAGAATGGATGGGTTTGTCAGCATATATATGGTTGGTTGGCATTATTGATGGTTCGTCAGAACTACAGATGGTTTGTCAGCAGTATAGATAATTTGACAGCAGTATGGATGGGAATGTCAGCAGCTTAGATGGTTTGTCAGCATTATGGTTGCTTTTATCAGAAGTATGGATGGTTTGCCAGTAGTATGGATGGGTTTATCAGCAGTATACATGGGTTGTTAGCAGTATAGTTGGTTTGCCCACAGCAGAGATGGTTTGTCAGCAGTGTGGTTGGGTTTGTCAGCAGCTTAGGTGGTCTGTCGGCAGTATGGATGGTTTTGTCAGCAGTTTAGATAGTTTGTCGGCAGTATGGATGGTTTTTCAGCAGTATTAATCTGTTAGTCTGGTGTGTGCAGATACATGGATGAGTATGTCAGCAGCGTGGCTGGTTATCTCTGAAGAATGGATTAGTTTGTCAGCATATAGATGTGTGTTGGCAATATGCAAGGTTCTCTGCAGTATGGATGGTTTGCCAGCAGTATAGATGGTTTGCCAGCAGTATGGATGGTTTGTCAGCAGTATGGATTGTTTGTCAGCTGTACAGATGGTTTGCCAGTGGCATGGATGGGTTTGTCAGCAGTTTAGATGGTCTGTCGGCAGTATGGATGGTTTGTCAGCAGTGTAGATTCTCTGTCAGCATTATGGTTAGTTTTTTCACCAGATTGGTTGGGTTTGTCAGAAGTATAAATGGTTTGTCAACAGTATAGATGGTTTATCAACAGTATTATTCTGTTTGTCAGGTGTGTGGATGCGTCTCTCAGCAGCATTGAGATGTCTATCAGAAGAATGGATGGGTTTGTCAGCATATATATGGTTGGTTGGCATTATTGATGGTTCGTCAGAACTACAGATGGTTTGTCAGCAGTATAGATAATTTGACAGCAGTATGGATGGGAATGTCAGCAGCTTAGATGGTTTGTCAGCATTATGGTTGCTTTTATCAGAAGTATGGATGGTTTGCCAGTAGTATGGATGGGTTTATCAGCAGTATACATGGGTTGTTAGCAGTATAGTTGGTTTGCCCACAGCAGAGATGGTTTGTCAGCAGTGTGGTTGGGTTTGTCAGCAGCTTAGGTGGTCTGTCGGCAGTATGGATGGTTTTGTCAGCAGTTTAGATAGTTTGTCGGCAGTATGGATGGTTTTTCAGCAGTATTAATCTGTTAGTCTGGTGTGTGCAGATACATGGATGAGTATGTCAGCAGCGTGGCTGGTTATCTCTGAAGAATGGATTAGTTTGTCAGCATATAGATGTGTGTTGGCAATATGCAAGGTTCTCTGCAGTATGGATGGTTTGCCAGCAGTATAGATGGTTTGCCAGCAGTATGGATGGTTTGTCAGCAGTATGGATGGTTTGTCAGCTGTACAGATGGTTTGCCAGTGGCATGGATGGGTTTGTCAGCAGTTTAGATGGTCTGTCGGCAGTATGGATGGTTTGTCAGCAGTGTAGATTCTCTGTCAGCATTATGGTTAGTTTTTTCACCAGATTGGTTGGGTTTGTCAGAAGTATAAATGGTTTGTCAACAGTATAGATGGTTTATCAACAGTATTAATCTGTTTGTCAGGTGTATGGATGCTTCTCTCAGCAGCATAGATGTGTCTATCAGAAGAATCGATGGGTTTGTCAGCATATATATGGTTGGCCGGCATTATGGATGGTTTGTCAGCATTATGGGTAGGTTTGACAGTAGTTTAGATAGATTGTCAGCATTATGGATGGGTTTATCAGAGGTATGGATGTTTTGCCAGCAGTATGGATTGGGTTTGTCAGCAGTATTGATGGTTCCTAAGCAGTGTGGATGGCTTTATCCGTAGTATAAATGGTTTATCTTCTATGGTTTATAGAGGGTTTCTCTGCAGTATACATAGTTTGTTAGCAGTATAGTTGGTTTCTAAGCAGTGTGGATAGGTTTATCCGCAGTATAGATGGTTTGTCAGCAGTATAGATGGTTTGTCAGCAGTATAGATGTTTTATCATCTATGGATTATATAGGGTTTCTCTGCAGTATACATGGTTTGCCCACAGTACAGATGGTTTTTCAGCAATATGGGTCAGTTTCTCAGCACGGTGAATGACTTTGTCAACAGTAAAGATGGTTTGTTGGCAATATCAATGGTTTGTCAGCAGTAGAAATGTCACATGGGGACAGGAGGCTGGACCCAAGTATAGGACACAGGCACTGAAGTGCTAGGGGCAGGACAGGAATAACTAAAGGATAGAACCAGATGGGGAGACCAGGGCGCACGAAACTCACGGCATGCTGGGTAATCCTGGGGTTCAGAGAATTCATGGCTGGGCTGGATCCCGGAGTTCGTGGCTAGGCTGGATCCTGGAGTCCGTGGCTAGGCTGGATCCCGGAGTTCGTGGCTAGGCTGGATCCCGGAGTTCGTGGCTAGGCTGGGTCTTGGAGTCTATCAATAGGCAGGAGAGCTCCCTGGGTGGCCGCATAACTCCTGGGTAGGGCTGCCTCCCAGGCAGGAACACGGAGGCCCGGGCAATATGCGGAACACCTGGGCAGGTGTGAGCACAACCCCTAAGGAGCAAGTGGTAGGAAGGGGCAGAGACCTCCGGGTGACCCTCATACTCCTGGGCAGGGCTGCCTCCTACGTGGGAACACGGAGGCCTGGGCAAGAAGCATGACACCTGGGCAGGTAGCGGGCACAACCCATCAGAGGTGAGGAGTAGGAAGGGGACAGAGTCCCCCCGCTGGGCAATGGCAGTCTGTCCTGCTACCCGACGGAGGCAAGGGATTGGAAGGGAAATTGGTCCGGGGTAACTCCAAGACTGACTCACAGAACTTAAGGATGAAGCCGTGGGCCCTCCAAGTCGGGACAGCCAGAACAAACAGAGCCGATCGGCAGAAACACCTCAGAACATGGCAAACCAGCTCATACAGGACAGCCAGCGAACAGGACAAAACAGATTCAGAGCAGGACAACCACCCCCCCCCCCCCCCCAACTCAGCTTGGTCCCAGAGTCCCTTACATCCACCTGCCAGCTGATAGGCAACAAGTGCTCCTTCTTAAGCCAAGATGATCCTATTTTGCTTAAGGGTGACAGGAGGGACGGCTGCAAGACCCGGAGTCCGGATCAAGACCCAGAATGCGGGCTCCAGACTGGACTATAACAATGGATGGTTTGTCCGCAGTATTATGCATTTGACAGGTGTATGGATGCGCATGTCAGCAGTGCAGCTGCGTATCTCAGAAGAATGGATGACTTTGTCAACAGTAAACATGGTTTGTCAGCACTATGGATAGGTTTCTTAGTAGTGTAGATTGTTTGTCAGCAGTATGGATGGGTTTTCCTGCAGTAAACATGGTTTGTTAGCAGAGTTAATCTGTTTGTCAGGTATGTCAGATATGCATATGTCAGCAGCTTGCCAGTGTGTCTTATAATAATGGATGGCTTTGGCAGCATATAGATGGTTAATTGGCAGTATGGATGGGTTATCAGTGGTATGGATGGTTTGTCAGCATTATGGATAGGTTTGTCAGCAGTATGTATGGGTTTGTCAGCAGTTTAGATGGTTTGTCAGCATTATGGATAGGTTTGTTAGCAGAATGGATGGTTTCGTCAGCAGTTTACATGGTTTGTCAGCAGTATGTATGAGTTTGTCAGCAGTATTAATCTGTTAGTCAAGTGGAGGATGCGTATGTCAGCAGGGTGGCTGGGTGTCTCTGAAGAATGGATGGGTTTTTCAGCATATAAATGGGTGTTCAGCAATATGCATGGTTTTTCCAAAAAGGACATACATGGTAAATGGTAGGGCATTGAAGAGTGCAGTAGAACAGAGTGATCTAGGAGTAATGGTGCATAGTTCCCTGAAGGTGGAATCTCATGTGGATAGGGTGGTGAAGAAAGCTTTTGGTGGGCTGGCCTTTATAAATCAGAGCATTGAGTATAGGAGTTGGGATGTCATGTTAAAATTGTACAAGGCATTGGTAAGGCCGTATTTGGAGCATTGTGCACAGTTCTGGTCACTGAATTATAAGAAAGATATCAATAAAATAAAGAGAGTACAGAGAAGATTTACTACAATGCTATCTGGGTTTCAGCACCTAAGATACAGGGAAAGGCGGAGCAAGTTTGGTCTTTTTTCTTTGGAGTGTAGAAGGTTGAGGGGGAACTTGATAGAGGTATTTAAAATAATGAGGGGGATAGATCGAGCTGATGTGGATAGGCTTTTTCCATTGAGAATAGGGGAGATTCAAACAAGAGGACATGATTTGAGAGTTAGGGGGCAAAAATTTAAGGGTAACACGAGGGGGAATTTCTTTACTCAGAGAGTGGTAGATGTGTGGAATGAGCTTCCAGCAGAAGTGATAGAGGCAGGTTTGGTATTGTCATTGTAAGTAAAATTGGATAGGTATATGTACAGGAAAGGAATGGAGGGTTATGGGCTGAGTGCGGGCCAATGGGACTAGGTGAGTGTAAGTGTCTGCACGGACTAGAAGGACCGAGGTGGCCTGTTTCTGTACTGTAATTGTTATACGGTTATATGGTTGTCAGCAGTATGGATTGTCTGTCAGAATTATGGATAGGTTTGTCAGCAGATTGGTTGGGTTTGTCAAATATGTAAATGGTTTGTCAGCAGTATGGATGGTTTGTCTGCACTATTAATCTGTTTGTCAGGTGTATGGATGTGTCTCCGAGCAGCGTGAATGTGGCTATCAGAGGAATGGATAGGTTTCTCAACAGTAAGCATATTTTGTCAGCAGTATGTATAGATTTGTCTGTAGTACAGATGGTATATCAGCAGTAAAGAGGGTTTGTAAACTGTCTGGATGAGTTTGTCTGCAGTATAGATGGTTTCTGAGCAGTATGGATGGGTTTGCCAGCAGTATAGATATTTTGTCAGCAGTGTAGATGATTTATCAGTGATATTGATGTTTTGTTGGCCCTATGGATGGGATTGGCAGCAGAATAGATGGTTTGTCGGCAGTATGGATGGTTTGTCAGCAGTATTAATCTGTTAGCCAAATGTAGGATGTGTATGTCAGCAGGGTGGCTGGATATCTCTGAAGAATAGATGGGTTTTTCAGCATATAAATGGGTGTTCGGCAATATGCATGGTTTGGCAGCAGTATAGATTGACTGTCAGAATTATGGAGTGGTTTGTCAGCAGATTGGTTGGGTTTGTCAGATATATAAATGGTTTGACAGCAGAATGGATGGGTTTCTCTGCAGTATGAATGGTTTGTCAGCAGTATGGATGGTTTGTCTGCAGAATTAATCTGTTTGTCAGGTGTATGGATGCATCTCGCATCAGCATGGATGTGTCTATCAGAGGAATGGATGGGTTTCTCAGTGGTATACATGTTTTGTCAGCAGTATGTATAGATTTGTCTGTAGCACAGATGGTATATCAGCAGTAAAGATGGTTTGTAAACTGTCTGGATGGGTTTACCAGCAGTATAGATACTTTGTCAGCATTGTAGATGATTTATCAGCAATATTGATGTTTTGTTAGCCCATTCGATGTGATTGGCAGCAAAACAGATTGTTTATCAGCTGTATAGTTGGTTTGTCCGCAATAAAGGTGGTTTGTGAGCAGTAAAGATGGTTTGTCAGCAGTATGGATGGTTTGGCACCAGTATAGATGGTTTGTCAGCAGTATAGATGTTTTCTCAGCAGTATACATGACATGTCGGATATATGTGTAACCCCCTGGGTCGCCTCAGGCTCGCTCAGCTCGTTCTCATCTAGGGGGAGCAGCCTTCAGCCCCGCCAAACTGGGTAATCAGCTGATGTGGATGCTGTGTGATGTCCCCGCCTCGCCCAAAAACAGACAGTACACCATATGCGATTAAATGAGTACAATTTATAAAGGTTACTGTAACTAAGTGATTAATAACGATACAGTATATATGAAGAGAAAATTAAAGAAAAGGCGCCAAACTTATCAAAGTCCAAACCACTTCGTGCACAGCCGTTGGAGCTCAATTACTGAAGTCTTCTGGCCACCATTCGCTCCCCTCCGAACTTCTCGACTCGCAGCTCAGGACCCTCCGAACTCCTCGACTCTCCAAACAGCTCAGGACCCTCCGAGTGGTCAACCAAGCACATCTAGCTTCATCCCCCCCCCTCCTCGGAGAATCTCCCGGCCTCGGACCCCCCTTTGGGGTCCGATCCTCGCCCAGCTTAGAGCATTGCGTCCTCTCTCTCGACCCCCTCGCGCCGATCTGCCCAAAAGCCCGTCAACAAAAGCTTACAGACTCAGAAGAAAGAACATTAATCCCCATTTGGTTTACAAAGGAATACCATTCTCGTTATCAGTAAATTAGCATTCCTGCTAGTTAACAAAAAGAAGAAACCCTCTTTACATATGAATAGTATATCAGCAGTATGGATGGTTTTTTCGCTGTATTAATGTGTTTGTCTGGTGTATGGATGCATATATCAGCAGCATGGCTGAGTATCTTGGAAGTCTGGATGGGTTCCTCTGCAGTAAACATGTTTTGATGGCAGTGTAGATAGGTTTCTCAGTAGTCTAGATGTATAGGCAGTAGGATAGAGAGTAGTATACACAGTAGTAAACTGTCTGGATGGGTTTTTCTGCTTGTCTGCAGTATAGATAGTTTGTCAGCAGTATGGATAGGTTTGTCAGCAAGAACAGATGGTTTGTTAGCAGTATGGATAGGTTTGCTTGCAGTATAAATGTTTTGTCAGCGGTTTAGATGGTTTGTCAGCAGTATTAAACTGTTTGTCGGGTGTATTAATGGGTATGTCATCAGCGTGATTGGGTATCTCAGAAGAATGGATGTGTTCATGAGCATATATATGTTTGGTCAGCAGTATTGTTTGGTTCGTCATCAGTATAAATGGTTTGTCAGCAGAATGGTTGGTTTGTCACAGCAGTATCAATGGTTTCTCAGCAGTATGAATAGATTTCTCAGCATATAGATAGTTTGTGAGCTGTATTGATTGTTTGTCAGCTGGATAGATGTTTTGTTCAGCAGTATGGATGGCTGTGCCTGCAGTATAGATGGTTAGTTAGCAGTATGGATAGGTTTTCCACAGTATAGATGCTATGTCAGCAGTATAGATGGTTTATCAACAGTATGGAAGGGTTTCTCTGCAGTATACATGGTTTGTCAGCAGCATAATTGGTTTTTCCGCAGTACAAACGTTTTGTAAGCAGTATGCATGGGTTCGTCAGCAGTATAGATGGGTTGTAAGCAGTATGGATGGGTTTGTCAGCAGTATAGATGGGTTGTAAGCAGTATGGATGGGTTTGTCAGCAGTATTGATGGTTTGTCAGCAGTATGGATGGTTTGCCAGCAATATGTATGGGTTTTCCTGCAGTATATATGGCTTGCCAGCAGCATAACTGGTTTGTAAGCTGTCTGGAAGTGTTTGTCTGCAGTATAGATGGTTAGTCAGCAGAATAGATGGATTGTTATCAGTGTAAATGGGTTGTCAGCAGTATAGATGATATGTCAGCAGAATTGAGGGTTTGTCAGAAGTATTAATCTGTTTGTCAGGTGCATGGATGAGTATGTCAGCAACGTGCCTGGTTATCTCAGAATATTGAATGGCTTGGTCAGCATATAGAAGGTTAGCCGGCAGTATGAATGGTTTGTCAGCAGTACAGATGGTTTCTCATCAGTATGGTTGGGTTTTTCAGCAGTATTAATCTGCTTGTCAGGTGTATGGATGGGTATGTCAGCAGTGCGGCTGGGTCTCAGAAGAATGGATGGATTTGTCAGCATATAGTTGGTTTGCCTTCTGTGTAGATAGTTTTTTGGCAGTATCGATGGTTTATAAGCAGGATAGATGGTTTGTCAGCAGTATGGGTGGCTTTGTCTGCAGCATAGATGCAGTATGGATAGGTTTGTCTGCAGTATAGATGGTTTATCAACAGAAAGGTTGGGTTTTTCTGCAGTACACATGTTTTTCTCAGCAGTATTGCTGGTTTCTCCGTAGTACCGATCTTATATAAGCAGTATGGATGGGTTTGTCAGAGGTTTAGATGGTTTATCAGCAGTATAAATATTATGTCAGCTGTATAGATGGTTTGTCAACAGTATTAAAGTGTTTGACAGGTATATCAGCAGTGTGGCTGGGTATCTCAGAAGAATGGATGAGATTGTCAGCATATAGCTGGGTAGTCGGCAATATGGATGGTTTATCAGCATTATGAATAGGTTTGTCAACAGTATGGAAGGGTTTGACATCGGTCTGGATGGTTTGTCAGCAGTATGGATCATTTCTCACCAGTGTTAATCCGTTTCTCATGTGTATGGATGCGTATCTCAGCAGTGCAGCTGGGTATTTCAGAAGAATCGATGGGTATACCAGCATATAAATGGTTTGCCTGCAGTATAGATAGTTTGTCAGCAGTATTGATGCTTTTTCAGCAATATGGATGGCTTTCTCTGCGGTATCGATGGTTAGTCAGCAGTATGGGTAGGTTTTCCACAGTCTGGATGATATGTTAGCTGTATAGAAGGACTATCAACAGTAAGGAAGGGTTTGACTGCAGTATACATGGTTTGTCAGCAGTATGGTTGGTTTGTCAGCAGTATTAGTCTGTTTGTCAGGTGCATGGATGCATAAGTCAGCAGCGTGCCTGTGTATCTCAGAATAATGAATGGCTTGGCCAGCATATAGAAGGTTAATCGGCAGTATCGATGGTTTGTCAGCAGTATTAAACTGCTTGTCAGGTGTATGGAAGTGTATTTCACCACTGCAGCTGGGTATCTCTGAAGAATGGATGTGTTTGTCAGCATATAGATAGTATGCCTGCAATACAGATAGTTTATCAGCAGTATGGATGGCTTTGTCTGCAGTTTTGATGGTAAGTTATCAGTATGGATAGATTTGTCCGCAGTATAGATGGTATGTCAACAGTAAAGGTGGTTTATCAACAGAATTCATGAGTTTGCTTGCAGTATACATGGCTAGTCAGCAGTATAGTTGTTTTCTCCTCAGTTCCAATCATTTCTAAACAGTATGGGTGGGTTTGTCATAGGTTTAGAGGGTTTATCAGCTGGTTAGAAGGTTTGTCAGCAGTATGGATGGATTGTCAGCAGCATTAAACTGTTTGTCAGGCATATGGATGCGTATATTAGCAGCGTGGCTGGGTATCTCAGAAGAATCGATGGGTTTGTCAACCTATAGATGGGTGGTCAGCAATATGGATAGTTTGTCAGCCTGATAGATGGTTGGTCAGCTTTATGGATAGGTTTGGCAGCAGATTGATTGGGTTTGTCAGATATATAGATTCTTTGCCAGCAGTATTAACCTGTTTGTCAGGTGAATGAATACGTATGTCAGCAGTGTGGATGGGTTGGTCAGAATATAGATGGTTGAATGATGGTTTGTCAGCAGTGTACCAGGTTTGTCAACATTATGCATAGGTTTGTCAGCAGATTGGTTGGGTTACTCAGGTATAAATGGTTTGACAGCAGTATGGATGGGTTGTCTGCATTGTACATGGTATATCAGCTGTATAGGTGCTCTGTCAACAGTATGGATGGTTTGTCAGTAATATAGATGGTATGTCAGCAGTGTAGATGGTTTGGCAGCAGTACGGATGGGATTTCCTGCAGTATAGATGTTTTTTCAGCAGCATAGATGTTTTGCAAGCCGTCTGGAATAGTTTCTCTGCTGTATAGATTGTTTGCCAGCAGTATAGATGGGTTGTCGGCAGTATAGGTGACTTGTTAGCTCTATGGTTGTTTTGTCTGCAGTATTAATCTGTTTGTGAGGTGCATGGATGCGTGTGTCAGCAGCGTGCCTGGTTATCTCAGAATAATGAATGGCTTGGCCAGCATATAGAAGGTTGGTCAGCAGTATTGATGGTTTCTCAGCAGTTTGGATTTGTTTGTCAGTGGTATCAATGGTTTGTCAGCAGAATGGATGGCTTTGTCTGCAGTTTAGATGGTTAGTTAGCAGTATGGATAGGTTTTCCACAGTATTGATGGTATGTCAACCATAAAGATTGTTTATCAACAGAATGCATGGGTTTGTTTGCAGTATAGTTACATGGTTTGTCAGCAGTATAGTTGTTTTGTCCGCAGTACCGATCATTTCTAAATAGAATGGATGGGTTTGTCACAGGTTTAGATGATTTATCAGCTGGTTAGATGGTTTGTCAGCAGTATTAAAATGTTTGTCAGGCATATGGATGCATATATTAGCAGCGTGGCTGGGTATCTCAGAAGAATTGATGGGTTTGTCAACCTATAGATGGGTGGTCAGCAATATGGATAGTTTGTCAGCCTGATAGATGGTTTGTCAGCTTTATGGATAGGTTTGGCAGCAGATTGATTGGGTTTGTCAGATATATAGATTCTTTGCCAGCAGTATTAATCTGTTTGTCAGGTGAATGAATGCATATGTCAGCAGCGTGGATGGGTTGGTCAGAATATAGATGGTTGGATGATGTGTGGATGGTTTGTCAGCAGTGTACCAGGTTTGTCAACATTATGCATAAGTTTGTCAGCAGATTGGTTGGGTTTCTCCAGTATAAATAGTTTGACAGCAGTATGGATGGGTTGTCTGCAGTATACATGGTATATTAGCCATATAGGTTCTTTGTCAGCAGTAAGGATGGTTTGTCAGCAGTATGGATAGGTTTTGTCAACAGTATGGAAGGGTTTGACATTGGTCTGGATGGTTTGTCAGCAGTATAGATGGTATGTCAGCAGTATGGATCGTTTCTCACCAGTGTTAATCTGTTTCTCATGTTTAGATGGTTGGTTATCAGTATGGATAGGTTTGTCCGCAGTATAGGTGGTATGTCAACAGTATAAATGGTTTATCAAGAGAATGGGTGGGTTTGTCTGAAGTATACATGGCCTGATAGTGGTATAGTTTGTTTCTCTGCAGTTCCAATCTTTTCTAAGCAGTATAGATGGGTCCGTCAGAGTTTTAGATGGATTATCAGCAGTATAGGTGGTTTGTAAGCAGCATGTATGGTTTGTCAGCGGGATTAAACTGTTTGTCAGGTGTATGGATGCGTATATCAGCAGTGTGGCTGGGTATCTCGGATGTCTGGAAGGGTTCCTCTGTAGTAAACATGTTTTGTCGGCAGTATGGATAGGTTTGTCAGTAGTATAAATATATAGACAGTAGGATAGACAGTGATTCTCTGCAGTATAGATGGAATGTCAGCATTATAGATGGTTTGTCAACAGTATGGATGGTTTGTCAGCAGTATTAATCTGTTTGTCAGGTGAATGGATGAGTATGTCAACAGCCTGACTGGGTATCTCAGAAGAATGGATGTGTTTGTCAGCATATAGATGGGTGATTGGGAATATGGGTTGTTCATCAGCAGTATAGATGGTTTCTCAGCAGTATGGATGGTTTGTCAGCAGTATAGATGGTTTGTCAGCAGTATGGATGGGTTGTCAGCAGTATAAATGGTTTGTTAGCACTGCGTTTGGTTTGTCAGATGTATTAATCTGTTTGTCAGGTTCATGGATACGTATGTCAGCAGTGTGCCTGGGTATCTCAGAATAATGAATGGCTTGGATTCATTATTCAGCACAGATGGTTTGTCCACGGTATTAATGTGTTTGTCAGGCGTATGGATGGTTTGTCTGCAGTATTAATGTGCTTGTCAGGTGATTGGATGCATATGTCATCCACGTGGCCGGGAATCTCAAAAGAATGGGTGGGTTTGTCAGCATTTATATGGTTGGTTGGCAGTATGGATCATTTGTCAGCAGTATACATGATTTGTCAGATGGTTATAGATGGTTTTTCAGCAGTATGGATGGGTTTGTCTGCAGTATAGATGGTTTGTTAGCAGCATGGATAGGTTATCCGCAGTATAGATGGCATGTCAGCAGTACAGATGGTTTATCAGCAGTGCGGATAGGTTTGTCTGCAGTATAGATTATTTTTCAGCAATATTGTTGGTTTGCCAGGAGTATAGATGGTCTGTAAGCATTATGGATGGGCTTGTCAGCAGTATGGATGGGCTTGTCATCAGTATGGATAGGTTTGTCTGCAGTATAGATTATTTGTCAGCAGTATTGTTGGTTTGCCAGTAGTATAGATGGTTTGTATGCATTATGGATAGATTCGTCAGCAGTATAGTTAGTTCATCAGCATTATAGATGGTTTGTCAGCAGTATAGATGGTTTGCCAGCAGTTTTGATCATTTGCCAGCAGTTTAGATGGTTTGCCAGCAGTATGGATGTTTTGTCAGCAGTATGGATGTTTTGTCAGCAGTATTAATCTGTTTCTCAGGTGTATGTATGCGTATATCAGCATCGTGGCTGTGTATCTCAGAAAAATAGATCGGTATGTCAGTATATAGATGTTGGTTGGCAGTATAGATGGTTTGTCAGCAATATTATTCTGTATGTCAGGTATATGGCTCTGTATGTCAGCAGCGTATCTCACAAGGATGGATGCATTTGTCAGCGTATAGATGGTTGGTCAGCAGTATAGATGTGTTTGTCAACTGTAGAGATGAGTTTATCAAAAGTATGGATGGGTTTGTCACTGGTATGAATGGACTTCTCAGGCATATGAATGGGTTGTCAGGGGAAACGGTGGGTTTTCTGGAGTATTGTTACGTTGGTCAGGAGTATGGATGGGTTTTTCAAGAGTTTGGATGCATTTTGCAGGAGTAATCATGGGCTGGTCAGGGGTACGGATTGGTTTGTCAGATGCAGGGAGTGGTTTGTCAGTAGTATCAATGGGTTTGTCAGTAGTATAGATGTGTTTATTAGGAGGAAGGATTGGTTTCTCAGGGGTATGAATGGGTTTATCATGGTTTGGATGGGTGTGTCAAGGATACTGATAGGATTCTCAAGAGCATCAGTCCGTTTGTCAGGACTATGGATGGCTTGTCCAGAGTGTAAATTGGTTTATCAGGACTATGAGTCAGTGCATGTCTGTGCTCCTCAGGTGTATGGTTGTGTTTGTCTGGAGATTAGGTGTGTTTGTCCACAGTATGGATGTCTTTGTCAGGAGCATGGATGGGTTTTTCATGCATATCAATGGTTTGTCTGGAGCATGGATGTGTTTATCTGGACTACGGATGAGTTTCTCGGGAGTATGGGCAAATTTGACAGCAATACAGGTGGTTTGGTCAGGAGTATGGATGGCTTTCTCATTGGGACGGATGGATTTCTCATTGGTATGGATGGATTTCTCATTGGTACAGATGGATTTCTCATTGGTATGGATGGATTTCTCATTGGGACGGATGGATTTCTCATTGGTATGGATGGCTTTCTCATTGGGACGGATGGATTTCTCATTTGTATGGATGGGTTTGTCAGCAGTATGGATGGGCTTCTGAGGAGTACAGATGGTTTTTCAGGAGTTTGGGTAAATTTCTCTGTTGTATGTACAGTATCTGTTTGTCAGCAGTATGGATGTGTTTGTCAGGATAGGTGGGTTTCTCAGGAGTATGGGTGTCTTTGAAAGAAGTATAGATGTGTTTTTACTGGAGTCTGAATGAGTTTGTCAGTGTTACGGATGGGTTTGTCAGGAGTATGGATGTGCTTGTCAGGAGTACGGATGGGTTTGTGAGGAATATGGATAGATTGCTCAGAGGTTTGGATGGGTTTGTCCAGAGTATAAATGAGTTTATCAGGGGTTTGGATTGTTCTGTAAGTAATATCAAAAATATCTTTCCAATATTTCTCCAAAAATGAACAAGACCAAAACATATGAGTTAAAGACGCAATTTCAGAATGACATCTATCACAAATAGGACTAATATGAGAGTAAAAATGAGCTAATTTATCCTTGGACATATGGGCCCTATGTACGACCTTAAATTGTATTAATGAATGTTTGGCACATAACGATGATGTATTAACTAATTGAAGAATTCTATCCCAATTCTTACTAGAAATACTAAGACTAAGTTCTCTTTCCCAATCCTTTTATTTTTGATATTTTTGATATTATTTCTGTGGTTTTGAATATCGATTTACAACCTCATCCTATTACCGCAATTTTTGGTTTACCAATCTTAGACTCACTGCATTTATCTTCTTCTGCCCGTCGAATGATTGCATTTCTAACTCTGATGGCTAGAAGATCTATATTGTTGAATTGGAAAGAAATTAATCCTCCCACTGTATTTAATTGGTTCTCTCAAACTATGTTATGTTTAAATTTAGAAAAAATTAGAAGTGGTACTTTTGAGACTTCTATTAAATTTGAAAAGTTATGGAGACCATTTATTCAACATTTTCATATGATGTAATATGACCCTGTGCCAAGTTCATTTGATTTCCCAGCTTTTAGCTTATGTATGTTGAGAGGACCGGAAGTGACGGCATTGATGGATATTTATTTTTGTGAGATATTATAAACAGCCCCCTTTTCTTTTTTCTCTTTTTTTGCTTCTTTTTTCTTCTATATTAGTTATTAGTTATTAGATTAGATTAGCTAGTTTTGCATTATATATATATTTTTTATTTTTTTTCTTTTTTCTGTTTTCTTTATATCATATATTATGAAATATTTAGACTTACTATGTTCATACATATATTTTATGGCTTATGTCTTGGTAAACTCATTTATATTGTAACTATTATGTATGTTTTTTTCATATGTAATGGAATTTATATGTTGGTAATTTCTTTATCAATATATCATTTGTATTCTGTCCATATTACTAACATTAATAAAAAGATTTAGAAAGAAAAGGATTGTTCTGTAAGGAGTATGGATGAATTTGTCAGGACTGTGGATGGTTCTCTCAGCTACATGGATGTGTTTGTCTGGAGAATGGATGGGTTTGTCAGGAGAACGCATGGGTTTAAAGCTGTTTTGGATGGATTGTCAGGAGTATGGATGGGTTTACCAAGATTATGAATGTGGATCTACGGAATATGGATGATTTTGTCAGGAGTATGGATGGGTTTTGTCAAGAGAATGGACGTGTTTCTCAGGAGTAACACGATGTAACGCAAGAGTAACACAGGATGTGTTTGTCAGGAGAATCAATGGGTTTTTCAGGAGGATGGTTTGGATTGTCAGAAGTACTTCTGGATTTGTCAGGAGTATGAATGGGTTGGTTGGCAGTGTGGATAGTTGCTCAGGAGTATGGATGGCTTTCTCAGGAGCATGAAAGGGTTTCTCGGGAGTATAGATTAGTTTCTCAGGTGTATGGATATGCTTGGCAGGAGTATAGAGGTGTTTGTCAACAGCATGAATGGGTTTGTCAAGAGTATGGATCAGTTTCGCAATTAGATGGGAAGGTTTTTTGGGAATATAGATGGGTTTGTCAGGAGCATGGATGTGTTTGACAGCAGTATCGATGGGTCCTTCAGGAGTATGGATGAATTTCTCTTTTGTGTAGATGTGTTTATCAGGAGGATAGGTGAGTTTCTCATGAGTATGAATGGGTTTGTCAGGGTTATGGATGTGTGTGTCATGAGTATGAATGGGTTTGTCAGGGTTATGGATGTGTGTGTCATGAGTATGAATGGGTTTGCCAGTAGAGTGGATGTGTATGTCAGCAGAATGGATAGGTTTGACTGAAGTATGGATGGATTGGTCAAGCCTATAGAGGCATTAGTCAGAAGTATGGGTGCCTTTGAAAAAAGTTGGATGTGTTTTTACAGGAGCTTGGATGAGTTTGTCAGTGTTATGAATGGGTTTGTCCAGAGTATGGATGCGTTTGTCTGGAGTATCGTTGTGTTTGTTAGTAGTATGGATGAGTCTTTCTGGTGTACAAATAGGTCTTTTAGAAGTATGGATGGGCTTCCCATATGTATGGATGGAATTGTGAGGCACTTGGATGGGTTGGTCAGTTCTATGGTATGATTCTCAGCAGCTTGTATGGGTTTGTCAAGAGTAAGAATAGGTTTTCAGGAGTATCGATGGGTTTGTCAGGTGTACGGATGGATCTTTCAGGAGTATGGATGGGTCTCTAAGGAGTTTGCATGGCTTTGTCAGGAGTATGGATGGGTCTGTGAGGAGGCTGGACGGGTTTTTCAGCAGTATAGATGGGTCTTGTCAGTAGAATGGATGGGTTTGCCAGTAGTATGGGTGGTTTGGTCAGGAGTACGGTCTTGCTTGTCAAGAGCAGAGATTGGTTTGTCAGGAGTATCAATGGGTTCCTCAGGAGTATGCATAGGCTTATTATATGCTTGGATGTGTTGATCAGTTGTATGATTTGTTTCATTAGGAGTATGGATGGGTTTGTCAGGAGTATGAATAAGTTTATTAGGAGTATGAATAGGCCTGTCTGGAGTATGGTTGGGTTTTTTAGGAGTGTTGATATGTTTGTCAGGGGGAATGGGTTTTTCAGAAGTATGGAAATGTATGGATGGGTTTGTCAGCCATAAGGATGTGTTTGTCAGTAGTATAGATAGGTTTCTCAGCAGTACGGATAGGTTTGTCAAGAGTATGGATGGATTGGTCAAGTCTATGGATATGGTCTGTCAGGAGTATGGAAGAGTTTATCAAGAATATAGATGGGGATTTCAGGAGTGTGGATAAGTTTCTCAGACATATAAATGGATTTTATAGGAGTATCAATGGATCTGTCAGAGGTATGGATGGATTTCTCTGTTGTATGGATGTGTTTGTCAGCAGTATGAATTTGTTTATCGGGGGATGGAGGGGTTTGACAGTGTTATGGATGGGTTTGTCACGTGTATGAATGGGCTTGTCAGGTGTATGGAAGAGTTTTTTGGGGAAAAGAATGGATTTTTCAGGAGTAGGGATGGCTTTGGCAGGAGTATAGGTAAGTTTGAGAGCATCATATAAGGTCTATTCTGGAGTTTCGATGGATTTTTCAGGTCTATGGATGGGTTATTCAGGAGTATAAATCTGCTTCTCTGCAGTATAGATGGGTATGTCAGGAGTATAGATGTGTTTGTCAACAGTATGAATGAATTGTCAGGAGAATGGATGGGCTTGTCAGGACTATGGATGTCTTTGTCAGGAACATGGAAGGTGTGTTCTGTGTAGGAATGAGTATGTCGAGAATATGGAAAGGTTTCTCAGGTATATGGAAGGGCTTTTTTAGAATATAGAAGGGTTTGTCAGCAGTATGTATGTGTTTGTCAACAGCATAGATGTGCTCAGAAGTATGGGCTGGTCTCACATGTATATAGATGGGGTTGTTGGCAGTATGGTTATGTTTCTCAGGTCTATGGATGGGTTGTTCTACAGTACAGATCAGTTTGTCAGGGAGAATGGCTGAGTGCCACTATATTGATGGGTTTCTCATGAGTATGGATAGGTTTCCCCAAAGTATGGTTGGGTTTGTCAGGAGTATGGCTGTGTTTCGCAGGTGTATGGATGGGTTGGTCAGCAGTACAGATCAGTTTGTCAGGAATATGGCCAGGTCTGTCATGAGTATTGACGGGATTCCCCAAAATATGATTGGGTTTGTCTGGCGTATGATTGGGTTCATCAATATTATGGATGGGTTTGTCAGTAGTATAGATTGGTTTGTTAGGAGTATGGCTGGGTTTGTATGAAGTATGACTGGGTTTATCAATAGTATGGATGAGTTTGTCAGTAGTATAGATGGGTTTGTCAGGAGAGTGAATGGGACTGTCAGGAGCATGGATGGGTTTTGTTGCAAACCCACAGGTTCCATTTACTGTGGACTGTCGCTTTGGAGCACCTAAGTGTGGTGGGACTATGACATGATAATTCGTATGTGGATTTGGAACGTCAGGACGGACAAGATCTACAGCGGCTGTTATCTCGCTTTTCCAGCATGGAACCTGTGGAATACTTCATACTCACCTTTTCTCTCCATTACAACTCTCTCACCCATCACTTCTTACGTGGTTGACTGAACTTTCCTACTTTACCATCTCAAGACTCAAAGCATTGTTTCCCCAAGCTCAATATAGCTTGGGAGCTATGCTTACATGCATATATGCACATAACACTGTTAACTTTTGTTTATCTTGATTAAGTTACTATATTATAAGTAGATATTAATAAAGATAGTGGTATTAACAGTAAAACCTGACTCAGTGTGAAATCTCTTGCTGCTGATTTGTGTCTAAAACATTACAGTTCATAACAAATTGAGAGCTCATCCGGGATATGGAAAAAATTTGGAGCTTATTGATCGATTGATTATTGATCTCATTGGCTACTTCTCTTTTGATTTACTTGTGTGTTGAAATCAGCAGCAATGGATATTGAGGCATTTCTGGAAGCATCAAACCATGAGGCATTCGAGAAGGCCAGAAAGGATGACTTGTTGCTTGTTCCTAAAAATCTAAAACTTACTGCAGAAGGTACAGATTCAGAGTATATTAGCTAAGCACAATATCTCTTTGGGGAAGTTTGAAGAGGGGGAGTTAGAAAGGTTTCCTGAAAGTAAACTCGATGATCTTGAACTCAAGTACAAGATGGAGAAACTGAAGATGAAGGCTGATGATAGGGAAAAGAGGCAACAGCTCGGTTTTGAGTTACAACAAAAACAGATTGAGGCCAAAGAAGCAGAACAACAGAGGCAGTTTGCAGCTGAGCAGGCAGAAAAACAGAGGGAGTTCAGGCTAGAGAAGACAGAGAAACTTCAGCAAGGGGGTCCAGTGGTTGTCACTGGTGATAAGTTTGTTGCCAGTTGGGAAGTTAATTTGGTCCATCCATTTGATGAAACTAAGGTTGATAAATACTTTCAGCATTTTGAGAAAGTGGCTCAGAGTTTAAAGTAGCTGGAAGGAGCCTGGTCTCTCTTGTTACAAAGTGTAATTAAGGGCAAGGCTCAGCCGGCTTATTCTACCCTATCAATTGCTGATGCAGCTAAATATGAGGCAGTGGAAAGGGATGTACTTAAAGCCTATAAACTGGTTCCAGAAGCCTATAGGCAAAGGTTTAGAAATTTGAGGAAATCTGTGAACCAGACTTATGTGGAAATTGCTTATGAGAAGTTAGTGCATTTTGACCATTGGTGCACATCTAAAAATGTGGATGGTGATTTTAACAGCTTGAAAGAGTTGGTTTTAATTGAAGAATTTAAGATGTGGGTGCCTAATGATATAAAGGCATATTTAGATGAAAAGGATGCTGTCACTTTGCAGGAGTCTACTAGATTAGCAGATGTTTGCTTTAACCCACGAGGTTAAGTTTACCCCGAGTAAGACCTTCCAAAAGAGTAGCATGAATAGTCAGGGTAAACCAGAAATTAAACCTGGGACTAGTGACAAAGGTAAGGATGAAGGGAAGCAGTTGAAGGAGAAATATCCTGGACTTCTTGTCACTATTGCAAGAGAACTGATCACATTATAGCTAATTGGTCCATTCTGAAGAAGAAGGAGGAAAAGGAGGCAGTCCCAGCTGCTTGTGTTCAGCGTTGTGAAACAATTATAAGCCCACAGGGGTCTGCACGTTCTGGTGAGGCTCAGTTAAGGACTGAGAGGTCTGACCAAGTTAAGAAAGGATTCGATCATTTTATGTCAGATGGGCTTGTGTCAGTGAATGAAGGGACAACCCTGGTACCAGTGAAAATTCTTCAAGGTACTGGGGCTTCTCAATCACTTATATTGGACAGTGTTCTAAAGTTTAGTGATAAGACTGACACTCGTGAGGTAAAAATTTTATTAAAGGTATCTGGGCCGGCATTGTTTCTGTGCCACTGCACAAGGTAACTTTACAGTCAGGGCTGGTTTTGGGGACTGTTAAGATAGGACTATGCTCCAGTTTACTGGTGGAATATGTTTCTTTGTTGTTAGGGAATGATCTAGCAGATGATTAAGTTGTTCCTGCAGTGCAGCTGACAACTCAGCAAACCACTGATGACCCAGAGACAGATTCTACCATTTATGCTTCCTGCGCAGTAACTTGAAGTATGGCTAAGAAGTCAGCCAATGCATGTAGTTCTGTGCAGCATGATTCGGCTACCCATGATAGCCAAAGTCAGGATTCAGGTTTTGGTGACTTGTCAGAGACTTTTCTGCCTTCATTGTTTCACCAGGATCCAGTTATTAAATCTGACGAGTAAGGTTTATCTCTGTCATGGAAGGAGTTTATAGCAGAACAGAATCGAGACCCTGAGCTTGAAGCTTTAAAAGGAAAAGCTCGCTCAGATGATGAGATTGAGAAAGTGCCAGTTGGGTATTATATCAAAGATGGAGTGTTAATGAGAAAGTGAGATACCTGCCAGTGAGGAGTGGGCAATTGTTCACCAAGTTGTATTTCCTAAAGTCTATAGGAATGAGAGTTTAACCTTAGCCCATAGTATGCCCTTAGGTGGCCATCTTGGCATGAACAAAACTGTAAACAAGGTTATGAAACAATTTTTTCTGGCCTAATTTGAAGAAAGATGATGTGACCTTTTGTTGAAACTGTTACCCTTGTCAAGTTGTGGGTAAACCTAATCAACTTATTCCAGTGGCGCCACTGCAGCCTTCATTCGGTGAACCCTTTTCCAAAGTGATTGTGGATTGTGTTGGCCCAGTGCCAAAGGCTAAAGCTGGCCATCAGAATTTGCTGACCATCATGTGTACCGCATCCAGGTTTCCAGAAGCGATACCTCTCAGGAATATCAAAGCTAATACTGTGTCAAAGGCTCTCATAAAGTCTTTTACTTTATTTGGTTTGCCTAGAGAAATTCCATCTGATCAAGGAAGTAATTTTACATCCAGATTATTTCAGTAGGTAGTTTATGAACTGGGAGACAAACAAATTACTTTGTCTGTGTACCATCCAGAACCACAAGGGACTTTAGAAAGGTTCCATTCTACCCTTAAAACCATGATTAAGACATACTGTACTGAAAATGAGAAGGATTGGGATTAAGGAGTTCATTTGCTTTTATTCGCAGTAAGAGAATCAGTACAGGAATCATTAGGCTTTAGTCCATTTGAACTTGTATTTTATCATAGGGTTCGAGGGCCTTTGACCCTGTTAAAGGAACAGTGGATTAATGAGGACATGCATATCAATTTGCTAGGCTATGTTTTGAAATTCAAGGATAGATTACATAAAGCCTGTAGCTTAGCAAGAGGAAACTTAAAGGTTTCTCAGGACAAAATGAAGTGTTGGTATGACAAACAGGCTCGTATGAGGAAATTCCAAGTGGAAGATAAGGTGCTGGTGTTATTTCCAATATTAACAAACCCACTTAAAGCGAAGTACCACAGACCGTATGTAATAGTGTCAAAAATATATGATGTGAATTTTGTAGTCAAAACACACGATCGATGAAAGTCAACACAGTTGGTACATATAAACATGTTGAACTGATATTTTGAAGAGCAGGCACCACCTGTGAGTGTTGTTGTCAAAACAAATAAGTCTGGCAACCCTGGGAATGAATTAATTGATTCATCTGAAGTTTATTCTAAATCAAACATTGGCACAGCTATACTAACGAGCTTGACTGTTCTAGAAAAGATTGATAGCAAGTTGGTTCATTTACAGCCACAGCAACAACAAATGAAGGAATTGATTTTGAAGTTTAAAGATTTATTTCCCAGTGTTCCAAGGAGAACCACAGTCGCATCACATGATGTAGATGTCAGTCATGCCAAGCCCATAAAACAACACCCATATCACATGAACATAGAAAAAATGTAAATGGCTGAACAAGAAGTTGAGTACATGTTAGAAAATGGTATTATTAGGCCTATAACTTCAGATTGGATTTTACCTTCTGTTAAGGTACCTAAATCAGATGGTAGTATTAGACTGACTATAGAAAGGTGAATGCTGTAACAAAAACAGATGTTTATCCCATCCCTGGGGTAGATAATCGTATAGAGAAGGTTGGGAAAGCAATGCTTCTTACAAAGAGTGATCTGTTGAAAGAGTATTGGTGTGTTTCTTTGACAGAGAGGGGTAGAGAAATTTCTGTGTTTGTGACACCTTCTGGGTTGTATGAATACAATGTTTTGCCATTTTGGATGAAAAATGCTCCAGGAACATTCCAGAGAAAGATTAATTCTGTAATTCAAGGGTTAAAACACACAGATGTCTATATTAATGATTTAATCACAGGAAATGACACGTGGGAAGCCCATGTCTCTGCAGTAGAAAAGCTGTTTGACAGGCCTTTCAAGGCCAACCTTACAGTTAACTTAGCTAAGAGTGAATTTGACCATGCCACTGTGACCTATCTTGGTTATGTGGTAGGTCAGAGTGAGTTCACTCCTGTTCAAGCAAAAGTTCAGGCAGTTTCTGAAGTTCCCATTCCAACTGGTAAGAATGCTCTTAGATGGTTTCTGGGAATGGTTGGATATTATCCTAAGTTTTGTAAGAACTTTGCTGATATTGCTCTTCTTTTGACTAACCTCTTGAAGAAGGGTGAAAAGTTTATTTGGACAGAATCTTATCAGGAGGCATTTGATGAATTGAAAGCCATGTTATGACACCAACTTGTGCTCGGGGCACCTGACTTTGCAAAGCCATTCTCTGTAACCATGGATGCCAGAGATGAAGCTGTAGGAGCAGTGTTCTTACAAAAGGATGATTCTGATGGGGTTGAACATCCTGTAGCTTATTTTTCAAAGAAATTCAATGAGCATCCAAGAAATTATTCCACCATAGAGTAAGAGTTTTGTCACTTATTCTAGCTTTGCTGTATATTGATGTTAATGTTTGCCCAGCTCAGAAACCACTTGTGGTTTATACAGATCATAATCCCTTAGTGTTTTAGAGTAAGGTGAAGGACAAACATAGAAGATTGTTAAGCTGGAGTCTGATTTTGCAAGAATATAATCTTATGATAACTCATATAAAAGGCAAGGAAAATATAATTGCCGATTGTCTTTCCAGATGTTAAGCTTGTGATATATTTTTAATAGTGGAGTGGAAGCTGGTATTTGTATACACTTCTGCAATATGTTATATGGTAATTGCAAATGTATTGTTTCACATTCTGTTGTTTGCAGTTAAAATTTTGCTCTTTCAGTTCAAAGTTTTCCTTTCTGGAGGGAAGTGTTACGAACTCACAGGTTTCGTTTACTGTGGACTGTCGCTTTAAGAGCACCTAAGTGAGGCAGGACTATGACATCAGTCACAGGCTGTCACAGTAAGTGCAGATTGAGAGAGAGAGAGAGAGGAAGAATAGCTACTTTTGCAGTCTATGCAAGACTTGGAACTACAAACTGCCGGGGCAAGTTTGCTCCGAAATGTGTGACTCTCAGTTCATATAATCAAAAGGAATGGACTTTAGGGATATCTGTTAACTTTTGTTTATCTTGGTTAAGTTACTATATTATAAATAGATACGAATAAGGATAATGGTTTTAACATTAAAACCTGACTCAGTGTGAAGTCTCTTGCTGATGATTTGTGTCTAAAACATTACAGTTTGTAACGGTTCATCAGGAGTATGGCTGTGTTTTTCAGGAATATGATTGGGTAGTTCAGGAGCACAAAGAAGTTTTTCAGGAGTATGGATGGGTTTCTTAGGAACATGGATGGGACTGTCAGGAGATTGGATGTGTTTTTCAGGATTATGGATTGGATCCTCAGGTTTATTGATGGTTTGTGAGGAGTTTAGATGGGTTGATCTATTGTATGGATGGGTTTCTCAGGAGTTTGCATAGGTTTGTCAGGAGTATGGATGGGTTTTATTGAGAAATAAACCTGACATAATCATTATATATACCTGAATTATAACCACTATGTACTAGCTATTTACTATACTATGTAAACACTATGTAATCACTTCTAGGTACTGAATATTACTATGTATTATTTTACTAGACACATTTTGCTTTGTATTGTTTTAACTAGATACTTTGTACTCTCTTAGCTGCATACTGTGGCACCTACAGAACACCTGTTTAGCTAGCAGCACTATTAGCTGAAATGTACCCCATGCATTACGCTCAGCCTTTGTTTAGTAAGAGATAACGGTGGCGGACAGGATGGTGCAAGCAAGAAATGTAATGTGAGGGAGGTTGTCTAGAAAAAAGAACCTTGGCCAGGAATGGGGCCCCAATGCGAACGGGTCAAAAATAATGGTGGCGCACCGAGAGCTAGGCAAGAGCGATTGATTAGTTAATGAATAGATGATATGCAGTTAACAATTGATTTGGTATGCTAATAAAACCGAAAATGTAACTGAGATAAGAAATTACTATAAAGAATGCTGTACACCGGAGCTCGGCGGGCTTTCGGTGACAAGTTCATTGATTGCCTCAGCCTTTGTTTGTAAATAAAGGTTTAAACTTCTCGAAGAATTGCCTGCGTCTCCTGGTCATTTCAAGTAACCACAACAGTTTCACCAGAGTATGGCTACGTTCACACTACGCAGGATAAATCTGTAACTGAAGCTTTTTCTCTTCATTTTTACCCTCCATCCACGCTACAATGGCTTTTTTGCCCCCCAAAACCGAAGCTTTTCAGAAACACTTTACAAGGGGGTATTTTTGAAAACGCTGCTCGGGCAGATCAGTGTGGATGGGGTAACCTGAGAAATCTGAAAACGCTGTCAGCCAGCAGCGCGCTATTTCATTGTTTTCTTGAACACAACCTAACAATTTCAGAACAGACGGCAACAAGACTGAAACCAGAAGAGTTAGAAATGTACTCACCAAATACTTTGACCCATAACTTACTGAATAAATAAGTATACTCACTTTGCCCTGTTTTCTGTCCTTGCTCGTATGAAGGTGGTTTACCTATTTATGCAAGTACTTCTCTGACAATAGATGTGTAACAGCCTAATGTAACATTGTATGGAAATACAAGATAACACTGATGCAGACATGTTTTATACATTTAACAAGGTGCTTTATTAATGCAACAGAGTTAGTCAGTTTTTCAATGTTCGTCGTCAGCCGGGTCAATCTGTCCGTGAACTCCCTGTCGGTTGCCTCCGTACGTTCTAGTATTTGTTTTTTTTTACTTCTAAGTTCTCCTGCGTGAAAGCCAACAGCTGTCCATCATTCTAAGTTTTTCTAGTCTGCAACTCTACACAAACACGCACTTTAATGGCGAGATTGGACACCAAACACGTCGCTTGTTTTCGATAGATGTGTCTTGCGCGTGCCCAGTAGGAGGAGATTTGCCGAAATCGCCATTTCAATGTGGACAGAGATATTTTCAAAAGCACATAGTGTGGACAACTATCATTTTTACGCAAAACCGGCATTTTCAAAATTATCTGGTCTAGTGTGGATGTAGCCTATGTGTTTCTCAAGAGAATAGATAGCTTTATCAGAAACATGAAGAGGTTTCTTGGGTGTATAGATGGCTCTAAGGAGTACAGAGGTGTTTGTGAGGGCAATGGATGTGTTTGTCAGCAGTATGGATGGGATTATCAGCCGTATGGGTGGAATTGTCAAGAGTATGGAAGGGTCTGTCTGGTTATGGATGGGTTTCTCAGTTGTGTAGATGGGTTTGTCAGCTTGTCAGGAGAATGGATGAATTTCTTATGGAGGGGTTTCACTGGGGAATTGATGGGTTTGTCAGCAGTATGAATCAGTTTGTCAGGTGTACAGATGGGTTTCTCTGGATAAAGGATGGGCTTGTGAGGAGTTTAGATGGATTAGTCAGTTGTGTGGATCAGTTTCTCTGAGCTTTCCATTGGTTTGTTAGGAGTATGGTTGGGATTGTCAGGACGATGGATAAGTTTCTCAGGAGGAAGACTGGGTTTGTTAGCGTGATGGATGGGTGTGCCAGCAATATGGATGGGTTTCTCATAGTGTGCATAGGTTTGTCTGGAGTTAGGGCTGGCTTTTGCAGGAGTATGATGGGATTCTCAGGTGTATGGATGGGTTGATCACGAGTATGGATGGGTTTGTCAACACACTTTAGCGGTGGACCAATTGATTCAGAGAGAGAGAGCTTTGCACGAGTTGGGGAGAAATGTTTAAAAAAGGAGTATTTCACAGGGTTTGGGACATTAGTGGTGGACCAATTAATTTGCAGAGAGAGAGCGTCACACAAGTCAGGGAGAAGAGTTTAAAAAAAGAGCATTTTACAAAGCTTGATGCATTAGCAACAGACTAATCGATTCACATTTCATTAGCAGGAACAAATAAAAGAAAAGCAGGGTCAAAGTGGAGTGGCCATTGTGTGAGTGGACCAGTGTAGGAGTGGGAACTTGTGGATTTGGCTCAAGGGGCTTCAGCAAGGAGACACAGCTAAGTAGCAGGTAAGGCTTTGTGGCAATTGAATAAAAAGACACTAATTTACAGTTAATTAAATAATGTCGGGATGATGCAGTGATGCAGTATCAGGTGATGGGCTGTAGCTACAAGACGTGGGAGCTGATGGACCCCATTGTGGTTCCTGGTGACCACATCTGCTGCAAGTGTTGGCTGCTCGAGGAACTCAGGCTCAAGGTTGATGACCTGGAATCTGAGCTTCAGACACTTCAGCACATCAGGGAGGGGGAGAGTTACCTGGATTGTGTGTTTCAGGAGGTAGTCACACCCATTAGATTAGCTGCCTCAAATCTGGTCTGTGTCAGGGACAGGAGTGTGTGACTGTGAGTGAGACCGGTAGTGGGATCCAAGAGGCAGTGCTGGAGGAGTCTCAGCGTTTGAGCTTGTCCAACAGGTCTGAGATTTTTTCTCCCTGTGTTGATGAGAGTGGGGGCTGTAGGAAGAATGAGAAACCTAACTGTGGCACTGTAGTTCAGGGAGCCGTTCAAGAGGGGGGAGAGAAGAGATATGTAGTGGTAATTGGGGATAGTACAGTCATGAATAGCAAGAGTTCTCTGTTGCAAGGATAGAACATCCTGAAGGCTGTGTTGCCTGCCTGGTGCCTTGGTTCAGGACATCTTATCTGACCTGCAGAGGAATTTGTAGTGAGAGGGGAAAGATCCAGTTGTCGTGGTCCATGTGGGTACCAACAACATAGGTAGAATGAGGAAAGAGGTTCTGCTAAGTTAATTTGAACAGCTGGGGACTAAATTAAAAAGCAGAACCAAAAAGGTGGTAATCTATGGATTACTAGCTGAGCCACATGCAAACTGGCATAGGGTCAGGGAGTTAAATGCATGGCTCAAGGATTGGTGTGGGAGAAGTGGGTTTGAATTCATGGGAAATTGGCACCGGCATTGGGGAAGAAGGGAGCTGTTCCAGTGGGACGGGCTCCACCTGAACCATGATGGGACCTGGATCCTAGTGAATCGCATTACTAGGACTGTGGATAGGGCTTTAAACTAAATAGTGGGGGGGGTGGTGGGGGTAGGTTCAACAGATTGGAGAAGAATAGATAAAGTAAAAGAGTTGAGTGTGGATAAAGGTAAAGTAAAAGCAAAAGATAAAAAAGAGTGGAGGGAAGAAAAGTCAAGTGGGAAAAAAAGTAAAAGATTACAAGATTTTAAAAGCACTTTATTTGAGTCTCTGTAGTATTCAAAACAAGGTCAATGAACTTTTAGCACAAATCTGTACAAAGTGGTATGATTTAGTAGACATTACAGAAAAGTGATTGTGGGTGAAGAGGATTGGGAATTAAATACCCAAAGATATCAGGTAATACAGAAGGATAGGCAGAAAGGTAAGGGACATGGGGTAGCATTTTAATTAAAGATGAGATCAGGGTGATAGTGAGATAAGATATAAGATCTGAGGAGCAGAAAGTTGAATCCATCTGGGGAGAGATTAGGAATAGTAAAGGGAAAAAAGTCACTGGTGGGAGTTGTCTATCAGCCACCGAATGATAACATTACAATGCCACGGGCAATAAACAGAGAAATACCTGAGGCATGTAAGAATGGAACAACAGTTATCATGGGGGTGTCACGACCACAGATTTGGCAGCACAGTAGATATGGCAATTGCACTTGTGAATATGCATATGTCAGCTAATTATTATTTCATTGTGATAGTATTGAACTCCATACTTGTCGTCATAGTGCTTGTTGAGACTTGGACAGAGCACAGCAACACTTTGCTGCCTGTTTGCATTCTGCCTTGCCTGAGAAATTGGACTGTCAAGTCAACTGACTCTGAAGACTAGCAGTATTTGTTTAATATTTAGTTGCTGTTTTCTGCCTCAGTTTCCAGTTTGAGAGTTTTAGTTAACGGTCCTGTTTTGGCCTAGCATTTATTGTTTATTTTCCCTTTAACACTGTTTGCATTAAAGTTCATGAACTATCGACCCACTTCAGTGTCTTTCACTCCGCACTTGGGCCACATCCAAACCTGATGACAGCAAGTCTCGACCACACAAAGATGGACACAGCAGAGAGAGAGCAGCTGACCTTGGTCGTGAGATTCAACGGTCAGGTAGGAGACAAGCTACAAGCAATAGAATCTGTTCTCAGTGAAGTTACGGAGGCAATGAAGCAGATAACCTCATGCCGACAAGCCCAGTCTCACTTGGAGGAACAGGTATTGTCTGAGCCACAACTCTTCAACAGCTCATCACAGACAATCGGTCTCGGGTGTCTATGATTTACGGACTCACGGCCACCATCCACGAACTAACTCTGAACAGCCAGCATCGGCTGACAGCCAATAACGTTCTCACCAATGCAATTCAGTAGCCTCAGTTTGCCTCAGTTCCACTCCCGTCATCTCGCAGGTCCTCATTTTCTGCTACTCCGACAATCGCTGCCTCTAATGCTCCAGTGCCTGGACCAGAGCTGACTCCTGCATTCGGAACCCTACAAACACCCACGTCTGTACAAGAACTGAGTATCCCACCTCCAGGCAGATATTCCGGTGATCCTGATGGGAATGCAGGCATTATATTACCCAATGTGAGCTGACATTCCAAGCCCAGCCTGGCTATTTTGGTGATGATGCTTGAAAACTGGTGTACATGGTCAATCTTCTTGATAGACCTCCACTCAGCCTGTTCAACGCTTTACGGGAGCAAGGACACCCCGCAGCCCAGTTGTTTTGACATTTCATGGTGGAGTTAAGGAGGGTTTTGATTTTCCAGTACAGGGGCAGGCGGCTGCTCACCGACTCTTGGACCTGCACCATGGCAGAGGAACAGTGAGAGCCTGTGCAGTCAAATTCCGTACCCTTGCAGTAGAGACGGATTGCAATGAGAGATTTCTCATCACCGCCTCCCAGCGTGGACTGAACGCAGGGGTCCGGCATGAGATCACTCTCCGGGACGAGCAGGATAGTCTGGATGACCTGATTAATCTGGCTATTCAAGTTGACGACCGGGTGACTGAGTGGTGCAGGGAAAGAATGGTTTAAATTTCCTACGCGCCACCTGAACACCGTCTTTCATCACCCTCTCCCTCTCCCTCACCACCCAGCACCCTGTCCATGGAGGAGCCTATGCAAGTGGGGTGCACGCGCCTGTCTCAGGAGGAATGAGAGCGGTGTCAGAGAACAAGTTCCTGCCTCTATTGTGGTGATCCAGGACACCTCCAGGTGGCATATTCCAATCCAGTAAAAGAGAATACCCGTCAGCAGGGAGGGGAATCCTGACGGGTCGGTTCTCTCTTCAGTCAGCTTCCCCTAATTCTGTAATGCTCGCAGCTTCCTTGTCATGGCGGTCTCAGACCCAGGAACTTCAGGGCTTTATTGCCTCTGGTGCAGCCGGGAATCTTATGGGCATCTCTCTCGCTCAAAGACGGGGAGTTCCAACTCAGGAATTGAGAGAAAAGATCAACGTCAAGGCCCTGGATGGTCAAACTCTGGGAACCAGCCAGATCCACCTTTCCACCCAACACCCCCAACTGGTGCTCGAAGGAAACCATCATGAAGAAATATCTTTCTGTCT
The DNA here is from genome assembly GCF_030144855.1 of Hypanus sabinus. Lineage (NCBI taxonomy): Eukaryota > Metazoa > Chordata > Chondrichthyes > Myliobatiformes > Dasyatidae > Hypanus > Hypanus sabinus. The sequence goes on from NC_082726.1 coordinate 13,425,964, forward strand.
GGTTAATTCACCTGAACTGCCACTGGTACTTGGTCTCCCCTGGTTACCCCGTCATAACCCATGGATCGATTGGTCTCTGAGTGGGGACCGGCATGGCTGTCTCCCTGTTTGGGTCCAGCTCAAGCTGAATCCCATGAATCCCCTCTTGTGTCAGTCATGGTCCTGATCGTTAATTTCCCTAATTGCTTCCAATTCCCTTTAATGATGGCACACCTGGTTTCCATCACAGACTCAGTATAAGAACCTCTACATCACAACCACTAGTCACCAGTTTGTTGTTTTTTTTTCCCTGTGAGATAACTATGTTCCCTGACTACTTAGAACTATTTGTTCTAAGTCTAGCTCCTGTTTCAAGGTTTACCTATGAGATTCCGTTTCTCTGAATCAAGGCTCTGCGTCAAGACTTCGTGTCGAGGCTCCAAGTCAATGTTCCATATCAGAGCTCCGTGTCAAGATTCCTCCTGTTTGCTGTTTGGTGTTTCCGCCCATGTGAGCATCTAGACTTAATCTCTGTGCCTGTGTTGTGCACTTGAGTTTGCTTCCTACGCTCCTGTAACAGTGTCAGCATTGACAGGATGTGGACCTGTCTGGGATTCCAGCTGAATATGCATGGTTTCCTTGAGGTTTTCAGTACTGGCCCAAAAATGGACCCGGTGGACATGAAGACCCTGAAACAAGGCCTTGCCAGCCAGGGCTCCCTACTCGGTCTGCATGATCAACTTCTCCAGAATGTCATGAAGAGCCTCTGTTCCCTGTCCGTTAATATAACAAAGATTGGTGACCAAGTGGGCCATGTATCCAATAATCTTATCCCATCCTGGTCCTTCTAGACCCCTCTTGCCAATTCATTGTGGAGGTCGATGCCTCCGACTCTGGGGTGGAAACTGTTCTTTCCCAATATTCAGGCCCTGACCAAAAACTTCATCCCTGTGCCTTCTTTTCTCACCAGCTGTCCCCCGCCAAACGCAATTACGACATAGGGAACCAGGAGTTACTGGCGATCAAACTTGTTTTGGAGGAGAGGAGGCACTGGCTGGAGGGAGCGGAACATCTGTTTATTGTCTGGACTGATCACAAGAGCCTTGCATATATCCAAACCGGAAAAAACCTGAATTCCTGCCAGGCCCGTTGGGCATTATTTTTTGGTAGATTCAGATTTACACTCACCTATCATCCAAGGTCCAAGAATGGGGAGCCCGATGTCCTCTCCCATCAAAACATTTCCGAGAAGGGCCTTCCCAACCCCGAGACTATACTTCTGCCATCCTGTGTAGTGGCTGCCCTCACCTGGGAGATTGAGGCAATAGTCAAAGAGGCTCAACAGATTCAGCCAGACCCAGGCAATGGACCCTCCAGTCGCATCTTTGTGCCCAACTCCATTCAATCTCAGGCTCTCCAGTGGGGGCACATGGCTCATTTCACCTGCTATCCCAGGATCAATCGGACTCTGTCACTTCTGAAGAGACATTTCTGGTGGCCTCCATAGATGCTAACACCCGTTCCTTTGTCTCTACCTGTTCTGTTTCTACCCGTGGAAAAGCCTCCCACCGACCACTTGCTGCATTGCTTCATCCCCTACCTGTTCCTAGCCGCCCTTGATCTCACATTGCACTGGACTTCATTACGGGACCACCTTGTTCACTGCGGTGAACCGCTTCTCCAAAGCTGTGCACTTTGTAGCCCTTCCCAAACTCCCTACAGCTCATGAAACAGCCGACCTTCTCATCCATCACGTCTTCCGCCTTCATGGAGTTCCCTCGGAGCTAATTATTATTAAATTGTGATAGTATTGAACTCCATACTTGTCGTCGTAGAGCTTGTCGAGACTTGGACAGAGCACCACAATGCTTCGCTACCTGTTTGCATTTGGCCTTGCCTGAGAAATTGGACTTTCAAGTCCACTGATTCTGAAGGCTAGCGGTATTCATTTAATATTTGGATGTTCTTTTCAGCTGCAGTGTAGGCATCGTTTTCCTTTTGAGAGTTTTAGTTAACAGCCCTGTTTGGCCTAGCGTTTATTGTTTTCTTTTCCCTATAACACTGTTCACATTTAAGTTTGTGAACTATTGACCTGCTTCAGTGTCTCTCACTCCGCACTTGGGCCATCTCCGAACCTGGTAACAGTGGGACTTTCACTTGCACATAGACTGGGTGAATCAAGTTGGTCGAGGCAGTCTTGAGGAGGACATCGTAGAATGCATCCATGATGGCTTTCTTGAACAGCATGTTACTGAACCTACAAGGGAGCATGCTATCTGGATCTGGTCCTGTGCAATGAGACAGGTAAAATTAGTGATCTTGTAGTTAGAGATCCTCTTGGAAAGAGTGATCACAGTATGATTAAGTTTCTCATGCAAATGGAGGGTGCAGTAGTTCAATCTAAAACCAGCGTATTATGATGAAGGGGTTAACTTGTGAGGAAACAGTGAGTCATCTGGGACCATACTCTCTGGAATTCAGAAGATGAGAGGGGATCTTATAGAAACGTACAAAATTTTGAAAGGGATAGCTAAGATAGAAGTAAGAAAGTTGTTTCCATTGGTAGGTGAGACTAGAACTAGGGGACATTACCTCAAGATTTGGGGAGAAGATTTAGGATGGAGATTTAGGAGAAGCTGTTTTTCCCAGAGAGTGGTGAATCTGTGGAATTCTCTGCCCAGGGAAGCACTTGAGGTTTCTTCACTAAATATATTTAAGAAACAGTTAGATAGGTTTTTACATAGTAGGGGAATTAAGGGTTATGGGGAAAAGGCAGAGAGATGAAGAGGAATCCGTGGTCAGATCAGCCATGATCTTATTAAATGGCGGGGCACACTCAATGGGCCAGATGACCTACTCCTGCTCCTATTTCTTATGTTCTTATGCCTAAACAATGGAGACTACAAAGGGATGAGGGAGGATCTGGCTACTGTAGACAGGGAGCACAGGTTATATGGTGGGATGGTTGATGAACAGTGGAAGACTTCAAAAGAAATTTTTCACGGTGCTCAACAGAAGTATATTCCAGTTAAAAGCAAGTACAGTAAGAGTGGGGAGAGCCAGGCTTGGATAACTAAGGAAATAAGAGAAGGCATCAAACTAAAAGCTTGTGCATACAAAGTCGCCAAGAGTGATGGGAAACTGGAAGGTTGGGAAAACTTTCAAAAGCAACAAAGAACCATTAAATAAGCAATAAAGAAACATAGAAAATCTACAGTGCATTACAGGCCCTTCAGCCCACAATGCTGTGCTGAACATGTACGTACTTTAGATATTACCTAGATTTACCCATAGCCCTCTATTTTTCTAAGCTGGGGGAGGTGGGACCAGTACTGTCTGGACAGTCTACATTTGGGCAGGGTCAGGATCAAAGTCAGCATGGATTTGTGAAAGGAAAATCATGTCTGACGAATCTTATAGAATTTTTTGAAGAAATAACTAGTAGAGTGGATAGGGGAGAAACAGTGGATGTGGTATATTTAGATTTTTCAAAAGGCTTTTTACAAGGTCCCACACAGGAGATTAGTGTGCAAACTTAAAGCACACGGTATTGGGGGTATGGTATTGATGTGGATAGAGAATTGGTTGGCAGACAGGAAGCAAAGAGTGGGAGTAAATGGGACCTTTTCAGAATGGCTGGCAGTGACTAGTGGGGTACCGCAAGGCTCAGTGCTGGGACCCCAGTTGTTTACAATATATATTAATGATTTAGACGAGGGAATTAAATGCAGCATCTCCAAGTTTGCGGATGACACGAAGCTGGGCGGCGGACTTAGCTGTGAGGAGGATGCTAAGAGGATGCAGGGTGACTTGGATAGGTTAGGTGAGTGGGCAAATTCATGGCAGATGCAATTTAATGTGGATAAACGTGAGGTTATCCACTTTGGTTGCAAGAACAGGAAAACAGATTATTATCTGAATGGTGGCCGATTAGGAAAAGGGGAGGTGAAACGAGACCTGGGTGTCATTGTATACCAGTCATTGAAGGTGGGCATGCAGGTACAGCAGGTGGTGAAAAAGGCAAATGGTATGTTGGCATTCATAGCAAAAGGATTTGAGTACAGGAGCAGGGAGGTTCTGCTGCAATTGTACAAGGCCTTGGTGAGACTGCACCTAGAGTATTGTGTGCAGTTTTGGTCCCCTAATCTGAGGAAAGACATTCTTGCCATAGAGGGAGTACAGAGAAGGTTCACCAGATTGATTCCTGGAATAGCAGGACTTTCATATGAAGAAAGACTGGATCAACTAGGCTTATACTCACTGGAATTTAGAAGATTGAGGGGGGATCTTATTGAATCGTATAAAATTCTAAAGGGATTGGACAGGCTAGATGCAGGAAGATTGTTTCCGATGTTGGGGAAGTCCAGAACGAGGGTTCACAGTTTAAGGATAAAGGGGAAGCCTTTTAGGACCGAGATGAGGAAAAACTTCTTCACACAGTGAGTGGTGAATCTGTGGAATTCTCTGCCACAGGAAACAGTTGAGGCCGGTTCATTGTCTATGTTTAAGAGGAAGTTAGATATGGCCCTTGTGGCTAAAGGGATCAGGGGTATGGAGAGAAAGCAGGTACAAGGTTTTGAGTTGGATGATCAGCCATGATCATACTGAATGGCGGTGCAGGCTCAAAGGGGCAAATGGCCTACTTCTGAACCTATTTTTAATGTTTCTATGTTTCAATGTCCTACGGAGATTGTTTGCTAGTGCTGTTGGGGAGGCTTTAAACTAATATAGTGGGGGTGTGGGTGGGAACCCACACAGAAAAGAAGAGGAAAGTGATGCAGAGACCAAAACTAGAGTTAGTGAAGAAAAAGGTAAGAGTAGAGTGCATAAAAGTAAAAAGCGAAAGTTATATAGGTCACTAGATTCTAAAAAGACAATGAGTATAAGGGCACTTTATCTAAATGCCCGTAGCATTAGAAACAAGGTTAGTGAACTTGCAGCACAGATCAGTACCAAGGCATATGATTTAGTGGCCATTACAGAAATCTAGTTGCAAGGTGGAGATGTCTGGGAATTAAATATCCAAGGGTATCAGGAAATACAGAAAGATCAGCAGGAAGGCAGAAGAGGTGGTGTGGTGCTCTTGATTAGGGATGAGATCAGGGCAATTATGAGAGATGATATAAGGTCTATGTAGTAGAATGTTGAGTCCATCTGGGTAAAGATTAAGAATAGTAGAGGGAAAAATGTCACTGGTGGGTGTTGTCTATAGGCCACTTAATAAAAATATTTCAGTGACAGAGACAGTGGCAAGAAGTAACTGAGGCTTGTAAGAACAGAATGGCAGTTGTCAAGGGGTATTTTAACTTCCACATAGATTGGGTAAATCAGGTTGGTCAAGGAACTCTCGAGGAGGACTTCATAGAATGCATCCGTGATGGCTTTCTTGAGCAGCATGTTAGTGAACCTACAAGGGAAAATTCTATCTTAAATCTAGTCCTGTGCAATGAGACAGGTAAGATTGACGATCTTGTAGTCAGGGATCCTCTTGGAAAGAATGATCATAGTATGATTGAATTTCACAGTTAGATCTACTGTAAAACTAGTGTATTATGCTTGAACAAGGGAGACTACAACGGGATGAAGGAGAAGTTGGCTAATGTGGATTGGGAGCACAGGCTATTTGGTTGGACAGTTGAGGAACAGTGGAATACTTTCAAAGAGATTTTTCACTGTGCTCAACAAAAATATATTCCAGTCAAAAGTAAGGATAGTAAGTGTGTGGAGAGCCAGCCTTGGATAACCAAGGAAATAAAAGATAGTATCAAATTAAAAACTAATGTGTACAAAGTTGCAAGGAGTGGTGAGGGACTGGAGGATTGGGAAAACTTTAAAAAGCCACGAAGAACAACTAAGTAAGAAATAAGGAAAAGGAAGATAGGGTATGAAAGTAAATTAGCACAAAATATAAAAACAGATAGCAAAAGTTTTTATAAATATATAAAGCAGAAGAGGGTGGCTAAAGTCAACGTAGATCCCTTGGAAGATGATAAGGGGAAATTGATATTGGGTGATAAGGAAATGGCTGAGGCATTGAATGACAGTTTTGCATTGGTCCTCATGGTGGAGGACACGTCTAATATGCCAAGAAGGATGTTATGGACGAAATGGGAGGTGAGGACCTTGATAAAATCACTGTCACTAAAGAGATAGTGATGACTAAACTAGAGGGCCTGAAGGTAGATAAGTCCCCTGGTCCTGATGTGATGCATCCCAGGGTGTTGGTGGAGTTGGCGGAGGTTATAGTAGACACGTTGGTATTCATTTATCAAAACTCTCTCATATCTGGACAGGTCCCGGCAGATTGTAAGACAGCAAATGTCATGCCACTTTTTAAAGGATGTAGGCAAAAGATGGGCAACTATAGTCCAGTTAGCTTAACATCTGTAGTCGGAAAAATGCTTGAATCTGTCATTAAGGAAGAAAGGAATGGTTCCATTAGACAGATCCAGCATGGATTCAGAAAGGGCAGGTCCTATGTGACAAACTTACTGGAGTTCTTTGAGGACATAATGAGTGCAGTGGATAGAGGGGAACAGGTAGATGTTGTATACTTGGATTTCCAGGAGGCGTTTGAAAAGGTGCCACACAAGAGACTTATAAATAAGATACGGAGGCATGGAGTCAGAGGAAGTGTATTGGCTTGGATAGTGGATTGGTTAACCAACAGAAGGCAGAGAGTTGGTATAAGTGGGTGTTTCTCCAGTTGGCAGTCTGTGGTGAGTGGGGTGCTGCAGGGGTTGGTTCTGGGCCTGCAGCTGTTTACCATTTACATTGATGATTTGGAAGAGGGGACTGAATGTAGCATAGTAAAATTTTCTGATGACACTACACTGAGTGGAAAAGCAAGAGGATGTGGAGAGTCGGCAGAGGGGTATAGATATGTTAAGTGAGTGGGCCAAGGTCTGGCAGATGGAATACAATGTTGGTAAATGCAAGATCATCCACTTTGGAAAGAATAATAGAAGACCAGATTATTATTTAAATGGTGAAAGATTGCAGTGTGCTGTTGTGCTGAGGGACAGTGGGAGTGCTTGTGCAAGAACCTCAAAAAGTTGGCATACTTGTTCCATCTGTAATTGGTTGTAATTATGACATTATAGCATCTCTGATCAAGTTCCAATGAAACTTTCTATTAAATTAATGGACACAGCTCCTAGCATTAGACAATGGCGATTTGATTCTACTCTGCTTCAAGATCCAGATTTCATTAAATTTCTGAAGGAACAGATTGATTTCTTCTTCTCAACTATGGAAGAAATTTCCTGTGGAGCACTTTGGGACACTTTTAAAGCATATATGTGGACAGATTGTCTCCTATTCTGTTGGTTTGAAAAGACATATTAAGAATGAAACACTTTTGTTGGTAGATAAGATCAAAGAAATTGGTAAGAAATATTCTATCACTCCTAGTAAGGAGCTCTATAAACAAAGAGTTGAGCTTCAAATGGAACACAGCTTAATACTTACATCCTCGATTGAAAATCAATTAATGAAAATTTGAAGTGAATTTTATATTCATATGATAAATCGGGCAAATTGTTAGCTAACCAACTGAAGACTGCTTCGGTCAAACGTCAAATTATTAAGATTCTTAAACAGAATGGTGTTTTGACAGTTAATCATGATGAGATAAACAAATCTTTTCAAGATTTTTATACTTCTCTGTATCACTCTGAATTTCCTCATGATCTCAATACCATGCATGATTTTTTTTAGGGAAATTGAATTTTCTGAAACTATCACTTGAAGAATGTTTAACATTAGAAACTTCTGTTATAGATTCAGAAATAAAAGGAGTTATTTCCTCAATGAATTCCGGAAAAGCACCAGGTCCAGATATGTATACAGTTAAATTCTTCAGGTTTTTTTCTTCCACTCTTTCTCCTTGGTTATGTAGGGTTTTTGAAGAAGCAATAAGATTAGGTAAATTACCTCAATCATTTTATAGAGCTTCTATTTCTTTAATTTAAAAAAAAGATAAAGGTCCAACCGATTCTGCATCCTATAGACCAATATCCCTGTTGAACGTCGATTCTAAGATCTTTTGCAAGATACTGGTGACCAGGTTGGAGAAGATATTACCTCAAATTATCTCTGAGGACCAAACTGGATTTATTAAAAAACCAGTATTCATTTTTTAATATTAGGAGATTAATGAATATTGTTTATACTCCTTCACGTAGCACCCCAGAATGTGCCATTTCCTTAGATGCTGAGAAAGCATTTGATAGAGTTGAATGGCCATATTTATTTACTGTGCTTGAGAAATTTAACTTTAGTCCGACATTTATATCTTGGATTAAATTGATATATCATACTCCAGTAGCCTCGGTTTTTACTAAGAACCAAAGATATCCCTTTTTTCACTTATTTCAGGGTACCAAGCGAGTTTGTCCTCTTAGTCCATTACTATTTGATATTGCCCTGGAACCTGTAGTAATTGCTATTAGAGAATCACCTAACATTTTTGGCATTACTCGTGGGATGGATATACATAAGTTATCATTATATGCAGATGACTTGTTGTTATATATTTCTAATCCTGAGAAATCCATCCCTGCAGTTATATCACTGTTGGCTCAGTTCAGTAATTTTTCTGGTTACAAACTGAACCTTAATAAGAGTGAACTCTTTCCCCTAAATATACAGGTTCCAATTTATGGAAATTTACCTTTTAGATTACTGATTACTTTATATACTTAGGGTTTAAGATTACAAAAAAATAAGTATTTATTTAAGGCTAACTTTTTACCTTTAATTGATCAGATTAAACATTTGTTTACCAAATGGTCACCACTGTCTCTGTCACTGATAGGTCGGATCAATGCTATTAAGATGATTATTTTGCCTAAATTTTTATATATATTTCAAGCGGTACCAGTTTTTATTCCAAAATCCTTTTTTGATAATGTTGGTTGAAAAATGTCTTCATATATGGCAGAATAAAAATTCTAGGTTAGGTAAAAGATATTTGCAGAAGTCTAAAAAGGAAGGTGGATTGGCTTTGCTGAATTTTAGATTTTATTATTAGGCAATTAATATCCGATATTTGAAATGTTGGCTATGGGATTTGGATTTATCTTTTAGTCTTCATTGGGTAAATTTGGAAATCAAATCTGTACAAGGGTTTTCATTGGGTTCTATCTTAGGGACTTCTCTTCCCTTTGCTTTTTCTAAACTGCATAAACAAATTGAAATTCCGATAGTTAAATACACTCTACGCATATGGTTTCAATTTCGGAAATTCTTTGGGTTGAATCAATTTGTTTTAGCAATTCCTATTATATCTAATTTCTTTTTTCATCCCTCTATTATGGACCAAGCCTATTTGGCTTGGAAGACTAAAGTTATATTATGATTTTCCAATTTATTTTTAGATAATTGTTTCAAGTCTTTTGAACAATTATCTAATAAATATATTTTTCCTAGATCCCTTTTTTTTAGATACTTACAAATCAGGAACTTTTTAAGCACTGTACTTCCTACCTTTCCAAATCTAGATTTTATGGGTGTTTTGGAGAAAATTTTAGAATTAAATCCTTTTCAGAAAGGTGTAATAGCAAATGTTTACAATATAATTATGAAAATACGTTCAGAGGTTTCTTATAAAATTAAGAATAATTGGGAAAGGGAACTTAAGTTTACTATTCCTATTGAGAAATGGGAAAAAATTCTTCAATTAGTTCATTCATCCTCAAGATGTTCCAAACATTCATTGATACAGTTTAAAGTTGTGCACAGGGCTCATATGTCCAAGGATAAATTAGCTCATTTTTATTCCCATATAAATCCTATATGTGACAGATGTCATTCTGAGACAGCCTCACTAACTCATATGTTTTGGTCATGTCCGTCTTTGAAAAAATATTGGAAAGGTACCTTTGATATTATTTCTACGGTATTGAGTATTGATTTACAACCTCACCCAATCTCCACAATTTTTGGTTTACCAATGATAGAGTCAATTCATTTATCTCCTTCTGCTTGTCAGATGATTGCATTTCTTACATTAATGACTAAAAGATCTATTTTGTTGAATTGGAAAGAAGACTTGGAGGCCATTATTCAATATTTTCATATGATGTAGTTTGACCTTTTTCCAAACCTATTTCTTTCTGCTTCTGATTATATACATGTAGAGAGGATCTGAGCTGATGACACAAAATTTTTTTCTTTTCTTAGATATTATAAACAGGCCATGTTTCTTTTCTTTTCTTTTTTTAGTTAGTGGTTAGCTTGTTCGAGTAGTTACTTTTTTTTCTAGTTTTGTTTGGAGTATAATTTTTTTTCTTCTTTTTCTGTTTTTTTTATATTGTTATACCTAGTTTTCTTGTCTTGTACACATTATATTTGTATCATGTATGATTTTGGGAGACTTTTTTGTACCTATTGTTTATATATCCTTTTATGTCAACTTTTAATTTTGTAATCCCAATAACTATGTATTATGTATCAATTTTTGTTATCTTAATATGTTGATATTAATAAAAAGATTGAAAAAGAAAGAAAGTTGGCATGCAGGTACGACAGGTTATTAAGAAGGCAAATGGAATCTTGGCCTTCATTGCTAGAGGGATTGAGTTCCAGAGCAGGGACGTCATGCTGCAACTATCCAGGGTACTGGTGAGGCCACACCTGGAGAACTGTGTGCAGTTCTGGTCTCCATACTTGAGGAAGGATATACTGGCTTTGGAGGCAGTGCAGCGGAGGTTCACCAGGTTGATTCCAGAGATTCTCTGCTCACCTGTGAGGAGAGATTGTCACCTGGGACTATACTCTCAGGAGTTCAGAAGAATGAGAGGGGATCTTCTAGAAACATACAAAATTTTGAAAGGGATAAATAAGATAGAAGTAGGAAAGTTGTTTCCATTGGTAGGTGAGACTAGAACTAGGGGATATTGCTGCAAGATTCAGGGGGGAAGATTCAGAACGGAGATGAGGAGAAACTGTTTTTTCCCCAGAGAGTGGTGAATCTGTGGAATTCTCTGCCCAGGGAAGCAGTTGAGGCTTCTTCTCTAAATATATTTAAGATACAGTTAGGTAGGTTTTTACATAGTAGGGAAATTAATGGTTATGGGGAAAAGGCAGGTAGATGGAGCTGAGTTTACAGACAAATCAGCCATGATTTTATTGAATGGCAGGGCAGGCTCAATGGGCAGATGGCCTACTCCTGCTCCTATTTCTTATGTTCCTTATGTTCTTATATTCCATGTACCTATCCAGGAGTCTCTTAAAAGACCCTATCATATTTGCCTCCACTACCATTGCTGGCAACCCATTCCATGCACTCACCACTCTCTGCATTAAAAAAAAACTTACCCCTGACATCTCCTCTGTACCTACTTCCAGGCACCTTAAAACTGTGCCCTCTTGTGTTTGCCATTTCAGCCCTGGGGAAAAGCCTCTGACTATCCACATGATCAATGCCTCTTATCATCGTATAAACCTCTATCATATCACCTCTCATCCTCTGATGCTCCAAGGAAAAAAGACCGAGTTCACTCCACCTATTCTGATAAGGCATGCTCCCCAATCCAGGCAACATCCTAGTAAATCTCCTCTGCACCATTTCTATAGTTTCCACATCCTTTTTGCAGTGAGGTGACCAGAACTGAGCACAGTACTCCAAGTGGGGTCTAGCCAGGGTCCTATATAGCTGTAACATTACCTCTCAGCTCTTGAACTCAATCCCATGGTTGATGAAGGCCAATGCTCTCAGATTTGAGTGTCCTATGGACTCGGAACCCAAGATCCCTCTGATCCTCCACACTGCCAAGAGTCTTAACATTAATACTATATTCTGCCATCATATTTGACCAAACAAAATGAACCACCTCACACTTATCTGTGTTGAACTCCATCTACCTCTTCTGTACAGTTTTGCATCCTATCGATATCCTGCTGTAAAGTCTGACAGCCCTCCACACTACCCACAACTCCCCAAACAATGTCCTCTTGAATCCCATGCCGCCTCTCTTTCTCAATAAGCCTTGCATGGGGTACCTTATCAAATGCCTTGCTGAAATCCATATACACTACATCTACTGTTCTGCCTTCATCAATGTGTTTAAATACATCCTCAAAAAATTCCATCAGGCTCGTAAGGCACAACCTACCTTTGACAAAGCCATGCTGATTATTCCTAATCATATTATGCCTCTCCAAATGTTCATAAATCCTGCTTCTCAGGATCTTTTCCATCAACTTACCAACTACTGAAGTACGACTCACTTAAGTCTATATTTTCCTGGGCTATCTCTACTCCTTTTCTTGAATAAGAGAACAACATCTGTAATATTCCAATCCTCTGGAATCTCTCCCGTCCCCATTGATGACGCAAAGATCATTGCCAGAGGCTCAGCAATCTCCTCCCTCACCTCCCACAGTAGTCTGGGGTACATCTCGTCTGGTCCTGGTGACTTATCCAACTTGATGCTTTCCAAAAGCTCCAGCACATCCTCTTTCTTAATATCTACATGCTCCAGCTTATCAGTCCACTGTAAGTCATCCCTACCTTCACCAAGATCCTTTTCCGTAGTGAATACTGAAGTAAAATATTCATTAAGTATCTCTGCTATCTCCTCCAGTTCCATACACACTTTTCCGTTGTCACACCTGATTGGTCCTATTCTCTCATGTCTTATCCTTTTGCTCTTCACATACTTGTAGAATGCCTTGGGGTTTTCCTTAATCCTGCTCACCAAGGCCATTTCATGGCCCCTTTTGGCTCTCCTAATTTCATTCTTAAGCTCTTTCCTGCTAGCCTTGTAACCTTCTAGATCTCTATCGTTACCTAGTTTTTTGAACCTTTTGTAAGTTTTACGTTTCTTCTTGACTAGATTTTCATCAGCCTTTGTACGCCACAGTTCCTGTATGCTGCAATCCTTCCCCTGTCTCATTAGAACGTACCAATGCAGAATGCCACACAAATATCTTCTGAACATTTGCCATATTTCTGCAGTGCATTTCCCTAAGAGCATCTGTTCCAATTTATGCTTCCAAGTTCCTGCCTGATAGCTTCATATTTCCCCTTACTCCAATTAAATGCTTTCATAACTTGTCTCTTCCTATCCCTCTCCAATGCAATGGTAAAGGAGCTAGAATTGTGATCACTGTCTCCAAAATGCTCTCCCACTGAGAGACCTGACACCTGACCAGGTTCATTTCCCTATACTAGATCAAGTCTAGCATCTCCTCTTGTTGGCTTATCTACATATTGTGTCAGGAAACCTTCCCGAACACATCTAACAAACTCCACCACATCTAAACCCCTCACTCTAGGGAGATGCCAATCAATATTTGGGAAATTAAAATCTCCTGCCACGAGGCCCTGTTATATTTCACCTTTCAGAATCTGTCTCCCTATCTACTCCTCAATGTCCCTGTTACTATTGGGTGGTTTATAAAAACACCCAGTAAATTTACCCCTTCCTGTTTCAAACTTCCACCCACAGAGATGCAGTAGACAATCACTCCATGACTTCCTCCTTTTCAGTAGCTGTGACATTATCTCTGATCAGCAGTGCCACGCCCCTACCCCTTTTGCCTCCCTCTCTGTCCTTTTTGAAACATCTAAAGCCTGGCACTCAAAGTAACTATTCCTGCCCCTGAGCAATATATCATAGCTCTAAGTACTGAACCATGCTCTAAACTCATCTGCTTTGTTCATGATGCTTCTTACATTAAAATAGACACATCTCAACCCTTTGGTCTAAGCACATCCTTGCCTGTCCTCCGTCTCGTACTGTCTCAAAGCTTTCTCTATTTTTGAGCCAACAAGTGCAACACGTCCTTTTTGTACAGGTCACACCTACCCCATAAGAGGTCCCAGTGATCCAGACATCTGAATCCCTACCCCCTAATCCAATCCCCCAGCCATGCATTTATCCTTTACTTCACTCTCTTACTATACTCACTGTTGCGTGGTACAGGCAGTAATCCTGAGATTACTACCTTAGAAGTCCTGTTTCTCAAGTTCCTTCCTAACTCCCTACAGTCTGTTTTCAGGACCTCCTCCCTTTCCTACCTATGTCGTTGATACCAATATGTACCACAATCTCTGGCTGTTCACCTTCGCACTTCAGGATATCGTGGACGCGATCACCTGGGAGGCAAATTACCATCCGTGTTTCTTTCCTGAGTCCACAGAATCATGTGTCTGAGCCCCTAACTATAGAGTCCCCTATCACTGCTTCCTTCTTCCTTTCCTTACGCTTCTGAGCCACAGGGCCAGACTCGATGCCAGAGGTGCGGCCACTGTTGCATCCCCCGGTAGGCCGTCACCCCCAACAGTACTCAAACAGGAGTACTTATTGTAAGTGGGACAGCCATGGGGTACTTTTTAATATCTGACCCATGCCCTTCCCTCAACCAACTGTTACTTACTTATCTGTCTCTTGAGGCCCCAGTGTGAATACTTGCCTATAGCTCCTCTCTGTCACCTCTTCACTTTTCCTGACCAGACAAAGGTCATCGAGCTGCATCTCCAGTTCCCTAATGGTGTCCCTAAGGGGCTGCAGCTCGATACACCTGGTGCAGATGTGGCCTTCTGGGAAGCTGGGAGTCTCCCAGACTTCCCACATCCGACACCCCGTACAGAACACTGGCCTGATAGACATACTTCCTGTCTATACATTCTACACAGGCAACCTACCTTGCCTTGACCCGTTATCACTGAAGCCTAGTTGTGCCAAAGCCCTTGTACTCTGTCTACCTCTACTCTAATGCCCGCTCTTTAAAGCTGTCTTCTTCTTAAACTCTTCCCACCAGTCTAACTGGCTGACATCCACACACCTGCGCAGTTTTTCCTCGATTAAACCGCCAAAGAAAAAAATGATCGCCTTTTATACTCTTCCCGCTGGTCTAACTCACTGACATCCACATGCCTGCACAGTTGTTCCTTGATCAAATGAAAGGGAAGATAGATTAGGAAAATAAACTAGCACAAAATACAAAAATGGATAGTAAAAGTTTTTATAATTATATAAAGAGGAAAATGATGGCTAAAGTGAATCAACACGTACAACAAGCTGGAGAAACTCAGCAGGTCGGGCAGCATCTGTGGAAACGAGCAAGTCAACGTTTCGGGCCGAGACCCTTCGTCAGGACTGAAGAGGGAGGGGACAGGGGCCCTTATAAAGAAGGTGGAGGAGGGTGGGAAGGAGAAGGCTGGTGGGTGTCAGGTTAAAAACCAATCAGAGGAAAGATCAAGGGGTGAGGGAGGGGAAGGGCAGGAAAGGTGAAGAAGGAATGGAAGGTGAAAGCACTATGTGTAGTAGAAGAAGGCAGAATCATGAGAGAGGTGATGGGCAGCTGGAGGAGGCCGCAGAGTGAAACTGGGATGGTGAAGGGAGAGAGAGGGAATTACCAGAAGTTGGAGAATTCAGTGTTCATGCCAAGGGGCTGGAGACTACCCAGACCGTATATGAAGTGTTGCTCCTCCAACCTGAGTTTGGCCTCATCATGGCAGTAGAGGAGGCTTTGTGTGGACATATCCGAATGGGAATATGAAGCAGAGTTGAAGTGGGTGGCAACCGGGGGATTCTGTCTGTTGTGGCGGACACAGCAGAGGTGCTCGACGAAGCAGTCCCCCAATCTGCGTCGGGCCTTGCCGCTGTAGAGGAGGCTGCACCAGGAGCACTCTCCAGCTTTCTCCAGCTTGTTGTACGTGTTGCTTTGACCACAGCATCTGCAGTGTACTTTGTGTTGGCTAAAGTGAATGTAGGTCCCTTGGAGGATGAGAAGGGGGAATTTATATTGGGTAATGAGGAAACAGCCAAAGCTTTGAATAACTATTTTGTGTTGATCTTCATGGTGGAGGACATGCCTAACATGACAAAGAGAGATGCTATGGATGCAATGGGAGGTGAGGACTTCAATACAATAGTTATCAGCAAAGCCATAGTGCTGAGCAAACTTGTGGACCTGAAGATTAACAAGTCCCCTGCTCCAGATGGAATGCATCCCAGGGCACTGAAAGAAATGGCAGAAGTTATAGTAGGCTTTGGTGATGGAAGATGGCAAATGTCATGCTACACTTCAAAAAAGGATGTAGGCAAAAGGTAGGTAACTACTGTATAGGCCAGTTCATTTAACATCTGTAGTTGGGAAAATACTTGAAGCTATCATTAATGAAGAAATAGCGAGGCATCTGGAAAGAAATGGATCCATCAGGCAGACACAGCATGGATTCAGCAAAGGCAGGTCCTGTTTGACAAACTTACTGGAGTTCTTTGAGGACATAATAAGTGTAGCGGATAGAGGGGAACAGATGGATGCTATTTACTTGGATTCCCAGAAAGTGTTTGATAATGTGCCACATACAATACTTATCCATTAAGGATACATAGAATTGGGGATGATGTATTAGCATGGATAGATATTGGTTAACTAATAGAAAGCAGAGAGCTGGGATACATGGGTGTTACTCTGGTTGGCTATTAGTGGTGAGCAGTGTGCCGCAGGGGTCAGTGCTGGGCCTACAGCTGCTTATGATATATATTAATGATCTGGAAGAGGGGACAGAGTGCAGTGTATCCAAGTTTGCTGATGACACTAAATTGAGTGGCAAAGCAAATTGTGCAGAAGATACAAAGAGTCTGCAGAGAGATATAAGTAGGTTAAGTGAGTGGGCGAGGGTCTAGCAGATGGAGTTCATTGTTAGTAAATGCAAGGTCATCCACTTCGGAAGGGAAAATAGAAGGTCAGATTATAATTTAAATGGTAAATGATTGCATCATGCTGCTGTGCAGAGGGACTTGGGACTGCTTGTGCATGAATCACAAAAGGTTGGTTTTCTGGTGCAGCAGGCTGTCAAGAAGGCAAATAGAATGTTGGCCTTCATTGCTAGAGGGATTGAGTTTAAGAGCAGGGGGGTTATGCTACAACTATACAGGGTACTGATGAGGCCGCACCTGGAGTACTGTGTGCAGTTCTGGTCTCCTTACTTGAGGAAGGATATACTGGCTTTGGAGCTGGTACAGAGGATGTTCACCAGGTTGATTCCAGAGATGAGGGGATTAGACTATGAGGAGAGATTGAGTCGCCTGAGACTGTACTCGTTGGAATTCGGAAGAATGAGAGGAGATCTTATAGAAACATGTAAAATTATGAAAGGGATAGATAAGATAGAGGCAGGAAAATTGTTTCCACTGGTGAGTGAGACTAGAACTAGGGGACATAGCCTCAAGATTCAGTGGAGTAGATTTAGGATAGAGATTAGGAGGATCTGATTTTCCCAGGGAGTGGTGTATCTGTGGAATTATCTGCACAATGAGGCAATGGAGGATTGCTCACTAAATATACTTTTAAGACAACGCGAGATAGATTTTTGTGTAGAAGGGGAATTAAGGGTTATGGGGAAAGGAAGGTAGTTGGAGATGAGTTCATGACCAGATCAGCCATGATCTTCTGGAATGTTAGAGCAGGCTTGATGGGCCAGGTGGCCTATTCCTGCTCCTATTTCTTATGATCTTACATTCTTATATGGATATGGTTTCTGGGGGATATGGTTGGGTTTCTAAGGAGTATAACACATTTTGTCAGGGTTATGGATGGGTGTGAAAGGGGTATGGTTGGGTTTCCCAGGAGTATGGATGGGTTTGTCTGGAAAGCTGGAGTTTAGATGGCTTCCTCTTTTCCTATCTGACGTAAAACAGGGAAATTAAAATGTGTTCGATTCATAATCAGAGAAATACCCAGCAGTCCACACAGTCTACTCACCCAACAATACCAAGGGTACCAGCTTGTTGGGGATTTATTTTATAATTTTAATTACTCATGAAACACCAGTAAAGAACCAACAAAAGATAAAGAGGTATAAAGACAAAGATGTGATAATGAATTTGCAAGAAATTTCTCAAAGGTTATGAGAACTCCAGAAAGCCAACTCACAGGCAAACTTGAGATTTCAGACTAGACTGGAATCAATGAGGGAAGCTCAACAGCTCTGGCTTGAATGTCATAACCTCCTGCAAAATTAAATCTAGTTACATAGTGGACAGCAGAGCTTCCCTTCCAGGTGAGCTCATTACCTTCTATGCTTGCTTTGATCACCAGAACAGGGTGAAGACATCGAGCACCCCCATGTCTCCCGATAATCCTCTGGTCTCAGTATTTGAAGATGATGTGTGGGCTGCCTTCAGAGGACTAAATCCAAGGAAATCATTGGGTCCAGACAGAGTAGCTGGTCAATTACTGAAGACTTGAGTTGACCAACGGGCTGATGTGTTCATGGATATCTTCAACCTCTCACTCAGTCAGTGTGTGGTACCCACCTGCTTCAAGCAGATTTTAATCATATTAGTGCCCAAGAAAAACCTTCCTCAGTGATTATCGCCCAGTGGCACTTAGATCCACAGTGATGAAGCGTTTTGAGAGGCTGATGTTGAAACATATCATCTCCTGTCTTAGTGGTGACTTGGATCTGCTCCGATTTGCCTACTGGAGCAAAAGGTCCACATCAGATGCCATCTCATTAGAGACTATCTGGACAGCAAAGATGCATACTTCAGGATTGATTACAGATCGGCATTTAATGCTATCATCTCCTGAAAACCAGTCACTAAACTCCAGGACCTGAGTCTCAATACTCCTGTGTGCATCTGGATCCTGGATCTCCTCACTTGCAGACCCCAGTCAGCTTGGATTGGCAAAAACATCTCCTGAACAATCTCCATCAATGCAGGAGCATCACAGGGATGTGTGCTTAGCCCCTGCTCTATTCAGTTTTCACCTCTGACTGTGTGGCTAAGTACAGCTCCAACACCATGTACAAGTGTGTTGATGAAACACTGCTGTGGGCTGTATCAAAGATGGTGATGAATCAACATACAGGAGGGACATTGAAAACTTGACTGAGTGGTGTAATAACAATATCCTCTCACTTCAGGAGAGAGAAATCAGAAGTCCATGAGCCAGTACTCATCGGTGAGGTGCAGAGGGTCAGTAACTATAAATTCCTGGGTGTCACTGTCTCAGGGGACCTGTCCTGGACCCATCATATAAATATAATTGCAAAGAAATCATGACAGCGCCTCGAACTCCTCAGTAGTCTGCGAAGACTCAGCATGTCATCCTAAACCCTGATGAACTTTTATTGATGTGTGGTGGAGAGTGTACTGACTGGCTGCATTATGGTCTGGTATGGGAACAGTAATGTCATTGAGCAGAAAATCTTACAAAATTTGGTGGATTCGGCCCAGTACATCATGGGTAAATCCCTCCCAGTCATTGAGCACATCTACACAAAACATTGCCGTAGAAAAGCAGCATCCATCATCAAAGATCCTCACCACCCAGGTCATGCTGTTTTCTTGCTGCTGTCATCAGGTAGAAGGTACAGGTGCTTCTGGACTCTCACCACCGGGTTCAAGAACAGTTACTACCCCTCAACGATCAGGCTCTTGAATAAAAGGGGATGACTACATTCATCTAGTGTTCCAACTAGATTACAACTCAGCACTTAATGCTCTCGTCCCCTCAAAACTAGTTATTCCCACTAGTTATTTCATGCTCTCATTATTTATTGCTATTTATTCATATTTGTATTTGCACAGTTTGTTCTTTATTGATCTGTTTATAACTGTTACTGTTATATAGATTTGCTAAGTATGCCTGCAGGAAAAAGAATCCCAGGGTTGTATGTGATGACATGTATGTACTCTGATAATAAATCTGACTTTGAACTGCAATTCTGCATAAATGCAGTGAACAGAATAGTAAGTGCAGGCCCAAAAGAAACAATGAAGAAGATAAAATGCAGAATAAAGTGACAGAGGCATTGAACAAATACTTGTAGTTGCCTTTCCTATAGAACAAGCAATAAATGTAATCAAAGTAGGGGAGAAACAGTGATTAACTTAAATTTAGCACATTAAAGTCATCAGAATTATTAATGGATGAAACAGAGGGACCAAAACAACTTTAATCCCAGGCTTCTAAAGGAAGTGATCCAAAGATGGCAGACAGAACACAAATTCACTTGACATCTGCAAATCCTAGATTCCATCCATTAGGACATAATAAAGCACTTAGAAAATCTGAATGAATCAACCTGGCTTTATATAAGGAAAAGCTTGTTTGAGAAATCTATCAAGAGTTTTGAAAATGTGACCAGCATAATACAAGGAATTAGGAGCAGGAGTAGGCCACTCAGCCCCTGAAGCCTGCCTCACCATTCAATGTGATCACGGCTGACCTAAGCTGGCCTCAACTAATCTTCTGGGTCCAGTTCCCCATCACCCTCAAGTCAAATTTTAAAATATTTATCCATCTCCTCCTTAAATATAACTAATAATCCAGTCTTCAGCACCCTCAAGGGCAGAGAGTTCCAGAGATTCACCAGCTTTGGACAGAAGAAATTTTTCTGTGCCTCAGATTTAAATGACTAACCTTTTATCTTAATATTATGCCCTCTTGTTTGTGACTCTCCCACTAGTGAAAACATCTCAACATCTTATATGTTTCAATAAAGACACCACTAATTCTTCTAAACTCTGAGGAATAGAGACTTAGTCAAGCCTTACGTTGTAGGACAGGCGTCACATTCAAAGAATTATCTTGGTGAATCTTCCTGGACTATCTCCATGGCTACTTCTTTCAAGTAAGGGGATCAAAACTGCACAGAACTTCAGGTAAGGCCACCTACCACCTTGTATAATTGTAAAAAGAAAATCCCTGGATTCTTAAACTCCAACCCATTTGCAATAAAAGTTAGCATGCCATTTACTTTCATAACTACTTGTTGGATCTTTTTCTGACTCATGCTGTAGAAGACCTCAATCGTTCTGTACATCACTCATTGTAATCTTCATTTAGTTAGTACCACTCTTGGATCCCTGTTACCAAAATGTATGACCCCACATTAGGTCATTAATGTAAATAGCATGCATTTGAGGACCAAGAAATGATCACTGGGGCATTCCACTAGTTACATCCTTCCAACATGAAAAGGACCCATCTATTCCAATTCTATGTTTTCTACATGACAGCCAGTTTTAATCCTTGGACTTTTAACTGATGCACCAGTCTTGTATGTGGCACTTTTTTTCAACTGCCTTTTGGAAATCTGAATACACTGCTGTATATCTCCAGCAGTGAGGTAAAGATGAAGCAGATGATATAGCCTATTTAGAATTCTGAAAGGCACATGATAAAGTACCATGCAAAAGGCTATATAAAAAGATGGCTTATGAAGTTCAGTTAATGTGCTAACAAAGGAGGAGCTTTGGTTAAAGGCTTAAGAAGAGTATAGTTATACAGGTCAGATGGTCACTATTAGGAGAAAGGACAATTAACTGGTTGAGTACATAAGACCAACCTCAAACTATGGTATTGGGAGTTGAGAAAGAGAATGGATGTATCCAGGATTTTGGAAGAATGGATTAAAACCTATGGAAGATATAAAACAGGGTAGACAGGTTGTCCATAGGGATTTGGAGTTTAAGAATATAGAGGGTTTTTAATAATTGTACCGGGTGTTAGTGGGGTTCACCAGGAGAACCACAAACAATTTTGGTCTTAAAAAGATAGTGTAGCCATGGAGACTCAGCAAGTTAATTCCTTGAATAAGATGGTTAACGTACAAAGTGAGGCTGGACAGTTTGGGTCTGTATTCCTCAGAGTTCAGAAGAATAATAGGTAAGGTGAAATGTAGGAAATATATATAGAACTGTGCAAATGTCTTAGGCACATGTACTGTATATACTGTAGCTAGGGTGTCTGAGACTTTTTGCACAATACAGCAGAAATTTTATTGTATGGCACTGTGTTACTGCCACCAAAAATAAAAACCATGATATTTGTTTATTTATTTGTTAGTTTATTGAAGTAGAGTGCTGAGTTGGGCCTCCTGGCCTGTCGAGCCATGCTGCCCTGCAATCCTATCCTGATCATGGGACAATTTACAATGACCAATGAACCTAGTAACCGTCTCTGGACTGTGGGTGGAAACCGGAGCACCTGCAGGAAAACCACTCGGTCATGGAGAGAATGTACAGGCTCCTTACAGGCAGCCATGGGAATTGAACCCAGGTCGCTTGTACTGTAAAGCATTGTGCTAATCACTATGCTACCCTGCTGCTCCAATGTGAGTGATGACAAACCTAATTCTGATCTGGGTCTCTTTTCTGGACTGAGAGTGGGAAAGGAGGCAGGGGGAGGGGAATCATGGGTTGGAAAAGGGGATGGGAGAGGGGAGGGAGCAGGAAGCACCAGAGAGACGTTCTGTAATTATCAATAAACCAATTGTTTGGAATCAAATGATTGCCTGGTATCACAGGGCTGGGTGTGTCTGCTCCCACACCAGCCACCCCCCTCCGCAACCCCTGGCATTCCTTCTCTGTTATCTGTCCCATACCCTTCCCAATGTGCTCCACACTCACTCCTGCCAGATTTACAAACCTGTTCTCCATATTGACAAATATTGTACTGGGCAAAAGTCTTAGGCACCTTAGCTATATACATACATATAAAATGCTAAGACTTTTTGCACAGTGCTGTACTTCACTAAGAAAAAAATGTGTGTAAGTGAATAGGGAGCACTGATAGGAATGTTGTTAGAGGAATAAAATGAAAATAGTGTAAAGGAGAGATTACTAGTCTGCATGGATTCGGTGAGCCTGTTTCTCTGTTTTATGACTACATGGCCCCAGTTAGAAATTATGACTTTGTAGAAGTTGTTTGTGGTTTTGTTGAGACTACATAGACTACATTTAGAGGACCTAGTGTGGTTTGGCGATCAAAGTGAAGTGATATGCAATTCCTTTGATTACTGTGATGAAAGTCTCAGCCTGAGAAGAGAGATCAAGTAACAATGGTTGAAATTCACTGGTGTTTTGAGGAATAAGAAATACAAGATACTGAAGGCATTCATGAGAGTCTTGTTTCCTAAAAATGAAGTTAGAGACATTATTTCTGGCTCTGTGTTTTTCTTTGGATTAGTTTACAGAGCTACAAAACAAAACAGTGGTGACAAGAAAATTTTTAATGAAACTGGAAAGGCCACCTACCTGTTGAAACATACTGATATATTCTAGTTTTTCAAAACATAGTGAGAAATGGTTGAGTAAAATAAAAGCAGTGCAGCAAAGATTTTTTTCTTCACAAGGGAAGAAATTCAGTGAAGTTAAAAGAAGGAAGGAAATGGATGAATACATGAGTTCATAAACTGTAAGTACTGGGTGATAGTAATCATTAAAAAAAAGAGCAGAAATGGCTAGCTACATCAGAAAGATTGACACACTTAACTACACAAAAGAGAACTGGAACATGTATACTGAAAGAATTGAGAAGTACTTTAAAGCAAATAGAATACCCAATGAGAAACGGTTTTGCTAAGTGCATTGGATTTAAAGGCATTCAGTTTGCTTAGAAGTTTAACTGCTCCAACCAAACCAGCCAAAATAAGCTTTTCTGAAATTGTAAAAGTAATGCAGGAACAATTAGAATCAAAACCAATGGTGATTGCAGAATGCTTTAGGTTTTATAAGTGGAATCAAAAGGAAGGGAAGTCTATTTCAGCCTCTCCACCCTTTTGATGAAGGAAAGTGTCCAATTCTATTTTAATTCATTTGCTGTTCACTTCTGGTGTAAACCATATTTCCAGTCTCTTGTTAGCTTTCACATTGTAAATCCCAGAAGCTGAATTGAAGAAGTTATCTGAGCATTGTCAGTTTGGTAATGGTCTTAATGATGCACTAAGAAATAATTTAATTGGTGAAATCTTACAAGAAAGTATTCAAAAGTGCCTCCTAGCTGAAGCACAGGTTACATTTAAATGAGCAGTTGAAATAGCTGTATTAATGGAAACAGTAGGTAGAGACGCAAATGAGTTGCAGTCAGCAATGAAAGTAAGCCTGAACAAAATTGTAATGTCTAAACAAAACCTGGACAAGTTGTGCTATTGTTGAACAGAGGCTCATGTACACCAGACCAATGCAAATCTAAAGGTGAAACTTGCAGAACAACACTAAAAGAGCAGGTTGAGCAGACAAAAATACATGCATAAAGAAGAGAAAAAAATTAGAAGTCAAGTTCCAGTTTCAAAAAGAGCACTAATCTGCATACTGTTGATGAAAAATCTGATAATGATAAGAGTGACACAGGACTCTATAGCCTTGTGATTTACAACAAATAACGTAAATGGAATTGGACACTGACTCGGCTGTTTCAGTCATTCCACAAAATGAATTTGAATGGTATTTTGAAGATGCTAAGCCAAAGCCTGTTGATATCCAACTGAGAACTTACATTGGAGATAAGAGAATTTCTGTGGGAATGGTGAAATAAAAACAACCAAGAAGGCACATCGAGCATTGTGGGGAGGTGATTGACCGAGACAACTGCAATTTGATTGGATTTCCACCCTCCAAATATATGCCACATCACCTGTAATAGAATCTACTGAAAGTGAATTAAGAAAGGTACTGGATGATGCCACAACTGTCTCCATGTTGAACACCATGACCCATTGCTCAACAGAGAGCAAACAGGGGATGGTATCAATGGTTTTCCTTGTGAATTTTATAAAACCTTTTCTAAACTACTTATATCTCAATTATCTGCTGTTTTTTCTGAATCTTTTAAATTAGGTAAACTTCTGCAATCCTTTTATCAAGAAACTATTTTGCTTATTTTGAAGAAAGATAAAAATCCTGCTGAATGTTCCTCCTATAGACCAATCTCCTTACTTAATGTAGATACTAAAATTCTGTCTAAAATTTTAGCCCACAGGCTTGAAAATATTTTACTGTTCATTATACGAGATGATCAGACTGGATTTATTAAAAACTGCTATTCATATTTTAACATTCGGTGTTTATTAAATGTCAGGTATTCCCCCTCTAACAAGAATGTATATTATCTTTAGACGTAGAGAACACCTTCGATAGAGTGGAGTGAAATTATCTATTCAAGACTTTAGAAAAATTGAAATTTGGACCTAATTTTATTTGTTGGGTTAAACTATTATATCTCTCACCTATAGCTCAGGTTCTTACTAATTCTCAACTCTCTAAAACATTTAACCTATTTCGAGGTACTAGACAGGGCTGTCCCCTCAGTCCTCCATTGTTTGCTTTGGCTCTAGAACCTCCAGCCATAGCACTCCGTAATTCCAAGGATATTACAGATATCACCCGAGGTAATGCTATTCATAAAATTTCTTTATATGCAGACGATATTTTACTTTTTATTCCCAATGTGAATGACTCCTTAGCTTCCACTCTTTCTTTAATCTCTCAGTTTAGTCGATTCTCAGGTTATAAATTGAATTTATATAAAAGCGAATTATTTCCTTTAAGCAACCTGATACCAATAAACACCAATCTTCTGTTTAAAATTATGATTAATCAGTTTACTTATCTTGGAATAACTATTACTAAAAATTTTAAACATTTGTATAAAGCTAATTTTATTCCACTACTGAGTTACCTTAAAAGGCTATTTGGTAAATGGTCTCCTCTTTCTTTATCCTTGTTAGGCCATATTAATTCTATTAAAACGAATGTGTTACCAAAATTCTTATATATTTTCCAAGCATTGCCTATTTTTATTCCGAAGAGTTTTTTTGACTCTTTGGATGCAGTTCTCTCTTCTTACAAATGGAATAATAAACAACCCCCACTGAACAAAGTCTTTCTTCAAAGGCAAAATAAAGATGGTGGTCTAGCTTTACCTAATTTCAGACTCTATTACTGGGCAACCAATATAAGGAAAATCACATTCTGGTCATATTATATCAATAGGGACGACTGTCCACCATGGACTTTACTAGAAGCTCAATCGGTTAAAAATGCCTAATCTCTATCACACTCCTCCAATCCTGCAAACTCGTTAGTGAGTCCAACTCCACCACCTACGAAACTGAGAGGAGCTGCACTGGACACACTTCCAAGAAATGCAGTCAACCTGGAAGCTGATCTCCACGTTTGACAGGAGAAGCAGTCTGCTCCACTAACAGACATTACTGCCCCTTTAATTACTAGCTGACCTGTGAAAAAAGAAATATCTTGCCCTAACTATGTTACTGCTTGCCCAATGGTCACCAAAGCCTGTATTTTGACCACCAGAACAATGTGGTGAGCACAATTAGGTCATCCAGTCAATTGAAGCTGGCTGACATTCAACTATGGCTAAATTTTTTCAGCTCTATTCTTTTGGCTTCTCCCTGTACCCCTTAATGCCCTTAACTTTCAGCAACCTATCAATCACTGCATTAAATAAACACAATTATTTGACCTCCGCAGCCGTCTGTGGCAATGACTTCCACCAATTCACCACCCTCTGGTTGAATCATTTCCTCGTCATCTCAGCTTTAAAGAATGGTTGCTTTATTCTGAAGCTGTGGCCTCGGATCCTAAATGCTCCTTCTAATGGAAACATCCTCATCACGTCCATTCTACCTGGGCCCTTCCATAATCAAAGACAAGAAAATCTGCAGATGCTTTCAGTAAGTGATGGGTTTTAGTGAGGCCTCCCATCATCTTACCATCAAGTAGTGGCTCAAAGATATCAAATTCTCCCCAGATGTTAACTGTTTCATTCCTGGGATCATCTTGTGAATGTACACTGGATGCTCTCCAGGACTTAACATCCTTTCTTAGATATAGAGCCTAAAGTTGCTGACCAATGCCTTATAAAGCCTCAGTAGTACACCCTTGCTAGCCATTTCAAATTGAATGTTAAATTGTACTTGCCTTCCTTACTACCGAATCAACCTGCAATTTAACCTTCAGGGCATCCTGAACTCAGACTCCCAAATCCCTTTGTAGATATGATTTCTGAATCTTCTTCCCATTTGGAAAATATCCCATACCTTTGTTCTTCCTGCCATAATGCGTAAGCCCACAATTCCCTGCACCGTATTCTATCTGCCACTTCTTTGCCCGCTCTTCTAACCTGCCCAAGTCCTTCTGCAGACTCCTGCCTCTGTGACACGACCTGTTCCTCCACCTGCCGTTGAATCATCTGCAAACTTAGCCACAAGGCCGTTAGTTCCTTCATCCAGATCATTAATGCCTAAAGTGGCCCCAACACCGACCCCAGCAGAACTGCACGAGTCACCAGCATTCTTCCTGTAGAGGGTCACTCTATCTCTACTCTCTGCCAGTCACCTAATCTTGCATCCAAAAACATTTGGCTCTTAGATCATTTAGCAGCTTCATCTGTGACAGCTTGTTATTTTGATCTTCTGAACTCCCAAGTAAACAACATCCACTGGCTCACTGTTGTTTATTTTTAAAAAATTTATTTATTGAGATCCGTCTGGTCCTTCGAGCTGCACCACTGATTTGATCCTAGCCAAACCAAGGGTCAATTTACAATGACCAATTAACCTACCAAACGGTCCACCTTTGGACTGTGGGAGGAAACTGGAACATCGGGATGAAACCCATGTGGTTATGAGAGAACGTAGAAACTCCTTACAGGCAATGATGGGAATTGAACCTCGGTCACTGGTACTGTAAAGTGTTGAGCTACCCACTACACTACCTCTCTCCCATTTCACGCACAGCTGCTGTCACCCCATCCTCCTGCCACCCCGTTAGGGGTGAGGACAGGGTTCCCCTTGTCCTCACCTATCACCCCACCAGCCTGCGGGTCAAACATATAGTTCTCCATAACGTCCACCACCTCCAATGGGATCCCACCACCAAGCACATCTTTCCATTCCACCACGCCCCGCCCCCCCGCTTTCCGCAGGGATCCATCTGGGTAGCCTCCAACCTGATGGGAAGAACATTGATTTCTCTAACTTCTGTTAATGCCCCTCCTCCCCTTCTTACCCCAACCCTTATTTATTTATTTGTTTGTTTATTTGTTTATTATTTTCCTCTTTTTTCTCTCTCTCTCTCTTTTCTCTCTCTGCCTCTCTCACAATCACTCCTTGCCTGCTCTCTATCTCCCTCTGGTGCTCCCCACCCCCTTTCTTTCTCCCGAGGCCTCCCGTCCCATGATCCTTTCCCTTCTCCAGCTCTGTATCCCTTTTACCAATCAACTTCCCAGCTCTTGGCTTCATCCCACCCCCTCCGATCTTCTCCTATCATTTTGGATCTCCCATCTGCCTCCCACTTTCAAATCTCTTACTATCTCTTCTTTCAGTTCATCCTGATGAAGGGTCTTGGCCCGAAACATTGACTGTACTTCTTCCTCTATATGCTGCCTGGCCTGCTGTGATCCACCAGCATTTGTGTGTGTTACTACACCACCATGCTGACATTGTCTAATGCACTTGGTATCTCCTCAAAGAACTATAACAGATTTTTCAGGTAAGCCATCCCCTTAATAAAACTGTGCTAACTTTGCTCTGTTTTATCACGTACTTCCAAGAACTCCGAAATTTCATCCTTAATAATGGACACTAAAATCTTACCAACCACTGAGTTCAGCTCTACAGTCCTATAATTCCCTTTCTTTTGCCTTCCACCTTTCTTAAACAGCAAAGTCACAACAGCATTTTGAACTCAGTGCAATCTTTCTCAAACTGGTCCAAAGTTAGTTGCTCCACCATAGCCTGCCTCCCTTTTATTCACTAGTAGTGAAACCAACAAGCTGCATACCTGCAGCAGATTTTTCATTTCTCCCGAGCTCCTCATCACCACTATTAGGATGTGACTGGTGAAGTTAAAGCTGCAATAAATCATGTTGCTTCTCCTGGAGTTGTACGTACACTGCAAAACATGCACAATGTTCACTGTGACTTTAGTCAGAGATGCACCTTCCTCATATCATGCACAGGAGGGAATTTTGTTGCAATTTCAGAGTTACACAGACATTATTCAAGAAGGCCATCCAGGAATGACCAAACAAATGAACACTGGCAAGTACAAGCCCTGTCGAAGGGTCTCAACCCAAAATGTCAACTGTACTTTTTTCCATAGGTGCTGGCTGGTCTGCTGAGTTCCTCCAGCATTTTGTGTGTTGCTTGGATTTCCAGCATCTGCAGATTTTCTTGTTTGTGATTTGATTACTACACTGCAAAGTCCCTTCCAGGGATGCCTACTCTGAAAAAGTTTAAATCTTCCCTTCGAAAGGAGTTAAGTGAAACCACATCTCATGCTCCCCCTCTGAAATACCATTGGCAAAATATTTCCCAGCCTTAATCAAAAAAACTGCAGATTTTTGAAGGCTGAAATAAAAAAAAAGAGATCACAAACATGGGAACACCTGTTGATGTTGGAAATCCAAAGCAACACACACAAGCGCTGGAGTAACTCACCAGGTCAGGCAGCAGCTATGGAAATGAATAAACAGTTGACGTTTCAGGCAGAAACCCTTCTTCAGGACTGGAAAGGGAGGGGAAAGATGACAAAAAGGTGGTGGAGGGGTAGCTAGAAGGTGATAGGTGAAGCTAGGTGGGTGGGAAAGATAAAGGGCTGGAGAGGAAGGAATCTGATAGGAGAGGAGAGTGGACCATAGGAGAAAGGAAAGGAGGAGGGGCCTAGGGGGAGGTGATAGGCAGCTGAGAGAGGTAAGAGGCCAGAGTGGGAATAGAAGAAGAGGGGACAGTAAGGTAATTTTTTTTTTGCCAGAAGGAAGAATCAATATTCATGCCATCAGGTTGGAGGCTCCAGGCAGAATATAAGGTGTTGCTCTTCCACCCTGCAAGTGGTCTCATCTTGGCACGATATGTCGGAATGGAGATGGGAATTAGAATTAAAATGTTTGCCACCGGGAAGTTCCTCTTCTGGTGGATGTAGCAGAGGTGCTCAATGAAACGACCCCCCAGTTTATGACAAGTATCGTGAATGTAGAGGCGGCTGCACAGGAGCACCGGACACAATCGACATCCCCAGCAGGTTCGCAGATGAAGTGTTGCCTCACTTGGAAAGACTGGAGGACTGGTCAGGGTGGGGCAGGTGTAACAGCGTTATCATTTCACATCCGAAATCTTTTATCAGAAGTGGAAAAGAAAGAAATTTACAGTGAAGATGTGAAAATGAATAGGACAAAGGGAATATCTCTGATAGAGCCAAACCAACAGGTGAAGTGGCATTTAGAAGCAGATTGTGCATCTTTATTTGTGTTGTGTGGTTAACAACAGGGCTGTGGGACTTGTCCGGCTGGTCTGACAATGGAGAAAGAAATACAGAGTCAAAGTTATAGACGGATAACTGACTGAAATGGGTTGGCTGAATTTAAAAATGCTAAAAAGTCAACAAATTTATGGCGGATCAAACAGCCAATGTCAGGGAAGAGCTTGTGGAAAAATGAGAGACTGGCATGAGTAACTGTTCATGTCGACTCTGGGCAACCACATGCTCGGGTCCATGATACTCTCCATTGATAGACATTGTCACTTCTGCTTCTGCAAAAGCTGTCATTCCAAACCTCGGTGATGACATTGTGCTGCTTGATGAGCGCGAAGATGGTAACCAACATTAAATTGTGAGGACTTTAGGAAGTTTGGACGATTAAAAGAGCAGGCAATCCCAGCCGATGCAACAGGCTGAACATTATCCTTCCCTGCATATCCAAAAGAATTCTGTTGAAGTGATATAAGGATAACCAAAGTGGGAAAGGTACAGTCTGTGGCCAGTGAGGTGAGATCAGGTTATTGTGCTGGGCATTCCTCGTTAATAACATTGTGTTTCCTCTTTTACTTCTGTCCTCAGCATGAGTTCTGATCACGTACAGCATCTTACAAGCTGTATAAAGAAAATGTGCTCCATCAGCCAAAAGCAGAACTTCCTGGTGGCCAAACGTTTTAATTCCGATTCCCATTCTCATTCCAACATGTTGGCCCATGGGCTCCTCTTGTACCACGATGAGGCCACCCTCAGGGTGGAGGAGCAACATCTTATATTCCGTCTGGGTAGCCTCCAACCTGATGGCATGAATATCATTTTCTCCTTCAGCATAAAAATTATTTCCCTCCACTCCACCTTCTACTATTTCCCACTCTGTCATTTTACCACACGGCCTTAGACCACGTGGACAACACAAACACCTATGTCAGAACGCTGTTAATCGACTATAGCTCAGCATTTAACAACATCATTCCCACAATTCTGACTGAGAAATTACAGAACCTGGGTCTCTATACCTCTCTCTGCAATTGGGTCCTCTACTTCCTAACCAGAAGACCACAATCTGTGCAGATTGGTGCTAATATCTCCCCCTCGCTGACGATCAACACTGGTGCACCTCAGGGGTGTGTGCTTAGCCCACTGCTCTACTCTCTATATACACATGACTGTGTAGCTAAGCACAGCTCAAATACCACCTATAAATTTGCTGATGATACAAACATAGTTGGGAGAATTTCAGGTGGTGATGAGAGGATGTGCAGGAGTGAGATATGCCAATAACCTTGCACTCAATGTTAGGAAAACAAAAGAGCTGATTGTGGACCTCAGGAAGGGTAAGAAAAAGGAACACATACCAATCCTCATAGAGGGATCAGAAGTGGAGAGAGTGAGCAGTTTCAAGTTCCTGGTTGTCAAGATCTCTGATAACCTAATCTAGTCCCAACATATCGATGCAATTATAAAGAAGGGAAGACAATGACCACACTTCATCAGGAGTGTGAAGAGATTTGATATGTCAACAAAAACACTCAAAAACCTATAAATGTACCGTAGAGAGCATTCTGACAGGCTGCAGCACTGTTTGGTATGGAGAGGAGAGAGGCTACTACACAGGACCTAAAGAAGCCACAGAGGGTCCTAAATTTAATTGGCTCCATCTTGGGCACGAGCCTACAAAGTCCCCAGGGAATGATGTCTCAGAAAGGCAGTGTCCATTATTAAGGACCCCCAGCACCCTGGGCATGCCCTTTTCTCACTGTTACCATCAGGTAGGAGGTACAGAAGCCTGAAGGCGCACACTCAGCGATTCAGGAACAGCTTCTTCCCCTCGGCCATCCGATTCCAAAATGGACGTTGAACTCATTAGCACTACCTCACTTTTTTAGTATATATTATTTGTTTTTGCATGATTTTTAATCTAGCCAATATATGTATACTGTAATTGATTTACTGTACTTATTTATTATTATTATTATTATTTTTTTTTCTTCTATATCATATATTGCATTGAACTGCTGCTAAGTTAACAAATTTCACGTCACATACCAGTGATAATAAACCTGATTCCGATTCTGACCATCCTGTCTGCTAATGGGAATATGGAGTTTTAGGAATCCGGTTTATTTTTAGATTTTTTTAAGTGGATTGGGGAACAAGATGTTTCAGTGATGTGAGCAGAGGGAAACTATCACCACTCTCCTCTGCCTCACTCTAAATAATTTCTCCTTTGGGTGGCCGTGTGGGCTTGCATGGGTGCCAGTTATGCCTGCGTGTTTGTCGGCTCGGTGGAACAGCGTACGTTCCAGGTCGACACTGGTTACCATCCCGCACTTTTCCTACGCATTGCTGACTGAGTTGGTGCTGCTTTCTGCACCCGTGCTGAACTCGTCAATTTCATCGACTTTGCCTCCAACTTCCACACAGCCCTCAAATTCACCTAGTCCATTTCCGACACCTCCCTTCTCTTTCTCGACCTCTCTGTCTCTATCTCCGGAGACAGCTGATGTCTACTATAAACCAACGGACTCTCACAGCTACCTGAACTATACATCATCCCACCCTGCTACTTGTAAAAACGCCATCCCCTTCTCTCAATTCTGCTGTCTCCACCGCATCTGCTCATTCTAGAATGAAAGGAGCTACCCTTCCATCACCATCAACGCTGCCCTCAAACACTCCTCTTCCGTTTTACTCACGTCTGCTCTTACCCAATCTTCCAACCACGCTCCCAGGGATAGGGTTCCTCTTGTCCTCACCTACACCCCACCAGCCTTCACGTCCAGGCACGTAATTCTATGAACCTTTCACCACCAAACACGTCTTTCCCTCCCCTACCCCACTTTCTGCTTTCCACAGCGATCATTCCCTGCGCAACTCCCTTGTCCACTTGCCCGTCCCCACCATCCCCACTGATCTCCCACCCAGCACTTATCCTTGCAAGCAGAACAAGTGCTGCACCTGCCCCTATACCTTCCTCACTATTATTCAGGGCCCCAAACAGTCTTTTCAGTTGAGGGGACACTTCACTTGTGAGACTGTTGGGGTCATTTACTGTGTCCTGTGCTCCTGGTGTGGCCTCCTGTGTATCAGTGAGACCCGATGTAGATTGGGAGACTGCTTCACTGAGCCAGAAAAGAGCGGAATCTCCCAGTAGCCATCCATTTTAATTCCACTTCCCATTCCCATTCTGATATATCCATCCATGGCTTCCTCCACTGTCTTGATAAGGACACACTCAGGTTGGAGGAACAACACCTTATATTCCGTTTGGATAGCCTCCAAGCTGATGATATGAACATCGATTTCTCAAATTTCCAGTAATGCCTGCACACCCCCTTCACCATTTCCCATCCCCTTGTCCCTTTCTCATGTTGTCTCCTTGTTCAAACATCGCCTCCCTCTGGTACTCCTCCCCCACCCCCCACCTTTCTTCTTTCTTCCATGGCCTTCTGTCTCTTCCACCAATCAACTTCCTAGCTCTTTGCTTGATCCCTCCCACTTCAGGTTTCACCAATCACCTGGCGTTTCTCTCTCCCCTCCCCCCACCTTTCAAATCTCCTCCTCGGCTTTTCTTTTCTCTCCAGTCCTGCCGAAGGGTCTCAGCCTGAAAAGTCTACTGTACTTTTTTCCATAGATGCTGCCCGACCTGCTGAGTTCCTCCTGCATTTTGGGTGTGCTGCTCAGATTTCCAGCAACTGCAGATTTTCTCTTGTTTGGGAAAATATTCTATTTGTGTTTGGAATCACAAGAGTGTGCCTCAGGAGGTGCAGATGGTCTCGGGATTGCTAGTCCCAGAGATGATGAAAACCGCATCCACCCACACTTTCTGAAATCAGATAGACAGGAGAGGGAATGGCTTGTTCAGCAATGGGGATTGAGCAAGAGAATGGAATTACTGTACGAGAAACCAGCATGCACTCAGTAGTCTAAATTACCTCCTTTTGGGCCATAGACAGTTCCATGATCCTTGCCCTGTTTCAAAATAACTGGAACAGAAATGGGTCCAGGTGATATTGCTGAACAGAGATTTATATAAATCCTCAGGCAGTGACAGATAATTCAGGAAATCATTAACACAATCGGCAGATCTGTTGGCTGAATCAACAGGCAGTGGGCATCATGACCCATGCTGCTACACAATGCTCCCTTGTGCTCACAATGCCCTTTGTCACAGTCCCTCATGTCGTGTTTCCCCAGAATGTTGTCTAAGTGGTACGAGTGTGTAGCGATAACATAAGTGCTGACTTTAGCGTGGCTGACAGCTGATCCAGCTTCAGTGCATTATGCAGGTCCACACATCACATGGGCCTATGGACTTGGCCGGCTTACTGTTAACAATCCTTCCCTCCCATCGATCGATAGCCACAATACTCAGTCAATAAGTTTACCTTCAAATCCCTGTTAGCTAGTCAAGCTGGCCAAATCATTTGCTTTATCCCTGTCTGGATTGAGAGCAGCTCTCAGTGCAAACCCTGAATGATCACATTTATCAGGGTAATTACATGGGTCTTATGGTCTAAACAATCTGTAAGTGTTTATTGAACTTGGACAAGTATTTTGTGTGTCTTTTGCAATTTGAGACGTATTATCAATCAATTCTGGGCACAATCATGAGGATTTATATAAATCTCTGTTCGGCAGTATCATCTGGACCCATTTTGGTTGCAGTTAATTTAAAATCAGATGGATGAACTAGAATCACAGACTTGTTATGACATATAGGGAGGTCATTCAGCCCACAAAGTGTTTGGTTCAACAATTCATCAGAACCATCTCTCTACTCTTTCCCCACGTCCTGAAAATTATACTCTCTCAAGTATCTGCCCTTGAAAGCGCAAGTGGATTCTGGTTCCAGCACTTATACCCTTAATAAACTATTTCTCCTTGCATCCCCTCACAATATAAAACTTCAGTTACGCCTCACAGAGTATTTATTGCGTACGATTCTGCCTGTCCTGTTGCAGGATGGATGTGGAGGCCAAGCGCACAACAGTGCTTGGACTCATCGACAACGAGGACGAGATGGCGTACAGAGAGGAGGCAGTGCAGCTTGCGGCATGGCGCGAGCACAATAACTTGCATCTCAATGGGGACAAGACTAGAGGCTGATTGTGGACTAGGAAAGCACAGGTTGACCACATCTCACCACACATAATCAGCTCTTCTGTGGACAGACTTGGGAGCTCCAAATTTCTGGGAGTGCACATGATGAACGATCTCACCTGGTTCCTCAACACCACCTCTTTAGTCAAGAAGACATAGCATCTCCCTTCCTGAGGATATTGAGGTGAGTGAGGCTCCAGTCCTTCCCCACCCCCATTCTAACTAATTTTTACAGGAATACCACTGAGAGTCCCGACCTTCTGCAAGCACTCCAAGGCATCTGACCATAAGATCCTACAAAGAATTGTGAGGGCTGTTGAGGGGAATCATCGAGGTCTCTTTTCAACCCATACAAGGTATTCATCAGGAGTGTTGTGTACACAGTGACCTTATATCGTCAAGGGTCCCTTCCATCTGTCCCATGATCTCCTTGACCCCTCTACCATTAGGCAGGAGGACCATAGCATTAGGACAAGGACTGTTAGGACGGAAAACAGCTTCTTCAGACCATGAGACTTCTTAACTCCCTGCCACCACCCATGTCTCATCACTTATGAAATGCCAGTAGCGTTATACTGTTTATATTTTATCTTGTGTCGCAAATGCACCTTACGCTAAATGTCAATCTTCTGAAATATATTTTACTATTTGTTAATTTATGTATTTGTGGTAATATTACTTTATATGTTGTGTGTGAGTTGCATGTACTGTGTTGCACACCTTGGTCGGGAGGAACAATTTTTCGTTTGGCAGTATACATGTGTACAGTTGAATGACATTGAAGATGAACTTGAAAAGGTACAGAAGAGGTTTACCAGGATGCTGCCTGGATTTGAGGCATGAGCTAAGGTGAGGTAGGTTTATAAAATTATGAGAGGGAAGGACAGTCAGAATCTTTATTTTTTCAGGCTAGAAATGTTAAATACCTGAGAATATGCATTTCAGGTGAGAGAGAGAAAGTTCAGAGGAGATGTTTGGGGCAAGATTTGGTGGGTGTTGTGTGCTTGGAATATGTTGCTGGGAAAGCGAAGGAAATTGATACAATAGTTAGACATGTGAATATGCTGGAAATGGAGGAATATGGATCAGGCACAGGCTGAAGAGATTTAGTTTAACTTGGTGTAATAAATAACATGCTGGAGGAACACAGTGGGTTACATGGCATCTGTGGCGGAGGTGGGGGGGGAGTGTAGAAATTGCTCATGTTTTGGGTCGAGACCCGACATCAGGACTGACAATTTCTTTCCACTTGCTGAGTCCCTCCAGCAGATTGTTTGTTGCTCTGTATTCAAGCATCTACGGTCCCCTGAGTCTCTCTAATTTAATTTGGCACTGTGTTCAGCACTGACACCACTGGGCTAAAGAGCCTGTTGCTGTAGTGTATCATCCCATGTTCTGTGCTCTAATCCCCAATCTGGAAAAGGGAGCCTGTCATGCCATTGCAAACACGCTGACTGCCAGAGAAGGAAAGACTATAAAGGAGAGAGATAGAGAGACAACATCAAGCACAGAAGAGGCTCCCCTGGTCCTTCGTAGCTCTGTGAAATGCTTGGTGTGGATGATAGCCAGAAGTTCAAAGTAATTTATTATCAAAGTATGTATATGTCACCATATACAACCCTGAGATTCATTATTTTGCAGGCATACTCAATAAACTCCAAATAGGATAGTAGCCACAGTAGGATCAATGAAAGACCGCACCAGCTTGGAAGTTTAACCAGTGTGCAAAAGAGTCAGAGGGAGAGGAAGGAGGGAGGAGAGGGGTACTCAGAGTGTGTACCTACAGCTACAAAGGCAAACAAATTGGTTTCCTTTATTAGCCAAAGCATGAAACCTAGTGGTAGGGAAACTGTACAAAAATTGTTTAAAATGATTGATAGATCACATGTGGAAAATAGAACATAGAACAGTACAGCACTGGACAGACTCGTCAGCCCATGGAATAGTGTCTAACTAGTTAAACCAACTTCACTAATAAATCTAATCCCTCTTCCCAACACATTACCCGTATTCCTCCCTCTTTGCACATTCTGGTGCCTGTTTAGGAGTATCTTCAACGTCCCTATGTTATCCGCCTCCATCACCACCCCTGGCAGGTCATTCCTGGACACCACCACAACCTGTGTAAAAGAGTTGTTTCACACATCTCCTTCATACTTTCCCTTCCCATTAAATACATCTCCTGTCGTACTAGACTTTTCAGTCATGGGGAAAGGTACTGGCAATCGATTCTATCTATGCCCCAGCTTATCAAAATGCTCCAGATAGCACATGTTCTCCAAACCAGGCAGCATCCAGGCAAAGCTTCTCTGCAACTTCTCAAAAGCCTCCAGATCCTTCAGTGACTGGAACGGAATGCAATACTTTAAATGTGACCTATTCAGAGTTTTATAAAGCTGCAACATAACTTCCTGGCTCCTGAACTCTATGCCTTGACTAATAAAGGTCAGCCTTCCATTTACCATCCTGTCAGTCTGCATGGACACTTGTGGTACGCAGTGTACCTGAGACCACAAGATCCCTCTGCACATCAAGAATGTTAAGGTTCTTGCCATTAACTATATAGTATCCTTTTATTTTGGACCTTACACTTGTCCAGCACCATGGTAGCATAGCGGTTAGTGCAAAGCGTTGGAGTTCAGAGTTCAATACTAGCGTCCTCGGTAAAGAGTTTGTATGTCCACCCCATGGAATCCGTGGGTTCTCTCTAGATGCTCCAGTTTCCTCTCGCAGTCTGAAGATGTAACAACTAGTCAGTCAATTAGTTATTGTAAATTGTCCAGTGATTAGGCAAGGGATATATTGTGGGCTGCTGGCAGTGCAACTTGAAGGGCACTTCAAGTGAGTATGTAGTATGAGATTAGTAAGTATGCAGATGATACTAAGGTAGGCGGTGTTGTGGATAATGAAGTAGGTTTTCAAAGTTTGCAGAGAGATTTATGCCATTTAGAAGAATGGACTGAACAATGGCAGATGGAGTTTAATGCTGATAAGTGTGAGGTGCTACGTTTTGGTAGGAATAATCCAAATAGGACATACATGGTAAATGGTAGGGCATTGAAGAATGCAGTAGAACAGAGTGATCTAGGAATAATGGTGCATAGTCCCTGAAGGTGGAATCTCATGTGGATAGGGTGGTGAAGAAAGCTTTTGGTATGCTGGCCTTTATAAATCACAGCATTGAGTATAGAAGTTGGGATGTAATGGTAAAATTGTACAAGGCATTGGTAAGGCCAAATTTGGAGTAATGTGTACAGTTCTGGTCACCGAATTATAGGAAAGATATCAACAAAATAGAGAGAGTACAGAGAAGAATGCTATCTGGGTTTCAGCACCTAAGTTACAGGGAAAGGTTGAACAAGTTAGTTCTTTATTCTTTGGAGTGTAGAAGGTTGAGGGGGGACTTGATAGAGGTATTTAAAATAATGAGGGGGATAGATAGAGTTGACATGGATAGGCTTTTTCCATTGAGAATAAGGGAGATTCAAACAAGAGGACATGATTTGAGAGTTAGGGGGCAAAAGTTTAAGGGTAACATGAGGGGGAATTTCTTTATTCAGAGAGTGGTAGCTGTGTGGAATGAGCTTCCAGTAGAAGTGGTAGAGGCAGGTTCGGTATTGTCATTTAAAGTAAAATTGGATAGGTGTATAGGTGTATGGACAGGAAAGGAATGGAGGGTTATGGGTTGAGTGCGGGCCAGTGGGACTAGGTGAGTGTAAGATTCGGCATGGACTAGAAGGGCCGAGATGGCCTGTTTCCGTGCTGTAATTGTTATGTGTTTATATGGCTGGAAAGGCATATTCCACACTGTATTACTAAATAAAAATAAAACTAGAATAAAATAAAACTATTTACCATTTCTGCACCCCAGCTGGCCTGTATCCAGCTGTATCCATCAGCAATTTTCTATGCAATCCACAAAATTACCAATCTTCGTGTCATCTATAAACTTACACATGTTCATGCAAGTTATTCACCCTCTTTGGAAGTTTTCATGTTTTATTGTTTGACAGCATTGAATCACAGTGGACTTAATTTGGCTTTTTTGACACTGATCAACAGAAAAACGACTCTTTTGTGTCAAAGTGAAAGGAGATCTTTACAAAGTGAGCCAAATTAATTACAAATATAAAACACAAAATAATTAATTGCATAAGTATTCACAATTGGTTTTAGAAGTCACATGATTAGTTAAATGAAGACCTGTTTTTGGAACCTGTGTGTCGTCAAGGTGTTTCAATTGATTGCACCCGTATCTGGAAGGTCCAACTGCTGGTGAGTCAGTATCCTGGTAAAAACTACACCGTGAAGACAAAAGAACACACCAAGCAACTCGCTGAAAAAGGTTATTGAAAAGCATGAGTCAGGAGATGGATACAAGAAAATTTCTAAGTCACTGAATATCCCTTGGAATGCAGTTAAGTTGATCATCAAGAAATGGAAAGAATATGGTGCAGCTGTAAATCTGCCCAGGGCAGGCCATCCTCAAAAACAGTCTGACCCATGCAAGAAGGGGACTAGTGAGGGAGGCCACCAAGAGACCTATGAAAACTCTGGAGGAGTTACAAGCTTCAATGGCTGATCTGGGAGAGTCTGCTGTTACATAAACGCAGCCCTGTAAAAGTATTAGCAGCAATAGAACACACCTGGTTTTGCTGTTAACAAAACACTATCTTATTAATAACTACATAATACAGTAAC
Organism: Hypanus sabinus; assembly: GCF_030144855.1. Taxonomy (NCBI): domain Eukaryota; kingdom Metazoa; phylum Chordata; class Chondrichthyes; order Myliobatiformes; family Dasyatidae; genus Hypanus; species Hypanus sabinus. Next base: position 13,465,779 of record NC_082726.1, read on the forward strand.
TTAAACCAGGTAAATCAATAGTTAATGGTGCTATACATATATAGGTGTATAGATAAAGTTCCCAAACTTCTTCAAGCTTAGGTGGTAAGTGATACAGTCTTACGATGGAGTGTAAGGAAGTTCAGTTCAGTTGCACAGGTTAATTAATGCAAGATGTTTGTAGTCCAAAGGCAAATGTTGTGAGAAAGCAAACATGTCAATATTCCACAGATTCCACGACAGCAATACAAAATAACAGTAGCAGTAGGTTTTATCCCCGAAGTTGTTCCACTCCACACACAAAGTATCACTGACAGTGATCTTCAATGAATATCCTTTCAACACAAGTGGTACCACACCCGAATCCAGCTACGGGACATCTCAAAGTGGTGGCCACAGGATACTCAAACAGAATCCACGCATGGATTATCACAAAGGGAACCATCTTCAAGGGAGCCACCACCCAGGCAAGGGCCGACACACCGGTAGATTCCACAATGTTACCCCAATTACACACAACGTGATAGCCACTTATCCAGTTCCATGACATACAAAATAACTCCAACAGTGATTTGCCACAGGGGTGCCTTTCTTCAGTGAACTACCACACCCAGACAAAGGGTAAACACACACATGGTATTCACAAAGGTTTTCCCCTCACCAGAGAACCCAGTCCTGTGGATTAACTAAGTGACAAACACACTTCCGTATCAGAATGGAAAAAAAATCACCCTCAGAGGCTACTTGGAGAGAGTCCAAACAGTGATCTCTTTGTCAGTAGGTTTCTTCTGTTTCAAATCTGTCCCCTAAAACCCTCACTAATTTTTATAGGTGCACCGTAGAAAGCATTCTTCTAGGCTGCATCACAACCTGGTATGGAAGTTGTCCTGTCCAAGACCGGAAGAAGCTGCAGAAGATCGTGAACCTAGCCCAGCACATCACACAAACCAATCTTCCATCCTTGGACTCCCTTTACACCACACACTGCCGGAGCAGTGCTGCCAGGATAATCAAGGATAACCCAGCCAACACACTTGTTGCCCCACTTCCCTCCGGGAGAAGACTCAGGAGCTTGAAGATATGTACGGCCAGATTTGGGAACAGCTTCTTTCCAACTGTGATAAGACTGCTGAATGGATCCTGACCCGGATCTGGGCCGTACCTTCCAAATATCCGGACCTGACTTGCCCTTTCCCTTTTCTATTTTCTAGTTATGATTTATAATTTAAATTTTTATTATATTTACTTCAATTTGTACTTCAGGGAGCGCAAAGCGCAGAAACAAATATCACTGTGATGATTGTACGCTCTAGTATCAATTGTTTGATGACAATGAAGTATTTGTATTTGTATTTGTACTCTTAAACCTTCCTGTCCTCTTCTCTCTCTCCTCTCTCTCTGCAAACTTCTAGTTGCAGCACTTGTGAGAGTTATTTATCAATACTCTGGATCGATCTCAACTCACCCTTTTAGGGCTACTGAAGGTTTAAACCAGCGACCAAATCACTGGTGTCTTCCGTTGACTGAATCCATCTTGACTCGGACCGTGTGTGTCCTTGTATATTCAAAACAAGCCGTGAAAAACCATAAACATTCATTGTCCATCAAATAACTCCACCTCTTTCTCTATCTCCCTCTCTCTCTCTCGCAGCTCAAACAGTCCAAGAGTCAGTCTCTTTCTCCAGATGTTTTAAAGTGACAGTCCACAGAAAAAAATGAACCCCAGGAGTATATAACAATACACATACAACAACTGTTGCCTGGGTGCTTCACTAGTTGCAGCTTTATGGGAGAATAGCAAAGAGAAAGCCTCTGTTGAAAAAAACTGGTATGAAATCTCAGCTAGACTTTGCCAGAAGGCATTGGGAGGTTCTGAAGTCAGCTGGAAAAATGTTCTATGCTCTGATGAAACCAAAATTGAGTTTTTTGACCATCAGACCAAATGCTATGCTTGGTGTAAGTCAAACACCACATATCATTAAAATACACCATCCCTAGGGGGAATCATTGTGGCTGCATCATGCTGTGGGAATGCTTCACTGCAGCAGGCCCTAGAAGGCTTGTGAAAGTAGAGAGTAAAATTAATGCACCCAAACGCAGGGAGATCTTGGAGGGAAACCTGATGCAGTCTGCACGAGAACTATGACTTGGGATAAGATTTGTTTTCCCACAAGGCAATGATCCCAAACATAAAGCCAAAGCTATACAGGGAAGGCTTAAAAACAAAGTTAATTTCCTGCAGTGGCCAAGTCAGAGTGCAGACCTCAATCCCATTGAGAATTTGTGGCTGGACTTGAAAAGGGCTGTTCATTCACAGTCCCTATGCAACCTGACAGAGATTGAACAGATTCGTAAAAAAGAATGGAGAAAAAAATTACAGCGTCCAGATGTGCAAAGCTGATAGAGGCCTATCCACACAGACTCAAGGCTGTAATTGCCGCCACAGGTGCAGCTACTAAATACTGACATGAAGGGGGTGAATACTTAAGTAATCAATTATTTTGTGTTTTATATTTGTAATTAATTTAGATCACTTTGTTTTCATTTTGACACAAAAGAGACTTTTTTTCCATTGATCAGTGTCAAAAAAGCCAAATTAAATCCACTATGATTCAATGTTGTAAAACAACAAAACATGAAAGCTTCCGGGGAGGGGGTGAATACTTTTTATAGAAACTGTATATACATATATGTAACCCTCACATTCTGTCGGCTGCAGAGGTCCAGGGAAGATAATCTCTGGCCCTGCCAAACATGTGAAATTGAAGTGCAAAATCTCCTGTTTGTGGGGATGCTGTGATGTGTCACCCTGTTACAAGTCAGTACCATGCAATAACAGTCAGAGCACCATATGCAAATGATTTAGCTTTATAATTCTTAATTTGACTAAAGGGTTAGTAAAGAAAAGCAAAAAGAGAAGGGCCCATTTTAATGAAACAGTCCAATGTGCACAAGTTGGAGCTCAGGGTTTCTCCTTCGCTGATCTTCCTTCGATCTCCCGGCTTTTGTCAGGTCATGACTCCACTCCAGCATCTTCTCTCCTCATTTCTCACAGAACAAAAGACCCAGATCACCCTGGTGTCAGGCACACAGCACGAAAGCACCCTCCCCTCATAGGACAGCTCTCATTCCAAAGCACCCGCGACCTCTAACCATAACCCAAACACTGCTTCTACAAAAGACCATTACATTTTCCCTGGGTGTTACATATGACAAACAATATAGGTCCTATTAATGATCTCAATGGAGCACCACACAAAGTTCAAAGTAAATTTATTATCAAAATACATATATGTTACCATATACAACCCTGAGATTCATGTTCTTGTGAGCATTCACACTAAAACAAGAAAAACAATAGAATCAATAAAAGGTCGTACCCAACAAAACAATGTGGAAAAGACGACAAACTGTGCAAATACAAGAGAAAAAAATAATAATAAATAATTAAGGAAAATCGAGAACACGTGATGAAGATTTCTTGAAAGTGAGTCCATAGGTTGTGGGATCAGTTCAGTGATGGGGAAAGTGATCTTGAGTGAAGTTATCCCCTCTGGTTCAAGAGCCTGATGGCTGACAGCTAATAACTGTACTTGAACCTGGTGGTGTGGGTCTTGAGGCTCCTGTACCTTCTTCCTGATGGCAGCACTTGGAAATGAGCCCTTGATGATGGATGCTTCTTTCCTGCAACGATGCTCCATGTAGATGTGCTCAATGTTGGGGATGGCTTTACCCCGATGAACTGGGCTGTATCTACTACTTCCTGTAGGCTTTTCCGTTCAAGGGCATTGGCGTTTCCATACCAGACCACAATGCAACCACTCAATACACTCTCCACCACACATCTATAGAGGTTTGTCAAAATTTAGCCAGCTGGTGGTCCAGTGCAAATTTAGCTGGCCAATGCATCAATACTGAACTTCGACGCCAACGTTCCCTGGTTCAAATCCAGACAGTGTCTTGCATGCTTTCATTCCATGCTGGGTTGAGTGTCAAGCTAGCAACTCGACCTCATGAAAAAAAGAAGACAAATGCTCAGGAAACAGCAAAAAAATGCCACCTGATGTACCACAAGGAACAACAACACATCTATAGAAGTTTGTCAAAGTTTTAGATGACTTGCTGCATCTTTACAAACTTCTTATAAAGTAGAGGTGCTGCTGTTCTTTCTTGGTAATAGCACCTATGGCTGGACCCAGAACAGGTCTTCTGACATGATAACACTGAAGAATTAAAGGTTACTGACCCTCTCCACCACTGATCCCCTGATGAGAAGTGGCACTTGGGCCTCTGGTTTTCTCCTCAGGTCAATAATCAGCTCCTTGGTCCTGCTAACACTGAGTGAGAGGATGTTCTTGTGGTACCATTCAGCCAGATTTTTAATCTCCCTCCTGTATGCTGATTCACCACCACCTTTGATTCAGCCAATGACAGGGCTGTCATCAGAAAATTTAAATATGGCATTGAAGCAGCGTTTAGCCTCACAGTTACAAGTTTAAAGCAAGCAGAGCAGGGAGGGCTAAGCACACAGCCCTGTGGTCTGTTGTGATCTGTTGTCAACGCAGACCTCCAAACAGAATAGGATCCATTGGCTACCACTCTGTCTTCTATGGGCAGGCCAAATTAGATCCAATCAGCCAAGTCACCATTTATTCCAAGCATCCTAATTTACTGAATAAACCTACCATGCGGGACCTTATCAAAAGCCTTATTAAAATTCATGAATACAACATTCACTCCTCTACCTTCATCAATCACCTTTGCCTACTCCTCAAAAAGCTCAATCAGGTTAGTCAGATCTGACCTGCCCCGCACATAGCCATGCTGACAGGCCCTAATTAGACCATGTTTCTGCAATGCTCATAAACCCTATCCCCAAGGATCCTCTCCATTAGTTTCCCTACCACTGATGTGAGATTCACCAGTCTATAATTTCCAGGATTATCCTCGTTTCCCTTCTTGAACAAAGGAACAACATTAGCTACTCACCAGTCCTTTGGCATGACACCTGTGGCTAGCAAAGACACAAGAATCATGGTCAAGCCCCCAGAAATACCACCTCTCACCTCTCTCAATAACCCAGAATATATCCCATCAGGCCCAGGGGAATCATCCACCTTAATGTTTTTCAAAAGACTGAACACAACCTCTTCACTTATTCTGCAGTGCATCTACTTCTTAGCATGCTACACTCTGATTTCACCACAGAACATAAAATATGGAAAACTATTGCCATGAACTCTATATTCTTCCTTCAGATTCAACCTTCTGAAGTGTATCATGTCACTCAGATGGAGTGAACTCTACCAGCCACTTCTCTGCCCAGGCTGGAACCTTGACCAAGATCTTTGTATCTTTGTTAGCCATAGGTATTTCTATTCATTCCTATTGTATTCTACAATAAATTTCTACACTTTTTCCTAACACCAACAATGTTCATATCATCTGCAAACTTACCAACCCATATTTCTACTTCCTCATTTATAAAAATCACAGACCAAGGGTCCCAGAATAGATCCCTGAAGAACCCCACTGTTTACTGGTTTCCATCCACAATACACACTCCATCTAGAACCACCCACTGCCCTCTATGGGCAAGCCAATTCTGAATCCATGCTGCCAAGTTTCCCTGAATACCATGTTCCTAATTTTCTGAATGAGCCCGCCATGAGAAGCCTTATCAAAGATCTATGTACACCACATTCACAGGTTTACCTTCATCAATGTGTCTTGTCACGTATTCAAAGATTTCAGTCAGGCTTGCGGGGCATGGCCTGCTCCTCACAAAGCCATGCTAACTATCCCTAATCAGACTATTTCTCTCCAAATGCTCACATATCTTGTCTCCAAGAAACTTCTCCAATAATTTGCTTATATCTGAAGTAAGACTCACTGGCCTATAATTCCCAGGGTTATCCCTATTTGCTTTCTTGAACATAAGAATAGCTTTTGACACTCTCCAATCATCTATTACTGCTCCTGTGGTCAGTGAAGGTGCAGTGATTATCACTAAAGTCACAGTAATTTCTTCCCTCACTTTTCCTGGTAACCTGGGATATATCCCGTCTTGCATCAGGGACCTATCCTAATTATTTTCTATAAGCTCCAGCATACTCTCTTTCTTTGTTGACTTATTCTAGAATATCAATCTGTTTTACACCAACCTACATGGTCCCTCTTAGTGGTCAATTCTGAGGCAAAGTATTCATTAATAACCTCCCCTACCTCAGAATCAGAATCAGGTTTAATATCATTGGTACTTGTCATGATATCTATTGTTTTATGGCAGCAGTAGATTGCAATACATAATAATAAAAAACTGTAGATTACAATAAGATATATATATATTTAAGTAAGTCGAGCAATAAAAATCCAAATAGAACAAGTGAAGTAATGTTCATGAGTTTACTGTCCAATCAGAAATCTGACAGCAGAGGGAAAGAAGCTGTTCCTGAAATGTTGAGTGTGAGCTTCAGGAGAGATGGTTCCTCTTCTCTCCCCAATTGGTCCTATCCTCACTCCAGTCATCCTCTTGTACTTCACAGATATGTAGAATGCGTCGGAGATTACCTTAATCCTATTTGTCAACCCCTTCTCCTGTCCCTTTCCCAATCACCTGTCCCTTCATTGTGGCTGCCTTGTAGCTCTCTAACGCCTTGCCTGATCTTCACTTCCTAGATCTTAAATAAGCTTCTTTCTTCCTCTTGAAATGAAATTCTATATCTCTTGTCAACCATGGTTCCCTCACCTTACCATCCTTTCCCTCCCTCAATGGGATAAACCTATCCAGCACCCCCATGCAAGCTCCCTGAACAACTTCAACATTCCTGTAGTGCATTTCCCTGAGTACATCTGTCCAAGGTACTCCCAAGATCCAGGCTAATATCATCATAATTACCCCTCCTACAATTAAATGCTTTTCCATATTGTCTGCCCCTCCCCTTTCCAAAGGAGTCTATGGTAAAAGTCAAGGAGTTGAGGTCACTGTCATCTACCAGGTTCCTTTGTCTAGCACCAGATCCAGTACGACCTCTCTTCACGTCAGCCTATTTATTCCAAGTCTGTGTCCTCTGGTCCTAGACTTCCCCTCCATAGGAAACATCCTCTCCACATCCACTCTGTCTCGGACTTTCAAAGTTCGATAGGTTGCAATGAGACACCCCCATTATTCTTCCAAACTCAAGCAAGTACAGGCCCTGAGCCACCAGATGCTCCTCCTACATTAATCTTTTCATTCCCAGAGTCATTCTCAAGAATCTCCTCTGCATCCTCACAGCCCAAAACAGCTCTTAATACCCCAAATGCAGTCTGATCAATACATTATAGGCCTCAGCATTAACCTTTGGTTTCATACTACAGTCCTCTTGAAATGAATGAATGCCAACATTGTATTTGCCTTCCTTACTACCAACTCAACCTGCAAGTTTACTTTTAGAGAATCCTGCATGAGGACTCACAAGTCCCTTTGCACACCTGATTTCACTTTTATTCCTTCTACCAAAGTGCATGACATACACTTCGCAGCATGACCCTCCATCTGCCATTTCTTTGCTCATTCTCCAGATCTAATGTTCAGAGTCATTCTGCAGACTCTCGGCACTACCTGCCCTTCAACATATCTTTGTATCATCCACAGACTTAGCCACAAAGCCATCATTTAAATCATTGACATATTGTATAATGTGAAAAGAAATGGTTCCAACACTGACCCCAGCAGAACACCATTAGTCATCAGCAGTCAACCAGATAAGGCCCCCTTTATTCCCACTTCTTGCCTCCTGCCAGTCAGCTAATTTTCTATCTGTGCTAGTCAGCTACAGTTGCCTCATCTTCCCAATTGTATACATCTTTGGGATTTATCTATCCCGCACCTTTCAAATTGCTTCCAGAAACTTCAGCCATTTCTGTTCTGCCATCATCCCTGCTTGTGTCCCTTTCCAATCAACTTTGGCCAGCTCCTCTATCTCTATCATTCCTTTGTCCCACTGCAATACTGATACATCTGATTTTTGTTTCTCCCTATCAAACTGAAGGATAAATTCTATCATATTGCCTCCTAATAGTTCCTTTACCTCAAGTTTCCTAATGAAATCTGGTTCATCATATAACATCCAATACAGAATTGCCTTTTCCTTTGTGGACTTAGCTATTTGCTCTCGAAAGTCATCTTGTAGGTCTTCTAAAAATTCTCTTTCGAGATGCTGCACCAACCTGATTTTCCCAATCTACCTGCATATTTAAATCGGACATGACCATCATAACATTGCCTTTTTGACATACCATTTCTATCTCCTGTTGCGATTTGTGCCCCACATTGTGGCTACTGTTCAAAGGCCTGTATATAACTCCCATCAAGGTCTCTTTACCTTGCAGTTTCACCAACAAGGATTCTACATCTTCCAATCCTACATCACCCCTTTCTAAAGATTTGATTTCATTTATTGCCAAGAGTCACCCCACCCCCTCAGCCTATTTATCTCTCCTTTTGATAAAATGTGTAGCCTTTGATTTTAAGCTCCTCCCTATGATCTTCTTTCAGCCACAGCTCAGTGATACCCATAACATTATACGTGCCAATAATTGTGCTATAAGTTAATCTACCTAATTACGTCTATAGGTGTGAATTCAAATATAGCACCTTCAGTCCTATATTCATCACTCTTTTCAATTTTGCCCCCATGTTACACTTCAACTCATCCTACTGACTGCAATTTTGCCCCATCATCTGCCTGTCCTTCCTCACGGTCTCACTGCACACTGCATCTACTTGTATACCAACTGCCTCACCCTCAGCCCTATCACTCCAGTTCCCACCTCTCTGCTAAATTAATTTAAGCCCTCACCAACAGCTCTAGCAAACCTGCCCGCAAGGATATTGGACCTCCTTCAATTCAGTTGCAACCTGTCCTTTTTATACAGGTCATACCTTCTCCAGAAGTGATGAAGTGATTCCAATGTTCCAGAAATCTGAAACCCTGCCCCCTACACCAATTCCTCAGCCACACATTGATCTGCCAAATCATCCTGTTCTTACCCTCACTGGCATGCGGCACAGGCAACAATCTCGAGATTACTACCAGGGAGATCCTGCTTTTCAGTTGTCTACCCAACTCCCTAAATTCTCTCTTCAAGACCTCCTCCCTTTTCCTACCAATGTTGTTGGTACCAATATGTACCACAACTTCCAGCTGTGCACTCTCCCCCTTTAGAATTCTGTGGAACCAATGGGGGACATCCCTGACTGACCCTGGCACTTGGGAGTCAATATACCACCCGGGTGTCTCTATCGTGTCCACAGAATGTCCTGTCTGATCCTCTAACAATGGAATCTCCTATCAGTACTGCACTCCTTTTCTACTCCCTTCCCTCTAAGCCGCAGAGCCAGAGACCCAGTCACTGAGGCTTCCCCCTGCAGGTCATCCAAAGCAGTATACGTATAGAGAGGAATGGCCACAGGGATACTCAGCACTGGCTGCCTATTCCTCCTCACTCTCCTGACAGTGACTCAACTACCTGATCCTTGCGGCTTAGGTGTGACTCCCTTCTGGTAGCCCCTGTCGATCGCCTCCTCCCTCATCTTCCTGTACGAGCTGAAGGTCATAGATCTGCAGCTCCACTTCCTTAACACAGTCTCTAAGGAGCTGAGGCTCCATGCACCTCACGCATATGAAGATATCAGGGAGACTGGGGGTGTCCCAGCTTCCATATTTCGCCCAAATCGATGCCACAATTTACTGTCCCAGTGCGTTTTGCACTTTGAACTCCAGCCATCTCTGTATGTTATGTACCGAATCTAGACTGCCTTTGTCATCTTGCTCTTGATCGTGAGAGCTCTGACCTGGGCCACCACTGACTGGGTCAATAAAACTAGCACTTGCGGTAAATACGAGGAATCCACCACTGAGACGTGCCAGGTTTCTGACCATCTGGGAAGTAGAAGGGAGGCCGTGAATCGGACACATCACCCGAGTCAAGGCTCATGCGCAGTGCTGCATTTCATTGTGGAATTCAGGATCCTATTGGCGGAGAGCTGCTGGAATGAAGAAGTGCTGCAGGCCCATTACTTTCACCCGGCCTCTTGGAGTACTTGAAAGAGGAGCAGTTTACCCTGACCTCAAAAGCCTCATTACTCTGGCCCTCCGTGTCAATAAGCATCTAAGGAAGAACCCTCCAGATCATCGGCCAGAACCCCAAGTCCATTTCAGGCTGCAGAACTCTCCTCAGCAATGCCTCCAGAACCCAGGCAGCTAGGGAGAACTCCCTCAGCACCCCAAGAGCACGAGTGTCGGTGGAAAAACAACTTGTGCACTTACTGCAGAACAGGCAGCCACCACGCATCAAATGCCCACCGCATCCAGGAAACAGCACCACCAGGTAAAGGCAGGGGTCCTCTTTCTGGTAAGTTGCCCCGGCCCATCATGCTAGCATCATTGACCCACTCACTTTCTCTGTCCTCCTCTGCACCCTGACGGTTCTACACACACAGGAGGCTCTGGTGGGTTCTGGCACAGCCGGCAACTTTCTGGACCAGACTCTGTGTGCACAGCTTGGACTCCCTACCAAGGCCATCTCTCACCCCTTCTGCATCTCAACCATTGACAAATGTCCCTTGGCATCTGGGATGGACGGAGTGTGCACAAGGCTGTCCACATGAGCATCAGAGAGAAAAACGAGACCTTTCAATTCCTCCTGGCCAACTCATCCAACACCTCTCTCATCTAGGGTTACCCCTGGTTCTCCCTCATAACCCTCTGTTTCTCTGGTCATCCAGTGAACTGCTGAGTTGGGGAGACACCTGTTGGATCACGTGAATGCAATCCCAGATGACCACCACTTAAACCAATGAAGACTGGGGAAACCCTCGACCTCACCAAACACCCACAGGAATATCACGACTTAAGCGTTGCCTTCAGTAAGAGGGAAGCCAGCACCCTGCTGCATCACAGGCCACAGGACCGCACAATCGACCTCCTCCTGGGATCCACTCCTCCCTGGTCATCTGTACTCCTTCTACCCTCCTGCGACCCAAACCATGAATGAGTACATCGCCAACGCATTACAGCATGACCTCATTTTGCAATGCCAGTCCCCAGCTGGTGCAGGATTCTTCTTTGTCAAGAAAAAAAGATGGGGTTCTTTGTCCCTGCATTGACTACCCTGGACTCAACAAAATCACCATTAAGGACTGCTACCCTCTGCTCTTGATGGATAGCACTTTCAAAACATGCTATAGGACCCAGATCTTCAGCAAACTGGACCTACGTTTCGTCACCAGGCTGACTGGTTAGCGGTCGTGCTGGCAGCTCGGCTCTGCTAAGTACCGGCCAATTGCATTGCTGAGTGAGCTCCATTAGCAGTTAACCAATCAGAATGAGTCAGGCTAATACAATATAAATACAAGCACTCGGCAGAATCAACACTCAATTACACTCCGATTATGTCACCTCAACAGGTGACAAAACATTTGTGATCTAACCTCCAGGCTTGGCAAACAACCTTACAAAATAAGAGATGAGTACCCTTGAGGACCTGCTTTTCAGTTCCCTATATTCTCTCTTCAGGACCTCATCCCTTTTCCTACCTATGTCATTGGTATCAAAATGTACAACTTTTTGCTGCTCACCCTTCCCCGTTAAAATGCTGCAAACCAGATCAGAGACACCGCTAGCACTGGCACCTGTGAGCCCCCTTCATATCCACAGACTCTCCTATCTGCCTCACTAACTACTGAATCTCGTATCACCAATACACTTTTCTCCTCCCCCTTTCCCTTCTGCACCACAGACCCCAAGTTGCTGCAGCTTTCTCCTGGTAAGTTATCCCTCGCCCCTCCCCCCCCCAACTGTATCCAAAGCAGAATATCTATTGTTGTAGGTTTTTGATCCAAAGTTCTTCCAGGTCAAGGAAGATGCACATAACTTATGCGTCACAATTTTTTTATTAAGTGCTAATAGAATTGGAAACAGGGAACTGCGAGAGTCGAAGAACAAAGAGAAAAGGAAACATAAGGAATAAAGGTATGAGTCTACACGCTCTGCCTTCCTTATACCCTATATCAGATATCCCCTATCAAGTAATGCAATATCATGAAGCTTTCAGAAAGAGTCAGAAATATAACCACTGGAGGGCACACTGAACAAATACAGATACATACGGTGGCCACTAGGAAACATACTCAACAGTTACATGTATATAGATAGTTATATAAAATACAAGCAGACATAAAGAAAATAACAACGATGCTGCCTAATCCAACATTCCCTCCTTTTTTCTAAGTCACTCATTTAGAACTCTTCCATCCATCTTGAAAACATGTCCACTATTAACAGTACATATGAGTATCCTTGACACTTTGCCAAAGCTATGTAGTCCAGTTGTAAAGTTTTAAATGGACCAAGAAGGGCAGGAAAACTTAATTATGGTAGCTTTGCCACTGTTCCAGTGTTTGTTTTCTGATATTTTGTGCAACTTTCAAACATTTGTCAAGCTTGTGCCATGAAAGTTGGATTCCACCATCATTGGGAAAATCTGTTGATCATCTTTTCCACACACTAGGGTGTGTGTCTGCTGTGCCCGATAAGGAAGCAATGTAATTGGGGCTATTAGTCTATGACCGTGCCATATCTCCATGCTCCATCACTATTTAATCTCCTGCCATTCTCCATCCAGAACTGTTTTTCTTGGTTCAAGCATTAAGCTTGCATCTGTCAAATGTCTTTTATGTCCATCTGTGATACAGAATCAAACTTTATTTTCATAATTTCAGTTGTCAGGTTCACTGCATATGTTCTCGGTATGTCTTATAGTTCTTTGACCTGTTTAACTTCTTTTATTTCTTCAAGTGCTCTCCTTTCCATAATTTCATCTGTAAAAGCTTTTCCACAGCTTTCCATCATAGTCACTTTGGAGTGGCTTTTACATTTTAATACAACCACTTCTGACAGCAATTGTAAGACAATCATGAGCTCTTGTCTAGTTGGCCATTCTTGGATGGGGTTCCTACAGCCATAGGAAATCACTTTTGTTTCCATAAGTTTCCAAAATCATGAACAACTCCAAAAACGTATCGAGAATCAGTGTAGCTGTTAGCTCATCTTCCTTCTGTCACCTTACCAGCTTCAATCAAATCTTTCAGTTCCACCTGTTGTGCAGAGGTACACAGACCCATCCCAATTCCACCCACAATCATTGAGCAGCTATCAGTGTACAGAGTAATAGCCAGCAGGATGCTGTCATTCTCCATGTTCATGAGATAAGACTGTGTTCCTCATTGACATACAGGGTAAATGGTTTACCTGTATCAGGGATTCCTAAGGCAGGTGCAGTACACAAAGTCTACTTTAAAGTTTGAAACACTTTCAATTATTCTCATTAGGAGTCACAGCACTAACTGCCTTTCAGCAGATTGTTGAGTTCTTGGACAATTTCAGCCCATGAATCGCCTCTTGCTCTGTTCTAGTTACACAAACCCAGAAATTATTGGAGTTGCTGAACTGTTGTAGGAGGCTTTGCTGACTTAACGACTTTTGCATAATCCTCAGTGATTTTCCTCTTTCCTTGGGAAATTTCCTGTCCCAAGTAAGCTATTTCTTCTTGTTTCAATTGTGCTGTGTCTGAATTTGCTTTATGATCTTTGGAGGATTAATGATTGGGCAAATAAAGCAGGTTAAGTTCATGCTGGTTCACAGCATCAGATGCAATCCAGACATCATCCACATATTGAATGATGGTCGAATCAATGGCTGATAAGTCCCTCAGATGTTGTCTCAAGACCATGTGATAGAATGTTGTGGAGTCTTTCTGGTAGCCTTGTCCAGTGGTAATGTTGACCATCAACTGTGAAAGACATACAGTTGATATTCAGATACCAATGGTATGGAACAGGATGCATTGGCCCAATCAATAACTGTAAACCATTTGTGTGATGGCTTCAGGGCATTGAAAATCATTGATGGATCTGCCACTAAAGGGGTTAGCTTGTCAATACATTGATTAGCAACCCGGGAATTCACGTCAGTCTCCTCTGAAGAGTTCCATCTTCAGTCCTACATGTCTTCACTCCCTTGGTCTTTATCAGAGCAAGCTGTGGCATAGCTGCCAATCCTACTATTTCATCACTGTCATCCTCATTTGAGTCATTAGAAGCCACTGTAAAGTCTGTGTCACGTCCATCATGTAATTTCTTGGAGTTCAGCTGGTGTCACTGTCTCAGCCTGTCCGATGTAGGCTGTAATTCCTCAAAGTGCAGGTAGTTGCACTGTCTCGGGAGACTGTCCGGTCTTGCCCTTAAAGGTGTACCGTCTCCTTGCATTTGCCCTACCAAGGTGCAACACCTTACATTTATCTGGGTTAAACTCCAGCTGCCATTTCTCTGCCCATATCAGAACTAATCTACTATATATAGCACTATAACCTTTGCCAGTCTGCTACACTATCCACAACTCCACCAATCTTGGTATCATCCACAAACATTAACAAATCCATCTACATTTATATACATCACAAACAGCAGTCCCAGAACAGATCCCTGTGAAACACCACTAATTATGGGCCTCCAGCTCAAATAAGTCCCTCCAATTGCTACCCTCAGTCCTCTATGTGCCAACCAGTTCCAAATCCATTCAGCCAATCCATCACGGAGCCCATGCATCCCAATCTTTGGCTATGAGGGACTTCGTCAAATGCCTTACTAATCCATGTACACAACACCCACTGCTCTACCTTCATCAATCTCTCTCATCACCTTGTCAAATAATTCAATCAAGTTGGTGAGACAAATCTTGCCCTGCACAAAGCCATACTGGCTCTCCCTAATTAGGCCGTGGGTTTCCAGACACACATATGTCCTATCCCTGAGAATTTTCTCCAGCAATATCCCTACAATCGACATGTATAGTTTCCAGGATTTTCACTTGTTCCCTTCTTATATTATCCACTCTCCAGTCCTCTGGGACCTCACCTGTGGCTAGAAAGGACATGACAATACTGGTTAAGACCCCAGCAGTCTCATCTTTTGCCTCCCTCAATAACCTGGGGTAAATCCCATCAGGCCCTGGGGATTAATACTCATTTGGAGACCCAACACTTCCTCCTCCATGACCTCTATACACCCTAACATATTCATACATTCAGCTCCAATCTCCTGGTACTCTATGCCCTTTTCTTTGGTAAATACTGAAATAAAATACTCATTAAGGGCATCGCTCATGTTCCCTACATCCAAGCAAGTGTTCCCCTCTTTATTCTTGAGTGGTCCCACCTCTTCTTAGTTATCCTCTTGCTCTTGATGTATGTATGGAATACCTTGGATTCACCTTAATCCTACTTTCAAAAGACTTTTCATGGACCCTCCTGACTTTACTAATTCCGAGATCTTTTCTGGCTTCTTTCTACTCCTCATGTGCTCCATTTGATCATAACTTCCAAAGCTTGACATACTTTTTCTTCTAGACTAAATTCATCACCTCTCTAGGATATCCAAGGTTCACTTATCTTTCTATCCTCACACTTCCTTCTAACAGGACCACACTTTTCCTATACTCTGTGCAATGGATCTTTTAACACCCTCCACATGTTTGATGTGAACTTGCAGAAAAATGGTATTCCCAATTAACCCTCTTTAGTTCCTGCCTAATGCTTTCATAATTTGCTCTACTCCAATTTAAGGCTCTCCTGCAAGGACCATATAGAAACATAGAAAACCTACAGCACAATACAGGCCCTTCAGCCCACAAAGCTGCGCCGAACATGTCCTTACCTTAGAATTACCTAGGCTGACCCATAGCCCTCTATTTTTCTAAGCTCCATGCATCCATCCAGGAATCTCTTAAAAGACCCTATCGTTTCTGCTTCCACCACTGCCACCGGCAGCCCATCCCATGCTCCTACCACTCTCTGCATTAAAAAAAAACTTACCCATGACATCTCCCCTGTACCTGCTTCCAAGCACTTTAAGCACCCTCTCGTGCTAGCCATTTCAGGCCTGGGAGAAAGCCTCTGACTATCCACACAACCAATGCCTCCCATTGTCTATAGATCCTTATCTATAGCTTTCTTGAAAGTTATGGACCTGTGCTCACTGTTCTCTAACTGCTCACCCATTGAAAGGTCAGTCACCTGACCAGGCTAATTATCCAAAACCAGGTCATGCACAGCCCCTCCTCTTGTTGGACTATCTACACATCGAGTTAAGGAAACTTCCAGGATACACTTAGCAAATTCTGCCCCAGCTAAACCCCTTGCACTAAGAAGGTCCCAGTTTATGTTGGGAAGGTTGAAATTCCCCATGACAACAACCCTTTATTTTCACACATTTCATTCATTATGTGCTGTGTCGTATGTCATAGGTAATCATGGTCTTTCCATAACCATGATTGTTCTTGGCAAATTTTTCTTCAGAAGTGATTTGCCATTGTCATCTTCTGGGCAGTGTCTTTACAAGATGGGTGACCCCAGACATTATCAATACTCTTCCTGGTAAAGAGATTGTCTGCCTGTTGTCAGTGACCGCATTACCAGGACTTGTGATATACACCGGCTGCTCGCATGACCATCCACCACCTGCTCCCATGACTTCACGGGACCCTGATCGGGGGGGGAGGGGCTAAGCAGGTGTTACACCTTTGCCCAAGGGTGACCTGCAGGTTAAAGGAGGGAAGGAGTGATTCACACCTCATTTGGTAGAGACGTTTTTCCACCCTGACAAGATATAAAATTAGTAAACAAAAAAAGCAAACACAACTAAATAGTGCAAATAAAAAGATCAATGACATAGTGTTCATGGAGGACCATTTAGAAATCTGATGGCAAAGGGGAAGAATTTATTCCTAAATCATTGAGTGTGGACTTCAGGACTGATAGTAATAACAGGAGGGCATATCCCAGCCGGTAAGGGTCCTTGTGATGGATATAAATTTCCTCAAACCCCTAATGATATAGAGCCACTGCTGTTCCTTCTTCATCAATATGTTGGGTCCAGGATAGATCACTGAGATGTTGTCACCCAGGAACGTGAAGTTCCTCATCCTTTCCACTCATCCTCACCACTTGATGAGGAATGACGTCTGTTCTCCAGAATTCCCCTTCCTGTATTCGACAATTAAATTCTTTGGTCTTGCTGACATTGAACGTGAGGTTGCTGCGACAACACTCAACCAACCAATGAATTTCACTCTAGTATTCCTCCTCATCACCAACCGAAATTCTACCAACAATGGTGGTTTCAAAGGCAAATTTATAGATGGCACTTAGGCCTCCTAAATTTGAAAATTAAGAATTTAGAAACTTATTAAATGTTCCATTAAAATACTCTACGTGGATAGAAATTATTAAAAACAAAACTAAAAAATAACTATTTAGGTGTACTGACTCCTTTATTAAAGGTTGGCATGTAATTCTAGTGACAAGGTTGGACACCTACACTAGCATCCCAGGCATGATGCTGTTGGCTGCAGTGTACTTCACCTCATAGTCCAGCAAGATTGAGTTTAACCTGGACTTCACTCATAGCTAAAACTTTGCCGTAATTCTCCTCAGCACCTTCTCCAGTGTAATCAGATTCTTCCTGTAACGAGGTGACCAGCAATGGATGAACAGGAGAGGGCGGAGATTATTAACCATGAATGTAAGCCATTCCTGAGTTGTAAGTTCTACTGTTTCTCAGGGGAACTGAAATGATTCTACAGAAGACAGAGGTCCAAATGAAGACCCAATAGTGACATCTGGTGGGCTTAAGAAGTAGAGGAGTTCACCGATATCTAAGACATGCTTAGGTTCTCCAGTGCTGTCATAGGTTATCCATGGACAAATATCCAAGGCCCAAGACCACTGAGAGCCAAGAGCTCAACTCATCAAGAACTGAAAAGCAGTCATGGCCCCACTGGACGGAATGCTTTGAAGATCTCCTCAACCATGGCTCCATCCTTGATGTTGTCTACCCTTGTTTCCATCTCATGGCAGCCTACATTTGCTAGGACTCTGCTTGACTAGAAGTTGAAAAGGCTACATATTACATTAAAAAATAACAAGGCCTTGGGAGTAGATGGTTTCCACATTGATATGCTACAGCTTAGTGGTGAGGGGCATCAGTCACGAATCAACAACCTTACTGTCCGCATCTGGGGTGAAATGCAATCTTGACCATCCTGAAGAAAGGAGACAAGTTCAAAGGGGAAGACTTTGCCAGGGTTGTCATGTCTGGTCTCCTTACAGTGACTGAAGAGGCTCTCCCTCATTCCAGAGGTGGAATAGACATGACCTTCATCACGCAATAATACCAGCCTCTCCACATAGCCTTCCTTAACATCACTAAAGTCTTTGACTCCATCAGTCCAGGGAGTATGATGGAGACTCATCATAATCCTCCTCAGACATAGCTGCCCACAGTGCTACAAGATGCCACGTAAGCCATCACACCAATACCCTACAACAATCTCAGTGATGACTGGAGTCACACAAACCATTACCGTAGTGTTTGCCCATCAATGTAGAACTCATCTCCATAAAACTTCCTTCTGGGCTAGAGCTCATCTCTGGAAGACATGGTAGACTTTTGCATTTCTGCTGAAGTCTAGCTGTCTCCACCTTCACCATGTCTCCCCTTATCTATCCCTTGTCTGCTTCTATTATCCACCTGTCTTTGTCCTCTCTTTCCTCTCTCCATCTGGAATCTTCTACCCATCATCCTCCACCCCTCCTTTCCCCTCCCATTCTCATCTTTAAACTGGCTATCTTCTCTCTCCACTCTCTGTTCTGTTGCAATGTCCTGACCCAAAACATCGACAATTCTTTTCATCCCACAGATTTCATCCCAGAGGGATCTCACAGAACAGTACCAATTACCATGGTTACATTTCAATAAAACTACACTGTGATATTTATTACAAATATCTTTTACAATCTTTTCTGGTATTTTGCTCTTAGAAGCCTTGTCCATTTTGTGCATCTGATGAATATCACCCAAAAGAGGAGTAAGAAAGATGTCGTTAATACACAAGAGAACCCAGCAATCTCTATAGAAATGTAACTGCGATGAGGAGGTGTGGTCTTCAGAAGTACATAGAAGTCAGGGTTATGGTGAGAATGTTGAAAGTTAGTTTAAAAACAATGTTTAATAAAATGGCAATTGTTAGCCAAAAGGGAGAATGCTGGCAAAATCCTAACAGAACTGCAACTGGTCAATATTATGAAGAGGGTGAAAGAAGAATGAACCATGGACCAGAGGGAAAGCATTCCAGATGTTAGAGGCACAGAAAAGTACAACACGGGAACAGATCCTTCAGCCCATCTAGTCCATGCCGAGCTATTTGAATTGCTTACTTCCATCGACCTGCACCCAGACCTGCATCCATCCATGTACCTATTCAAACTTCTTTTAAACATGGAAATCAAGCTTGCATGTGCCACTGGCAACTCGTTCCACACTCTCATGGGCATCAAAGTGAAGAATTTTCCCATCATGTTCCCCTTAAACTTTTCACCTTTCACCCTTAACCCATGACCTCTGGTTGTAATCCCACCTGACCTCAGTGGGAAAAAAAATCTGCTTGTACTTACCATATCTTAAGGGAGTTGCAGGTGAAGATTTGGTAGATTGGTAAACTCAATTATTGCTGTAATGAGGTATGGTGAAAATTTTTGTTTTACATTCCATCTATACAGATCATCTCATTAGACCAATGCATCAAGGCAATACAAGGAGAACAATAACAGTGTAGAGGAAATTTCATTAGGCAAACCATGAAGAGGAAGATTGTGAGGACAAGTCTCCATTTTATCACAGTTGGAGCCATTCAATTGCCTTATAACAGTCAGATACAACTTGTTTAACCTAGTGGTACTGCTTTCAGGCTTTTGTATCTTCTGTGCAATGGAAGGAAGAGAGAAGAGACGATGACCAGGGTGGGTGGTTTTGATTATGTTGGCTGCTTTACCAAGGCAGCGAGAAGGGGTGGTAATGGGGACAAGCTCCCACTACCTATTAAAGGCTCCTTGTGACTCATGTGACTCAAATAGCCTCATCATAGCCAAATCCAGTTCCTGGACATCATGTGTGGCTTAGCTACTAAGCCCAGTAGAACCATTCCTACTAACAAGAGAAAGGGCAAAGGTGGGCTGCTAGCACCTTAAAACCAGTCGCTCCTGATAGATGGGGCTCATCAGCTGTGGTTGGCAGCTCATACAGGAAAAGGAAAACTCTGATTTCAAATCTCTGCTGCCTTATAGCTATACCCACTCATGGGGAAGGCTTCGAGAGTAAACCCCTGAGGGAAAAATCCAGAGCTGGAGTCCCCAAGGCAGTCCTATGTTGAGTTCAGTGCTGACTGGCAATTCCTACGACACTGCTGGTGCCAAACTGTATCGGGCTCTGCCATTCCTTTGGGTTCATCAGATGAACGGAGAGGAGAACTTGCTACATGGGGATCAGCTTGCTCTCCCTGTCTTACATGTCTAGACAGCTAGGATGCAATATCCATAGTTGACCCTGACTGACGGAGGCCTCATTGAGAAATGTAGACAGAGTCCACATTGAGGAGACTGGTTTCCATGATGTGCTGAGCTGTGGCTCCAACTCTTTGCAGTTTCTTGAAGTCTCAGGCAGAGCTTTTGCCATACCAAGCCACCATGGCTCATGAAAAGATCAAAGAAAACATGCCAAATGTCTATAGCCTCCTGAGGAGGTAAAGGTGTTGGCGAGCTTCATTGGCCTTGGCATATATGTAGTTGGACCAGGACAGATTATTGGTGATGTTGATCCTACGTGCATGAAGCTCTCAATCCTCTCAGCCTCTGTACAGTTGATGTAAACAGGAGCATGTGCTTCACCCTTCTTCCTGTAATCAGTGACCTGCTCTTTTGTTTTGCTGACATTGAGAGAAAGGTTGTTGCCATGATACCATGGCACTACGCTCTCTTTCTCCTTCCTGTGCTCCTTATGTCCTGTGTCATTATTTGGGATACGACCATCACAGTGGCGTCATCTGTAAACTTGTAGGATGAAGTTCGAGCAGAATCTGACCACCACCATTTCCATAATCTACCAGCCATTCATTGATACAGGAGAAGTGCAGAGAATTGGGAAAAGAATTATGACACCTTTGTTCCCAAAGAGGTGTCAGACTGCCCAGCTTGGTCAGTTTTACCTACAGTAAAGGAGCTTTTGAAACACTCATCAGGGAAAACATTAATTAGTATAGAGAACAGCCTGAATTAATAGATAGAAAGGTTAATTGTTTGTTTGCTGCTCTCACTTCTTGGATGAGGCAGCAGAGAAAGCAATTCGTGGGTGGTGTGCATATGGGTTTTCAGAAGGCATTTAGCAAAATCACCATTACATTGATTGGAAGATGTGATGGCATTAAAACTGAATAGTATAATGAATAGGAAATTTGCAAAGCTGTAGGAAATGGTAATTATTCAAACTGTGGGAAATAATGGCATCCCCAAGGCCAGTGCTGAGAGCAATGGTTTATTTCTGAGATATAGTACTGTGTCCAGTGTGAAAATTTCAAAATCTGCTAATGCCATAAAACTCAGAAGTTAGTAAACTGTAGAAAGTATTCTAACTGACTGCAAGGAGCATATCATCATATAGGACACATTGGCCTGCTTGATAGGCACCTATCCATATCCATTCACTCACTCCACCATCGATGCACAGTTGCCGTAATGTGTACTGGGTTCACTGCGAAAACGCACCAGGACTCCTCATGCAACACCCCTCCAATCCACCAGCTTTACCAGCTAGCAGGGTAAGGGGAGAAAACCCCTGGGGAGTACTGCAGGTTCTCCTCGAAATCACACATGATACTGGCTTGGAGCTGTAGCACTGGCCCTTCACCATCACTGGATCAGTACCATGGAACTCTGTCCATGACGTCATTGTGGATGCACCCACACCTGAGAACTACAGCAGTTCAAGACTGAAGCTCACACCGTCTTCTCAACAGTGATGATGTTGGCTCAGACTGCAAAGTCTGTGTCCCTGAATGAAGAGGATATAGAAAGGTTGGCAGAACAAGTTTGTGTGTGGCAGATGGAATTGAAGAAACAGAAGTGAATCGTGTTAACAGAGAGCAAGAGGAAGCCTCCTACATGCACAACCTAGATCCCATTATTCAATGTGCTGTTCAAATACAATCTTAGCCAGAAGATTGAAAAGGACATCCAACAGCTGAAAAGGATCAGGGCTTCTGAAGCTGAATCCATAATTAATCCATAGGTTTTAATCCATAATTAAAACATGATAGAGAAACACTCCTGATGTATATAGATGATCTACTATCTTCTGTCTAGGAAGAGATCTAAGACACACTCTAATCATGAATATCTTCACAACAAGGAGAAAAGTCTGTGTAGTAATCATAGAGGAATCTCCCACTGTCTCCTGGAGAAACTCACTGCACCAATGCTCCTCCTGGTGGCCAACATTTTCCTCCTAGACCTAGAGTTACAGAGTTGCAGAGCGTGACTCTGGCCATCAGGAAATAGTTGGAAATAAATTCACAAAAATGTGGGCAAGGGCAATAACTGAACATGCCCTTGCTGACCTCACAAAATCCTTCCACTCCATGAGATAAAAGTGGCCACTCCTCCTTATAAACTCCATCTGCTCTACGGGGAAAAGTAATATGTGATTCTTGCTAGCAGATCCAAATTCCATCTCCAGTACCAGATCCCTGTAAGTTACATCTTTTCCAGTACAGATTCGTACAGCCCAGGGCATTTATTCGATTTTGAATTACCACATTTTGTACACCTCAATTAACTCCTCCCTCAATCTCCCTTTTTCCAAAGAAAGCTATATGAACCTCTCCAACCTTTCCTCAAAGTTACACTTTGAATCCCTGGCAACATAAATCTCTCCTGCATTCTCTCCAGTATAATCATGTCTGTCCTGCGATGTGATAACCAAAACTTTATGCAATACAAGGTTTGGATTAACTAACATTTCCAGCATAAGATCCTGGCCTAATTAAGTATCCTGTATATGCTTTTAACCACCAGTCCCCCTGTCCTACCTGTGAGGTTATGTGGACATACTCTTCAATGTCCCTCTGTTTCTCCCCAGCTATCAATATCCTCTATTACATACCCCTTGGGTATCTTGTGACTGTCTTATGACCAT
The DNA here is from genome assembly GCF_030144855.1 of Hypanus sabinus. Taxonomy (NCBI): domain Eukaryota; kingdom Metazoa; phylum Chordata; class Chondrichthyes; order Myliobatiformes; family Dasyatidae; genus Hypanus; species Hypanus sabinus. The sequence continues at coordinate 13,488,883 of NC_082726.1, forward strand.
GATGTAATTGAGTATCTGGTGAGCATGATGTAATGGTCTTGTGATGGTGGGGTGATGTATTTTGCTGCCAGTGTGAGGTCACGTGATATAATTTTCCTGCCAGTGTGAGGTCATGTGATGGCCTGTTCTAACAGGTATAAAATGGGGAAAGCCTGCTGTGACAGGGGAGTTTTTGTTGGGATGTCATTTAAGTCATCCGTTACTCCGTTGTGCTGTGTATTTGGTTTCACGATGCAGATTTGTTTTAGAGTGGAGTTTTAATTCTTACTGTAAGGTACATTATCGTTGTGCCGGCAGTTTTGAAAATCACTGCCAGTTATAGTTGATGTATCTTCAATTTAATCTTAAACTCTAAGTATTGGAGAGTGAAGATTTATCAAAGTATGGAAACCCGAAGGATCGAGCAAAGTTGGTATTGTCGGCGGTTTAATATAGGATCAACCTTATTGGATCTTCGTTCAGAAAATAGTGATCTGCATCCGAGATAGCCTCTGCCTTGTGAGAGCAGAAAGGGTTGGGTGCCGTGTTATTCGCCAAGGAAAAGGTCAGTTCCTTCAAGCCGTTTTTATTTCCTTCATCATTAATCTTTCGGGCAAGACATATTTCGGCTAGGATCAGCAATGATGTCACGTCGTCGAGGAATTTGTTACTTCAGGAATGTCTCTCCTAATTGACTGTATAAATCATTTGGACTTTCGCATTTATCACTTAAAGAACTGTTCGAGTTGCTGTATAGCAGTTAACTTCCAGTTAAGATAGTCGTTTGTTTACTTTTCATTTTTATTGAGCAGTTTAATAAATGTTTATTTGTTTATTTAAAAAACCTGTCTCAATTCTATATTCATTGTTGCCATATCATAACACCTCCCACTTATTATGTATTCCATGCCTTGTTGCTCCTCCCAAATGCATCACCTCACAATTCTCTGGATTAAACTTCTGTTCAATTGACCAGATCATCTCTGTCACCTTGATGTCTAAAGCACCATCCTCATTGTCAGCAACACAGTCAATTTTTATCATGCTCCATACACTTAGGTCAAAATCAATAAAAAGTATTCCAATAAGCAAGTGTCAGACCTCTGAACCCTGTGAAATCCCACTGTTTAGTTCTGGTCACCACATAAAAACACAGAGTAACTTTTAGCCTAAACAGATGATAGGGCAAAGCCAGGGTAAGCTACGTGGAGGAGGAGAGAGTTGAGGCTTTGCTGTTGCTTGTGTGTAATTAAGTATCCTGTATATGCTTTTAACCACCCTGTCCTACCTGTGAGGTTATGTGGACATACTCTTCAATGACCCTCTGTTTCTCCCCAGCTATCAATATCCTCTATTACATACCCCTTGGGTATCTTGTGACTGTCTTATGACCATGATGTAATTGAGTATCTGGTGAGCATGATGTAATGGTCTTGTGATGGTGGGGTGATGGAGTGATGGCAGCTTTGGGGTTCTACTGTCACTCACTCGTTGGGTCACTCCTCTGTTTTTGTGAATGGCTGAGAAGAAGAATTTCAGGTCGTATATTGTATACATCCTCTGATATGAAATAGGACAGTTTAACTATTGAACAAATCCAGCTTGCTATACTCCCTTGGGTCTCAGGGGCTTTCATTTGATAAGGCACAAGGAGCCAAATGGCTTCTCCTGCTTCTGTTTCTTATGTTCTTATTCTCTAACATGAGATTCTTCAGATGATCAGAGAGAAACACAGCTAAAGCAATGCCTGGTGAACCCTGAAGATTTCACTGAAATGCTGGCTGTCTTGCAATGTTATTTATAAAAATTTTGATGAAGTATTCAATAAAGCTCCACTTGTTGGCAAAAGATGAAGCTTATAAAACAGAGCAAGAAGCAGAGTGTATAAACAAGAAGCAAGCACTAAGATTGGTGGACTTGGTGCCCAGCCTAAGTCTAACCTGGATGTATGGATTTCACTATTTAAATGATGGGAATAGATGCATTTGTCCAGATTTTCCTGTGTGACACAGTTAGGTGGCATCCTCAGCGGAGGAAATCAATGCATTAAGCTACAAGTGGATATTATATTAAGTAAGTATAGGCTGTGATTTTTATAAATGATTTGTATGTAGAAATGGAAGGGCAGTTAGTAAGTTTGCAGATGACATGAACGTGTGGTGTTGTGGATAGCGTAGGGGCTTGTCAAGGGTTATAATGGAACATTGATAAGATGCAGAGCTGGGCTGAGGAGTAGCAATTATGGTTCGACTCAGAAAAGAATACACTTTGGAAGGTCAGGCTTGAAGGTAGAATATAGGGTTAATGGTGGGATTCCCAGTAATGTAGAGGAACAGAGGGATAGTGGAGTCCCTATCCATAGATCCCTCAAAATTGCTGCGGAAGTCGATAGGGTTGATAAGTTGGCCTTCCTTTGTCGGGAGATTAAGTTCAAGGGTAATGAGGTTTAAGAGCCTGGAAGTATTATTGCAGCTCTACAAAACTCTGGTCAGACCACACATGGAATACTGGGTTTAGTTCGGGTTACCTCATTGTAGAAACGACAAGGTGGTATCATATCAGAGAATGTATCCTGGGATGAGCACGAAAGTGCTATTTCGAAGTAGGCATGGCAGCACGTCTACTATCTCAGAAGTTTGCACAGATTTGGCATGTCATCTAAACATTGACAAACCTGTATAGATGCACAGTGGAGCTTTTCCTGACTGGCATCACAGCTTGGTATGGAAACACCAATGCCCAGGAATGGAAAAGCCTACAGAAAGAGGTGGACGCAGCCCAGTCCATCACAGGAAAAGCCCTCCCCACCACTGAGCACATCTACAAAGAGCACAGCCACAAGAAATCAACATCCATCATCAAGGACTCTCACCAGCTCTCTTCTCGCTGCTCCCGTTGGGAAGGAGATACAGAAGTCTTAGGTACCATACCAGCAGGCTCAGAAACCGTTCAATGATCAGGCTCCTGAAACAGTGTGGATAACTTCACTCACCTCAACACTGAACACTACCTATGGACTCACTTTCAAGGACTCTACAATTCATGTTCTCAGTATTATTTATTTTCTTATTTATTTCTTATTTGTGAGTTGGCACAGTTTTGCTTCTTTTGCACATTAGTTGCTGGTCAGTCTTTCTTTCTCTATAGTTTTACATTGATTCTACTTTATTTCTTTGTTCTACTGTGAATGCCTGCAAGAAATCAATCTGCGGCTATGTACTTTGAGCTTTGAAAGAATGTGGAAGCTTTAGAAGGGTTTCTGTCTGGATTAGAGAGCATGTCTTATGAGAAAAGGATGAGCGAGCTAGGGCTGTTTTTTCTTTGGAGCCAAGGAAGGTGAGTGGTGCCCTGACAGAGGTGTACAAGACAGTGAGAGGAGTTAATAGAGTAGACAGCCAGTGCATTTTATACCGGGGTGGAAATGGCTAATACAGGGCAGAAATTGCTAACTGGACGGTTACTTGTGCAGTTTTTCGCCAGATTAGGAATATTCATCAGCGGACAAATATCTAAGAAATTTCAGCAGAATCAGAAACATTTTAGTGAAAGTTAGGGTTTCATGTGATTTAACAACAAGGGGACATAATAAATAGTGCATACAAACTCAGAGAGAATTGAAAAAAAAGTGGTTGCCCTTCTGATATTGATAACAAATGCTGTTTCATGTAACATTTTCATGAAGACCAATCAGTCCTCTGAGCTCTGAGTAATAGAACCGGTTGGGTCTATTTGCAAGTAGTGTTGCCAATTCAATGTACCGCAGTTTGAAGTTGATGAGCTGGAGTTTCTGAGGAATTAAGAAGGGGGATCTATACCTAATCATTTTGTTCCGACAGGCAATTACTTAAATTTAGTACTTTAAGGCTGTCCAAACAGTGGGACAGGAGGATGTAACCCTGAGTGAGGTGTAGAGAACAAGAAGGTAGTGCAGATGAAACCTCAAGCCCTGGACTTGTCCAAAGTTCCATGAGAAAGTCTGTAGAATGGATCAGAAATTGGCCACAGTTGCAAGATAGAGGAGTGAAAAGACATGCAAGAATAATGGAGAGCAGATACTGTTCTCTGCAGCCAAGAGCATGAACCTGGAAATTGCTTGGCCCTTCCTCAGTGCTATAGGGCTATGTGGAGTGGTAGGGTGAGGGTGGGGGTGAAAGATCCAAGAAATAACCAGCAATATTATCAGCATAAAAAAAGAGTTCTGCTGAAGGAGTACAAGCACCTACACAAGATGTTAAGAGCAGAAGCACTAAGGAAATAATCCCCAGATTTTGACCTGAGCTACATGCTGACTGGAACAGCATCCAAAATGTCAGTCAGTTGAATCATTCATTGTAGCTCATAATTCATTGTGAGAGAGATGGGCTTTAACACACAATGTGCTGCCAACCATACAAAGGAAAGAGGGAGCTATACCATTAGGATAGGTTTTACTTCACCTTGAACTTCCCATTGCCTGCAAGATGAACTCTCCAACCCACTCCCACTCTGACCTATCAGGTGGTGGCCTCCTGCACTATTGCAATGAGGTCCAACTCAAGCTCCAGAAAAAGCACCTCATCTTCCCACTGGGCATGCTGCAGCCTTCTAGACTTAACTGAATTCTCCAACTTTGGGTAATTCACTCTTTATTTCTCTCTGTGGCAGAACTGTCCATTTCTGCCAGTCAACTAGCAATAATACAGACCTTATTTTAATTGCCCTCTGTTTGCACAGTCTGACCTGCAGGGCATATCATACCACCCTGCTGTTAGACAAAAGAATAGTCTGCTTCTCCCATAAGTAACCCATTTGGTCTCACCCTATCAGAGATATGCCTTTTGTTCTACCCACCCGTCTCCCACTCACTCTGCAAATGGAAGCAAATTTGTTTTATATGTAAGAGTGATGCACCATCAATAACTCTGAGCCATGGGTTAAGGTAGGCTTTTATTGGCTGGAAGAAAGCACAAGCAGCAAGTGACCACCACACAACATCCTGGAGACTGAGGAAGGAGCAGTGCCTCCAATCGCCTTTATACCGGGGTCCGTGGGAGGAGACACAGGAGCAGTCAGCGGGGGGGCATGTCCAGACAGGTACATGGAGTTCACCACAAAGAGACACTCCAACCACAGGAAATCTGGAGCAACACACACAAAATGCTAGAGGAACTCAACAAGTCAGGCAGCATCCTTAAACAGTTGATGTTTCTGACTGAGCCCAACATCAGGACTGGAAAGGAAGGTGGCAGGTGAAGGTGGGAGACAGGGAAGGAGTACAAGCTGGCAGGTGACAGGTGAGACCTGATGGGAGGGAAGTTGAGTGGGTGAGGGAAGAGGTATGAAGTAAAAAGCTGGAAGGGGATTGATGGAAGAGGTAAAGAGCTGAAGAAACAGGGAGGTGGTGGGCAGGTGAGGAGAAGAGAAGGGGTAGGAGGGTAATCAGAATGGGGAATGAAAAAAGATAGTAGGTGGGAGGGGGAGAAATTATCAGAGGTTAGAGAAATAGATGTTCATGCCACCGGGTTGGAGTCTAACCAAACGGAATATGAGGTGTTGCCACTCCAACCCGAGTTTGGGCTCATCATGGTATAACACCAGTGTAGCACTTGTTTTACCTGGTATGACTGGTCGCTGCGCTCTTTATGAGAAAAATCAAATGACATAGCACTACACTGGGTGCTAGTAGGCCATCAGAAGCTCTAAGTATTGGATGAAGGCAGTGAATAGAAAATACATCTTGTGTGACATTTTGGATGCTGTGCCAGTCAGCATGTGGTTCAGGTCATAATCTGGAGAGGTAAGTTTTGTTTATATTAAAAGTTTAAGATATATAAAATATTTACATGAGTAAGAACAATTCAAAGCTCCAACATTCTGTTCAGGTTCTAAATCATGATGTTCATTAGAATAAACTTTGTTACTCCAATTTTTCTAACTAAGTAGATCTAGTGTTATTCCCTTTTTAAAGGTTTACAGATTGACCTTTCCCTTTCATTTATCCCTAATCAGAAAGCTAATTGAATTTCTATTCTTAAGTATTATAGTTAATTTCAGTTTCAGTTCAAGTCAGTATGTCTACAAATTCAAATTCAAAACTTATATATCTATACAGCTTAACTCCTTTCAAAATTCTCCAAAATCACAACTTTTAAACAACATAAATCTCGTTCAGTAACTTATCACAGTCATTGCAAAAATAATCAGTTCTTGCCGAAAATCAAATTCAGATCCTTCAAATTAAATTAAATGTAGAAATCCAACCATATTAAATCCTGTACATCATGGAACATTTCATTCCACACTGTTTCTTCATCTTGGGTGGCTCACCATCTTGTTTCTTGTTTCACTGGATGAAATAACTGATCATCCATGGAAAGTCAATTCACAAGCCTGTACAAAAAAAAATCATGACTAAATCCCTTGGTGTGATTTAACAGAATTAATTTCCGGTTACACAGTAGAGATCTTCAACTCTCATCTCTACTGTTAATGTCTCGTTACAGCTGCTGCTTGTTATAGCTGTAGCTTCAATGGATCTTTTATCACTATTGTCTCTCATCCAGGGGTTTCACCAAGGTTTTCAGGTAAGTAGGGTAGAGATATTCACTGCAAATTGCACTTTTAAAAGTTTTATATCTTTAGTTTCTAATAGTTTGCTGCATTCTCTTGCTTTCCTGTGCCGCAACAACCATGCTTCATTCTCACACAGCATTTTTCCAAGTTCCTTTTTTAATTTGGTAAACCTCGATTTCATCCCTCCACAGGTGGAACTTTCTAACAGTACATCTTTGAGTTTAGTTAACCTGGGTTACACCGTCAGTAGAGGAGGCCATGGAGAAACATGTCAGGATGGGACTGGGAAGCTGAATTGAAATGGGTACCCATTGGGAGATCCTGCTTTTTGCAATGCTGTGAGTGAAATGCTCAATGTCTTTTTTTCTCATTTTTCCACCATTGGTGATCACAGCAGATAACACATTGGCTCTTCACTCAACCCTGGAACGTCACATCACATTGGCTCTTCACTCAACCCTGGAACGTCACATCACATTGGCTCTTCACTCAACCCTGGAACGTCACATCACATTGGCTCTTCACTCAACCCTGGAACGTCACATCACATTGGCTCTTCACTCAACCCTGGAACGTCACATCACATTGGCTCTTCACTCAACCCTGGAACGTCACATCACATTGGCTCTTCACTCAACCCTGGAACGTCACATCATATTGGCTCTTCACTCAACCCTGGAACGTCACATCACATTGTCTCTTCACTCAACCCTGGAACGTCACATCACATTGGCTCTTCACTCAACCCTGGAACGTCACATCACATTGGCTCTTCACTCAACCCTGGAACGTCACATCACATTGGCTCTTCACCCAACCCTGGAACGTCACATCATATTGTCTCTTCACTCAACCCTGGAACGTCACATCACATTGTCTCTTCACTCAACCCTGGAACGTCACATCACATTGTCTCTTCACTCAACCCTGGAACGTCACATCACATTGGCTCTTCACTCAACCCTGGAACATCACATCACATTGGCTCTTCGCCCAACCCTGGAACGTCACATCACATTGGCTTTTCACTCAATCCTGGAACGTCACATCACATTGGCTCTTCACTCAACCCTGGAATGTCACATCACATTGGCTCTTCACTCAACCCTGGAATGTCACATCATATTGGCTCTTCACTCAACCCTGGAATGTCACATCACATTGGCTCTTCACTCAACCCTGGAACGTCACATCACATTGGCTCTTCACTCAACCCTGGAACGCCTGAATAGCAAAGGTGCTCACATCAGGAGGTTCTTTATTGACTACAGCTCAGCGTTCAGTACTATCATCCCCTCAAAACTAATCAATAAGCTTTAACACTTCAATACTTCCTTGTGCATTTGGATCCTCGATTTCCTCACTAGTAGATCCCAGTCAGATCAGATTGGCTACAACATCTCCTCGACAATCTCCATCAGCGCAGGTGCACCACAAGGCTGTGTGCTTAGACCCCCGCTCTTCTCGCTTTACACTTACGACTGTGTGGCTAAGCACAGCTCCAATGCTATATTCAAGTTTGCTGACCACACCACTGTCATAGGCCAAACTAAAGTTGGTGATGAATCAGCATATAAGAGGAGGAGATTGAAAATCTGGCCGAGTGGTGCCATAACAACACCCTCTTACTCAACGTCAGCAAGATCAAGGAGCTGATTATTGACCTCAGGATAAGGAAACTCAACATCCATGAGCAGTCCTCATTGGAGGATGAAAGGTGGAGAGGGTCAGCAACTTTAAATTCCTTGGCATTATTATTTTGGAGAACCTGTCCTGGGCCCAGCACGTAAGTGCAATTATGAAGAAAGCACAGCAGTACCTCTACTTCCTGAGGAATTTGTGAAGGTTCAACATGACATATAAAAATTTGACAGACTACTATAGATATGTAGTGGAGAGTATATTGCCTGGCTGCATCACAGACTGGTATGGAAACACTAATGCCCTTGAATAGTAAATCCTTCATAAAGTAATGGATATGGCCCAGCCCACCAAGGGTAAAACCATCTCTACCACTGAGCACATCTACATGGAATACTGTCACAGGAAAGTGAATAACCAGGACTGCAGATCTGGAACAAAACCAACCTGCTGGAGACACTGCTGGGGGTAAAGTAACTGTCAACATTTCTGGTTGCCCCCCCCCCCCCAACCGCATCAAGATTCTACAACCAGGACTGTAGATTATACATCAAATTTAATAACGGGGGTGGAGTCTGGCGATGGGACATTTTGAAAGCTGAAGAGAAAGGACAGTCAGTAATGCAAAGTAATGGTTGTTAAAATCTGTCAGGAAGTGACAGGGGACATCTCCAAAGAGGCTCATGCCAGGCAGAAGTGTTCAATAGAACAATATTGAACCCTACATTTGTGGTGAACTACATATACCTGTCTGGACTTGCCCCCTGCTGACTGCTCCTGTGGCTCCTCCCACAGACCCCGGTATAAAGGCGATTGAGGCCTGAGCCCGGCCTCATTCTCCAGGATGTAGTATGGTGGTCACTCACTGCTTGTTCCTTCTTCCAGTCAATAAAAGCCGATATCTCGCCTTTACATCTCAGAGAGAGTTATTGATGGTGCATCAACATTTAAGAAGCATCCAGGCCTGCTCTTGAATTGGCAAGATATAGAAGGCTACAGGCTTGGTGCAAATAAGTGGAACAAGTAGAGTCAGGGTCAAGTGTACTGTCCTAGAGACAAGTACATGCAGGTAGGGATGCGATGAAAATCTCACCTGCAGCAGCACCACAGGCACAGAGAATTATATAAATAGCATTTACAAGAAAAACATAATTACAAAAAACCTGAAGTCCTTTTTGATGCAAAGTTGTCACAATGTTGCTAGACTGTAGTGATTAGACTTCTGTGGTTAGTTCAAAACCGGATGGTTGAAGGACTGTAGCTGTTCCTGAAAAGCGGCCTGTTGCTGGTGGCCTGAAGATCTTGTTTCTGGCCTGTATGCCTGGATGCTCATTATGCAGATGTATGCAGCATCTGAAACAAGATAGATGATATGAATAAGCAAGAGAAAATCTGCAGGTGCTGGAAATCCAAGCCACACATGCACAGAATGATGGAGGAACTCAGCAGGATAGGTGGCATCTACAGAAAAGATTACAGCAGACGTTTTGGGCCGAGACCTTGCATCGGGACTGGAGAAAAAAAGATGAGGAGTCAGAGTTAGAAGGTGGGGGAAGGGGAGGAAGAAACACAAGGCGACAGGTGGGGGGGGTGAAGAAAAGAGCTGGGAAGTTGATTGGTGAAAGAGATACAGGGCTAGAGAAGGGGGAAGCTGATAGGGGAGGACAGAAGGCCATGGAAGAAAGAGAAGGGGGAGGCGCACCAGAGCGAGGTGATGGGCAGGAAAGAAAACAAGATGAAAGAGAGAAAAGGGAATGGGGAATGGTGAAGTTGGGGGGGTGGGTGGCGGGAAACGATTACCGCAACTTCAAGAAATCAATGTTTCAATGTTCATGCCATCAGGTTGGAGGCTACCCAGTCAGAATATGAGGTGTTGCTCCTCCAACCTGAGAATGGCCTCATCGCAGCCATAGAGGAGGCCATGGGTTGACATGTTGGAATGGGAAGTGGAATTAAAATGGCTGGCCACCGGGAGATCCTGCTCTTTCTGGCGGATGGAGAACAGGTGCATGGCAAAGCGGTCTCCGTCACATCTGCTCTCAGGACGAGGCTTTTCATTCCAGAATGAAGGAGATGCCCTCTTTCTTCAAAGGAAGGGGCTGCCCTTCCTCCACCAACACCACCCTCAACCTCATTGCCTCCATTTTGTGCATGTCTGCCTTCACCCCATCCTCCCACCGCATCCCCAGGGATAGAGTTCCTACCATCCTCACCTACCCTCCCCCCCCCCACTAGCTTCAGCATCCTGCACATAATTCTCTGTAACTTCTGCCATCTCCAACAGGGTCACAGCACCAAGCATATCTTTACCTTCCAGCCCCCCCCCCACCCCACTTTCTGCTTTCCTACATGACTCTCTTGTCCATTCATCCCTCTCCACTGATCTATCCCCGGCTCTTATCCTTGTAAGTGGAACAGGTGCTACACCTGCCCCTACGCCACTTCCTTCACTACTATTCAGGGCCCTAAACAGTCCTTCCAGGTGAGGCGACACTTCACTTGTGAGTCTGTTGGGGTCACCTGCTGTATTTGGTGTTCCCAGTGTTGCCTCCTGTATATCGGTGAGACCCAACATAGATTGGGAGACCGCTTCACAGAGCACCCATGTTCCATCCAGCAGATAAAGCGGGATCTCCCATTGGCCGCCCATCTTAATTCCACTTTCCATTGCTATTCTGACATGTCAGTCCATGGCATCCTCACTATCGCGATGAGGCCACACTCAGGTTGGAGGAGCAACTCCTTATAATCCACCTGTGCAGCCTGCAACCTGATGGCATGAACATTGATTTCTCAAAGTTCTCATAATGCCCCCCTCCCTCTCCTTCATCATTCCCCATTCTCACTTTATCTCCTTACCTGCCCATCACCTTCCTCTGGTGCTCCCCCCACCTTCCCTTTCTTCCATGACCTGTCCTGTCCTATTAGATTCCCCCTTCTCCAGCCCTGTATCTCTTTTACCAATCAACTTCCCAGCTCTTTACTCCACCCCTCCACACAACCCCCCAAGTTTCACCTATCACCTTGTGTTTCTCCCTCCCCTCCCCCACCTTCTAACTCTAACTTCTCATCTTCATTTCTCCAGTCCTGATGAAGGGTCTCGGCCCAAAACGTTGACTGTACTCTTTTCCATAGCCTGCCAGGTTCCTCCAGTGTATAAGTACAATTTTATAGGTCACATGGAGATGAGGGATGACGTTACCAGGGTTATTTATTAAATACTCCAGAACACTTAACTTTTAGATAAGGTAGACAAAATAGACAAAGAGATAGAGTAGTTCTGACAATGAAGCAAGGAATAATGGCAGGAGAGGCGAGAATCCTAGATCATAGCATCAAATCAACTTAGTGTGGTGGAGCAGACTGTTTGGAAAATATTTGTGTGAATTCGATACAGACCCACAGGTAGGTAGGGTGTGTGTGTGTGTGTGTGTGTGTGTGTGTATACACACTAAACCCAACTTTCAAAAAGACATTGATTATTACTAATACATTTTTCAGCATCTGTTAACACCCCCTGGTCAAAATGATCCATTAGCTATAACGTCATCACTAAACCTTCAATGTCAAACCACTGACGCGGTATTCAGTTATTGCCACATTCTCAGTACAGCGTTACCAGGCCAGTACCTAAATACTAGTGAAACCTAAAGGAGAATATCAATCAGAAGTTGGGGTTAACAGAGCAGAGTGGCATATGGAAAGGACATATTGTGCTAACGTGGATCAAGAGCTGATTAAGAGGTAGAAAACGAAGTGTAACAATAAATAGGTCCAACTCATGTTGGCAGGTTGTGTCCCACATGGGTTAACACAGGAATTGGCTCTTGGGCTCATTATTCACAATCTACAGTATATAAATGATTTAAGGGTGAGAACAAGTGGAACATTTTGCCAACAACATGAAACTAAATGAAACAACCCTCAAGGTAGTTAACTCTGGATTACTCTCTGTGCCACAGGCAAGTGCAGGGAGGAACGGGGTGAGAGCGCAGATAAATGAGTGACTGAGGAGATGGTGCAGGGTTTCAAGTTATTGTACCTTTTCTGGGGAAGGAGTGATCTGTACGAGAGGGACAGGTTGCACCAGAACTGGGGGGGAACCAATATCCTGGCCACGAGGTTTGCTGTTGTTACTCAGGAGAGTTTAAACTAGTTTTGCAGGTGGATGGGAACTGGAGCCCCAGGTCAGTAAGGGATCACACCAGAAGGTAGATTGAAATAAGGCAAAATTGAAATAACAGATATGATGTGTCGGGTAGGTTGAAGTGTGTATATTTTATTGCTAGGAGTATTATGGGTAAAGGTCATGAACTTAGAGTGTGGATCAGTACATAGAACTATGATATTGTAGACATTGCTGAAACTTGTTTGAGAGAGAGGCAGAAATGGGTGATTAATGTACCAGGTTTTTGAAGTTTTAGATGAGATAGAGAAGGAGGTAAAAGAGGGCTTGGAGTTGCACTACTAATCAGGGGCAATATCACAACTGCATTCAGAGGAAATATGACGGAGGGGCCAGACACTGAGACTATTTGGGTGGAACTCGGGAATGGGAAGGGTGCAATCACACTGATGGGACCCCTCCCCCCTAAAGCCACTGGGACATCAAGGACAGATATGTAATCAGGAAATGTGCAAAAACAATAAGGTTGTTGTCATGGGGGATTTCAACTTCCCTAATATAAACTGGGACCTTCTTAGTGCAAGGGGTTTAGATGGGGCAGAATTTGTTAAGTGTATCCTGGAAGGTTTCTTAAATCGATATGTGAACTGTCCAACAAGGGGAGGGGCCTTACTGGACCTGGTGTTGGGTACTGAGCCTGACCAGCTGTCTGACCTTTCAGTGAGTGAGCAGTCAGGGAGCAGAGAGCACAACTCCATAACTTTCAGGATAGTCAAAGGTAAGGATAGGTATGGTCCTTGTGGGATGGTTTAAATTGGAGTAGGGCAAATTACGAGGCATTAGGCTGGAACTAAGAAGCGGTAATTCAGAACATTTCAGAGTTAATCTGCAAGTCCACATCAGACATGTGGAGGGTGTTTAAAGATCAATTTCACAGAGTACAGGAAAGGTATTTTCCTGTTAGAAGGAAGGAAGGGAATGGAAAAATAAGAAAACCTGAACACCAGAGATGTGATGACTTTAGCCAAGAAAGAAAAGGAAAAGTATATAGGAGGTTATGATCAAATGAAGCACATAATGATTATAATGAAGCCAGAAAAGAACTAAAGAAGGGAATGAGGAAAGCCAGGAGGGGCTGTGAAAAGTTGTTGGCAAGTGGGATCAAGGTGAATCTCAAGACATTCTGTACATACATCAAGTGCAAGAGGATAACTAGGGAGGGGCTGGGACCACTCGAGGATAAAGAGGAGAACTTTTACTTGGATGCAAAGAATGTGAGTGAGGTACTTAATGAGTATTTTGCTTTGGTATTTACCAAGGAAAATGATATGGAGGGCCAGGAGATCAGTGTATAAATACGTTAGGACATTTAGAGGTCAAGGAGAAAGTGTTGGGCCTTAGTAGATAAATCCCCAGGGCCTGATGGGATTTACCCCAGTTATTGAAGGAGGCAAGAGACAAGATTGCTGGAACTTGACCAGTATTTTCGTGTCCTCTCTAGCCACAGGTGAGGTCCAGGAGCACTGGTGAGTGGCTAATGTTTTACCTCTACTTAAGAAGGAAACCAGGGAAAATACTGGGAACTATTGACCAGTGAATCTCACATCATTTGTAGGCAAATTGCTGGAATAAACTTCTTAAATATATGATATATGAGCATTTGGAAACTCGTGGCCTAGTTAGGGAGAGCCAGCATAGCTTTGTGCAAGGCAGGTCGTGCCTTATCATCTTGATGAGTTTTTTGACAAGGTGACGAGGGAGATTGATGAGGGTAGAGCAGTGGATATTGTCTACGTGGATTTAAGTAGACATTTGACGAAGTCCCTCGTGGGAGGCTAATTGAGAAGATTAAAGTGCATGGGGTCCAAGGCAGCTTGGCTGTTTGGATTCAGAACTGGCTTGTGCATAGAAAACAGAGGGTAGTAGTTGAAGGGAGTTATTCGAGATTAGGTCTGTAATTAGTGGAGTTCCACAGGGATCTGTGCTGAGACCTCTGCGCATAAAGTATATAAATGACCCAGATGAAAATATAGATGGGTGGGCTAGTAAGTTTGTGGATGATACCAAGATTGGTGGAGTTGTGGATAGTGTAGGTGACTGGCAAAGAATGCAGCACGATATAGATCAGTTCCAGACAAGGGCTGAGAAATGGCAGATGAAGTTTAACCCAGATAAATGTGAAGTATTGCACATTGATAGGGCAAATGCAAGGAGACAGGAGTTGCTGAGCAGAGAGATCTTGGGATCCCAGTTCACAGTTCTTTGAAAGTGGCTACACAGGTCGATCAGGTGGTTAAGAAGACTTACGGAACGCCCCACTCTAGGCAGGGTGCTGAGCCTTTGGAGAGGGTGCAGAAGAAGATTACCAGGGTGAAAGCAGGATCTCCCAGTGGCCACACATTTTAATTCCACGTCCCCTTCCCGTTCTGATATGTCTATCCATGGCCTCCTCTACTGTCAAGGTGAAGCCACACTCAGGTTGGAGGAACAACACCTCATATACCGGCTGGGTAGCCTCCAACCTGATGGCATGAACATGGACTTCTCCAACTTCCGTTAATACCCCTCCTCCCCTTCTTACCCCATCCCTGATATATTTAGGTTTTTTTTCTCCCCCCTCCCTTTTTTCTTTCTCTCTCTGCCCATCACTCTGCCTGTTCTCCATCTCCCTCTGGTGCTCCTCCATCCCCCTTGCTTTCTCCCGAGGCCTCCCGTCCCATGATCCTTTCCCTTCTCCAGCTCTGTATCTCTTTCGCCAATCACCTTTCCAGCTCTTGGCTTCATCCCACCCCCTCCGGTCTTCTCCTATCATTTTGCATTTTCCCCTCCACCTCCTACTTTCAAATCTCTTACTATCTTTCCTTTCAGTTAGCCCTGATGAAGGGTCTCGGCCCGAAACATCGACAGTGCTTCTCCCTATAGATGCTGCCTGGCCTGCTGTGTTCCTCCAGCATTTTGTGTGTGTTGCTTGAATTTCCAGCATTTGCAGATTTCCTCATGTTTATCAGGGTGCTGCCTGGTTTTTAGAGGCATGTGTTATCATGAGAAGCTGGACAAACCTACTCAGGTTTCAGCCAGAGGCTGAGGGAAGATCTGATAGAGGTTTACAAGATTATGAGAGGCATAGATAGAATGGGCAGAGAGTTTCCCAGGGTTGAGATGTCTAATACCAGAGAGCACGCATTGAAGGTGAGAGAGGAAGGTTCAAAGGCGGACGAGATGGGTAAGTGTCGGATGCCTGGAATGTGATGCCTGGTACTGTGGTAGAGGCAAATACATTAGAGGCTTTTAAGAGACGTTTGGATAGGCACATGGGTGTAAGGAAGAGGGAAGGACATGGACGTGGAGTAGGCAGGAGGGATTAGTGTTTGGGTGTATTGTGCTGGTTCGGCACAACTCTGTGGGCCAAATGCCCTGTTCTTGTACAGTACGCCACTCTTCTATGTTCTATGTTCTCAAAGAGGCTGTGACTGGTGAAGAAGTGAAGACGTGAAGGTTTCAAACCAAAACAAATTATTAGCAAGTAGATAAAACATGACAAATGCAGTGTGTGTGTTTTTTTTAATATGAGGAGCAATATTCAGGTGCAACCAGCAATTAGGGAGAAGTACTAAGCTGGTTCCTAGTGCAAGAGGATTTGCATATAGGAACAAGGATGTCCTCCTACAAGTATTCCATGCTAGTGAGACCACATCTGGAGTATTGCGTACAATTTCAGTCTTCCTTCCTTGGAAAGATATTCTTTCCATAGAGGAAGTGCAGTGAATATTCAGCCACACGAATTTACCGCATAAGAAGATTAGGTCCATATTCTCCATTATTTAAAGACCAACTGGTAATCCACAGTGAAACATACAAAGTTCTGGAAGCTCAGCATGAATGATACTTCCCCTTTTCTGTGGAGTCTAGGATTAGCTATCACAGTCTCAGAATATCCCCTTGAGCTATGTTTTGGGTGGGAAACAGTCTGTGAATTGTGGGGACAGGACTGTGTGGGTATGTGTGTGTGTACATGCTTGAGTGTTTATGTGTTCATCTGTCCATATGCATAAAACCCTCTGTCAAATGTGTATCAATAATTATCATACCATCTTTCAGCATCTGATATTAACTTCTGGTCAAAATAACCCCTTAGTCAGCATGACTTTCTCAAGGCAAAATCTTGCCTGACAGATCTGTAAGAATTCTTTGAAGAAATAACAAGCAGGATAGGCAAAGGAGAATCAGTTGATGTTGTGTACTTGGATTTTCAGAAGGCCTTTGACAAGTTGCCACACACGAGGTTGTTTAACAACCTACGAGCCCAAGATATTACAAGAAAGATTCTAGCATAGACAATGCAGAGGCTGATTGGCAGAAGGCAAAGAGTGGGAATAAAGAGGGTCTTTTCTGGCTGGCTGCCGGTGACTAGTGGTGTTCCACAGGGGTTGTGTAGGGACCAATTATTTTTATGTTATATGTCAGTGATTTGGATGATGGAATTGATGGCTTTGTTGCAAAGTTTGCAGAAGATATGAAGTTAGGTGAGAGGGTAGGTAATTTGAGGAAATAGAGAGGTGAAAGAAGGGCTTAGGCAAATTCGGAGAATGGGCAAAAATATTGCAGATAGAATATAGTAAAGGGAACTGTATAGAAATGTATTTTGGTAGAAGAAGTGAAAGGGTTGACTATTTTCTAAATAGAGAGAAAATACAAGACTCTGAGGTGTAAAGGGTCTTGGGAATCCTTGTGCTGGATTCAATAAAGTTTAATTTGCAGATCGAGTCTGTGATGAGGAAGGCAAATGCAATGTTAGCATTCATTTCAAGAGGACTAGGGTATAAAAGCAAGGATGTAATGTTGAATCTTTATCACTGGTCTGGCCTCACTTGAGCATTGTGAGCACTTTTGGGCCCCTTATCTAAGAAAGGTTGTGCTGAAACTGGAGAGGGTTCAAAGGAAGTTCACGAAAGAGATACCAGGTTTGAACAGCTTGTCATATGAAGACAGTTTGATGGCTCTGGGTCTATATTCACTAGAATTCAGAAGAATAGGCGGTGACCTCATTGAAACCTATCAAATGGTGAAAGGCTTTGATAGAGTGGATGTGGAGAGACTAAGACCAGAGGACAGAGCCTCAGAATAGTAAGGTGTCCTTTTAGACAGAGATAAGGAGCAATTTCTTTATCCAGAGTGTGGTGAATCTGTGGAATTCTTTGCTAAAGGCAGCTATGGAGACCGAGTCTTTATGTATATTTAAGGCAGAGGTTGATATATTCTTGATTGGGCAAGGCATGAGTGGATATGAAGAGAAGGCAGGAGATTGAGGCTGACAGGAAAATTGGATCAGACATGAAATGTCGGAGCAGAATCAATGGGCCAAATAGCCTGATTCTGCTTCTGTATTTTATGGTCTTAACTAAAATACCATATACACCGAAGTTAAGACCATAAGATCATAAGATAAAGGAGAAGAATTAGGCCATTTGGCCCATTATGTCTGCTCAGCCATTTCATCATGGCTGATTTATTATTCCTCTCACCCCCATTTTCCTGCCTTCCCCCTATAACTATTGATGCCCTGATTAATCAAGAACCTGCACAGCCATCTGTGGCAATCAACTCCATAGATTCACCACCTGCTTGCTAAAGTAAATTTTCCTCATGTCTGTTATAAATAGGTATCCCTCTATTCTGATGCTGTGCCCTCTGCTGCTAGACTTTCCCACTATGGGAAGCATCCACTTTATCTAGGTCTTTCAATATTTGGTTGGTTTCAATGAGATACCCTATCAATCTTCTAAACTCCAATGAGTACGGGCCCAGAATCATCAAACACTCATAAGTTAATCCTTTCATTCCTAAGATCATTCTCATGAATCTCCTCTAGACTCTCTCCAATGTTAGCACATCTCATTTTAGATAAGTGGCCCAAAACTGCTCACAATACTCCAAGTATGGCCTCACCAATAAAGTCTTGGCATTACATCCTTGCTTTAGTATTGTAGTCCTCTCAAAATGAATGCTAAAATTGCACTTACCTTCCTTACCACCGACTCAACCTGCAAGTTAACCTTTAGGGAATCCTGCATGAAAATTCACAAGTCCCTTTGCGCCACCGATTTTTGAATTTTCACCCCTTTTAGTAAATTGTCCACACTTTTATTCCTTCTACCAAAGTGCATGGACGTACACTTCCCAACGCTATATTCCATCTGCCATTTCTTTGCCCATTCTCCCAATCTATCTAAGTCTTTCTACTTCTTCAACTTCACTGCTCCTCCACCTATCTCTATATCATTCACAAACTTGGCCAAAGAGATATCAATTCCATCTTCCAAATCATTGAAATACAAAGGGGAAAGAACCGGTCCCAACATCGGCCTCTGTGGCACACTACTAATCACCTTCCGTCAACTGGATATCTGCACCTATAGTTGCCTATATGAAGTATAACATACACAAGTACAACACTGCACCTTCAGTGTAAAGCCATTGATGCAGTACCTTCACTTTGCTAATAATCACTTCAACACAAAGCACAGCATCTTCTGTTCAACACATGCAGTCATTGCCCTCAGAGTGCTGGGCTGAGCAAAATTCACTCATTTCTAGATTATCTCAAGATTCCTCAGTGCAATAAATAGAGCCAAAAGGATGGCAGTGGTGGGGCTGATGGACAGGCAACAGTACACATTTAACACTGTGGCAGAAGACTCAAGGAATTTTACTAAAGCAAGCTTAGAAACAGAATCCCCTGGGATAAAGTCAAGTCCAACAGGGATTGTTCTTACACACATGCATACATGCGCACACTCACACACACATGCTCACAAACTCACACTAACATACATTGACACACACTCATGCTGGCCCACATACACAGACACACAATTTTACTCGCACACGTCAACACTCCTATCTGCACATAATGCATGAATTTCTTTTCCACCCCAATCAAGCACGCAAGACATAATATAAATATTAATGTGTTTATTGTGACATAAACTCTCAACAATATGAAGAAGGGATCCAGATAGGTAGAATCAGTAGAATTGTTTTATTTTTGTCACATATACTGAGATACAGTGCTTGTTTGCTTGTCTTTCACTCTGTTCATACAGATCAAGTCATTGCATAGTGCATTGAGGTAGAACAAAGTAAAACAATAACAGAATGCACAATAAAGTGTAACAGCTACAGAGAAAGTGCAGTGCAGGTAAACAATAAGATACAAGATCATATCAAGGTAAATTATGAGGTCAATTACCCCATCACCCCACCAAGATGGAAGAGGGAACCCTCACCAGAGTGAGCACAAAGTCCACATCAAATCATTGTCTCAGCAGACAAATATCCTTACAGTTTGACCTCAGCCTGAACACTGGGAGGTGAGTGTGTGAGCAGTCTCTGAGTGTCAGAACACATCAGTAATGTGCCTCTTTCTGGGCTGGGTTGCTCTTTAAATGTCTTCTAACTCAATGCACCCTTCTGACAGCCAAACGGGAGATGTCCTGTGCATTCCGGTTTATGTCAGGGAGGACATCAAAGTGGACTGCGCCATGATTGACTTGCACCTGCAACTGGAGAAAAACTGGATTTGACCAGAAGTACCCAGTTAGCTTTTGCAGTTGCCAGGTTTGATTGGGAACTAATCACGACTGTAATGTTCTCCAGATTACACAGATTTTACACAGCAAAACTATTTAAAATGTTGACATGAGGCATTGTTTCAAGAAGGCAGCATCTATCATCAAAGATGCCCACCATCTGGACCATACCAACTTCTTGCAGCTACCATCAGGCAAGAGGTGCAGAAGCCTAAAGTCCTACGACAAGAATAGCAACTTCCCTTGAACCAACCAGCACAACCCTAAACGATACCTTAGTATAGTAACACTATGGCCACGATGATTTATTTGTTCTAATTGTGTTCTTTCTTGTAAAACATAGTGTAAGTTTATATTTCATTTATATTGTTCTTGCAAATGTTGTCCACCTGATACTATGTGCCTATGACACTTCCACATTAAGATTTTCATTGCATGTGTGCAAACTTGCCCTTGCTATCATAATAATAATAAATTCAGTTTTGTTTATTCCCCCTCCCCATAAATGCAGCTTGACTTGCTGAGTTTCTTCAGCATTTTGTGTGTGTTGCTCAAGACTCCCAGCATCTGCTCATTCCCCTGTGACCCTGTGACTGAATTTCTAAGCAAAATCTGGCGAAGTGACACAGTTTGAAATTCTGGGCAGGAGCAAAGACCTGAGGCACACATTTATAAATCTTCCAAAATGTTGGACCATGTAGAGAGAGATGTCACTAAAAGAATCTTCAATTAAGAAAAAAGTACAAAAGCAGTAAATTTACATTGAGCCTATATTAAGTTTTGGTTAGGCTATAAAAAGATGTATAAAATATAGGAAAGATGTGACAGGTCTATTAAGATCTATTAAGATTGTTGTATGGATGAGAAATGTTTGCAATAGGCTTGCTTGCAGGGAAGCTGATGTTGTTCTGAAGAAAATAAATTGGAAATAGTTTCAATAGAAGTATGTAAGACGGAGTTGAAGAATACTACAGCTTTCTCGGAGGATGTCGATGGGGGAATGACTGGATGAATCAGTGAGCTCCAACGTTCACATAGACTGTTTCATTAAAATGGGCCCTTAGTCAGATTAAGATTTATAAAGTTCAGTGTTTTGATTGCATTTGGTGTACTGTCTGATATTTTGTGGTTCGGATTTGTAACCGGGCAACACCTCAAAGAGCATCCACAGAAATGAGGTTTCTCAATTTGGCTGGGCCAGAAGCTGTCTTCCCCTAGATAAACATGTGCTGGCTGAAGCTCAGGGTTATACTACCAATAACCCTCATAAATTTTTACCTCTATCAAATTTCTCCTCATTCTTTTACACTCTAGGGAATAAACTCCTAAAATATTCAACCTTTCCCTCTAACTTAGGTTCTCAAGTTCTGACAACATCCTTGTAAATTTTCTCTGCATTCTTTCAATCTTATTGACATTTTTTTCTGGAGGTAAGTGACCAAAACATGAATTCAATACTACAAATTAGGCATCACCTACATCTTATACAGCCTCAAAATAACACACCTTCTCCTGTACTCAATACTTTGATTAATGAAGGGCAATTTTCTTTATGCCCCTATCTACTTGTGCTGCCACTTCGAAGGAATTATCCCTCTATCTATTTCAATCCTCAGTGTAGTCCTACCCTGGTTTCTGCTTGCAAAGTGCAGCACCTCACACTTGTCTACATGAAATTCCATCTGCCATTTTAACCCATTTTTCCAGCTGATCCAGATCCCACTGCAAGCTTTGATAGACTTCTTCACTGTCCAGTCTTGCTGTCGTCCACAAATTTACTGATACAGTTAACCACATGATCATCTAGTTCATTAATAAAGATGACCAACAACAAAGGACCCAGCACCAATCGTTGTGGCACATCACTAGTCACAGGCCTCCGGTCAGAGAGGCAACCTTCTACTACCACTCTGTGGCTTCTTACGCAAAGCCAATGTCTAATCCATTTTACTACCTCATCTTGAATGCAAACTGACTGAACCTTCTTGACAGACCTCCCATGCGGGACCTTGTTAAAATCCCTGCTAAAGTCTATGAGGACAACTTCCACTGTCTTATCTTCATCATCTTTCCTGGCAACTTCCTCAAAAAGCTTTGTAAGAGTGGTTCAATGTCCAAAATTCAAATTAAGTTTATTATCTAAGTGCATATATATCACCATCTACAACCCAGCGATTAGTTTTCTTGTGGGCATTCACAGTAAATACAGAAAAACAAAAATAACACAAGCAAAATAATAATAATAATTAAATAAGCTATAAATATCAAGAACATGAGATGAAATGTCCTTGAAAGTGAGTCCATAGTTTGTGGGAACTGTTCAGTGTTGGGGTGAGCAAAGTTGAGTGAGATTATCAAGAGCCTGCTGGTTGAGAGGTAACAACTGTTCCTGAATATGGTGGTGATGGGTCCTGAGGCCCCTGTACCTCCTTTCTGATGGCAGCAGTGGGAAGAGAGCAGGGCCTGGATGGTGGGGGTCCCTGATGATGGATGCTGCTTTCCTGTGACAGCACTCCATGTAGCTGTGCTTAATGGTGGGGGGGGGCTTTACCCGCGATGGATTCATACCAGACTGTGATACACCCAGTCAATATACTATCCACTGTACATCCGTAGAAGTTCACAAACTTCTAAGAAAGTAAAGGTGCTGCTGTGCTTTCTTTGTAATGGCACTTACATGCCGGACCCAGTGCCAGGACAAATTGGAAAGGCTGGATACGGGCCAAGTCATTGTGGTGGAGTCCATGTCCCAGAGCTAGGAACGAAGCAATGTTTGGATGATTTAAGCTCCCGGCCAGGTTAAAAAGGCGAGGGTGTCAGGACGCAAGGCGATAGACGGGCCAGTTCTGATCACTGCTCTGTGACGTTTACTCAGCTCTGCACTGAACTGAGGCAGTGGCCTGCTCCAGCAGCTTCCTGTCTTTCACGGAACTTCGGTTCTGAATGCAATTTGCCTACTTTTCTTGTTTGCATTATTTGTGTTTTTTTTCTCTCTATGCATTCAGTGTTTGACAGTCTTTTTTAAACAGGTTCTTTTGTGCTTTCTTTGTTTTGCAGCTGCCTGTAAGGAGACTGATCTCAAGGTTATATAATGTATACACACTTTGAAATCAATGTACTTTGAAATTTTAACTTTGAAATCCTCTGAAATGATAACACAGAGGAATTTAAATTTGTTGATCCTCTCACCTCTGGTCACCCGGTGAGGACTGTCTCACGCACCTCTGGTTTCCTCCTCCTGTGGTCAATAATCAGCTCGCTGGTCTTGCTGACACGGAGTGAAGAGGCACCACTCAGCCAGATATTCAATCTTCCTCCTGTAGGGTGATCTGCCACCACTTTTGATTCAGTCAACAACACTGCTGTCACCAGCAAACTTAAACATGGCATTGGAGCTGTGCTTATCCTCACAGTGAAAGTATAAAGTAGGTAAAGCGGGGAGTGGAGGGGGGGGTCTAAACGCACAGACTTATAATGCACCTTCACTGATGGTGATTGTGGAGGGAACGGTGTTGTCAATCCAAACTGACTCAGGTCTGTAAGTGAGGAAATTGAGGATCGATTTGCAAAGGTGTTACTGAGCCCTAGTCCTAGAGCTTCTTGATTAGCTTTGAGAGGATGATATGCCGAGCTGTATTCACTAAGGAGCATCCTGGTCTATGCATCTTCACTTTCCAGACGTTCCAGGATTGAGTGAAGAGCCGATGAAATGGCATCTGCTGATGTTCAGTAGGCAAATGGGAGTGCACAAAGCCATGTTGACTACTCCAGATCAGTCCCTTTTTATCCAAACAATTATATATCTGGTCCCTTAGAATCCCTTCTAATAACTTAGCCAGTACTGGTTTTAGGCTCACCAGCCTATAATTTCCTGGCTTATTCTTGGAGGATTTCTAAAATGATGAAACATTAGCGATCCTCCAAATATCCGGCAGCTCACCCATTCCTACGGACATTTCAAAGTTCTCTGCTAGGGTCCCTGCGATTTCTGTACCAGCCTCCTGCAGGGTCCAAGGGAACAGCTTGTCAGGCCCAGAGGATTTATTTACCTTAATTTACCTTAAGACACAAACAACTCCTTCTGTGCCATCTGTATACACTCCATGACCTCACTGCTGCTTTCCCTCACTTCCATGGACTCTGTTTCCATCTCCCAAGTAAATACAGATGCAAACAATTCTATTTAAGATTCCCCAGCTCCACCTCTTTCAACTCCACACATTGATTACCACTCTGATCTTCCTGAAGACAAATTTTGACACTTGCTATCCTATTGCTCTTAATATATTTGTAGAAGCTCTTGGGATTCTCTTTCACCTTACCTGCTAGAGCAACCTCATGCCTTCTTTAAGCCCTCATGATTTCATTCTTAAGTGTTCTCTCACATTTCTTATATTTCTCAAATACCTCATTTGTTCCTGCCTGCTGTACCTACTATACACATCCTTCTTTCTTAACTAGGGCCTCAATATCTCTCGAAAGCCAAGATTCCCTAAACCTGTTGTCCTTGCATTTTATTCTGACAGGGTCATACAAACTCTGTACTCTCAAACATTCACTTCTGAAGGCCTCCTACTTACCAAGTACATCTTTGCCAGAAAGCAGCCTGTCCCAGTCCACACTTGCCAGATCCTTTCTGATACCGTGAAAATTGAGCTTTCTCCAATTTAGAATCTCAGCTGAAGGACCAGCCTGTCTTTCTCCATAATTACCTTAAACCTAATGGTAATATGATCACTAGCTGCAAATTGTTTCCCTACACAAACTTCTGTCACCTGCCCAGTCTCGTTCCTGAATAGGGGATCTAGTACCAGACTCTTTCCAGTTAGGACCTCTAAGTACTGTTCAAGGAAACTTTGCTGAACACATTTGACAAACTCTACACCATCCAGCCCTCTTACAGTATGGGAGTCCCAGTCAATTTGGGAAAAGTTAAATTCACCTGCTATCACAACACAAGATTGTGAGGGTCGAGCGAGGGTAAACAGTGGGAAGTTGTTCCAACCGGATGGATCAAGGGTGGAGGGGGTGGTAACAGTCGGCACAGATCCCAAATGAAGGACGAGAGCTGCAAGGGAAATGTGAGGAAAACTGTCCCACACAGAGAACGCTGATGCACTGACAGTCACTAACACTGGAAAGTTTGCAAAAACAAACTCAGTCCTGGATATTGAAAGGCAACTTGTTAGGTGTTTAAGGCAGAGTAATGGGGCAGGTCTGCAGGAATGGGACAGGTGGGAATACTCCACAAGAAGCAATCCATGAACTGTGGGGCTCTTTGAATTAAAACAAGAATGGAATAAGTCCAGAGAATTGTGGACCAAATATCAGAATGTGATTGGCAGGAAGTCTGATATAATACTTCCTCTGATATGTACAAAAATTCTAAAATCTAAAAACAAAATAAACAAAATTCAGTGAGAATTA
This sequence comes from Hypanus sabinus, assembly GCF_030144855.1. Taxonomy (NCBI): domain Eukaryota; kingdom Metazoa; phylum Chordata; class Chondrichthyes; order Myliobatiformes; family Dasyatidae; genus Hypanus; species Hypanus sabinus. The sequence goes on from NC_082726.1 coordinate 13,514,197, forward strand.
CGAAGAGTAAGGTAATCTTAGCCCACCTTATTGAATTAATTTAACATATAGCAGAAATTGGGTCAAGAGGTAGTCATTGCTGGAGCAGCAATCCGCCCTGTATTGTAAGCACTGAGTGAACATCTGTTGAAATCTGTTTGATATTCCAAGCCATTGAAGTCAGTGGAACAGAATTTTCAAAGCAGAGTTCAATGAGCATGTTTCCTACGTTGTGCATTTTGCACAGACATGTGATTGGACACTTTGATGTTTTGAATAGGAGTCTCAAAACAAAGATGGCAAAGACAAAGGCAGAAGAAGAGATAGCAGGGTGACCAAAATGGAGAATACAAAATAGGGTGGTTATTGAGATTAACAAATAATGGGCAACATTCCACCCAGATCTCTCTGAGCTCCACACCTGTTCATCGTTTGCATGAACAGCTAGACTAGTGAACTGGAAATGTGCAAGAGTGGGGTCATGGGAATGAGAGGTTCCAACCTTCCCTGTTCAATCTTGTCAACTTCAGTCTCACTACATAACTGAAGACTCTCACTACTGATAGAACTCCAGAATGTAGATAATTCCAGAGTAATCCAGCAAATTACCTGTTACACATTAAACTTGATTTTCACTTTATAGGTATTTTAGATGGTCTATATTTTGAGTAAGAATCAGGCATGGTCATATGGACTGATGGCAGCCAGTTTGATGGGTTGATTGGCCTTCTCCAACTCTGACTGTGATCCTTCCTGCTCTTGTACTCAGTTACTTGTTCGGACCTGATTCTGCTTATGGCGACAGTGTTATGGTCGGGTCTGAAGTCTGCGTTCCGGTTCTTGATCCGGTCCGCGGACTCTGGACTCCGGGTCCTTCGACGGCCCCTCGTTTCGCCTTAAATTCAAATAGTCACACCTGAGGGTCATCTTAGCTTGGTTGGGCTCAAGGATGCCTATCGGTTGGCTGTGAATATAGGGGGCTCTGGGAGTGAGTATAGTTGGGGAGTTGTCCTGTCCATCCCAGGCTTGGAGTACCACCATTAACGACGAGTTCTGTGAGTGAGTGAGTGTTGGACTGGGCTGCTCCGTAGCCCACCTGAGTCTTCCAGCCGCAGTGAGTCCTGAAGTCACCATGGACCGAGCTCCCTTTCTATCCCTTGCCTCCGTCGAGTAAGCCAGGCCAGACTGCTGTTGCCCGGCGGGGGACTCTGCCCCTCCTATCCCTCGCCTCTGATGGGTTGTGCCTCACAACCTGCCCAGGAGCCCCACAATCTGCCCAGGCCCCTGTGTCCTACCTGAGAGGTCCGGGCCCTGCCCAGGAGTTCTGCTTCCTGCCCAGGGGGCTATCCTCCCAGCATTCCTAGTCCCAAGACCCCATCCTCAAGCCAAGCCTCGACCTCAGACTCAAGATCCCAGCCTCTAGCCAAGCCTCAAGACCTTAGCCTCAAGCAAGCCTCAAGACCCAAGCCTCGAGACCCCTGCCTCTAGCCAAGCCTCGGGAGCATCTCTGAACTCCAGGATCCTCTCTGAGCTCCAGGATCCCCTTTGCACTCCAGGATCCCCTCTGAACACCATGGTCTCTACGAACGCCACGGTCTCCACACCTTGTCCTATCCTTTAGCTTGTCCTGTCTTGCCCCCAGTATTCAGTGCCTGCATCCTGCATTTGGGTCCAGTCTCATGTCCCCTTATGACAGACAGTGATGAGGTTGTTAATGGTGTAACCTCACACTCCAGGATCAATGGACATGGATTTCTCCAGGTGTTATGTTTTCTCCGTGAGTGGGTTTGATCCTGACTTCATGGGCTGCCTGCATGCTGCTTCCATAGTTAGAAGGATTTGAACCCCAATGGATTTCTTGTCCATCACCTTAACCACTTGACTATGACTACCATGCTATACTACTCAACTTTCCTGTGTTGGCTTTGCTGTTAACTCATATCAAGGTTAATGTGAGGATGAATATGGAGGATGTTAAGCATATTAACTTAACTGAGGACACCGGAGCATCTGAGAAAACCACATGATCTCATAGACAATATGCAAACTCCTCACAAACAGCACCTGACATCAGGACTTAACCATAGACAGTGTAAGTATGGTGCCAGAGACTGACTTCTCCCAGCCCATCAGTGAAACAGTTAAATTCTTCTTCTTCTAATGTTTCTATTTTCCTTTTCTAGCCAGCTGGGGTCCTGTCAGAGTCTGTGATCTACAGCGGCATTCAAACTGCATTTCTACATGGTGGCCGTGTTCCTGTTCTTGGACCTCACCAGTTTGCCTTGGTTTCAATATCTCCAGATGTGGCCTGAAGTTGGGCGCATTTGAGATGAGGCCTTGCACAGACCTGTGGACACAAATTCTTGCTGGTGTCATGAACTGAAACATCGCGGGGAGCTGGAAGCTCAGGACAGCGAGATTGGCTGTCAGAGGCCTCTGCACTCGGGAGATTTCTCTCTCCCTTTCTCTCTCGCTTTCTCTCTCCCTTTCTCTCTCCCTTTCTCTCTCCTTTTCTCTCTCCCTTTCCCCTTTCTCCCCCTCTCAGGGATGGGAGGGGGTCAGGGGGCTTTAGGTTTCTTACGTTTTTTATGTCATTCATTCATTGAGGTTTTTCTTCTGTTTGAGGATGTCTACAGAGAATAAGAATTTCAGGTTGTATACTGTATACATTCTCTGACATTAAATGGAACTATTGAACCACTGAAATAGCTTGAGGTCCAATGGAGTAATCAGTGCAGGTTTGATGGGCCATATGGCCTAATTCTGCTCCTATGTTAAAGAATCTATGTGAGTGAGAATACTTACAGGGCTAGAGGGAAATCAGGAAAGCAGTAACGAGACTAGGGTACTAAGTACAAAGTAAAATTTATTATCAGAGTACATACATATCATCACATACAAAACTGAGAACTTCATCCTACGGGCATACTCAGCAAATCTGTAGAACGGTAATTGTAAACATTATCAATGAACAACAAACTCTGCAAATGCAAATATAAATAAACAGCGATAAATAAAGAGCTTGAAATAACATGATAAAGATTTCTTAAAGTGGGACTGCTCCCTGGGAACCAGCATAGATATGATGAACTGAATGGCCTCCTTCTTTGCCACTTTATGCAATTTCCTTTACAACCCTCCAAGGACTAAACACAAAGTAGCAGCTGAGCCCAATGCATAATTATCTTTCTATTGAACTCAGCCTCAGGATAGAGGGGTGTCCTTTCAAAAAAGAGATGCAGAGAAATTTGTTTAGCCAGAGGGTGGGGAATTTGTGGAATGTGTTGTCACATGCAGCTGTGGAGACCTAGGTCATTGGGTGTATTTAAGGAAGAGATTGATAGGTTCTTGATTGGACCTGGCATCAAAGGTTACAGAGAGAAGGCCAGGAACTGGGATTGAGAAGGAGATAGATAAAAGGATCAGCCATGATTGAATGGTGGAGCAGACTCGATGGGCCAGATGGCCTAATTCTGCTCCTATGTCTTATGGTCTATGGTCTAACTCTGATCCTCCAGAGTGTGGCATCCCATATCTTCATATTTCTCCAAACACACGCCATTCAGCCCATTGGCTATACCAACTTTCACAGTAATCCCTTCTATCCCATTCCCCCAGTTTAGTTCTTGCACCTCCTCTCCTCACATTCCGCTCAACTCTCCCCAGATCTTACAGCTCACCTACAAACTAGGAGAAATTTACAGTGGTCAATCAATCCACTGACTAACACTTCTTTGGGATGTGAGAGGAAACCATAGCTGAGGGAAAACCCACATGTCCACAAGGAGAACATGCACCTGCATACAGACAGCAAGGAGAGGAGAATGGAACCCCTGGTCCCTGGAGCTGTGAGTCAGCAGCACCACTTGCTGCGCCCCTGTGAACTTGAGCAGGAATGGTGAAACCAGAATCAGTTGTCGAACTGTGTGGCAAGAGGACAATTCCTATTGTGGCCCCAAGTGAGTCCAAAGCAAGCCTACAGCAAGTGAACAGATCTAAGGAACAACAGAGGCTCAGTCACTGTGGCAGTGGGTATATCTCGGGAACCATTATATATGTCGACATTGATGACCATTTCTCAATCAAAAAACAGATGTTTGCAAACTAAGGTCTGACAACAAAAATCAGGTTCTTTGTCTAAGAATCTGATCACAGATATCTGGGATGAAGTCAATAAGTGATGTCACAGAGAGTGCGGCAGAGTGTCGGTAATGTAGCAATGGTGCACGCTGACCCGGAGAAACTGTGTGTAAACACTGGAGCCTAACCCTTCCACTGAACAAACAATTGGAAAGTTGGGATTTTAAAGCCAATGAGCATTCAGATTAATGTCAATGCCATTGTGTCTAAAACAGACCTGACAATGATTGGGGTTCAACACCAGCAATGTCAGCCTTCGATTTTATGAAAAACGGATATCAATATAACCACATAACAATTACAGCACGGAAATAGGCCATCTCGGCTTTTCTAGTCCATGCTGACGCTTACTCTCACCGAGTCCCACAGGCCCGCGCTCAGCCCATAACCCTCCATTCCTTTCCTGTCCATATACCTATCAATTTTTTTTTAATGACAAAATCGAACCTGCCTCTACCACTTCTACTGGAAGCTCATTCCACACAGCTACCACTCTCTAAGTAAAGAAGTTCCCCCTCGTGTTACCCCTAAACTTTTTCCCGTTAACTCTCAAATCATGTCCTCTTGTTTGAATCTCCCCTACTCTCAATGGAAAAAGCCTATCCACGTCAACTCTATCTATCCCCCTCATTATTTTAAATCCTTTATCAAGTCCCCCCTCAACCTTCTACGCTCCAAAGAATAAAGACCTAACTTGTTCAATCTTTCTCTGTAACTTAGGTGCTGAAACCCAGGTAACATTCTAGTAAATCTCCTCTGTACTCTCTCTATCTTGTTGACATCTTTCCTATAATTCAGTGACCAGAACTGTACACAATACTCCAAATTTGGCCTCACCAATGCCTTGTACAATTTTAACATTACATCCCAACTCCTAAACTCAATGCTCTGATTTATAAAGGCCAACATACCAAAACCAAAAGACCAGCTGAGCCGATCGTGGGAACTCCAAGCTCTTCAGTCACTGTTATGCAGCACAGAAATACATCTTTCTGCTCAACTTGTCTACGCTGATTAAGGTGCTTACCTGAGTTTGTCCCATTTGTCTGTGTTTGCCCCATATCGCTCTACATAACCTTTCTTATCCATGTATCTGCCTATTTGCTTTTAAAGATTGTAATTGTACGTACCTCTATTCTTTCTCTATGGCAGCTGGTTCCGCCCCCTGTGTAAAAAACTTTCCTCTCTGATCCCTTTTAAATCTTTCCCTCTCACTTTACAACTGCCCCCCTTTAGTTTTAGACACCCCTACCCTGGGGAAAAAAATGGTGACCATTCACGTTATCTATGCCCTTGGTGGTTTTTTGACCGCTCCGTTTGTCCTCAGCTCCGACACTCCAGGGAATAAAGGTTCAGCCATTCCAACCTCTCATTACAACCCAAGTAAAATATCCCACAGGTCCCCTTTCAATCCTCCGTCTGGATTGCGAGACAATCATGGGCTCATCGCGGTATCATTGGGGATAACATCCGTGCGGTTGCAAGAACCCCAGTGATAACTCTCCGCTGTCAGTGGCCATAAGACCAGAAGTCATAGGAGCAGAATTACGGCCTGCTGACTCTGCCCTAGCGAACAAACTTCACACCGGATCTCATGAAGCCCGGCCACAGCTGCCAGGGACGCCGTTGCTATGTACCAAAAGGATCTTTGTCGGGCAGAGTTCCTGACGGGTTGGTAGTTCTCTGCAGATGGTGGCGGACACTGACAGGCAAGGAGACTTGGTCAACAAGAGAAACGCCAGGAGTGGCCTGCGGATACCACTACAACATAACAATGGGAAAGGCTGAAAGGGTGGCCGGCGGCCAAAGCCCACTACAGCCGAAGAACGGGAAGGGGATCTTCAATGTCCTTCCCCGGGAGATAATCTGTCAGGACAGAGGTGACATCGCGACCGGTCGAGGTCGGGGATGGGCCGAGCTGCCGGGGCTGTCCACCTCTGATCTGATTCACCTGGGGCCCAAGCCAAGCCGAGACAGGCGGATCGGGAAATGTCCTTTACAAAGATTACAGCGAACTGCACAACGTAACCTGAACCGGCCCGCTCCATCCAGCACATCTTGTTCCAGCCTCGGCCAATATCAGATCCAGTAGGACAGAGGGGGTGGGGGCGTGTGATGGTGGGAGTAAATCCCACCACGACTGTGGCTTCCCTCGGCTCTGAACAGGACAGGGCGCTATCTTTGCTTTGGGAAGATCTACATGACAGGGACTTTCAGTTGGTGCGTAGGGTCCAGACAGATGGGACCCTGCCATTTGAGCTGTTAATCAGAGGAACCCGCGACGGCTGGCGACCAGCACCCCTCCCGTTTATCCAACTGACCAATTGATCGATCGCCTTCAGTCCAGCGACACCCAGCGACAGGACACAGGCTTCACCCTCCGAGATAGCTGACTGAAGCTGCTCTTCAGCTTGAACCAATATGGAGTCGGCTGACTCGCACTTTTTCCTGCTCCACGAGCATTGCCTAGCCCTAACCAGTCAGTATTTCTAGCAGTCGGCCCCCACCGCCTGCGCCGCCGCGTTGTGGATTAAAGACTCGGTAGCGTGGGATGCACACTCGCCCCCTGACTTCCCGCCGCCTGAGAGCAAGGATGCTATCAGCCTGTCCATCGCCGATCGAACAAACCGGTGCGTAACGACCCCTGCATGGTCACATGGAGACGGGGCTTGCTCCAGACAGCCTACCACCACCGCTGGGCGCCGCTTGGAGACACTGGGGGAGGTCATTGCGGGTACGGGGAATTGCAGAGTGGAATGGATCTGCCCGAGGGTGAGAAATTGCCTCTGTGTAGAGGGCAGTGGCACTTGGTGGAATGGGCCAATGTTTCAACCTTTGCAGCAGGCGCCAGACGCCGCCAAAATCTTGTCAGCTGCTCCAGGCCTGGGACAACGCTTTATATCGCGCCCGCCATCGGCGACCTCGGCAGATGGACACGGGAGGAACGGAGTCATACAGCTATACAGCGCATTTGGGCTCTATATCCTCCAAATCTTTCCTATCCGTGTACCAGTACAAGGGTCTTTTAAATGCCCTCATTGTAGCTGCCTTTACCACTTCCTCTTGACAGTTCGTTCCACATACCCATCACCCTCTTCGTGGAAAAAGTTGCCCCTCGGGTCCCTTTTAAATATTTCCTCTCCCGCCTCTACTTTTGGGCTCGCCTATCCTGGGGGAAGTACTTGGCTATTCACATTATCTATGCCCCCTCATAATTCTATAAACCCCCACACGCCAGGGAAAACAATCCTAGCCTATCCAAGTCTCTATAAGCCACCGCTCCAATCCCGGGAACATCTTTGCCCATCTTTGCTGCACTCCTCCAACCAAAATGGCGTGTTCGAACCCAGGGCTGTACGTCTATCAACTTTGCCTGCCTCTGCAGATTAGTTTATGTGAGTCCATTTGGTCTTTTTACTCTGCGCCGTTGTTATAAAATTATTTTACTGAGTTTGTTTTTCTTTCCATTGACTCTACTGGGATCTCTCTAAAACAAAACGCTCCTTGCCACTCTCTACCCTCTCTCGGGTCTATCCGTGACGCTGGGCGTTGGTCAGGCAGACCTCGAGTGTAGAGAAATAGTCCGTACGAAAGGACTGGTCGCAGTAGGGAGATGGGAAGAAATGCGTTCACACGGGGTTGTGAATTTGCACAGCCCTCTGCTTTTGCCGCCTGTGGATACTCAGACACTGAGGGTTTCACGTTTGAGGCAGTGAGTCTGGCTGGAAGAAGAATGCAGGTGACGCCGGGAAATGGAGATGGGGGGGCAAGGGTCATTCTTAATTATAGTGAAAGGTGAAGCAGGTCGAGGGACTGGCCGAGTCCTTTTCTCGTTCTGTGAGAGATGTTGCGAAAGTTCATGTCATATGGAAACTATGAAACTCTGCACCGTCACGAACTCATTACTCAGCAACAAAATGCACCATGTTCAGCTGTGTAACAGAGAGAGAAAACCACTCACTTCATACAATTGGGAAAACAGTCATTTCCCAATATTCGCTATTTCGCTCCCAATAAATGTAATATCGACGCTCTCTCGTTAATCCGTGGCTTTTAATTCCCCTAATGTTCACTTCCTGGCATTTCGTCTTGTCCTTACACACAACAGTGGCTGCGCTGAACCGGAATCTTTGCTCTTCGGCCACATGTGCCAAGCGCGAACAGCCTTTGATAAGTTTGTGTTTCCGTGCCGTTATTCAGCAGAAAGGCATGAAACAGGTGTTGCTGAAACAAAAGATCAAATGTCTGCTCCAGATGTTGGCCAAGTGCAGCTCCACGCCCGCGCCCGCGCCCAGCAAGGCAAGTTAATGGCCCGTGCTTGCCTAAAACGCAGAAACTGCTGGAAACTCGCTGCAGGTCGCCGGGCTCCTGCGCAAAGTGGAACAGAGTTTAACGCTGCGGAACCGGCGAAGGCTGAAACGCTAACTCTGTTGCCACACAAGCTGGCCGATCTCCCAAGTGGTTGCTGTTTGTATTTCAGCTTTACTCTGCAGTTTTTAAATATTTTCTTCCGGGTTAACGTTTTCTTTTTGGCCATACAGGGTGGATGCGCTGAGGAGTTGGTTGTTACAGTTTAACCCTTAGTGTGTCAGGCATCAGCTGCCGCTCCCTGAAACAGGATCCGAGTTTTACTGGTCGGAGCCCTCTACATTGTACCTTGGGAATATCCTGAGCACAGGGGTGCCTGTTACTGGGCTCTCCACACGTGCTGTGCTCGTTGAGCTCTATCTCATTCTCGGTATGGATGGTAAATCTACCAACACTTTCTGTGCACCTTCTGTGTGTTCGAACAGAATTAGAGATTCGGCTGGAACCACCGAAAGCACGGTGGCATTTGTCAACCAATATTCTTAAAATAGGCGACACGGCAGCCCCCTGGTTCCCTCCCGCAACTGCCCACCAGTCACTGGGTGCGCTGGTCTGACCAGAACCCCCACAGCGATGGTGGGAAAGGAGCTGCGCGATTTCGATCTGGCCCAAGCGCATGTGCCCTTCCTGAACTGAATGCGGAATAAGTGGGTCCTGAGACAGGTCACGGAGGTGAGGTACACGATGAACTGTGCGGTGCCAGGACAGGGAGCCGAAATGGGTGACGCCAACGTACACACTTTCCTTCACAGTGAGTGTGCAATGAAATTCTCCTTTGAAGGAGTAACTGCTTCTGTCACTGAGCGCCCGGCCTTCAGATTAGACCCATAACCTCGTTAACGTTACGGGGCAAAACTAGTCTTCCTTTGTTGTGTCACCAACGAATTGGAAATGTCTACATACTGTGAAGTATTAGAGAGCGTTCCGACTGATTGCATCGCAGTTTGCTGTGAGGCTCCAAAGCGCAAAATTGCAGAGCTACAGAATGTTGTAGGACCTTTTAATACACCATAGATCAATTACCATTAAACCAGGTGTCCACCGACCCTAGGCTGGGAACTCCCGTTGTAGTGTAACACACCCACGCAATGCTAGAGGAACTCAGCGGGTCAAGCAATATCTATGAGGAGAAACAAAGAGCCGACGTTTTGCGCCCAGACCTTTCATCAGGACCAGGTGATGAGGGGGTCATCATCGGGGCACAACACGCCGGCTCTTCATTTCTCTCTATAGATGCTGCCTGACCTGCTGAGCTCCTCCAGCATTTTGTGTGTGGGTTTCCAGCTGCTGCAGAGATTTCTTGTGTATAGGATTGTAGACACAGCCAGCGCCACCACCGGTGCAACCCTCCCCACCATGGCGGACATCTTCAAAAGCCGGTATTCATCCCGACGGATCCTGACCAGCCGGGACATGGCGTTTCCCATGACTACCATTGGGGAATGCGTACACGAACTTCTTCCAATGATTCTGAAACAGCTCCTTCCTCTCCACCATCAGATTCCTGAACTGTCCAGGAACACTACCTCGTTGTTCTTCTTATCTATTTTGTAATTCGTGGAAATTTTTATGTTTTTGCATTGTTCGGCTGCCACAAGATAATACATTTCACGTCATATCTGACAGCGATAATAAACCTGATTCTTTTACCTTTGACCACTTAGATGTACTAGAATGTAAACCACTTATCAGAGGCGGTGCTGACGCCGTGTGGGCGAAGGGACAGTGTCAGTCTACCCTTGGGGAAGATTCTGAGAGCACGGGGAGCGGAGCCACCGTTCATCCAGCCTCAGCACTGCTCTTTGGCTGGAAGGAAAGTTCTATCCATCCATAGAGGTCACCTTAAGTCTTCGCTTTTGGCGCTAGCAGTTTACTCCACGATGCGCTGGAACTTGCCGGCTGCTGTTGATTTCTTTACACTGCTAAAAGGAAATTGTTCCCAACAGATGTTGTATTCCCGGGATTAACAACAAGGGCGCAGCGTCATCCAGAGTGCCTAGATAGCACGGCGGGAGGGACGAGTAACTGAACCAACAAAACTGAGAATTGAAAAAAGCTTTCTTGATAAGACCAAAAATTCTACAAGAATATTCAAAGCTGCGACCGGCCATCCATCAGTTCAGCAAGGTGCTGGCACTCTGCTGATTAATAGGCACGTTTCCGCCGCTGCTTTCTTGCTCCAGACACAGCCTCTCGTCTTGGAAAATGGTAGTTGAAACATTAGAAAAAGGGACAGGAAAAATCTGTTAAAGAAAACGTATGATACACAAAAATAAGGGGCGTTGAATGTGGCCGCGATAATTAATCCTTTCTTTGTGCCCTGTTCCTGTCGGTCCTCCGCGCTATCGTTTCCTGAAGTCTAAACTAAGGCTCATTTATACTGTCACTTAATCTCCCACGGCGTTCGTCAAGAACTGAAATATTAAACAGATTATTTTAAATACTAATAGGAATATTTAGACAGTCTTTTATGCTAGTCCTTAATTAGTTATGTTTTCTTTGTTCCTTGACAATTTATTTATGAATTATCTACCCTAATATTTGGTTTACAACCTGGCACTAGGGTTCCTCCTACGCTTTTAAACCGAGTTCATTGTGCAAGGTCGCAGACTTCCTGGCATTTAGTTATCTCCTTGTGATTTTAAATCTTCCATTTAATGCGCCCCGACTCCCCAGTACCACATTGTGATAAATCTCTGAGTTCAGATCCCAACATTGCTTTCGCCGGTGCAGTCAGCTGGGCCCGTTTCCTCGCCGGAATGGGCAGCGGACCGTCCTGAATTCTGAATCTGGGTCGGGTATGACTGAGGTAACTACTGGCTCTGTCTCCACAGACTGGGTATCCTCGGGACTGAAGTCCCGCCTATGTTGGTTCATCAAGACGAAGAAGAGCAATTAAAATTCTGAAGAACGGATAAATTGACAACAAATTGAAATGTTCCCGCGCTATTTATATACAGCACCGCAATTCCTCACAGCCCCCCCCCCCCACACACACACAGACACACACCGCATACAGACGACGACTCTCGAGAGCGAGTACACTTGGTATTTTTCCCAAAATGCCTCCACTAACTGCTGCTAGAAATTGGTCAGAGCGGCTAGATCCCGATTCCGAAGCCGTCCATCGACCCGGCAGCACCCAAATCCTTAAACCTGGACCTCATCCCCAGCACAAGCCCGAGAGTCAGACAACTCGGGGGCCAGGCAGAGCTCACAGACCGACGAACAAGGAAACACTTCCAGCTGATACTTCAGATATTAAATGACCAGTTATACTAATGTGATCATGTTTCGTGATCAATGTTCTATAATTGATATTCTATGAACTTTGTAGTTAGATACATCAGCGCAAAGTAAGCTATTTGTTAAATTATTTCTTGAAAGGTCATTGCCTTCCTTTATTAATTCTGTTTGCCTTCCTACAGAATACAGCCTGACTTGCGAATATTTTAGATCTCCAGCACCCGCAATACTTGGCATTATTGGTCTTCTAAGTACTTGGTATTTGGAGAATGTTAACGGTGGGAATAATCCGAGAAACTTGCTATTTGTGAAGATGGTCAGTGTCCCTATTTGCGCCACTCATCCGTTTACATTTGGATAAACTCTCACTTGTTCAGTGACGTGGAACCCGATAGGCAACTTCAAGCTGAAGGAAGGCTTTAACAGAACAAAACGTACATCCTTACTAGGAGGATAGAAAAAAAAGTGGAGTTAAAATAAATAAAGCAGGGGTTCTGTAAATATAATAACGCTGGAAATACTCAGCAGGCCAGGCAGCATCTGCGGAGAGTGAGAAAGAGAAACACAGGGGGGAGGGGGAGTCCTCGTTTCACAGCGACTGTCTGATGAAAACTCAACGCAGTCTCTTTGTCCACTGATGCTGCCTGATTTGTTAAGAATTTGCATTATTTGTTTTGTATTTTCAGATCACAAGATACTTACTAATAAAACCGATATAAACAACGTCTCATTGTACCTCGGGACATGTGGCATTACTAAATCAGTATCAACGCCAAAGTTTGTGGAGGTAGGAACATCGAACTCGCGGGCAATGGGAAGAGTTGAGGCGAATCAGGCGACAAACACCTGGAGTGTTAGGAGACGTGAGTGGCCCACCAACCACCAACAGGTCGCTTGAGTCCCAAAGGCCGATTGTGAGCACCAATGGATCAGGGTTTGAATCGTATTGAGCCCGCTTTGAAATGTGTGAGGCCGCAAGCGACGTCTAAAACTTCGGCCAGGAGTCAAGCTCAGCCGCTTCCTCACAGTTACAAAACGAGCGTCACTTCGCATCCACGGACTAGTCAATGACCATGGATAAGAAAGACGAGGAGGGGTCTTGGGGGAGAAAACCTCTATCCGCAGTTGGAATAAAGAAACGTAACCCTGGAAGTCGGCAAATCATCTTCATCGTAATCTGCAGAATTAAATTAATTCAATGCAGATTGTCAGTCTCAGCAAAGGAATTGGACATCACTCAGGCACAGTGATCTGCCCGCGTCATCCCAGGAAGTTACTGCATTTTAATTACATATAACTAAAGTCTATGAGGATATTTTCAGCTTCGTGTTTAATAACAGTTATCATCGGAATGATAGGTTATTGTGTCTGTTTTCATTCATCAGCCAAGTCAGCATTTCTGTCAAGGCACTGTAGGGGTTAGTAACAGAGCGCGTTCTGCTCTCAAGGCAGCTAATGAGAACCAATACTCCAGAATAAAGAGAGAGAAAGAGAGAGCGAGAGAGAGAGAGAGAGAGAGAGAGAGAGAGAGAGAGAGAGAGAGAGAGAGGGGGGGGGAAGACAGGAAGAGAGAGAGCGAGAAAAAGAGGGAGAAAGAGAGGAAAGGGAATTGAGAGAGAGAAAAAGAGGGAGAGAGGAAGAGAGAGCGAGAAAAAGAGGGAGGAGAGAGAGAGAGAGAGCTGATGATTTTCAGCCAGCTTTTAGTGTGGCTTTCCTTCTTTTGGGGGGGGGGGTGCAGCTGAATTTATTTCACTTCGGAGGATTGCGAGTGTTAGACCTGCGAATGCATATTCAGTAGAGCGTGTGTTGGTGTAATCAAAGTGAAACCACAAGAACGAATCTTTGAGGGACTTTGTATCTAAAAGACTCCGAGAAGGAACTGCGAATCGGGCAGGGCCCGACGCGTGAAGGGAAGGACGCTAATGCGTTAAAATAAAAACGGTGGCATCTCAAAACTCGCCGCATTTCGGCCACTGTTTTGTGAATTTATGGATATTAGCGCAGTCCCTACACCTGGCTGTTAACTGTACTTACCGCAGAGGGGAAGCAAGGGAGCCGGAAGAAATCAGAACTCCGAACAGTCGGATGAAACAGCGAGGGCTGGAAGTGGAGGAGTTCCCGGGGTACTTTAACTTTGCCCTGCCATAGCGGCTCAGCAGTCGCTCCAATCGGACATTTTTACGTTGACAGCACTTGTCACTTAGCAACCCTCTGAAAGCCCTTATATGCATTGATTGCAAACAATTGTCTTTACTTGGTGCAAGTGTTAAGTGAAGCAGCCCCAAATGGTTGACCGCTAGTCTTTAGGCAAAATCTTTGTTTGGAAGTATCTTTTAAAGGCATCAGCCGGCAGAATTAAAAGCCGTAGTGTGTATGATAATAAATATGTTGTTTGCTCCGGTACTTTATCCAGTGGCAGCCAATTTGGCAAAGCCCAACCCTCTCTTACAGTGATCTTGACATATTAATCTGGAACCTCGAAGCCTTCAGCCTGGGTCCTCGTTTGCTATATGTTATCTGCTTAGACTAATATTGCAATTGCCACCCACTGACATAATTTGTTTCACAGTCACAGCCTTGCAGCATGAATCAAGTGTTGACATTCTAATTTCATGCACACATGGGTGTTTGGCTGAGCTCGGGATAATTTCTAAGTAATACAGTCAACACTGTATGACATAAAGTAATGCTTAGTCTTTTGTACAGGTTAAGTTTACCGACGCACTGACGTACACACTCCAACTATTGACTCCCAGCGGTCCAAGCTAAAGATGTATTTCCAGCAAAAGATAAGAGATTTATTTGTCGAAGGTTGGTACTTTTTATAAAAAAAAGAAAGGTGCCATCTGAGGAGAATCTTGCTTTTATGAAATAAATCATTGTGTTTGCATCCAGTATATATTCCCATCAACGCAATCTCGCAGGAAAACGATGCTAAACCGTTTAAATGCAATCTACCCATCGTATGTTTAAGGGAGTAAACACAATAACTTAAATTATGGCATGAGAGTTGACTGGTGAGGTGAATTTATCGAGTCCTATATATTTCAATTCATTGTCTTATTGTAGAACAGAAAGACATGATTACATCAGTTTATAAAGGCCTATTGTTCGAATTCCATTAGGTCTAAATAACCTGTGTGTAGTGTTGATTATTTTGGTGCTTTTATTTTTGGATCGAAGGCTCACTTGAGTAGCTATTGATGAACTGAGGGGTGATTTGAGTGTAAAAGAAATTAAACTAGCTTCTTGTTGTCCGATATTTGAATCCAACCCGTCCGATAAATTACATACAGCTGAGCAATTAAAACTTTATAGCTTCGCTCTATTATTTTGCAACTGTCTTGCTCGCACTAAATATTTTGCGAATTGCTTTTTTCAAGGTATGTAAGAGAAATAGACCGCGTCACTGTAATCGATTAGATGAACTTTTCAGCTTGAAATAGAACCCGCCTTTAAATTTCCAGCTGTCCAGACTTTCAAAGGCAGCAAAAAAAAACGCAGCATCGGGTGTAGAGGAAGTGAGAGAGACCGTCTGCCCTACATACATTCAAAATGTTCCCAGCACATTTACAAGCTAGTTGTATTAAATGTTCCCACGCTGATTCAAAACACGGGCAGCATGAGAGAGTTAATATTTAATGACAACAAATGTTGACAAAATCTGATTTTTTTCAGGTTACCTGTCAAGATTTGACTTCCCCCCCCCCCCCCCCTCCACCTCGCTCAACAGGTCAACCTGAGCTCGGCAGAACCTCGGAAAACCAGGGAACAACAGACAAGTTGCCACTTCCTTGTCCTCAATCTTGATTTGTTCGCGTAGGTCAGTGTTGTAGGGAACCAGGCTGAAAAATTACTGCATCAGCGCATTTGCTCGTTAATGCTCCTGTCCTTAGCGCTGGAAAATTGATTACCAGCTTTATGCAACTGTTGATTTTGTTAAGAATTATAGTCCCTATTTATGTTTGAAGACCTGCTGTGTCTCAAAGTAAATATAAAATTTTAACAATAAACACTACAAGTAATTGGCTGATGTATGTATTTGACATTCTACTTCGCAGTTCCTATTGATATGCACTCACATTTTCTCCCGATAAAATTACTGGCATTATTTCTGCTGATTCCTATTTAAAGGAAGCGTTCTGAATCACATTATTTCCATCTATGTCAACATTCTGAAGCACCAACTGCGCGTCTCCAGGTATACATGCCAAGTATTCCGCTCTTCATCCTCACCCTCTCATCCCCAGTACCCTAACATCTCTTCTGTGGGAGACAAAGACAGTGAACGATTGTTCCACTATCACCCGAGTAATCCTTTTCATTAGAACAACATCTAATTTTTGGACACCGACTAGAACCCTTGAATAATCGATTTACTTCAAAAAGCTATTTCAGCCCCCGTACTGCACATGCGGACGCATTGCGCGAGTTTTTTTTTACGGGACTATTGTTCGAATTTCCGACCAACCTTTTCTCAAAACTGTTGATTATATATGAACTTAATACCTCCCGGTCCGATTCACAAAACAGGGCTGAAATATTGTGAGTACTGTGACCAGTGTAGAAGGACGGCCCGCCAGAGAAACTCAATCCGATTCAGCTACATGCCTTTTGTAAGATCACACTTGGTTAAGTCTTTCGTGTTTATTGCAAATATTTCGTAACTACGAGGCTTTTCAATACTGTGTCCGAGACGGAGGAAATCGGATCAGCAACTCTTTGTAAATGTTACCCTTTGACATTCGTCATAGTGCGATCTTAAACTAAATAATAAACGTCTGTCCGTTCAATTTATTTTCCTAAGGTTAAGTTGGTTTATTATTCAGGCTACTGCCCTTGTGTATTAGACAAAACATAAATTATGCATACTAATTACCTTGGATGGGCTACCAGTTTAATGAATTCTTTTAATTAAACTGCAACACAGGGTTTTGTAAAGGCCGACCAATATTTCATCGTTACTGGCCTACCCATCCTTTTTGTCCGGGCCAAATCTTGCCAAGTCCACATACTGATTCATCTGAAATCCCGCAGTAACATTCGTCACAATCCGTTCTGTGACGAGTTAATAAAGTGATGCTCACAGTAAACAGAGCTGATGGCCTCTCCATCTGGATTATGACACACAATGATGGCTGCAGGTTAAAGATTTGATGTATAGATCTGAATTTCATTGCCCCTGAATAGTATTAAAATTTCCGGATGAGTAAACCAGCAATAAACAGATTGGACAGTCAGTGCGTATATCTTATTATTTTGCATAATAATGAGATATAGGTTTATAATACAGCAGGCTATCCTTCCCTTGTCTAAATTACCATTATGATTGTAAAAAATGTATATAGTAAACCTCGAACGCTCAATCCGAACAGCATCGCAGTCGCAATAAAACTAAAATCGCTGATCGGCTTTGTAGCAATCATCTTCCTAAACTATTTCCTTAGATGTTGTGAAATATGGCCTCTTGAAAAAAATCCTGTTGGTTTGTTTCATATGGTATACCAGTTTATTCATGGCAGGCATGTGAAAGGTTCTCTGGACATTGTAGTGTCCACTGTATCTAAAACGGTTAAGGAAAAATGACAGGTGTTCCTGGTGAAAATCAGGTCCGGGACGATGCCCTGATGCTCGGCTACTATAGTTTTAAAGGATGCGTTGCGGGTATTCAGAGTGCCTTCCGAAGGCTGGGCAGGACTGCGGCGGAATGCGAAGTGGATTTGCGGAAATTGTCGAATTTTCTATCAGTGTCAAGCATCTCCGCCAGTTCGGACCGAGAGCCGGGACCCGGCATTCTAATGAGCTCATTCACAGCTTTTTTTAAAAAAAAAATTGGAAACAGAACGTAGGTTTGTACTAAATTTTTTTTGAAGAGTCTAAAACTTTTTACAAGTCGCTCCGTGGTGTTTTACTTTATCGCCTTGCGCGCCCCATTAGAGCAGTTTAACTTGCGTTATTCAGCAAGTCACAACTATTTGACAAATGTCTTGTCAGGCACTCTGGAGTGACGCAGTTGGGGATATTGAACAAATGGCAGAGAATTGGTACTCAATTGTTTGAAAGTCACCCTTTGTGTGTCTGGCACTCCGCTCCCAGAGGCTACAGAGACTCTTCTGCACGGTCCTGGCCGCTGACCCCCAGTGTGAACACTGCATATTCTCTGCGTGCAAAATCGCGAGTTTTTATATCGCGCGTGTAAATTGTGCAGGAGACGATTTAAGTGTTCAAGTCAGTCTATTCTGATGTCCAACCGCCGTATGGATCAGCCCTGCTGTGCATTGACTGAGGCTCTGTGAATTCAGTGTTAAATTCACTATGTCCAACTGACCAAATGGGTTTATCCGGGTTTATGCCCGTTCTTAGAATCGCCTGGTTTTGAAGCCCTGTCAATGTGCTCTCGATGTCCGTTTACGGAGCGGGTGCGCGGTCAAATGAAAGGGTTAAGCTGAATTTGAATTCCTGTTGGGTTCCGAGGCCTGTCGCCTAGTACCGCGGTCAGAAATGTGTTTGTGAGAAGCCAATGTTTTGTCTCCTAAAAAGGCTAAATCTACATCGGTGGCCCAGTGTACGCTGGCTATTCTTCACAGCTTCTATTGAAGTGAATGAGACTGAATGAAGTTCCCGGAACCTGTATTTGATCTAGTCAATTGCGAAAACTGACAGGATTCTAATATATTTGTTTAATAGTATTCAATGGGTCAGCCTTTCTCAACTGCATATTCCCCACACAACAGTTCGTTTATAATTCTGTTCACCCTGTAAACCATCTAACTCGGTTGAGCAATGTCCTGGTCTGATTTCTGCATTTTTGCGGCAACTGAAAACGCTAAATTAGAGAACAGATGTGAAGTGGTTGCGGATTCCAGGAGTGGGGTCTAGGTTATTGTTAGTCTGCTGCCGGCGTTTGGCCGCCTCTCTTTCTCTCCCCCCCCCCCTCTCTCTCCCTCTCTCTGAAGCTGTAATTGAAACATATTAATTAGATAATTTGTTGTTAGTTTAAAAAGACACAAATAACGCTGCTAGTGTTTCCTGGAAAGGAGCGCCCTTTCATTTTGCGGCGGTTTCGGAGTGCGGAGCAGTGGTACAGGGGTTGCACACACACAGTTGCTCCGCATTGTGATGCCATAGTTCAGTTGTCTCCATAGATTTTCCCGTGAACGGATATAATGATGAGCTTTTAAGTAGGTGGTATTCTTTTGCAAAGCTTGTTGATATAATTGTGCTGAATGTGTGATGAATGGTCTCGGGTGTCCCTTGTGTGACGGCCCGGCGGCTTCATGCATTTTAATCAGCCGCTGCTGAGAGGACGCGCTCGGGTTTCTCCCCTTGTTTGTGTGTGGCATTCCTACAATTAGAAATATAAAGAAAGGCTCCCACACAGATGCCGTCTGAAGGTTCATTATCTCTCATCAAAAACAATCGGATCCACCTTTCTCACTTGTGCTACTGACCGCAACGGGTTGAACCTCCGGGAAAAGCCGTCTCCTACCACCGCATCGCCTCCCCCCCCCCCCAACCCCACCCCCACACGAATGAACCGGCCGCAGAAAACACCGTCCCCGCTTCTGCTGAGGATCCCTGACAGATAACAAGTAGCCGGCTGCGGCGGTGGAACAGGAAAACGGGGCACAGTTAATTCATGTCTAAATTCGCAGCGAACAATAGGAAATAAACACGAACAGAGTGAAAGGCTCTAAAGTGGACAGGAGCGGCCTGGGGTGAATTCGGACTCTCTGCCCTCCCGGCTTTAATGAAGTAAAACTATTTAAATAAAAGCCCGGCTGCAGCATATATGGACGGTGTTTCTGATACATTCCCGCTGTAGGATTAACTAGCCGTAAACAGAGCTCCGTATATTTACTCTGTAAAGCACCTGGCACTAACTCGGCAGCGTTTTTTTAAACAAATTCACGATTGCCGGTGGGATGCCCACTTCCCTGGGACATTTTCGAACTAGTGACAAGTCAAGTCAATGCTTTGTCCCGCGTTCACTGTAGGGTTTCTCCGCTCTTTTCTGCAAGTTCACATGATATCCTGCTCCCAACCCAGTCCGAAAGATTCTCCCTCCCTCTCTCTGCCCCTTGCCCCCACTCTCTGGAAACCCTCCAATGGCTTCCGATAAACTTTTGCCTGGTTTTAGGTCCCTACTAATTATGGCGCTCGATCTGCAGAGAAAACACCCGCCTGGCGTCCCTCGCGCATTATTTTTGACAGCAACACACGGCGGTTTCCTCTACTGTAGGTATTTTAATGAGAAAATATTTTTCGATAGCCTAGTTCATAATTTAAAGCAGACAGATATTTCCGTGTAACATATGCATGCTGCGACTAACAATCTCACATCCACCATGCCGCCGTACATTACTGAAAGTCAACATTTACAGTGTTAACAAATGTTTTGTGGGATTCACGACACGATTAGAAAAAACATCGGACTTGGTGATCGGCGATTGCGAGTGACGGGGAGTCTAGAACTGAAGCAAAATGGAGAAAAGTGCACGTATTCACAGGCTCGTGTTTATGCACGCCGGCCGTTCACATTTACATTTATACACCAGGGCAGGAGTTGATCACAAGCGGACAGTTCTCCCTCGTTCCGGTAAACTTTGTTCGGAGCTGGCCCTGCCTTCGCCTCTGTTCCCAATGTCAGTGCACGGCCACCGACTGCAGAGCGGTGCCAGCGCTCGTTAACGTATCGCCGGGGCTCGGGCTCGGGCTCCTCTGGCCGTTACCGATCTGCGGAGAGGTAGGACTCAGCGTGGCAGGACTGTTGGACAGGATGGCCGAGATCGGCGCAGGTAAAGCCGGCAAGGCAGGCACGGTGGCCGGGGAGGGTTTAATCGGCACCGGTATGGCCGGCAAAGTCTGTCCGCCGTGGCACAGGGGTTTAATGGGTACGCCGTAGGCGCTATAGTCGCTGCTGGGCACGGAGAGCGGCGGCGCCGTGTCCATCACACTGGTACTGTACATGTGGGGCCAGGCTGTACCGATGGGACTCCCGACTGAATGCATGGGGTAGCCGGCCTGCATGGGCTGCACCGCCGAGAAAGCCAGTCCGCTCGACATCACGTTTTTGTACTCTCTGGCGATGATGTTCTCGATGGCGAAGGGGTGTTTGAAGCTCGTGCTCTGAGAAACGCCCATGCTGTAGCTGGGTATCTGCGGCAGGTGAGTGCCGGACACGGCCAGCGCGCTGAGCCGCAGCTTCGCCTGCTGCTGGAGGTAATGCGTTGCGTCCGACTGCTTGCTCACCGCCAAGTGGTCCGCTTTCATCACCTTGAAGCGTTTGCGGCGCCTCAGGAAGCTGCCGTTCTCGAACATATCCCCGCAGTTGGGGTGCAATGCCCAGAAACTGCCCTTACCCGGCTGGTCCGGCCTACGAGGGATCTTAATGAAACAGTCATTGAAGGAAAGGTTGTGTCTGAGCGAATTCTGCCACCTCTGCGTGTTCTCTCGGTAGTAAGGGAAACGATCCATGATGAATTTGTAGATCTCGCTCAGGGGGAGCATTTTGTCCGGGGAGCTCTGGATGGCCATAGCGGTCAAGGAGATGTACGAGTAGGGAGGTTTCTGGTCGCTGTACGTGTTTCTGCCTGGACGAGGCATCATCAAAGGAAGAACTATTAAAGTCTCAAGAAGCCCACCGAAGGACCTCAGCCACTCAACGTGCAGAAACTGAAACAAAACCAACCCCCACCTCAAAGTTAGACCAACTTGGCGAACAGTCGGGCTCCGGAATCCGCTTCTGCTCGGTATCTCTCGGTGAGATGTGGTGCGCAGTTCAATGCCCAACACCCGACACGCTCTGTGAGGGGGGGGGGGAATCACTGGCAGCGGAACGAGCACTGCAGCGAATGGCGAGGGGGTCCGGCCCGTTCACTCTCACACTCGCCGAGCGGCTCCTTCCATGTCCTGCGTGGTGCTGCTGGTAGTTTCATGTAGTAGTGACATGTGCAAGGCACTCGGTTAATGTAGCGCTCCCGCCGTCACATGACTGGTGCATTTGGGGAAAAGCGGATCCTGCTTTCATTTACACCTATTTACATGGCCACCGCCGGCCAATAGAAATCATTTACATTTCAACACAGTTAGGGGTCAAATCCGAATTGGAAAAGAAGCAGAAAGCGAATCGGAGTATAAGGGTGCCCAGCAACGGGGAAGTTTGCACCAACGTTCCCTGCACTTTACTGGGCGCTTGTTTTGTGACTCCCGTTTAACAAACGATGTTTCCAGCAGAGATACCGAGAGTGAAGAGACGGTTCATTTTTTCTATTATCAACTGTGCCCGTTGACCAGAATTTTCGCTCCCCGGTTCTGGTTAATCTGTTAACCAGTGCTACACAGGTTTTTTTTTAAAAAATCGGTGTGTCAGAAGATGTATCTCAGATACAGCTCCCAGAGTGTGGGGCCAGGATAAACCGAGTTCCAACACTAAACCGTGTACTTTAAGTGTGACTGAAACTTAAAATTATTTCACTGCTCCAGACTTGCAAATGGACATTTCTTTATCTTTAGCGAATTCGAAAGCAAGAGCTTAAAAAAAACATAAAGTGCTGGCTCAATGCATATTAGTAACTCGCCAAATCGTAACTTAAACACGGTTATTTCCAGAGATTAAACCATGTCATTAATATTAAAATGCCAGTGAAGTCCGCTCGCCTTGGTTTGAATGCGGCCGCACGCTTCCCCTTATTAATCAGGGTACTTGAGTCAATCAATGTCACCTCGCAAAAAAATCGAAGCGAAAATAGCTTTGCAAAAACTTTTTAAATGCTTTATGCAGCAAATTAGACTGTAATATGCGTACAGGCACCGGACTATCGGGGTGATCTACTAGTAAAATTAGATGCAAATGAGGAGAAGCGCTTGCCGCAAACCCCATAAAACGCCCAGAAGTCAACTATATTAATATGCAGAAAACAAATGAAAGCTACTCGCTGTAATAACCGTTTAGTCTTCAGCTCAACCAGCTACCCCGTTTCTGCGTAGAGAGTTCGTGCTAGCTCTCTTCCCACAAGCAGACCACACACGTTCCAGGTTAGCAATAATTTATGGTAATTTCCCCCATAAATCCACAGCCGGCTCGATCCGTATTCAAACACTCCCAAACCAACCAGACAAATGACAAACACAATATTGGTTTTGATCGCGAATGTTTACATGCCTTAAACGCGCAGGTGTAGTTCATTTCGAGTATTAGATGAAAATATCGGGTTGGGTGACGGAGCCTGCGGAACTTGCAAAGCTCCTAATATTTACAAAACAGAGTGAGGGCAGGCCCATTCAGCTGCTGCCCGTTCCCGAGGCTGAATAACAAAGCGGGCCTTGGAAACATCGTTTCCCATGTAGAAAGTCACCGCCACGCTGGGTCCGCGCACCGACTGGGCAAACATCGGGCTTTTCGTGGGAGACCAGGTACTTAAAAAATAAGCGATGTTACTGACAACAGAGGATGATGGACTCCAACCAGCCAGCTTTTCAGCACCTAGTTTGCGCGTCCCGCAACACGACCGGACTCCAACCACTGCGGCAAAAGGCTTTTGTACCAAAACTCCACGCCTTATCCTCAAACCTGATGTAGACTTTCTCGCTAAATAAACTGCTCATCGGTCGCCGAACCATTTCCCAATAAACTACAGTAACTTTCTCACTACCTCTTGTCTCCAGCCAATTTGCCGAATTTCAAAATCAGTGCATAATTCGTGGATAGAAAGAGGTCCAATTTAGGGAAGTGCGTGCGATTAACTTTCCGCGTCGCCGGGGCGATCTGTTGAAATTTAAGAATAATTAATGTGAAAAAATAGGTATTATGGTAGCGCTGGATCAGCCGTGTAATGTGTATATTGGTTGGTCGTTTGTACAAAGAACAACAAAAGTTCTCTAAACTAAATTACATTGCACTTCTGAACTGCGATGCAATTTGAAGTATCTTTTACAGAGAGGGATTGTGAACAATTCTGTGTGTGTCTGAAATTGAATAACAAAGCAACTTTCTGAAGCCTCTCTAAGTGAAGTACTCAGGCGTGACATTCCCAGGGTGACGGGAAACAAAGGCGCGGGTCAGCGAGATGAAAAACGAATCAAACAGCCACTTTCACACGTCGCCGTCGATTGCGGCCTCGCTAAACAATAGGGAACAAATGTAAGAAAGGGGGTGAAAGAACCGAGGCATTCGATCTAACATACGATAGTGGGACAACATTGTCAGAGCCGAGTCAATATCAAACAATATCATTTGTTGAATTAAAGCTCGCTTACAATTTCTTTTATTCTCTGTCGTTCCTTTGATTTTTTTTTCTTCCCCTGGCTGGGGATTTCATTCGCTCGCTGCGGGACTTCCGGTCGCTCAGGCCCGCTTGATCTTATCAGAGCGGCTGCTCGACTTTCTGCCAACTTTGACGCTGGCATTTCCCCCTGTAGCCGAAGAGCCGGCGGTCCCGCCACCCGTGTGGCGGACATTGAGGGCGAGCGTGGGGGCCGCGGGTCAAGTCACAATGAAGCAACCCCGGACTCGCCCGGACCTTCCCTGGTCGAGCGTCTGATCAACACCGCTCCTAATAAACATTTGACGTCCCCTCCCCACTCCCAGGTTGTTAATTGGTGTTCTAGTAGATTACTACAAGAACCAGCAACCTGAAATTGGCGTTCAGGAGTTCAACCCCCCACCACCCCCGTAGCGGCCTACACTATAATATAATTTAGTGATTACATCCTGTGAAACGCAATCCTTAAACAATACCTCTCTCAGTAACGCACTGACGAATACGGATCTGGAAAGTTAAAAACAAAACTCTCCCTGCAATTAGCTGATATGATGGATGCCGAGACTCAAGGGGTCATTGGAATGAACACCTCGGCAGCGAGGAGGGGCAGGAGGAATTTTTGGGGACAGAAAGTGGGGTCAACACTCCGGATTCAGGGCGAGCGCGCTGGAGTGTCGGCTGTGGATTTCGCTGTAGATTATTGATGTATCTGCGGGCTATGTAGATTTTCAGAGCTAATGAATAAACAAGTACCGACCGCGGGCGGTGCGAATCGGAGTTAATGCAAACATTTGGATAAATACACCAACAATGTAAATTAACTAACATGTACCGTGTGCGCAGGCAAAGAGGGAATCGGAAGGGAAGGCGACTTAAATCACAACACGGATGCTGGGTTGCAAAACGCCGAGAATAATGTAAAGACACACGCTACAGTTGCAGAGGACACGAGTCATGGATAAAGGTACATGTTACACATCGTCCGTCTACAAAGTGTCACCCTCTTAATGTTTGACGGTAAATGTCTCACCTTCAACGTGATATATCTGGAATACATTATTTTAATTAAGTCTATGGCGATTTACTTTCCTTTGAGATCCATTCTACAGAGCAATTAGGAACGTATTGGTGCTGGTACATATGAATATTCAGGAGACTGTCAATTAATTAGCAGACAGGGTATCTCATTATCGCACTCAAAGCCCGTTAGTGCTCAGCAGAATTAAAGTCTGTGGCAGTGCGCAGGATTAGTGAATATTTTACAACATACTCATTTAACTTCATTATCATAGTGGTTACAATGCTGCCGTTTTATTAATTAAAATGTTCATTAATTTGCCTCGTATTATACAATCATATCTCCGTGAGATCTGGGCGGGGAGGCGCCAGTTACCGCTTTAATAACGATAATTGAAAGTCGCTGTTCCCGACATTGCTCTTGATTGTAACATTCTCCCAAAAAGGCTTGAAAGATAAATATTAAACCTGGTACCACAAAGGGAGCTGCTAAATAGATACTAAATTAATATGCATGTAAAATTAATTAGATGGTTTTCATGACATCAAAACGTCCGACAAATAAGTACCTGTATAGAACACCTTCTGGGCATTTTGAACATATGCTGGAATTATAGTTAATTGACTAATTACATAAATTACGCATTAACTTTATAACACATCAAGTATAAAAGATATCTCAATTAATTTTGCATAAATTATGATTGCAAGGAGAGTAGAATAAGAGAAATCGCACTGGCCACTAGGAAACTGTTCCATTTTTAAAGAAAATGCGACAATCAGGTTTTAGGAATCAGGAGTTAACGGGAGTGGCCAAGTCAACCAACTCAAACTGCCAGTGTGGTCACATTCCCAAGTGCCGCACCCCTCCCGGCTCTCATTAGGAGAGAAATACTTCATTAAAATCAATTACTCAGCGCACGATAGATTAGCTTTTGTCAAAATATGGGCCCGCCCTCTCGCTTTAAGCCGCGATACAGGGAAGGTAAAAATAAATACTTCAGGACATTGTTACAATCGCATTCTCTTTTAACCATTACTACTCCACGGGACTGTAATAAAGAGTATAAAATGACGAGACGAGGATTTTACTGTGGCCCAATCTCGAGTTTCTTCACACAGCGACTATTAGCGTTATCCAGGGGACCTGTGTGCGCGTACGCACACAAACACACACACACACACACACACACACACACACACACACCATATAACATGCAAGATACACAATACAGAGACAACGGACACTACGCGCGCACACAAAACACGCACGCAACAAATACTATACAACATGCACAATACACATACATACACAATACACAAATATAACATGCAAGACACACAAAGGACACTACGCAAACACACTACACTCCATACAATACGGGCACGTACGCCCCACACACATAACACACAACACACTTAATATACAACTCACACGCACACACACAGCATACACGCAAGTACGGAACCTACATAGCGCACACATATCATGTACATATGACACGCACAATATACACGCGTGCACACATACATACACACACATTCTTTCTCGCACACCTATCTGAGGAATGTTCAGCGTTAAAATAGTGCGGATTCTATCCGCCGTTTAACAATTTCTCCCTCACGCACGTATACAATCTCTGCCACACTGTAACTCGCCCTTGGGTGCTGACTGTAGCGGCACTCAGAGGGTTAAAGCGTTAAACGCGCGCGGGCTGCCGACTCTCTCGCGCGGACTTTTCATCTATCTTTGTTTCTCCCCGCAGACGTTCGTGGCGCGGGAAAGGATGTCAATTGGAGAATTGTCAATCTGAGGCACCGCGACACTTTGTACGCAGTGTACCGTGATTAATTGAGAGTAAATAAACTCTTTGGGTCCCAACCAAACTCCAGCATTACCCTCAGCCCCGGTTTCTAGGTAATCTCCAGTATAAATCCATGTCATCCTGTGTCCGATAGCGGGTTGCACACACATCGCTCGCACCCTTATACCAGCGCGGGGACGAGGAGATCACTCTGGGTCTAGCCCAGGTGACCGACAGGTATTTAACTTGATCGCTAGAAGTATCTAACGCCACATTAAACCTGTTACTCGGTGACCGACAGGCCGGCCAGTAACTAAACTCCTTTGCTTGGGAGGATGCGTTGACGCTCATTACGGAAATCGATACCACCGCTTCTCAGGACGTTACCTGCAGACCTTGCCGAAGCCAGAAGGACAACCAAACTCAAAAGAGGAATGAAGGACTTCTGATTCCTGGTCAAACCTCCAGTAGGATCTCCATCCTTCCCATTGAAGACCAAGAGGCAAGTGGCAGTGGACGACCCGGGGTGGGAGGGGGTGGAATACAGAGGGAACTCGAAATCTAACTCTCCGGAACTCCGGGCAGGTGTAGAGAAAACTGAGACCGGGGGAGAGACAGTTAAAGAGAACTTTGAAGTGTGTGTGTTGGGGGGGGGGGTGCTGTGGGGAGGGAGGGGGTTAAATCATTGCAGCAGACTTAGACACTGACAGGCAAAGATGCGGGGTTGGGATTTAACTGTAAAAAGGTGAGATCGGGAGCTGGGTAACAAGGGGCGGAGAGATGAAATAACAAACAATCTGCCGGGGGAACTTGAGCAACATCTGCTGCGGGTGGAGAGGAGGAACTGTCGACTCTGGTCAGGACCTAGTTATAGGGTTTCGACCCGAAATATTTACAATTCCTGTCCCGCCAAAGATGCCGCTCGAATCGCAGAGTTCTCCAGCAGATTTTTTATTGCGCCAGATTCTAGCTCCTTCAGTCTCCTGTGTCCCCAGACAGAGGTGAAGACAGGCCGCGGTGCGTAAGTCACAGGGATGAAGTGACGGGACGAACGTCCCAGGTGAACGGGACGGGTAAGAAGTGAGCACCTGGGCGGTAGTCTCGTTCAGTCCTAGGTTTCACGGGCATTGGATCGCCGCTGACCCACTCCCCCTCCCCCTCCCATCCCACCCAACCCTTGCCAACTGGGACATCAAAGGACCGAGCTGGAACAGCGGGAACTCTAAACCTGCTCCCGGGGGCAGTCACTGCACTCGCCCTGTTCCGAAGAGCCCAGAGCCGAAGGCTACACCTGCAAGGTTAAAAGTTGCATCTTGAGATGCTGGTGTGGGAAACAGCACTGACCCCTCGCCCGATAAACCACGGCAGAAGGTGAGGTTTAAGAACCGCAACTGGCTGCTGGCAGTTTATAAGTTTACAACCCATACGGGAGTAGGCACAGGAATCCAAATAATGTCCAGCGGAAGACGCACGAATTTCTGGTCATTTGTAAAACCAAGGAGGAAGACAACCTGCCGCGTGAGGTCATCCTGAGGTACACGGGTCCTACCGTAGGGAGTTCGTCGTACACAGTTTACTTAAGCATCTAGTTCAATCAATAAAGGAACAAACATTTTATCAGTCTTTACATACTGCGGCGATATGAGTCCCCAATATGAGCCGCGAGCTGGACGAAGCTCTCAGATACGCACTCACCTCTGCACGTTTCCTCAAAGTCGGACCGTCAACCGATGGATGGAAGCGAGTGCGCGTTCTCTTTGACTTTTACAGACTAAGAGATTTCAGCGAGTTTGAAATTGTCCTGTAAACGTTTTCTCTCCCTTTTGTACGAACAAGTCCGTTCCTTGCCCGCGCCCCGAACCGGGTGAGTGTTGACAGCTCTGTCCGCCTCCCTCCGACCCGGAGTCACAGCCCGAAATGCTGAATACCTAGCGAAACTTGGCCGGGCCCGCCTAGTTCCTGATGTTAGCGTTACTGCTACACGGTACTGAAGAAATACTTCCCCCATCTGTCTCGCCGGCCAAGGATTCGATGAAAGATCTCAGCCCGAAACGTTGACTGTTCATTTCCCTCCATAGATGCTGCCTGACCTGTTGAGTTCCCCCGTGTTTCCCCGACTTCATTTCGTTCTGGGACGGCGGCCGACCGATATGAGAGCTCAACTCAATAACACACACACGGTGACTGAAAGACGTCGAATTTCACTTTACAGCCGATTCTACTGGTTGGTCACGGTCCTGGGCTCTGTTCTTCTGATCCTTTATTGAAAACTGGTGTCTCTGCAGCGGCTTCCCCGGGGTTCGATCTTCTCCCCACCTCACATTCTTATCCACCCTCACTGGGTTCCCCAGAGATGCTGAGGACATGTAGGTGTCCTCCCCCGCGGGTAGCACTCAGGCTACAGGGAAGGTGTTTCCCGGGCTGAGGAATCTATGATCAGGCAATTGGAATTGGTTTATTATTGTCACATGTACAGTGAAAAGCTTATCTGTTCATGCAGATCAAATCATTATACAATGCATTAAGGTAAAACAAAACGAGAATGCAGCCACAGTGTCTCAGAGTAAGTAGCTTGGGACTAAGATGAGGAGAAATTTCTTCCATTTGAGAGTGGGGAGCCTTTGGAATCTCAGCCAGGGCAAGTGTGAAAACTGGCCATTGAGCTCATCTTACAGAGACATGGACTGATTTCTGGGTGCGGGGGAATCTATGGTGACGCTGCAGGGAAATGGTGCTGAGGTTGATCAGCAATGCTGCTGCTATGTGGTGAAAAAGATCGATGGCTTATTCCTGCTCTGGTTTCTGATCTCTTTATGTTACTATCTGTATGTAACGTGCAGGAAATCTCCACTTTCATCTAAACTCTGACCCCCACCCCACCCTCCCAGCCCAGAAGCTCCAACCCTCCTAATGGTAACCACTTCAAATGGTGTCGCACCTAGAGCCCGGTCCATCTTTGTGCCTTGTGTCCATGGCGACCGCTGGTTTATAATGTCCAGTGTGCACAGAAATCTTGTGCTGTGCAATTTTCTGCTCAGTGACAACAATGTGTGCCCACTGAAATTTATATAGTAATATTTATATTATATATATAACGTAATTTATATAGTAATATAGGTATTCATTTTAACTGCTAGCAAAACCCTCTCAATAACAATTTTGATCTCCTCTGGGTTTGATCATTTTTGCACTCGTACATCTGCACTCTCACAAAAACATACGTCGCAGGCCTGCAGAGGGTAATGAAGGATTTTCTCATCAGAGTTTTCGCACCTTGTCCATTTGTGATTTGCTTGTTGAATGACACTTTAAAAAGTCATTTCCAAGTATCACTCCACTTCTTTTCTTTTTGTAATTTATTTTTTTATTGAAGTTCAAACAAACATTTCTATAAGATGTATTTCAGACATTGTACATATATATGATATAATCATATATATCACAAATCTCCACAAAGTATTTATCAGACCACTTCTTTTCACTTGCAAGTTCTCCAGCAACTTTTGCATCACGACAATACACACAGGTAACACCTGTTTCTGTATTGTACATAAATATTTTTCGTAGCTGTATGTTCCTGACCTCTTGAGCTTTCTGTGTAGCAGTCTCTACTGTTTCATTAAGCCATTTCGCTTTATATGAACCAGCAGTTCTTTTGCGCTTCATACCCTTTGATTCTTTGGAATTTGGCACAGTGAATTTATAATTCCTTCAGTATAGAGAGTATAAATAAGCCAGTTCTAAATTCTGCAGATAAATTATCATAAACTCCATGTTGTCAACACCATCCACATCAGAAACCAGAAAAGGAAATGTGCTTGTGTACGGTTGTGAAATTTACTTAACATGCCAACCAGGTAGAGAGTGACAACCTTTTGTGCACAGTTTAAATTTCTTTGTGTGCTGGTAGCAAAAGCTGTGTGCATGTGCATACGCACAGCTTAAAAGGAGCATGGTTCCACCTTTGCATTGACACCTGGCTCCATCTCCACCCCTGCCTCTCCCATTGATTATTCTAACATATTTACAAATAATCTCTTGATTTACATCCAAATGGAATTGTCTGTGCCTATCTTGTAATATCACTATCACTCAGCACCCCTGGGTGCACTGCCATACACAAACCTGAAGCTTAATAACCTTACCTGCCTCTCTGTTAAATTTCTGTCAACCAGTTTGACTGGCTTGCTGCATTACTGGGCTCTTGTCAAAACTGTGCTTTTTGAGACATTGGATCAACAGTAACTCTTGGTTTTCTAATATACACCATCTCACCTTTAACCCACACCTCAAGCTTCCTGTTAACCCAAGTACTTACTGAGCCACATTGGCTCTCCATTGACCCAATGTGTGTTGAGTTTCATTGGCTCCCAATTAACCTTCCGCTTTCTGAGCTAAGCACTCTGTTTACTCTGGGAATAGTGTCCGAAACAGTCCCTTTAATCCCTGGGTTTATTAACCACCACTTCACCTTGTTAATTCGAGTCTTGCTGACCCTCCTTGGCTCCACATTAACTTTTGGCTTTCAAGGTACTCTGGGTCCAAGTGCAAATGATGGGGGAGAAAAGGAATTAGTATTTTTAAACAAATACTAGTGGATAGTTACTGAGCCCAGAAATTGATCTAATGAACCACAAGTTAGCATTTTGAAAAGGGTTGTCATAATGTGAAGCACTGATTAAGAAAGGAAAGAAAAAGGATATATAAACTAGTTAACTATTAGCCTGACATCAGCACTCAGAAAAATGATAGACTCTAAAACAGGGGTGGGCAAACTTTTTGACTTGTGGGCCACAAAGGGTTCTAAAATTTGACAGGGGGGACGGACCAGGAGCAGATGGACGGAGTGTTTTGGTAATACACCTCATAAGAGAAAATAAAATATCATGGGATATGTAGAAAACATGTGCTTTAATTTCAATTGAAAATGAACAAATGCATTACAACAAAATATCTGTCTTTGAAGTCCCATGGTATTTAGCTATTTATTGAAATGACTTTTAAAACACTGAAAATTAAATGAATAAAATACAGCTTTTTTTAATAGTAACAGTTATTATTTTAAAGCATTGAAAATTCTGTTATCCTTCAAGGTATTATCATCATCACTCTCCTCCTGACTGTCTTTATTTCAAAAACGGTAGGAGATGCAGGTCTACTTGTCCTGCTCCTTCTTATTCAATTGTCCCCTGTGCCAAAACTCAACAACGACCAGCACAAAGACAGAACAGTGACAGCGCGCCAGTATGCGGAGCGCGTTATTTGATCTGGAGCGCATTTTTTACTTTGAGAACGTACGTGCACCTGCGCACTACTCATGTCCATGACTTAACAGAAATGACATGTAACATGTAAGGCTTATTGAAAAAAATATTTTCAAATGCATTCTTTACATAACACAACGAAGAAACTTATTTTTAATTTCAGTGGGAACAGTGTTGTTGGTCTCCCTTTTTAGCCAGCGCATCAAAGTCTGGATTTAGTTTTGTTGTGGCGATTCTCAGGATGTATCTGAGGTGTTGGTCAGTTAACTTGGATCTGTGGCTGGCTTTGTTGATGTTCATGACGCTGAACGCCTGTTCACACAAATAGGTCGAGCCGAACAAAGAGTAAAGCGCAAATGTGGAGTAATACACTGCACCTCAGCAAAGATCAATGTATATAGAGTGCATCCTCTATTGGGAAAACGCCAGAATTGCGGGGAAAAAACGTTAACAAGGTTTATTAATATAATTTCATCAAGTTCTGTGGGCCAGATTAAAAAGCTTCACAGGCCGCCTATGCCTGGTCTGGAACTATGGTTGTCCTATTCAGACAGTTTGAAAATTATAGTAAGAGTGAGCAGATTCAACATGGATTTATGACAGGGAAATTCGTTTTGGAATCTTTAAGGAACTATGAGGCAGAGAAGATGAGGACAACTGGTGAATGTAGGGTATATGCATTTCTAGGTTTTCGATCACGTCACAATCAGAAGGTGTAACCAATGTTTGAGCGAATGGAATTGGTGATGATATAGCAGCAAGGATTGAGAGTTAGTTCACACAGTAATAGAAAGAGTAGGTATAAATAGATGCTTCACAAATTGGTGAACTAAGACTAGTGTGGCTTATAGTTCTAGCCAGGCTCATGGCTTCCACTGGTTTTCTGTCAACCAAAAATCCTGTTGATCTACCAAAGCTGCTTGTTAACCTTGCAGAGTTATGGCCTGCTCTGACTTCCTGATAACCCTGTAGTCCCCTAGTTGTTAATCTTGACTGTGCTGGTGTACTGTTAACACTGGGTTTGCTGACCTATTCTGTCACCCCATTAACTCTCAGCTCCTCGCTGACCACAGTGACTCATTATTAGCTCTGGACGTTAAGACCTACACTCTCTCTCTGGATGACAAGATCTAGGTGACCTGCACCACATGCCTGTTAATCAAGGGTTTTCTTACTTTCACTGGCTCCCTGTTGTCTCTGATTTCCTGATCTGTGAATGTCACTCCACTCTTTAAGAAGGAAGAGAAGCAAAAGCAGGGAAGTAAAGGCCAGTTAGCCTGATTTTAGTGGTTGGAAAGATGTTAGAGTCTATTATTAACGATAAGGTTTAAGGCTATCTGCTGGCACATGATAAAATAGACCAAAGTCAGCATGGTTTCCTTCAGGGGAAATCTTGCCTGACAAGTCTGTTAGAATTCTTTGAGGAAGTAACAGACAGGAGAAACAAAGGAGAGCGAGTAGATATTGTTTGCTTCGAATTTCAAGGAGTCACACATTTTATTTTATTTAACTTAAAGTTACAGCAGAATATGCCCTGCCACACTGCCCAGAAACACTAACCTAATCACAGGATGACTTACAATGACCAAGTAGCCTAAGAATCTGTACATGTTTGGACTATGGGAGGAAACCCGAGCACCTGGATGAAGCCCACGTGGCTCATGGAGAGAACATAAACTTACATACAGTGCTAGAGTTGAACTCCAAATGCCAGAACAGCCCAAGCTGTAGTAGCCCCATGTTAAATGAGATAAAAGCCCATGGTATTACAGGAAACATACTAGCATGGATAGAAGATTGACTGACTGGCTGCAGGCAGGGAGCAGGAATAAAAGGGGGCTCTTCTGTTTGGCTGCCGGTCACTAGTGGTGTTCCACAGGGGCTATTCTGGATCTGCTACTTTCACTTTATATGTTAATGATCTGGATGACAGAATTAATGGCTTTGTGGCCAAGTCCTCAAATGCTTCAAAAACAGGTGGAAGGCCAGGTGGTGTTGAGGAACAGGGAGTCTGCAGAAGGACTTGGACAGATTAGGAGAATGGGCAAAGAAGTGGCAGATGGAATACAGTGTTGGGAAATGTATGGTCATGCACTTTGGTAGAAGTAATGAAAGCATATACTATTTTCTAAATGATAAGTGAATTCAAAAATTAGAGGTTCAAAGGGACTTGGCAGTCTTCATCCAGGATTCCCTTGCTAGCTGAGTCAGTAGTAAGGAAGGCAAATGCAATTTTAGCATTCAGTGCAAAAGGACTAGAACATGAAAGCAAGGATGTAATGCTGAGACTTTATAAGGGATAGGACAGACTGCACGGAGTATTGCAGTTTTAGGCCCCTTATCTAAGAAAGTATGTGCTGGCATTGGCAAGTGTCCAGAGGATACGTATGAGAATTATCCTAGGAATAAAAGGGTTAACATATGAGGAGTTCGTGATAGCCCTGGTTTGGTATGTTGAAGTTTAGGAGAATGAACAAGGGGGAATCTCACTGAAATATCAAAAGCTCAAGGCAGAGTGGAATAGTGGAAAAGTCAAAGACAGGAGGTTACACCCTCAGAATACAAGGACTTCCCTTTAGAACAGAGATGAGGAGGAATTTCTTTAGCCAGAGGCTGGTGAATCAGTGGAATTCATTGCCACAGACGGCTGTTCTTTGGCACGCTGTTCATCCTGCACGGCTCCCACCCAGCCCAGAGTTTACTCATAACCATAGATAACTGACAACACAACACTTCCTCGTGTATACCTTCCCTGGTTCATCCTGGGTTCACTGATATAAACCGGAGCCTGGTTAAGAACCAGCATGCTGACCCATAGTATTTTGACTCCCTCTTCTCCAAGGAGTCTCTGAGCTGCACTGACTGCAAGTTAACCTTGGGCTCATGCCCTGCACAGTCTTCCTACT
This sequence comes from Hypanus sabinus, assembly GCF_030144855.1. NCBI lineage: Eukaryota > Metazoa > Chordata > Chondrichthyes > Myliobatiformes > Dasyatidae > Hypanus > Hypanus sabinus. The sequence goes on from NC_082726.1 coordinate 13,549,185, forward strand.
ATCCCTGGGCTTCCTTACTGCAGTGTCTCCTTGTTAAACTGATTTCAATGACCCTCTTCAGCTTACTCATCCCTGACTTTGCCGACTTGCTTTGGCTTCCTATCTACATTTTCTTGCTACACTAGCTGCTTGCTACCACAGCGCTTTTACTGAGTCCCTTTTAACCTTGGATTTCATGACCCTCTCTCGCACTGACCCTCAACTAACTTGGTGTCAACTACCTATTCACTCTGAGTTAGCTGTTTCCCCTTAAAGTTATGCCAGTTGTACCATGCCAAATCCTCGCTCACTCACCTATCTTGGCTCTTGGATAACCTTGGCTTTACCAACCTGCAACAGGGCCACTTTAACCTTGGTGATTGACATTGGCCCTGTCTTTATCCCTGGCCTTCTGAACCTAACATTTACACAGAAACAGAGTTAATGCTTCAAGTTGAGACTCTTCATCAGAACCCTCTTCATCAAAAGAGAGGCAGTGTTAGTTTTAAGATGCAAGACCTTATTGTACACAAGAAGGGATACATAAAGCACACTGGATAAACACATCTTTGACCTGGAATGTTAAGTTTGCTTCTGCCAACCTGCTGAGCATTTCCAGCACTTTATTTCAGATTTTCAGCATTTCCAGTCTTTTGATTTTAATTTACTGTTGAGATCACTGCCAGCCCTCTTCCAGCAGTGCCAGCCTAGAAGAACTTCTTTTCCACTCTCATAACATGATTTCTGCCATATTTGTTGCCTTGTTCTCCCTCAGGAATTTCTGCTTCAGCTTCTGGTCTTTGATAAGACTCTGCACTTACAGGGGAACATTAAACCTGCATTGAGTAGCTCAATCAGGCATGGAGGAGTTGGGCCGAAGGGCCTGTTTTCAAGCTGAATAACAGTATGACTATGACTGTCCTGAAACAATGGATTTTACACAGTTTCTCTCTTAAGTTTGTCCTATCTAACCTCTACTGAATCCCCGTTAACCAGTGCTCAGTGATTTGCACTTCTCCCCATTGACCTTCCTGATCTGAACCAGGTTGTTGTTAACCCTGAGGTTTCTGGTTATCCATTAACCCAACCTCCATGGTTACCCTGTCTCCCTGTTGATACTGGGCTCACTGTGTTAACTGACTCAATGAGATTTCTAACAAACTCTGAATTGTTGTTAACCTGTTTTCTGACCTACATAGGCAGCCTGTTAACTGTTAACCTGGTTCACCTGACCTACAGCATATACATTACTAGTTAACACTGAGCAGTCTGCCAGATGCTGACCAGGTATCTGAGGTATCAGGGTAACAGTATCCCTGTTAATGTCAGACTCTCTGAGATGTACTGACTTACAGTTACCCCTGGGCTTTTTGACCTACTCTGGCTCTCTGGACCAGTGCTTACAAACTCTGTACTAGCACAAGCCTTCCTGATATATTCCTGCTCAATCCTGATGTTAGCTTTCTGACCTACCTTGTTAAACCTGGTTTTCCTGATTGCCGCTTGCTAATAGATAACACTAGCCTCACTGACTTAACCAGGTTTTCCTTGTACCCTGGATTTGTTGGCATTTACTGACTTCCAGTTAGCCCAATCCTCACTGACTGGCACTCTCTGTTTATCCAGGGGGTTCAGATCTGCACTGAAGCATATTAACTGGAGGCTTACTGAGTGCACTGGCTTTCTGATAACCCAAAGAGTGTTCACCTGTTCACAGTTAATCCTAGCCCTTTGGATCTACACTGGTCCCTCTCCTACCGAGACCTTAGTGCCCTACACCAACTCCTCATCAACTTTATGCTGACTGACACAGCGTGGTTTCCTGGCCTTTACTCTTGCCAGTTACACCAGCTCTCCAAATAGTCCTGAGCTCAGGAACCTACACTGCCTCATTGTTAACCCACCAGCTTCCTGTTAACCCTGCGTTCACTAACCTTCAGCAGCTCCCACTAAACCAAAAGCTCAGTAACGTCCCGTGGCTCACCGTTGAACAATATTGGGATCCCACTAAGTCCATGTCTGGCTCCCTGCCCCATTTGGGATTTTGCCTCCCTGTTAACCCTTCACCGCACTGATTTAGACTGAGGTAAGTTTTGCTCACCTGCACTGTTTGTTAACAATGGCTTTTTGGCCTATAGTTGCTGCCAGTTACCCCAGCACAAGCAATTCTCTTCTGGCTCTCTCTTAACTTAGCTTACCAACATACACCAGTTAACCAGTTACACACAGTGAAGGTCAGAAGTGTTTCCACAGAGTCTACCTGAACATTCAGCCTACAGTGACTCCATGGTAATCCTCAAAGCCTTGACCCACACTGTTGACTCTGTGTTTGTCCACTGACCCGTCCTCACCATTAACCCTCAGCTCATTGACTTTTCACTCATTCCCTGTAGCCATATACTGCTTCCTTCCGCACTCTTGTTTCTTTCTCCTGCTGCCTTCCACACTCCATCCACTCAGCAGGTTTATTGTTAACTGTGGGCTCAATCTCCTCTCTTGGCTTTCTGTTAACACTGCTTTCTGATGTACTCTTGGCTTACTGATCCACACCAGGCTTTCTGCCTTACTCTGGCTCCCCCTAAACCTGCTCTCTTTTAACACTGAGACACAAGGGACTGCAAATGCTGAAACCTGGGATAAAAAGTAAAATGCCAGAGGAAATCAGAGGGTCAAGAAGCATCTGTGAAGGTCAGAGGGATGGCCAACATTTTGGATCAGCTGTCCATCCTGGCTACCTCCCCTTTGCATCAGGACTGAGGGTGTAGAGAGGAGATAGCCAGTACAAAGAGATGGGGGGAGTGTGAGACAGGAGCTGGCAGGCAGTAGGTGAATTCAGGTGAGGAGAGGGATGAGAGACCACAGAGAGAGAGAGAGCAGTGAGAGAGGGTCTCAGCTAACTCCCACTGGGGACAAATTCTTCAGGGTGGACTCACCCTGAACAGACTGCTCCTGTGAAGGTGCCCACTTTGAAGACATTTCCTTCCTGTCTTCGAAGGGTGACTGGTGCGGCCCTCTCTCAATGCTTCTCTCCATGATTTCACCTGCTCTCTGCTCTTCCGCCTCATTCTTACTGAGTCACCCAATGACCGTCACTCCCTGCATCATCCCTCCCTCTTCCTCTCACATCTTTAAACTGGCCATCCCCCCTCTACACTCTCAGTCCTGATGCAGGGTCTCGACCCAGAATGTCAACTGCTGCTCTGACTTCACGGATACTGCCTGACCCACTGAGATCCTCCAGCATTTTGCTTACTTGTCTTTTTTAACCCTGGTTTTCCCAGTTACACTGCCTGCCCCTTAATCCAGACCTGCAGTTAACTCTTGGACTGGAGCCTGTTAACTCTGGGTGACTAAACCACCCCACCTTTCTATTAACCCTTGGTGTGCTGACCAGCTGTTCCACACTGCTTCACAGTAAATACCGGGCTGACCAGCTGACTTTAAATCCCTGTTGAGCCACAGACGCCGCCTTTTCCAGAATGGCCTCATGAGCAGCTACAGTGAGCTGACAATCTGCAAATTTCAATTGCTCCAGCTGCCTTTGAAGCTACAGGAGGCACTGCCTCCACAGTGCTGGCCCCAATCATCAGGGTTCCGGGCCACACAGATCAGCCCTCTTCTCTCTGCGACCGTCAGGCAGGAGGCACAGAAGCCTGAAGGTCCACGCCACCAGGTTCAGGAACAGCTACTTTCCTGCAAGCACCAGGTTCCTGAACCAATCTGCACTACCCGAACCCTACGTCAGCAACAGAACACTACGGACCAACCCTTGCACCACTATGGGCTTGCCTCTCATTCTACTTTGTTTTACACTGATGACTTGTTTTGAAAAAAAAATTTCTTCACTCTCTGACATTATACACATAATTTATGGTTTGTGTGCTGTCTAAACCCAAGTACCTGTGGTGCTGTTGTAAGGAAATTTTTCATTGTACCTGAGGATATCGCAATAAACTCAACTTGACATGGCTTGAAAGTTAACCACGAGCCCAGTCGCCTACAGTGACTCCCTTCGAACCCTAAGTTTTTTTGATGTACCCTGCCTGCCTGTCTACCCTGATTTTCCTAACCTGGTCTACTGTAGCTCTCAGTATATTCTAGGCTTAATAACTGACCCAGGCTCCCTCTTAACCCTGTGGCTTCCTACATGAATTGGCTAACTGTTAACCATGAGCTTGCTGACCTGCTGTGGCTCCAAGCTCTCCATGAATTTCAGAAAGCCCAGGGCAACCAGAAGACCAAAAACATACAACAAGAGACCACCTTATTAGATACCTTCCGTACCTAACAAAGCGATCACTGGGTGTATGTTTGTGGTTCTCTGCTGTGTAGCCCATTCAGTTCAAGCTTTGGCATGCTGTGCATTCAGAGATGCTCCTCTGCACATCATTGTAATGCATAGTTATTTGAATTATGTTGCCCTCCTGTCTGCTTGAACTAGTCTGGCAAGTCTTTTATGACCTCTCTCATTAACAAAGCATTTTCACCCACAGAACTGCCTCTCACTGGATGCTTTTTGTTATTTAGCCACCATTCTCTGTAAATTCTAAAGACCGTTGTGCTTGAAAATCCCAGAAGATCTGCATTTTCTCAGATACTCAAGTCACTTAGATCATATTTCTACCCCATTCTGATGTTTTGTCAGAACAAGAACTGAACCTCTTGACCATGTCTGCATGCTTTTATGCATTGAGTTGCTACGACATGGTTGGCTGATTCAATATTTGAAGCAACAAGCAGGTGTACAGGGGTACCTAATGAAGTGGCCACTAACTGTATTTCAGGGTTGAACTGGGAACAATTGTAGCTGATAAAGACCAAGTTAACCAGGTTACAAAACCCAAAAGCCCGATAACTCAAAGTTAACAGACTTAAATTTATAGACTACATGTTCACTGACCTACACTGGTGCCCAGTTAATGCTGGGTATCCAGCATATGCTGCCTTGTTAAGGCAGCACACACCAGAAACCCAGCACGGTGTTGGCTTAACGAAGAGCTACCTTGGCTCCCCACAGACCCTGTGCTTTCTCCAGATGCCTGTTGAACTGGTCTACTGACCATGGGCTTTCTCCAGATGCCTGTTGAACTGGTCTACTGACCCTGTGCTTTCTCCAGATGCCTGTTGAACTGGTCTACTGACCATGGGCTTTCTCCAGATGCCTGTTGAACTGGTCTACTGACCATGGGCTTTCTCCAGATGCCTGTTGAACTGGTCTACTGACCCTGTGCTTTCTCCAGATGCCTGTTGAACTGGTCTACTGACCATGGGCTTTCTCCAGATGCCTGTTGAACTGGTCTACTGACCATGGGCTTTCTCCAGATGCCTGTTGAACTGGTCTACTGACCCTGTGCTTTCTCCAGATGCCTGTTGAACTGGTCTACTGACCATGGGCTTTCTCCAGATGCCTGTTGAACTGGTCTACTGACCCTGTGCTTTCTCCAGATGCCTGTTGAACTGGTCTACTGACCCTGTGCTTTCTCCAGATGCCCGTTGAACTGGTCTACTGACCATGGGATTTCTCCAGATGCCTGTTGAACTGGTCTACTGACCCTGTGCTTTCTCCAGATGCCTGTTGAACTGGTCTACTGACCCTGTGCTTTCTCCAGATGCCTGTTGAACTGGTCTACTGACGATGTGCTTTCCCCAGATGACTGTTGAACTGGTCTACTGACACTGTGCTTTCTCCAGATCCCTGTTGAACTGGTCTACTGACCCTGTGCTTTCTCGAGATGCCTGTTGAACTGGTCTACTGACCCTGTGCTTTCTCCAGATGCCTGTTGAACTGGTCTACTGACGATGTGCTTTCCCCAGATGCCTGTTGAACTGGTCTACTGACCCTGTGCTTTCTCCAGATGCCTGTTGAACTGGTCTACTAACCCTGGGCTTTCCACAGATGCCTGTTGAATTGGTCTACTGACCCTGTGCTTTCTCCAGATGCCTGTTGAACTGGTCTACTGACGATGTGCTTTCCCTAGATGCCTGTTGAACTGGTCTACTGACCCTGTGCTTTCTCCAGATGCCTGATGAACTGGTCTACTGACCCTGTGCTTTCTCCAGATGCCTGTTGAACTGGTCTACTGACCCTGGGCTTTCTCCAGATGCCTGTTGAACTCATCTACTGACCATGGGCTTTCTCCAGATGACTGTTGAACTGGTCTGCTGACCATGTGCTTTCCCCAGATGCCTGTTGAACTGGTCTACTGACCATGGGCTTTCTCCAGATGCCCGTTAAACTGGTCTACTGACCCTGTGCTTTCTCCAGATGCCTGTTGAACTGGTCTACTGACCATGGGCTTTCTCCAGATACCTGTTGAACTGGTCTACTGACCCTGTGCTTTTTCCAGATGCCTGCTGAACTGGTCTACTGTCCCTGGGCTTTCTCCAGATGCCTGTTGAACTGGTCTACTGACCATGGGCTTTCTCCAGATGCCTGTTGAACTGGTCTACTGACCCTGTGCTTTCTCCAGATGCCTGTTGAACTGGTCTACTGACACTGTGCTTTCTCCAGATGCCTGTTGAACTGGTCTACTGACGATGTGCTTTCCCCAGATGCCTGTGGAACTGGTCTACTGACCCTGTGCTTTCTCCAGATGCCTGTTGAACTGGTCTACTGACCCTGTGCTTTCTCCAGATGCCTGTTGAACTGGTCTTCTGACCCTGGGCTTTCTCCAGATGCCTGTTGAACTGGTGTACTGACCCTGGGCTATCCACAGATGCCTGTTGAACTGGTCTACTGACCCTGTGCTTTCTCCAGATGCCTGTTGAACTGGTCTACTGACCCTGTGCTTTCTCCGGATGCCTGTTGAACTGGTCTACTGTCCCTGGGCTTTCTCCAGATGCCTGTTGAACTGGTCTACTGACCATGGGCTTTCTCCAGATGCCTGTTGAACTGGTCTACTGACCCTGTGCTTTCTCCAGATGCCTGTTGAACTGGTCTACTGACACTGTGCTTTCCCCAGATGCCTGTTGAACTGGACTACTGACCCTGGGCTTTCTCCAGATGCCTGTTGAACTGGTCTACTGACCCTGTGCTTTCCCCAGATGCCTGTTGAACTGGTCTACTGACCCTGGGCTTTCTCCAGATGCCTGTTGAACTGGTCTACTGACCCTGTGCTTTCTCCAGATGCCTGTTGAACTGGTCTACTGACCATGGGCTTTCTCCAGATGCCTGTTGAACTGGCCTACTAACCATGTGCTTTTCCCAGATGCCTGTTGAACTGGTCTACTAACCATGTGCTTTCCCCAGATGCCTGTTGAACTAGTCTACTGACCATGGGCTTTCACCAGATGCCTGTTGAACTGCTCTACTGTCCCTGTGCTTTCTCCAGATGCCTGTTGAACTGGTCTACTGACCATGGGCTTTCTCCAGATGCCCGTTGAACTGGTCTACTGACCATGGGCTTTCTCCAGATGCCTGTTGAACTGGTCTACTGACCCTGTGCTTTCTCCAGATGCCTGTTGAACTGGTCTACTGACCCTGTGCTTTCTCCAGATGCCTGTTGAACTGGTCTACTGACGATGTGCTTTCCCCAGATGCCTGTTGAACTGGTCTACTGACCCTGTGCTTTCTCCAGATGCCTGTTGAACTGGTCTACTGACCCTGTGCTTTCTCCAGATGCCTGTTGAACTGGTCTACTGACCCTGTGCTTTCTCCAGATGCCTGTTGAACTGGTCTTCTGACCCTGGGCTTTCTTCAGATGCCTGTTGAACTGGTCTACTGACCCTGGGCTTTCTCCAGATGCCTGTTGAACTGGTCTACTGACCCTGTGCTTTCTCCAGATGCCTGTTGAACTGGTCTACTGACCATGGGCTTTCTCCAGATGCCTGTTGAACTGGCCTACTGACCATGTGCTTTTCCCAGATGCCTGTTGAACTGGTCTACTGACCATGTGCTTTCCCCAGATGCCTGTTGAACTAGTCTACTGACCATGGGCTTTCACCAGATGCCTGTTGAACTGGTCTACTGTCCCTGTGCTTTCTCCAGATGCCTGTTGAACTGGTCTACTGACCATGGGCTTTCTCCAGATGCCCGTTGAACTGGTCTACTGACCATGGGCTTTCTCCAGATGCCTGTTGAACTGGTCTACTGACCCTGTGCTTTCTCCAGATGCCTGTTGAACTGGTCTACTGACCTTGTGCTTTCTCCAGATGCCTGTTGAACTGGTCTACTGACGATGTGCTTTCCCCAGATGCCTGTTGAACTGGTCTACTGACACTGTGCTTTCTCCAGATGCCTGTTGAACTGGTCTACTGACCCTGTGCTTTCTCCAGATGCCTGTTGAACTGGTCTACTGACCCTGTGCTTTCTCCAGATGCCTGTTGAACTGGTCTACTGACCCTGGGCTTTCTTCAGATGCCTGTTGAACTGGTCTACTGACCCTGGGCTTTCTCCAGATGCCTGTTGAACTGGTCTACTGACTCTGTGCTTTCTCGAGATGCCTGTTGAACTGGTCTACTGACCCTGTGCTTTCTCCAGATGCCTGATGAACTGGTCTACTGACCCTGTGCTTTCTCCAGATGCCTGTTGAACTGCTCTACTGTCCATGGGCTTTCTCCAGATGACTGTTGAACTGGTCTACTGACCCTGTGCTTTCTCCAGATGCCTGTAGAACTGGTCTACTGACCCTGTGCTTTCTCCAGATGCCTGTTGAACTGGTCTACTGACCATGGGCTTTCTCCAGATGCCTGTTGAACTGGTCTACTGACTATGGGCTTTCTCCAGATGCCGGTTGAACTGGTCTACTGACCCTGGGCTTTCCACAGATGCCTGTTGAATTGGTCTACTGACCCTGTGCTTTCTCCAGATGCCTGTTGAACTGGTCTACTGACGATGTGCTTTCCCTAGATGCCTGTTGAACTGGTCTACTGACCCTGTGCTTTCTCCAGATGCCTGATGAACTGGTCTACTGACCCTGTGCTTTCTCCAGATGCCTGTTGAACTGGTCTACTGACCCTGGGCTTTCTCCAGATGCCTGTTGAACTCATCTACTGACCATGGGCTTTCTCCAGATGACTGTTGAACTGGTCTGCTGACCATGTGCTTTCCCCAGATGCCTGTTGAACTAGTCTACTGACCATGTGCTTTCTCCAGATGCCTGTTGAACTGGTCTACTGACCATGGGCTTTCTCCAGATGCCCGTTAAACTGGTCTACTGACCCTGTGCTTTCTCCAGATGCCTGTTGAACTGGTCTACTGACCATGGGCTTTCTCCAGATACCTGTTGAACTGGTCTACTGACCCTGTGCTTTTTCCAGATGCCTGCTGAACTGGTCTACTGTCCCTGGGCTTTCTCCAGATGCCTGTTGAACTGGTCTACTGACCATGGGCTTTCTCCAGATGCCTGTTGAACTGGTCTACTGACCCTGTGCTTTCTCCAGGTGCCTGTTGAACTGGTCTACTGACACTGTGCTTTCTCCAGATGCCTGTTGAACTGGTCTACTGACGATGTGCTTTCCCCAGATGCCTGTGGAACTGGTCTACTGACCCTGTGCTTTCTCCAGATGCCTGTTGAACTGGTCTACTGACCCTGTGCTTTCTCCAGATGCCTGTTGAACTGGTCTTCTGACCCTGGGCTTTCTCCAGATGCCTGTTGAACTGGTGTACTGACCCTGGGCTATCCACAGATGCCTGTTGAACTGGTCTACTGACCCTGTGCTTTCTCCAGATGCCTGTTGAACTGGTCTACTGACCCTGTGCTTTCTCCGGATGCCTGTTGAACTGGTCTACTGTCCCTGGGCTTTCTCCAGATGCCTGTTGAACTGGTCTACTGACCATGGGCTTTCTCCAGATGCCTGTTGAACTGGTCTACTGACCCTGTGCTTTCTCCAGATGCCTGTTGAACTGGTCTACTGACCCTGTGCTTTCCCCAGATGCCTGTTGAACTGGACTACTGACCCTGGGCTTTCTCCAGATGCCTGTTGAACTGGTCTACTGACCCTGTGCTTTCCCCAGATGCCTGTTGAACTGGTCAACTGACCATGGGCTTTCACCAGATGCCTGTTGAACTGCTCTACTGTCCCTGTGCTTTCTCCAGATGCCTGTTGAACTGGTCTACTGACCATGGGCTTTCTCCAGATGCCCGTTGAACTGGTCTACTGACCATGGGCTTTCTCCAGATGCCTGTTGAACTGGTCTACTGACCCTGTGCTTTCTCCAGATGCCTGTTGAACTGGTCTACTGACCCTGTGCTTTCTCCAGATGCCTGTTGAACTGGTCTACTGACGATGTGCTTTCCCCAGATGCCGGTTGAACTGGTCTACTGACCCTGTGCTTTCTCCAGATGCCTGTTGAACTGGTCTACTGACCCTGTGCTTTCTCCAGATGCCTGTTGAACTGGTCTACTGACCCTGTGCTTTCTCCAGATGCCTGTTGAACTGGTCTTCTGACCCTGGGCTTTCTTCAGATGCCTGTTGAACTGGTCTACTGACCCTGGGCTTTCTCCAGATGCCTGTTGAACTGGTCTACTGACCCTGTGCTTTCTCCAGATGCCTGTTGAACTGGTCTACTGACCATGGGCTTTCTCCAGATGCCTGTTGAACTGGCCTACTGACCATGTGCTTTTCCCAGATGCCTGTTGAACTGGTCTACTGACCATGTGCTTTCCCCAGATGCCTGTTGAACTAGTCTACTGACCATGGGCTTTCACCAGATGCCTGTTGAACTGGTCTACTGTCCCTGTGCTTTCTCCAGATGCCTGTTGAACTGGTCTACTGACCATGGGCTTTCTCCAGATGCCCGTTGAACTGGTCTACTGACCATGGGCTTTCTCCAGATGCCTGTTGAACTGGTCTACTGACCCTGTGCTTTCTCCAGATGCCTGTTGAACTGGTCTACTGACCTTGTGCTTTCTCCAGATGCCTGTTGAACTGGTCTACTGACGATGTGCTTTCCCCAGATGCCTGTTGAACTGGTCTACTGACACTGTGCTTTCTCCAGATGCCTGTTGAACTGGTCTACTGACCCTGTGCTTTCTCCAGATACCTGTTGAACTGGTCTACCGACCCTGTGCTTTCTCCAGATGCCTGTTGAACTGGTCTACTGACCATGGGCTTTCTCCAGATGCCTGTTGAACTGGTCTACTGACCCTGTGCTTTCCCCAGATGCCTGTTGAACTGGTCTACTGACCATGGGCTTTCTCCAGATACCTGTTGAACTGGTCTACTGACCCTGTGCTTTCTCCAGATGCCTGTTGAACTGGTCTACTGTCCCTGGGATTTCTCCAGATGCCTGTTGAACTGGTCTACTGACCATGAGCTTTCTCCAGATGCCTGTTGAACTGGTCTACTGACCCTGTGCTTTCTCCAGATGCCTGTTGAACTGGTCTACTGACCCTGTGCTTTCTCCAGATGCCTGTAGAACTGGTCTACTGACCCTGTGCTTTCTCCAGATGCCTGTTGAACTGGTCTACTGACCATGGGCTTTCTCCAGATGCCTGTTGAACTGGTCTACTGACCATGGGCTTTCTCCAGATGCCTGTTGAACTGGTCTACTGACCCTGTGCTTTCTCCAGATGCCTGTTGAACTGGTCTACTGACCATGGGCTTTCCACAGATGCCTGTTGAACTGGTCTACTGACCCTGTGCTTTCTCCAGATGCCTGTTGAACTGGTCTACTGACCCTGTGCTTTCTCCAGATGCCTGTTGAACTGGTCTACTGACACTGTGCTTTCTCCAGATGCCTGTTGAACTGGTCTACTGACCCTGTGGTTTCTCCAAATGCCTGTTGAACTGGTCTACTGACCGTGTGCTTTCTCCAGATGCCTGTTGAACTGGTCTACTGACACTGTGCTTTCTCCAGATGCCTGTTGAACTGGTCTACTGACGATGTGCTTTCCCCAGATGCCTGTGGAACTGGTCTACTGACCCTGTGCTTTCTCCAGATGCCTGTTGAACTGGTCTTCTGACCCTGGGCTTTCTCCAGATGCCTGTTGAACTGGTGTACTGACCCTGGGCTTTCCACAGATGCCTGTTGAACTGGTCTACTGACCCTGTGCTTTCTCCAGATGCCTGTTGAACTGGTCTACTGACCCTGTGCTTTCTCCGGATGCCTGTTGAACTGGTCTACTGTCCCTGGGCTTTCTCCAGATGCCTGTTGAACTGGTCTACTGACTATGGGCTTTCTCCAAATGCCTGTTGAACTGGTCTACTGACCCTGTGCTTTCTCCAGATGCCTGTTGAACTGGTCTACTGACCCTGTGCTTTCCCCAGATGCCTGTTGAACTGGACTACTGACCCTGGGCTTTCTCCAGATGCCTGTTGAACTGGTCTACTGACCCTGTGCTTTCCCCAGATGCCTGTTGAACTGGTCTACTGACCCTGTGCTTTCTCCAGATGCCTGTTGAACTGGTCTACTGACCATGGGCTTTCTCCAGATGCCTGTTGAACTGGCCTACTGACCATGTGCTTTTCCCAGATGCCTGTTGAACTGGTCTACTGCATGTGCTTTCCCCAGATGCCTGTTGAACTAGTCTACTGACCATGGGCTTTCACCAGATGCCTGTTGAACTGGTCTACTGTCCCTGTGCTTTCTCCAGATGCCTGTTGAACTGGTCTACTGACCATGGGCTTTCTCCAGATGCCCGTTGAACTGGTCTACTGACCATGGGCTTTCTCCAGATGCCTGTTGAACTGGTCTACTGACCCTGTGCTTTCTCCAGATGCCTGTTGAACTGGTCTACTGACGATGTGCTTTCCCCAGATGCCTGTTGAACTGGTCTACTGACCCTGTGCTTTCTCCAGATGCCTGTTGAACTGGTCTACTGACCCTGTGCTTTCTCCAGATGCATATTGAACTGGTCTACTGACCCTGTGCTTTCTCCAGATGCCTGTTGAACTGGTCTACTGACACTGTGCTTTCCCGAGATGCCTGTTGAACTGGTCTACTGACCCTGTGCTTTCTCCAGATGCCTGTTTAACTGGTCTTCTGACCCTGGGCTTTCTTCAGATGCCTGTTGAACTGGTCTACTGACCCTGTGCTTTCTCCAGATGCCTGTTCAACTGGTCTACTGACCCTGGGCTTTCTCCAGATGCCTGTTGAACTGATCTACTGACCCTGTGCTTTCTCCAGATGCCTGTTGAACTGGTCTACTGACCCTGGGCTTTCTCCAGATGCCTGTTGAACTCATCTACTGACCATGGGCTTTCTCCAGATGACTGTTGAACTGGTCTGCTGACCATGTGCTTTCCCCAGATGCCTGTTGAACTAGTCTACTGACCATGTGCTTTCTCCAGATGCCTGTTGAACTGGTCTACTGACCATGGGCTTTCTCCAGATGCCCGTTAAACTGGTCTACTGACCCTGTGCTTTCTCCAGATGCCTGTTGAACTGGTCTACTGACCATGGGCTTTCTCCAGATACCTGTTGAACTGGTCTACTGACCCTGTGCTTTTTCCAGATGCCTGCTGAACTGGTCTACTGTCCCTGGGCTTTCTCCAGATGCCTGTTGAACTGGTCTACTGACCATGGGCTTTCTCCAGATGCCTGTTGAACTGGTCTACTGACCCTGTGCTTTCTCCAGGTGCCTGTTGAACTGGTCTACTGACACTGTGCTTTCTCCAGATGCCTGTTGAACTGGTCTACTGACGATGTGCTTTCCCCAGATGCCTGTGGAACTGGTCTACTGACCCTGTGCTTTCTCCAGATGCCTGTTGAACTGGTCTACTGACCCTGTGCTTTCTCCAGATGCCTGTTGAACTGGTCTTCTGACCCTGGGCTTTCTCCAGATGCCTGTTGAACTGGTGTACTGACCCTGGGCTATCCACAGATGCCTGTTGAACTGGTCTACTGACCCTGTGCTTTCTCCAGATGCCTGTTGAACTGGTCTACTGACCCTGTGCTTTCTCCGGATGCCTGTTGAACTGGTCTACTGTCCCTGGGCTTTCTCCAGATGCCTGTTGAACTGGTCTACTGACCATGGGCTTTCTCCAGATGCCTGTTGAACTGGTCTACTGACCCTGTGCTTTCTCCAGATGCCTGTTGAACTGGTCTACTGACCCTGTGCTTTCCCCAGATGCCTGTTGAACTGGACTACTGACCCTGGGCTTTCTCCAGATGCCTGTTGAACTGGTCTACTGACCCTGTGCTTTCCCCAGATGCCTGTTGAACTGGTCAACTGACCATGGGCTTTCACCAGATGCCTGTTGAACTGCTCTACTGTCCCTGTGCTTTCTCCAGATGCCTGTTGAACTGGTCTACTGACCATGGGCTTTCTCCAGATGCCCGTTGAACTGGTCTACTGACCATGGGCTTTCTCCAGATGCCTGTTGAACTGGTCTACTGACCCTGTGCTTTCTCCAGATGCCTGTTGAACTGGTCTACTGACCCTGTGCTTTCTCCAGATGCCTGTTGAACTGGTCTACTGACGATGTGCTTTCCCCAGATGCCGGTTGAACTGGTCTACTGACCCTGTGCTTTCTCCAGATGCCTGTTGAACTGGTCTACTGACCCTGTGCTTTCTCCAGATGCCTGTTGAACTGGTCTACTGACCCTGTGCTTTCTCCAGATGCCTGTTGAACTGGTCTTCTGACCCTGGGCTTTCTTCAGATGCCTGTTGAACTGGTCTACTGACCCTGGGCTTTCTCCAGATGCCTGTTGAACTGGTCTACTGACCCTGTGCTTTCTCCAGATGCCTGTTGAACTGGTCTACTGACCATGGGCTTTCTCCAGATGCCTGTTGAACTGGCCTACTGACCATGTGCTTTTCCCAGATGCCTGTTGAACTGGTCTACTGACCATGTGCTTTCCCCAGATGCCTGTTGAACTAGTCTACTGACCATGGGCTTTCACCAGATGCCTGTTGAACTGGTCTACTGTCCCTGTGCTTTCTCCAGATGCCTGTTGAACTGGTCTACTGACCATGGGCTTTCTCCAGATGCCCGTTGAACTGGTCTACTGACCATGGGCTTTCTCCAGATGCCTGTTGAACTGGTCTACTGACCCTGTGCTTTCTCCAGATGCCTGTTGAACTGGTCTACTGACCTTGTGCTTTCTCCAGATGCCTGTTGAACTGGTCTACTGACGATGTGCTTTCCCCAGATGCCTGTTGAACTGGTCTACTGACACTGTGCTTTCTCCAGATGCCTGTTGAACTGGTCTACTGACCCTGTGCTTTCTCCAGATACCTGTTGAACTGGTCTACCGACCCTGTGCTTTCTCCAGATGCCTGTTGAACTGGTCTACTGACCATGGGCTTTCTCCAGATGCCTGTTGAACTGGTCTACTGACCCTGTGCTTTCCCCAGATGCCTGTTGAACTGGTCTACTGACCATGGGCTTTCTCCAGATACCTGTTGAACTGGTCTACTGACCCTGTGCTTTCTCCAGATGCCTGTTGAACTGGTCTACTGTCCCTGGGATTTCTCCAGATGCCTGTTGAACTGGTCTACTGACCATGAGCTTTCTCCAGATGCCTGTAGAACTGGTCTACTGACCCTGTGCTTTCTCCAGATGCCTGTTGAACTGGTCTACTGACCCTGTGCTTTCTCCAGATGCCTGTAGAACTGGTCTACTGACCCTGTGCTTTCTCCAGATGCCTGTTGAACTGGTCTACTGACCATGGGCTTTCTCCAGATGCCTGTTGAACTGGTCTACTGACCATGGGCTTTCTCCAGATGCCTGTTGAACTGGTCTACTGACCCTGTGCTTTCTCCAGATGCCTGTTGAACTGGTCTACTGACCATGGGCTTTCCACAGATGCCTGTTGAACTGGTCTACTGACCCTGTGCTTTCTCCAGATGCCTGTTGAACTGGTCTACTGACCCTGTGCTTTCTCCAGATGCCTGTTGAACTGGTCTACTGACACTGTGCTTTCTCCAGATGCCTGTTGAACTGGTCTACTGACCCTGTGGTTTCTCCAGATGCCTGTTGAACTGGTCTACTGACCGTGTGCTTTCTCCAGATACCTGTTGAACTGGTCTACTGACACTGTGCTTTCTCCAGATGCCTGTTGAACTGGTCTACTGACGATGTGCTTTCCCCAGATGCCTGTGGAACTGGTCTACTGACCCTGTGCTTTCTCCAGATGCCTGTTGAACTGGTCTTCTGACCCTGGGCTTTCTCCAGATGCCTGTTGAACTGGTGTACTGACCCTGGGCTTTCCACAGATGCCTGTTGAACTGGTCTACTGACCCTGTGCTTTCTCCAGATGCCTGTTGAACTGGTCTACTGACCCTGTGCTTTCTCCGGATGCCTGTTGAACTGGTCTACTGTCCCTGGGCTTTCTCCAGATGCCTGTTGAACTGGTCTACTGACTATGGGCTTTCTCCAAATGCCTGTTGAACTGGTCTACTGACCCTGTGCTTTCTCCAGATGCCTGTTGAACTGGTCTACTGACCCTGTGCTTTCCCCAGATGCCTGTTGAACTGGACTACTGACCCTGGGCTTTCTCCAGATGCCTGTTGAACTGGTCTACTGACCCTGTGCTTTCCCCAGATGCCTGTTGAACTGGTCTACTGACCCTGTGCTTTCTCCAGATGCCTGTTGAACTGGTCTACTGACCATGGGCTTTCTCCAGATGCCTGTTGAACTGGCCTACTGACCATGTGCTTTTCCCAGATGCCTGTTGAACTGGTCTACTGCATGTGCTTTCCCCAGATGCCTGTTGAACTAGTCTACTGACCATGGGCTTTCACCAGATGCCTGTTGAACTGGTCTACTGTCCCTGTGCTTTCTCCAGATGCCTGTTGAACTGGTCTACTGACCATGGGCTTTCTCCAGATGCCCGTTGAACTGGTCTACTGACCATGGGCTTTCTCCAGATGCCTGTTGAACTGGTCTACTGACCCTGTGCTTTCTCCAGATGCCTGTTGAACTGGTCTACTGACGATGTGCTTTCCCCAGATGCCTGTTGAACTGGTCTACTGACCCTGTGCTTTCTCCAGATGCCTGTTGAACTGGTCTACTGACCCTGTGCTTTCTCCAGATGCATATTGAACTGGTCTACTGACCCTGTGCTTTCTCCAGATGCCTGTTGAACTGGTCTACTGACACTGTGCTTTCCCGAGATGCCTGTTGAACTGGTCTACTGACCCTGTGCTTTCTCCAGATGCCTGTTTAACTGGTCTTCTGACCCTGGGCTTTCTTCAGATGCCTGTTGAACTGGTCTACTGACCCTGTGCTTTCTCCAGATGCCTGTTCAACTGGTCTACTGACCCTGGGCTTTCTCCAGATGCCTGTTGAACTGGTCTACTGACCATGGGCTTTCTCCAGATGCCTGTTGAACTGGTCTACTGACCATGTGCTTTCCCCAGATGCCTGTTGAACTGGTCTACTGACCATGGGCTTTCTCCAGATACCTGTTGAACTGGTCTACTGACCCTGTGCTTTCTCCAGATGCCTGTTGAACTGGTCTACTGTCCCTGGGATTTCTCCAGATGCCTGTTGAACTGGTCTACTGACCATGAGCTTTCTCCAGATGCCTGTTGAACTGGTCTACTGACCCTGTGCTTTCTCCAGATGCCTGTTGAACTGGTCTACTGACCCTGTGCTTTCCCCAGATGCCTGTTGAACTGCTCTACTGTCCCTGTGCTTTCTCCAGATGCCTGTTGAACTTGTCTACTGACCATGGGCTTTCTCCAGATGCCCGTTGAACTGGTCTACTGACCATGGGCTTTCTCCAGATGCCTGTTGAACTGGTCTACTGACCCTGTGCTTTCTCCAGATGCCTGTAGAACTGGTCTACTGACCCTGTGCTTTCTCCAGATGCCTGTTGAACTGGTCTACTGACCATGGGCTTTCTCCAGATGCCTGTTGAACTGGTCTACTGACCATGGGCTTTCTCCAGATGCCTGTTGAACTGGTCTACTGACCCTGTGCTTTCTCCAGATGCCTGTTGAACTGGTCTACTGACACTGGGCTTCGCACAGATGCCTGTTGAACTGGTCTACTGACCCTGTGCTTTCTCCAGATGCCTGTTGAACTGGTCTACTGACCCTGTGCTTTCTCCAGATGCCTGTTGAACTGGTCTACTGACACTGTGCTTTCTCCAGATGCCTGTTGAACTGGTCTACTGACCCTGTGCTTTCTCCAGATGCCTGTTGAACTGGTCTACTGACCGTGTGCTTTCTCCAGATGCCTGTTGAACTGGTCTACTGACCATGAGCTTTCTCCAGATGCCTGTTGAACTGGTCTACTGACCCTGTGCTTTCTCCAGATGCCTGTTGAACTGGTCTACTGACCCTGTGCTTTCTCCAGATGCCCGTTGAACTGGTCTACTGACCATGGGCTTTCTCCAGATGCCTGTTGAACTGGTCTACTGACCCTGTGCTTTCTCCAGATGCCTGTTGAACTGGTCTACTGACCCTGTGCTTTCTCCAGATGCCTGTTGAACTGGTCTACTGACGATGTGCTTTCCCCAGATGCCTGTTGAACTGGTCTACTGACCCTGTGCTTTCTCCAGATGCCTGTTGAACTGGTCTACTGACCCTGTGCTTTCTCCAGATGCATATTGAACTGGTCTACTGACCCTGTGCTTTCTCCAGATGCCTGTTGAACTGGTCTACTGACACTGTGCTTTCCCGAGATGCCTGTTGAACTGGTATACTGACCCTGTGCTTTCTCCAGATGCCTGTTGAACTGGTCTTCTGACCCTGGGCTTTCTTCAGATGCCTGTTGAACTGGTCTACTGACCCTGTGCTTTCTCCAGATGCCTGTTCAACTGGTCTACTGACCCTGGGCTTTCTCCAGATGCCTGTTGAACTGATCTACTGACCCTGTGCTTTCTCCAGATGCCTGTTGAACTGGTCTACTGACCATGGGCTTTCTCCAGATGCCTGTTGAACTGGTCTACTGACCATGTGCTTTCCCCAGATGCCTGTTGAACTGGTCTACTGACCATGGGCTTTCTCCAGATACCTGTTGAACTGGTCTACTGACCCTGTGCTTTCTCCAGATGCCTGTTGAACTGGTCTACTGTCCCTGGGATTTCTCCAGATGCCTGTTGAACTGGTCTACTGACCATGAGCTTTCTCCAGATGCCTGTTGAACTGGTCTACTGACCCTGTGCTTTCTCCAGATGCCTGTTGAACTGGTCTACTGACCCTGTGCTTTCCCCAGATGCCTGTTGAACTGGTCTACTGACCATGGGCTTTCACCAGATGCCTGTTGAACTGCTCTACTGTCCCTGTGCTTTCTCCAGATGCCTGTTGAACTGGTCTACTGACCATGGGCTTTCTCCAGATGCCCGTTGAACTGGTCTACTGACCATGGGCTTTCTCCAGATGCCTGTTGAACTGGTCTACTGACCCTGTGCTTTCTCCAGATGCCTGTAGAACTGGTCTACTGACCCTGTGCTTTCTCCAGATGCCTGTTGAACTGGTCTACTGACCATGGGCTTTCTCCAGATGCCTGTTGAACTGGTCTACTGACCATGGGCTTTCTCCAGATGCCTGTTGAACTGGTCTACTGACCCTGTGCTTTCTCCAGATGCCTGTTGAACTGGTCTACTGACACTGGGCTTCGCACAGATGCCTGTTGAACTGGTCTACTGACCCTGTGCTTTCTCCAGATGCCTGTTGAACTGGTCTACTGACCCTGTGCTTTCTCCAGATGCCTGTTGAACTGGTCTACTGACACTGTGCTTTCTCCAGATGCCTGTTGAACTGGTCTACTGACCCTGTGCTTTCTCCAGATGCCTGTTGAACTGGTCTACTGACCGTGTGCTTTCTCCAGATGCCTGTTGAACTGGTCTACTGACACTGTGCTTTCTCCAGATGCCTGTTGAACTGGTCTACTGACGATGTGCTTTCCCCAGATGCCTGTGGAACTGGTCTACTGACCCTGTGCTTTCTCCAGATGCCTGTTGAACTGGACTTCTGACCCTGGGCTTTCTCCAGATGCCTGTTGAACTGGTGTACTGACACTGGGCTTTCCACAGATGCCTGTTGAACTGGTCTACTGACCCTGTGCTTTCTCCAGATGCCTGTTGAACTGGTCTACTGACCCTGTGCTTTCTCCGGATGCCTGTTGAACTGGTCTACTGTCCCTGGGCTTTCTCCAGATGCCTGTTGAACTGGTCTACTGACTATGGGCTTTCTCCAAATGCCTGTTGAACTGGTCTACTGACCCTGTGCTTTCTCCAGATGCCTGTTGAACTGGTCTACTGACCCTGTGCTTTCCCCAGATGCCTGTTGAACTGGACTACTGACCCTGGGCTTTCTCCAGATGCCTGTTGAACTGGTCTACTGACCCTGTGCTTTCCCCAGATGCCTGTTGAACTGGTCTACTGACCCTGGGCTTTCTCCAGATGCCTGTTGAACTGGTCTACTGACCCTGTGCTCTCTCCAGATGCCTGTTGAACTGGTCTACTGACCATGGGCTTTCTCCAGATGCCTGTTGAACTGGCCTACTGACCATGTGCTTTTCCCAGATCCCTGTTGAACTGGTCTACTGACCATGTGCTTTCCCCAGATGCCTGTTGAACTAGTCTACTGACCATGGGCTTTCACCAGATGCCTGTTGAACTGGTCTACTGTCCCAGTGCTTTCTCCAGATGCCTGTTGAACTGGTCTACTGACCATGGGCTTTCTCCAGATGCCCGTTGAACTGGTCTACTGACCATGGGCTTTCTCCAGATGCCTGTTGAACTGGTCTACTGACCCTGTGCTTTCTCCAGATGCCTGTTGAACTGGTCTACTGACCCTGTGCTTTCTCCAGATGCCTGTTGAACTGGTCTACTGACGATGTGCTTTCCCCAGATGCCTGTTGAACTGGTCTACTGACCCTGTGCTTTCTCCAGATGCCTGTTGAACTGGTCTACTGACCCTGTGCTTTCTCCAGATGCCTGTTGAACTGGTCTACTGACCCTGTGCTTTCTCCAGATGCCTGTTGAACTGGTCTTCTGACCCTGGGCTTTCTTCAGATGCCTGTTGAACTGGTCTACTGACCCTGGGCTTTCTCCAGATGCCTGTTGAACTGGTCTACTGACCATGGGCTTTCCCCAGATGCCTGTTGAACTGGTCTACTGACCCTGTACTTTCTCCAGATGCATGTTGAACTGGTCTACTGACCCTGTGCTTTCTCCAGATGCCTGTTGAACTGGTCTACTGACACTGTGCTTTCCCGAGATGCCTGTTGAACTGGTCTACTGACCCTGTGCTTTCTCCAGATGCCTGTTGAACTGGTCTTCTGACCCTGGGCTTTCTTCAGATGCCTGTTGAACTGGTCTACTGACCCTGGGCTTTCTCCAGATGCCTGTTGAACTGCTCTACTGTCCCTGGGCTTTCTCCAGATGCCAGTTGAACTGGTCTACTGACCCTGTGCTTTCTCCAGATGCCTGATGAACTGGTCTACTGACCCTGTGCTTTCTCCAGATGCCTGTTGAACTGCTCTACTGTCCATGGGCTTTCTCCAGATGACTGTTGAACTGTTCTACTGACCCTGTGCTTTCTCCAGATGCCTGTCGAACTGGTCTACTGACCATGGGCTTTCTCCAGATGCCTGTTGAACTGGTCTACTGACCCTGGGCTTTCTCCAGATGCCTGTTGAACTGGTCTACTGACCATGGGCTTTCTCCTGATGCCCGTTGAACTGGTCTGCTGACCATTTGCTTTCCCCAGATGCCTGTTGAACTAGTCTACTGACCATGGGCTTTCTCCAGATGCCTGTTGAACTGGTCTACTGACCATGGGCTTTCTCCAGATGCCTGTTGAACAGGTCTACTGACCCTGTGCTTTCTTCAGATGCCTGTTGAACTGGTCTTCTGACCCTGGGCTTTCTTCAGATGCCTGTTGAACTTGTCTACTGACCCTGGGCTTTCTCCAGATGCCTGTTGAACTGGTCTACTGACCATGGGCTTTCCCCAGATGCCTGTTGAACTGGTCTACTGACCCTGTGCTTTCTCCAGATGCATGTTGAACTGGTCTACTGACCCTGTGCATTCTCCAGATGCCTGTTGAACTGGTCTACTGACACTGTGCTTTCCCGAGATGCCTGTTGAACTGGTCTACTGACCCTGTGCTTTCTCCAGATGCCTGTTCAACTGGTCTTCTGACCCTGGGCTTTCTTCAGATGCCTGTTGAACTGGTCTACTGACCCTGGGCTTTCTCCAGATGCCTGTTGAACTGGTCTACTGACCCTGGGCTTTCTCCAGATGCCAGTTGAACTGGTCTACTGACCCTGTGCTTTCTCCAGATGCCTGATGAACTGGTCTACTGACCCTGTGCTTTCTCCAGATGCCTGTTGAACTGCTCTACTGTCCATGGGCTTTCTCCAGATGACTGTTGAACTGTTCTACTGACCCTGTGCTTTCTCCAGATGCCTGTCGAACTGGTCTACTGACCATGGGCTTTCTCCAGATGCCTGTTGAACTGGTTTACTGACCCTGGGCTTTCTCCAGATGCCTGTTGAACTGGTCTACTGACCATGGGCTTTCTCCTGATGCCCGTTGAACTGGTCCGCTGACCATTTGCTTTCACCAGATGCCTGTTGAACTAGTCTACTGACCATGGGCTTTCTCCAGATGCCTGTTGAACTGGTCTACTGACCATGGGCTTTCTCCAGATGCCCGTTGAACTGGTCTACTGACCCTGTGCTTTCTCCAGATGCCTGTTGAACTGGTCTACTGTCCCTGGGCTTTCTCCAGATGCCTGTTGAACTGGTCTACTGACCATGGGCTTTCTCCAGATGCCTGTTGAACTGTTCTGCTGACCCTGTGCTTTTTCCAGATGCCTGTTGAACTGGTCTACTGACCCTGTGCTTTCTCCAGATGCCTGTAGAACTGGTCTACTGACCCTGTGCTTTCTCCAGATGCCTGTTGAACTGGTTTACTGACCATGGGCTTTCTCCAGATGCCTGTTGAACTGGTCTACTGACCATGGGCTTTCTCCAGATGCCTGTTGAACTGGTCTACTGACCCTGTGCTTTCTCCAGATGCCTGTTGAACTGGTCTACTGACCCTGTGCTTTCTCCAGATGCCTGTTGAACTGGTCTACTGACGATGTGCTTTCCCCAGATGACTGTTGAACTGGTCTACTGACCCTGTGCTTTCTCCAGATGCCTGTTGAACTGGTCTACTGACCCTGTGCTTTCTCCAGATGCCTGTTGAACTGGTCTACTGACCCTGTGCTTTCTCCAGATGCCTGTTGAACTGGTCTACTGACGATTTGCTTTCCCCAGATGCCTGTTGAACTGGTCTACTGACCCTGTCCTTTCTCCAGATGCCTGTTGAACTGGTCTACTGACCCTGGGCTTTCCACAGATGCCTGTTGAACTGGTCTACTGACCCTGTGCTTTCTCCAGATGCCTGTTGAACTGGTCTACTGATGATGTGCTTTCCTTAGATGCCTGTTGAACTGGTCTACTGACCCTGTGCTTTCTCCAGATGCCTGATGAACTGGTCTACTGACCCTGTGCTTTCTCCAGATGCCTGTTGAACTGGTCTACTGTCCATTGGCTTTCTCCAGATGCCTGTTGAACTGGTCTACTGACCCTGTGCTTTCTCCAGATGCCTGTCGAACTGGTCTACTGACCCTGTGCTTTCTCCAGATGCCTGTTGAACTGGTCTGCTGACCCTGGGCTTTCTCCAGATGCCTGTTGAACTCATCTACTGACCATGGGCTTTCTCCAGATGCCTGTTGAACTGGTCTGCTGACCATGTGCATTCCCCAGATGCCTGTTGAACTAGTCTACTGACCATGTGCTTTCTCCAGATGCCTGTTGAACTGGTCTACTGACCATGGGCTTTCTCCAGATGCCCGTTAAACTGGTCTACTGACCCTGTGCTTTCTCCAGATGCCTATTGAACTGGTCTACTGACCATGGGCTTTCTCCAGATACCTGTTGAACTGGTCTACTGACACTGTGCTTTTTCCAGATGCCTGTTGACCTGGTCTACTGACCCTGTGCTTTCCCCAGATGCCTGTTGAACTGGTCTACTGACCATGGGCTTTCTCCAGATGCCTGTTGAACTGGTCTACTGACCCTGTGCTTTCTCCAGATGCCTGTTGAGCTGGTCTACTGGCCCTGTGGTTTCCCCAGATGCCTGTTGATCTGGTCTACTGACCCTTTGCTTCCCCAGATGCCTGTTGAACTGGTCTACTGACCCTGGGCTTTCCCCAGATGCCTGTTGAACTGGTCTACTGACCCTGTGCTTTCTCTGGATGCCTGTTTAACTGGTCTACTGACCCTATGCTTTCTCCAGATGCCTGTTGAACTGGTCTACTGACCCTGGGCATTCTCCAGATGCCTGTTGAACTGCTCTACTGGCCCTGGGCTTTCTCCAGATGCCTGTTGAACTGGTCTACTGACCCTGCGCTTTCGCCGGATGCCTGTTGACCTGGTCTACTGACCCTGTGCTTTCCCCAGATGCCTGTTGAACTGGTCTACTGACCCTGTGCTTTCCCCAGATGCCTGTTGAACTGGTCTACTGACCCTGGGTTTTCCCCAGATGCCTGTTGAACTGGTCTACTGACCCTGTGCTTTCTCTGGATGCCTGTTTAACTGGTCTACTGACCCTGTGCTCTCTCCAGATGCTTGTTGAACTGG
This sequence comes from Hypanus sabinus, assembly GCF_030144855.1. Lineage (NCBI taxonomy): Eukaryota > Metazoa > Chordata > Chondrichthyes > Myliobatiformes > Dasyatidae > Hypanus > Hypanus sabinus. Next base: position 13,573,644 of record NC_082726.1, read on the forward strand.
TCTACTGACCCTGTGCTTTCTCTGGATGCCTGTTGAACTGGTCTACTGACCCTGTGCTTTCTCTGGATGCCTGTTGAACTGGTCTACTGACCCTGTGCCTTCTCTGGATGCCTGTTGAACTGCTTTCCTGCTTACTCTTCCTCTCTGCCAACTTTGAGTTTGTTGATCTACACTCGCATTGGCGAGAAAGTTATTGGTGAGTCAGTTCTTTTGAAAAATACTGTTGTCATCCTCCATCGTTTTGTTGATGTTTGAGGGCAGATTTATTGGGAATGCTTTAGCCAGATTAGATTTGTCCTGCGTCCCTGGGAGCTTTTCTATGCTGTCAGGCAGATGCCAGTGTTTGAACTAGACTGGAACAGCTCAGCTTCAGCCACAGTCAGGTCTGGAGTTCTGATCTTCATTTCTACAGCTGGATTAGTGTCTGGAGCTGTAACATTTACTGTTTCCAGAGCTCTCGGCTGTTTCTTGACATCACTTGAAGTGAACTGCATTGGCTGGAGACTGTCCCTCGTGAGGATCACGGGAGGAATTCGAGCTGAGTCACCCACTTACTAGCCCAGGGTAAACGTGACTGTGAATTCCCGAAATGTCGATTCTTTATTCTTTTTCATAGGTGCTGCCTGGCCTGCAGAGTCCGTCCAGCATTTTGCATGTGTTGCTGTGACTGTTTCAGCCTGCCATCAGCACTCACACACTGGACCCCGCCTTCGATGATGATGAGGAACCTCCTCCTCCGTTCACAATTAGATGCCGCCTCCAGAGGTGACCCTGGACTGAGGCTTTGTGCAGGTAAAGGCAAGGTGATATGAGTGTACGTCAGGCAGCAACCCTTCCTGAATTATGACTATGGAACGCCGAAAAATGCAGCCCTGATCTGTCACCTTCATTAATGAAAAGATTCACTGCCACAACTCTTGGAGAACTGAACCAGCTCATCAGGGTTTGATGATATTGATATTGACCAAGATATTTGAAAGGTCAGGATTCCTTCTGTTGTTCTTGTGCCATACACTGCAAAAGTCTTAGGCAACTATATATAGCCTGGGTGCCTAAGACCTGTGCACAGTACTGTATTTGTCAACGTGGAGCAGGGAGGGAGTTAGTAAACCTGGCGGGAGCAAAGGACGTTAGGAATGGCGAGAGTGCAGTGCTATGGGAGGGGTGTGGGACAGGTGGCAGAGAATGAGTGCCAGGGCAAGGGGTGATATGGGTGTAGGCACACAAGGCAAGGTCATTTCCTTCCAAACAATTGGTTTACTGATCATTATAGAATGTCTCACTGGGGTTTCCCCTCTCACTCCCCTCTCCTTTCTCTTTATCAAGCCATGATTCCCCTCTCCCTGCCCCCTCCCACTTTCAGTCCACAATAGAGACCCATGTCAGAATCAGGTTTATCATCACTCACATATGAAATCTGTGATTTTTTTTTTGCAGCAGTAACATCAATACAGTACAATACCTAAAATTACCATCACTGTGCAAAAGTCTTTAGCACCTTATCTCTCTATATGTGCCTGAGAATTTTGCACAGTACTGTAATTTCGTTGACGTTGATGAAGCATCATCTCAGGTATTGTATATCAGATGCCCTGATACACTTGAAACAGAAACAATCAATCTCAAAAGCAATCCTCTGTCTCCTATTGCTAAGCCAGTTAGAGACACTGCTCCACCACCATCACCTCCTGTGTGATCTCTGCCTGGTGTTTGTCAGGGTTTGGTAGTCCAGAGCAGATCTGTCATAGCTGTAGGCCAACAAGGACAAGATCTGGCGCTGCATTCCCAATGCTGAAAGAGATGCTATTGCTGATATTGGTCCAGCTGTGACAAAAGTTCAAAACGTTCAGGGGGACACTTAAAAAGGAAATGAGGAAGGAAGAGGATTAATTGACAGGCAGAGTTGAGGAAACATTGAAGGGGTTTTAGAAGTATTCTAAAGTTAACAGAAATAAACATGGAATGGGAACATCCAAATCTGTGCTCAGACCCAGAAGATAGCAGTGAGGTCCTAAATGAATGCTGTTTATCAAAATTCACAAAACAAATAGAAAGTCAAATTCTAGTGCAAGAATCAACAAATAAGGAGGAGGTATTCAATGTCTTGGCGAGCTTAAAGGTGGATAAATTCCCAGGATCGATGAGATTTACCCCACCCAGGCTGTGGGAGACATGAAAGGAGATTGTTGACTCTGGCTGAGATCTTTACACCTGCTCTGGCCACATGCGAGATAACAGATGGCAAATATGCTCCCCTTTTTAAGAAGAGGAGCAGGGGAAGTCTGGTAATTATAGCTGAGAGTCCAAAGTCAGCAGTAGGGAAGTTAGTGGAAACTTTTTTAGGATCAGGATTAATGATCACATGGAAATACAGAGACTAAACAGTGATAGCCATTTCAGCTTTGTCCAGGACAGATTTTGCTTGACCAATCTGAATTAATTCTTTTTAAGGATGTAACAAAGTGTATTGATGAGGGCAGTGTGGTTACATGGATTCAGTAAGATCTTCAAATAAGTCTCACATTGGAGACTGGTTCTTAAGGTTAGAGCCACTGTGACCCAGGAGAAGTTGGCAAATTAGATCCAAGCCTGGCTTGGCAATAGGAGACAGAACGTGATGGCAGAGAGTGTTGCTGATTGGATGTGGTGCTCCATGGGGACCAGTGCTGAAACTCTTGCTGTTTGTAATATACAGGAATAACCTGGGTGTGCAGGTGGGAGGCGGAATCAGTAAGTTCAGGAATGACATACAGACAGGTGGATTGTTGACAGTTTAGCTGGTGGTCTGAGGGTACAGGGTAATATTGATGTGTGGGATATGAAGTGGCAAGTGGGGATTAGCAGATGCGCTGCTGCATTTTGGGAGCAGCAATGAGACTAGGACGTACATCATGCAGACACAAGAGACTGCAGGTGCCGGAAATCTGGAGCAACACACAAAGGAGCTGGAGAAACTCAGCAGCTGGTGCAGAACGGAGGGAAATGAGCAGTCAGTGTTTTGGGCTGATCCTTCATCTGGACTAAGGACCCTTCATCATGGCCCATGCTCCTTATTTTCTGATTGTCCCTGTGCTCTCGTATGTGTGTCACAGATATCCCAGTGTGTAGCTGCATGCTCACTGAATCCTGCTGGTCTCTTGGACAATGGGGTGGGGGGTGGATTTCTTGCTCCACTCTCTTGTGTGAACAGCTAATGACTTAGGGAATCTATGTCACTCAACCTTTCCTCATAAGACATGCTCTCTAACGCAGCCAGCGTCCGAGTAAATCTCCTCTATGCCTTCTCTAAAGCTTCCACATCCCTTTGCACTTACGCCCTACCCACTGTCCATCCTTCCTCACATTGTATCTACCTTTACATCAAATGCCCCATCCTCTGCCCTATCACTCTGGCTCCTATCCTCCTTCCAACCTAGATTAAACCCTACCCCACAGCTCCAGCAAATTTGCCTGCAATGATATTGGACTCCTCAAGTTCAATAGACAATAGACAGTAGGTGCAGGAGTAGGCCATTTGGCCCTTCTAGCCAGCACCACCATTCAGTGTGATCATGGCTGATCATCCACAATCAGTACCCCATTCCTCTCCCCATATCCCTTGACCCTGCTATCTATAAGAGCTCTATCTAACTCTCTCTTGAATGCAGCCAGACACTTGGCCTCCACTGCCTTCTGGGGCAGAGCATTCCACATATCCACCACTCTCTGGGTGAAAAAGTTTTTCCGCATCTCTGTTCTAAATGGCCTAACCCTTATTCTTAAACTGTGGCCTCTAGTTCTGGACTCACCCATCAACAGGAACATGCTTCCTGCCTCCAGCGTGTCCAATCCCTTAATAATCTTATATGTTTCAATCAGATCCCCTCTCATCCTTCTAAATTCCAGTGTATACAAGCCCAGTCGCTCCAATCTTTCAACAGGAGGAACTTCTCCTTTTTGTACAGGCCACACCTTCCCCTGAAGAGATTCCAATGATCTCTAAATCTAAACCCTTTCCCCCTGCACCAACTGTTCAGGAACACATCCATCCTATTCTTACTCCACTGGCACACGACACGGGCAGCAAACTAGACATTGCCAGCCTGAGGTCCAGCTTTTTAGTCTCCTGCCTAGCTCCCTATCATCTCTCCTCAAGACCTCATCCCTTTTCCTACCTATGACATTCGAACCAATATGTACCACAACTCCAGGCTGCTCACCACCCCCTTAAGAATGCCTTGCAGCTGATCTGAGATGTCCCTGACGGGAAGCAATATATCATCCGGGAGTCTCTTTCACTTCCACAGAATCTCCTTTTTATTTCCCTGACTCTTGAATCGCCCATCATTACTGCTCTCCCCTTCTCTCCCCTTCCTTTCTGAAGCACAGAACCAGACTCAGTGCCAGAGATCTACACCTTTTCCTGGTAGGTCATCCCCCCAGCAGCATCTAAAGTGGTATATTTATTACTGAGAGGAATGGACACAGAGGTATTGTGCACTGTCTGTCTATCCCATTTCCCTCAGCTGGCAGCTACCTGCCTCCTCCAACTTACTGCCTCTCTGTAGCTTCTATTTATCACCTCCTCTTTCTCCCAAATGATCCACAGGTTATCCAGTTCCAGCTGTAGAGCCCTAACAGATTTTGTGAGGAGCTGTGCCCAGATGCATTTCTTGCAGATGTGGCAATTAAGGGTACTGGAGGTCTCCCAGATCTTCCATTTCTTGCATGAGGAGCACACTGCTGCTCTGGGATCCATTCTCACTGCTTTAGCTACATACTAATAAAGAAAAAAGCAGAACATTGACAGAATCCTCAACCTAGCCCAACCTCTTCTCAGTGCCTTATAATGCCTTATAAAGCTTCAGCATTACATCTTTACTTTTACATTCTAGTTCTCTTGAAGTGGATGCTAACATTGCATTTGCCTTCCTCACCACTGACCTAGCCTGCAAGTTAACCTTCAGGGGATCTTGCACAAGGACTCCATGCCCCTTTGTATCTCTGATTTTTGAATTCACTTTCTGTTAGGAAATAGTCTAAACCTTTATTCCTTTATGAGCATTACACTTCCCTACACCGTAATCCACCTGTCCATTCTCCTAATCTGTCCACGTCTTCTGCAGGCTCCCTGCTTCCTCAGCACCACACGCCCCTTCACCTGTCGTTCATACCATCTATCTGTTAACACTGTTGGTCCTCAGTTATACTGGTTGCCATCTCACACTGGTCTCACTGTCCCATGCTGGCCAGTCCTCACCATACACTGGCTCTCTGTTAACCTAGGCTTCCTGACCTCTTCTGGTTTTCCTTTTAACACCGAGTCTCCTGACTGACGCTAACTCACAATTAATCAGGGGATGGTTAATCTGATTCTGCGCAGGATTTATAGCCCACTGGCTCTTAACTTTCTAAACTAATGCAGCACCCTGTTAATGCAAAGCTCATTGACCTGTTCAGCATGGTTCTCACCCTAATCCTACTACACATTAGATAGTGCTCTTATAGATAGCGGGGTCAAGGGATATGGGGAGAGGGCAGGAACGGGGTACTGATTGTGTGTGATCAGCCATGATCACAGTGAACGGTGGTGCTGGCTAGAAGGGCCGAATGGCCTACTCCTGCACCTACTGTCTATTGTCACATGGTCACAGATGTACAGACCCCCATTCACGCTGAACTCACACAGAATCACTCAAAACCCTGGACACTCGGCTCTATTTTGGCACCTCATTTAAACTAATTTCTGACCAGACCTTCTATAACGCCGAGTTCAATGGACTACATTGGGTTGTCTTTGAGCTTTGGCATACACTTGTAATGCCCTGGTTCATATGTTTACTGTTATGCTGTGAGTATTTCATTTAGCAGTTCTGTAAGAGCAGTCTGTTCTATTTTCATGCTTGTTTGGGTTACTGTTGAAGATAAGAGATGAGGAGAAATGTGGGCCATCCAGTTAGGGTGGTCGGATTAAGGGGAGGTTTCTCTGCTGAAGGTCACTAGTGTTGGGCTTGGGGTTTTCGTTCGAGAGGAGATGAAGAGAGAAGCCGCTGGGGAGAACCAGTCATAGCATACGATCCGGTGGGAGACCTGTTTGTTCAAGATGGATTGCGAGTGACTTTCGGAAGGTGGTGTGGGCTTTAACATTAACCGAGGGCCCAGCACGTGAGTGACAGAGACGTTCAAAATGAGGTCCAACTTGTGCACATTTGTCTGTTTAATTTTAATGGGCCCTTTTCTTTTTGTTATTCTTTACTAACCCTTTGGTTAAGATTCATAAATATAATTCCTTTAATCATATGCAGTGTACTCTCTGTCATTTTGTGGCATTAATCTGCAACAGGGTAACAAATGACGCAGTATCCACACAAACCAGGGTTTGGGGTGGGACCGAGCACACCTCAATCTCATGAGTTTGGCAGGGTTGTCTTCCCTAGACTTACACAGCCGAGGAAACCAGAGGGTTTCACACTGAATACTTGTTTTCAGAATGACTCTTTACCTACACCCTCCACGTTAAGCCTGATCTCCACGAGTGGCACATCTCACTAACCCACACTACCTCCCCATTGACCCTGGGTGTTTGACGTATACCAGCACCCAGTTAACCATGAACTTTCTGGTGTACTCTGGTTCCCTGTTAATCTTGTACATCTCCTTAAAAGCTGAGATAGTTTGCTTAACATTATCACGGAACACTTGCTGTTAATTAAGATAAAGTAGCAGGTTACTTCAACAAATTCGAGGTAATCAGACAACATCTAATTTATTGAAATTGCCTGATTTATTGGAGCTATTTGAAGAAGTAGCATGTGATGTGGATAAAGGGAAATCCTTTACTTTGCAGGTGACCCCATGTTATGGCAGTTCTTTAACCCTTAAAAATTTCACAGAAAAAATCTGAGACATAAACTAAAAATTCTCTCTTGCAGAGTTTATGCATCCACTTTTATTTTACATTCAGCTCACACTTCTTGACAGTGGTGTCAAGAAAACAACCTCTCCATCAATGTTGCAAAAGCAAAGGAGCTGGTTGTGAACTACAGGAGGAATGGAGACAGGCTAAACCCAATTGACATCAATGGATCTGGGGTTGAGAGGGTGAACAGCTTCAAGTTCCTCCGCATACACATTGCCAAAGATCTCACTTGGTCTGTACATACCAGCTGTGTGGTGAAAAAAGTACAACAGCGCCTCTTTCACCTCAGACAGTTGAAGTTTGGTATGAGTCCCCAAATCCTAAGGAGTTTCTACAGGTGCACAATTGAGAGCATTCTGACTGACTGTATCACTGTCTGACATGGGAACTGTACTTTCCTCAATCGCAGGACTCTGCAGAGAGTAGTGCAGACAGCCCAGTGCATCTGTAGATGTGAACTTCCCACTTGTCAGGACATTTACAGTGGCAGGTGCGTAAAAAGAGCCTGAAGGATCTTTGGAGACCCAAGTCACCCCAACCACAATCTATTCCAGCTGCTACCATCAGGAAATGGCACAGCATAAAAGCCAGGACCAACAGACTCTGGGATAGTTGGTCCACCAGGCCATCAGACTGATTAATTCACACCGACACAATTGTGTTTCTAAGTATTTCTGTTGTACACTTTACTGAACATACCACTTATTACAAATTACTATAATTTGCACATTGTACATTCAGACGGAGATGTAACGTAAAGATTTTTACTCCTCATTTATGTGAAGGATGTAAGAAAAAAAGTGAATTCAATTCATTGCTACCAACAGGGAGGAGGTACAGGAGCCTGAAGACACATCTCAACAATCCAGAAACAGTTTCTTCCCCCTCTGCCGGCAGATTTCTGATTGACATTGAACCCGTGAACCATGAACATTACCTCACTGCTTTTTGTTTACTTTTTGCACAACTTAATTTAACCTTATATATATTTTCCTACTGTAGTTTACAATGATAATAATGTTTTTGCTATTATGCATTGCAATGTGCTGCTGCTTCATTACAACAAATTTCACAACATATGACTGTGATATTAAACCTAATTCTGATTCTGGCTGGCTAACAGGAAAAAGTGAGCAGGCAAACAGAACCTGTTTGTGACTGATGAGAGAGAACAAGTGATGTACCACAGAGATAGGGGCTGGGTCTCCAGAGTTTTACAATTTATATAAGTAACTTTGACAGAGCTGCTAGATTTTCTGATGATGCAAAGAGATGTGTGAAAGAAGTTGTGCAGAGAACATGTGGAAGCTGCAAAAGGATACGGATAGATTAATTGAGCGTTTCAAGACCAGGTAAGGAAAACATAAAGTTGTCTTTCTGGCAGGAAAAATATAAAAAATTCATGTTGTAAGAACGGAGAGACTACAGAGCTCTGAGACAAGGAGGGATCTAGGTGTCCCAATGCATGACTCACTCATAAAAACAGAAGCAACCTGGACAAAGGCCTTTTGGACTGGAAGCTTGTGACCAGTGGTTCAACACAATCAACCCATCGAAGCTCATTACCATGTTCCAAGACCCAGGCCTCCCTTTGGAGCTTGGTCATTGGCTTTCTCATCGGCACACCTCAATCAGTGCAGAACAGTGACAACATCTTCTCCTCACTGACCACCTCAATCAGTGCAGAACAGTAACAACATCTTCTCCTCACTGACCACCTCAATCAGTGCAGAACAGTGACATCTTCTCATCGGCACACCTCAATCAGTGCAGAACAGTGACAACATCTTCTCCTCACTGACCACCTCAATCAGTGCAGAACAGTGACAACATCTTCTCCTCACTGACCACCTCAATCAGTGCAGAACAGTGACAACATCTTCTCCTCACTGACCACCTCAATCAGTGCAGAACAGTGACAAATTCTTCTCATCGGCACACCTCAATCAGTGCAGAACAGTAACAACATCTTCTCCTCACTGACCACCTCAATCAGTGCAGAACAGTAACAACATCTTCTCCTCACTGACCGCCAACACAGGTCAACATCAACAACATGTGCTGAGCCCCCTGCTCTCTTTATACCTCGACTGTGTGGCTGAGCACAGCTCCAATTCACTGAGACACCAGTGCTGAGGCTGCCTCATAGGTGGTGATGAATCAGCATACAGGAGTGAGACAGGACACCTGATTGAGTGCTGCAACAACAACCTCATGCTCAACATCAACAAACGTAAGGGACCGGTCACTGGCTTCAGACAGGGGAAATTGGGAGACCAGTGCGGGTTCTCATTGGTGGGTCGGAGGTGGAGAGAATCAGCAGCTTCAAATTCCTGGTTGTTAACATCTCAGATGTCCTGTACTGGATTGAGCACACGGACGCAATCACAAAGAAGGTATGGTAGTGCATCAGCTTTCTTCGAAGCTCAAGGAGATTTGACATGTCAACAAACACACTATTTAATGTGGCACTGTTGAAAGTACCCTGGGCTGGTTGCATAGTCTGGTGCAGCAGTTCCTATGCACTTCACAGACACAGCCCTCCCCGCATCTCCAGGAGACACCACTGCAAACACCCCCACCATCTGGGTCATGTCCACTTCTCACTGCTGTAGTCAGGCAAGATGTACTGAAGCCTTAAATCCCACATCATCAGGTTTAGGAACAACCATCATGTTCTTAGAACACAGAGCATTACATCACAGCATGATATAGGCCCTTTGGCTCACAATGTTGTCTTGACCTTTTAACCTACTCTAAGATCAATCAAATCCTTCTCGACTACATAGCTGTCCATTTTTATATCATCTTAAATACCCCTAATGTATCTTTACCACTACCCTTGGCAACGTACTCCACACATCCACTGCTCTCTGTCAAAAGCCTACTTCTGACATCTCCCCTACACTTTCCTTTAATCTCCTTAAGAATATGCTGCCTCATGTTAGCCATTTTCACCCTAGGAAACAAGTCTTTGGCTGTCCACTTGATCTATTTCTCTTATCATCTTGTGCATTTCTATCAAGTCATCGCTCATCCTCCTTGGCTCCAAAGAGAAGACCTCTAACGTGCTCAATCTAACCTCAATCCAGGCAGCATCCTGTTAAATTTCTGCACCTTCACTAAAGCTTCCATATCCTTCCTATAACGAAGACACTAGAACTGAACCATACAGTATATTCCAAGTGTGGTCTAACTAGGGTTATATAGAGTTGCAACATCAGCTCGTGGCCTGAATTCAATAACCTGACTAATGAAAGCCAAATTATCATACAGTTTCTTAACCACCCTATCAATGTACGCAATAATTTTGAGGGATCTATTATTAGTATCGGTATTATCAGATACTACTCTAGTAATCTGGTGGCATCCGTTGGTCTCAAGAGACCATGGATCTGCGCCTGGAGTTTCCAGGGCGCAGGCCTGGGCAGGGTTGTATGGGAGACCGGCAGTTGCCCAAGCTGCAGGCCTTCCCCTCTCCACGCCACCAATGTTGTCCAAAGGAAGGGCACTAGGACCCATGCAGCTTGGCACCGGTGACATCGCAGAGCAATGTGTTGTGAAGCGCCTTGCTCAAGGACACAAACACACTGCCTCAGTTGAGGCTTGAACCAGTGACCTTCAGGTTACTAGTCTGATGCCTTGCCCACTAGGCCACGCGCCAACTCTAGTAATCAGATATATCAATATTACAGTAGAGTTCAGGGAACTACAGAGGTATGAGAGAGAGGCTGGCCAAAGCTTATTGGAAGGAGACACCAGCAGGGATGATGGCTGAATGTCAATGGCTGGAATTTCTGGGAGCAATTTGGAAGGCACAGCAATAGATACATCCCAAAGAAGAAGAAGATCTAAAGGGAAGATGAGGCAACTGAGACTGACAAGGGAAGTCAAAGTCAGCATAAAAACAAAATGTAGGACACATAATAGGGCAAAAAAAAAAATGGGATGCTAAAGGGTTGGGAAGCTTTTTAAAACCAATGGAAGACAACTAAAAGAATAACTAAGGAGAGAAAAATTAAATATGAAGATAAGCTAGCCAATAATATAAAAGAAAATACTAGCATAGAAACATAGAAAACCTATGGCACAACACAGCCCCTTCAGCCCACAAAGCTTTGCCTTACCTTAGAAATGATCTAAGGTTACCCATAGCCCTCTGTTATTCTGAGTTCCATGTACCCATCCAGGAGTCTCTTAAAAGACCCTATCGTATCCACCTCTACCACCATCACTGGCAGCCCATTCCACGCACTCACCAATCTCTTCATAAAAAACTTATCCCTGACAGCTCCCCTGTACCTACTTCCAAGAACCTTAAAACTATGCCCTCTTGTGCTGGCCATTTCAGCCCTGGGGAAAAAAGCCTCAGGATATCCACACGATCAATGCCTCTCATCATCTTATACACCTCTATCAGGTCACCTCTGATCCTCCATCACTCCAAGGAGAAAAGGCCGAGTTTCATCAACCTATTCTCATAAGGCATGCTCCCCAATCCAGGCAACATCCTTGTAAATTTCCTCTGCACCTTTTCTATGGTTTCCACATCCTTCCTATAGTGAGGCGACCAAAACTGAGCACAGTGCTCCAAGTGGGGTCTGACCAGGGCCAGGGTCCTATATAGCTGAAACACTACCTCTCGGCTCCTAAATTCAATCCCATGATTGATGAAGGCCAATGCTCCGTATGCCTTCTTAACCACAGAGTTGACCTGCACAGCTGCTTTGAGCATCCTATGGACTCATACCCCAAGATGCCTCTGATCCTCCACATCGTCAAGAGTCTTACCATTAATACTATATTCTGCCATCATATTTGACCTACTGAAATGAACCACCTCACACTTATCTGAGTTGAACTCCATCTGCCACTTCTCAGCCCAGTTTTGCATCCTATCAACGTCCCACTATAACCTCTGACAGCCCTCCGCACTATCCACAACACCTCCAACCTTCATGTCACCAGCAAACTTACTAACCGATCCCTCCACTTCCTCATCTAGGTCATTTATAAAAAAACATGAAGAGTAATGGTCCCAGAAGAGATCAGCACTAGTGACTGACCTCCATGTAGAATATCACCCATCTACAACCACTCTTTACCTTCTGTCAGCAAACCAGTTCTGGATCCTCAAAGCGATGTCCTCTTGGATCCCATGCCTCTTTACTTTCTCAATAAGCCTAGCATGGGGTACCTTATCAAATGCCTTGCTGAAATCCATATACACTACGTCTACTGCTCTACCTTCATCAATGTGTTTAGTCACATCCTCAAAAAATTTAATCAGGCCTTTGATAAAGCCATGTTGACTATTCCTAATCATATTATACCTCTCCAAATGTTCATAAATCCTGCCTCTCAGGATCTTCATCATCAACTTACCAACCACTGAAGTAAAACTCACTGGTCTGTAATTTCTGGGCTATCTCTACTTCCTTTCTTGAATAAAGGAACAACATCCGCAACCCTCCAATCCTCCAGAACCTCTCACGTCCCCGTTGATGATGCAAGTTCATCACCAGAGGCTCAGCAATCTCCTCCCTCACCTCCCACAGTAGCCTGGGGTACATCGCATCCAGTCCCGGTGACTTATCCAACTTGATGCTTTCCAAAACCTCCAGCACATCCGCTTTATTAATACCTACATGCTCAAGCTTTTCAATCCGCTGCAAGTCATCATTGCAATCACCAAGATCCTTTTCCATAGTGAATACTGAAGTAAAGTATTCATTAAGTACCTTTGCTATTTCCTCCGGCTCCATACACACTTTCCCACTGTCACACTTGATAAATCCTATTCTTTCACGTCTTATCCTCTTGCTCTTCACATACTTGTAGAATGCCTTGGGGTTTCCTTAATCCTGCCCACCAAGGCCTTCTCATGGCCCCTTCTGGCTCTCCTAATTTCCTTCTTAAGCTCCTTCCTGTTAGTTTTATAATCCTCTAGATCTCTAACATTACCTAGCTCTCTGAACCTTTTGTAAGCTTTTCTTTTCTTCTTGACTAGATTTACTACAGCCTTTGTAGGCCACAGTTCCTGTACCCTACCATAACTTCCCTGTCTCATTGGAACATACTTATGCAGAACTCCACACAAATATCCCCTGAACATTTGCCACATTTCTTCTATACCTTTCCCTGGGAACATCTGTTCCCAATTTAAGCTTCCAAGTTCCTGCCTGATAGCCTCATAATCCCCCTTACTCCAATTAAACGCTTTTCTAACTTGTCTGTTCCTACCTCTCTCTAATGCTATTGTAAAGAAGATAAAATTATGATCACTATCTCCAAAATGCTCTCCCACTGAGAGATCTGACACCTGACCAGGTTCATTTCCCAATACCAAATCAAGTATAGTCTCTCCTCTTGTAGGCTTATCTATATATTGTGTTGAATCCCTCCTGAACACACCCAACAAACTTCACCCCATCTAATTGCTTTGCTCTAGGGAGATGCCAATCGATATTTGGGAAATTAAAATCTCCCATCACAACAACTCTGTTATTATTACAACTTTCCAGGATCTGTTTCCCTATCTGCTCCTCGATATCCCTGTTACTATTGGGTGGCCTATAACAAACACCCAGTAGTTATTGACCCCTTCCTGTTCCTAACTTCCACCCACAGAGACTCAGTAGACAATCCCTCCATGACTTCTTCCTGCTCTGCCGTCGTGACACTATCTCTGATCAACAGTGCCACGCCCCCACCTCTTTTGCCTCCCTCCCTGATCTTTCTGAAACATCTAAAAACCCAGCACTTGAAGTAACCATTCCTGCCCCTGAGCCATCCAAGTCTCTGTAATGGCCACAACATCATAGCTCCAAGTACTGATCCACGCTCTAAGCTCATTCACTTTGTTCACAACACTCCTTGCGTTAAAATAGACACGTCTCAAACCGTCGATCTGAGCGCATTTCTTCTCTATCACCTGCCTATCCTCCCTCACACACTGTCTCCAAGCTGTCTCTATTTGTGAGCCAACTGCCTCTTCCCCAGTCTCTTCAATTCGGTTTCCACCCCCCAACAATTCTAGTTTAAATTCTTCCAGTAGCCTTTGCAAACCTTCCCGCCAGGATATTGGTCCCCCTGGGATTCAAGTGCTACCTGTGTACAGGTCACACCTGTCCCAAAATAGGTCCCAATGATCCAGAAATCTGAATCCCTCATCCAGGCATTTATCCTCCACCTCACTCTATTCCTATACTCACCGTCACATGGCACAGGCAGTAATCCCAAGATTACTCCCTTTGCAGTCCTGCTTCTCAACTTCGTTCCTAACTCCCTGTAGTCTGTTTTCAGGACCTCCTCCCTTTTCCTACCTACGTCATTGGTACCAATATGTACCACGACCTCTGGCTGTTCTCCCTCCCTCTGCAGGATATTGTGGATGTGACCTGTAACATCCCGGACCCTGGCGCCAGAGAGGCAAACTACCATCCGAGTTTCTTTCCTGTGTCCACAGAATCGCCTGTCTTACCCCCTATCACGACTGCCTTCCTCTTCCTTTCCCTGCCCTCCTGAGCCACAGGGCCAGATTCCATGCCAGAGGCACGACCACTGTCGCTTCCCCCAGATAGGCCGTCCCCCCCAACAGTAGTCAAATTGTTTGTTCAGGGGGGACAGCCACAGGGGTATTCACTAGTACCTGACTCTTCCCCTTCCCTCTCCTGACTGTTACCCACTTGTCTGTCTCCTGTGGCCCCCGTGTGACCACCTGCCTATAGCTCCTCTCTATCACCTCCTCGCTCTCCCTGACCAGATGAAGGTCACTAAGCTGCATCTCCAGTTCCCTAACGCAGTCCCTTAGGAACTGCAGCTCGACACACCGGGTGCAGATATGGCCGTCTGGGAGGCTGGGGGACTTCAGGACTGCCCACATCCGACACCGAGCACAGAACATCGACCTCACACACATACTTCCTTTCCACAATTAACACAGGTGAACCTACCTCGCCTTGTCCCGTTACCGCCTAAACCCGTTGAGCCAAAGCCCTATCACTCAGCTGCCCGCTGGAATGGCAGTCTTCTTTTTATCTTTTCTAGCTCTACTGGCTGATGTCATGCAACTGCGCAGTCTTGCCTCTCTTTACCCCGAGTAATAAAACGCCTTCGCTCCAAAAATCCTTAGCCGTCCCACACGCAGCCTTCTTGCTTCGAATCACCTGAATATTTGCCTTAGTTTTTCCGTACATTTCCCTGAGAACATCTGTTCCCAATTTATGCTTCCAAATTCTTGCCTTTTTTTTTCAGATGTATGAAGAGCAAAGAAGAGTTGAGAGTGAATATTGGGCTGCTGGAAAATGATGCTGGAGGGGTAGTAATTGGGGACAAAGAAATGGCGGATGAACTTATTAAGAATTGTGCTGTGGAAGATACTAGCAGAATGCCAGGAATTTAAGAGTGTCAGGGGGATGAAATGAATGTTGTTGCTATTCTAAAGAGAAAGTGGTAGGGAAGTTGAAAGGTATGAAGGTAGATAAATCACCTGAACCAGATGGGCTACACCCTAGGAATATGAAAGAGGTGGCTGAAGAGGTTGGGGAGGCATTAGTAATGATCTTTCAAGAATGACTAGATTCTGAAATAATTCTGGAGGAATGGAAAATTGCCAATGCCACTCTACTCTTTAAGAAGGGAGGGAGGCAGAAGAAAGGAAATTACAGGCCAGTAGCCAGACCTCAGTGATTGGTAAGATGTTGGAGTCCATTATTAAAGAAGAGGTTTAGGGGTACTTGGACGTATGGTATCTTGCCTGATAAATCTGTCGGAAAACTTTGAAAAAATAACTGGCAGGATAGACAAAGGAAAGTCAGTGAATGTTGCTTATTTGGATTTTCAGAAGGCCTTTGCCAATGTTCTGAACACGAGGCTGCTAAAGAAGAGAAGAGCTGATGGTATTGCAGGAAAGCTAGTAACATGGATAGAAGATTGACTGACTGGCAGGAGACAAAGAGTGGAAATAAAGGGAGCTTTTACTGATTGGCTGCCGGTGACTAGTAGTTTTTTGCAAAGGTCTGTGTTGGGACCGTTACTTTCCCCTTTATATATCAATGACCTGAATGATGGAATTGATGGCTCTGTGGTCACGTTTGTAGACCATACAAAGATAGGTGGAGGGACAGGTAGTGTTGAGGAAGCAGAGAGCCTGGAGGACTTAGATTAAGAGAATGGTCAAAGAAATGGCAGATGGAACATACCGTTGGGAAGTGTATGTTCATGCACTTTGGTAGAGGAATAAAGGCATGGACTATTTTCTAAATGGGGAGCAAATTCAAAAATCAGAGATGCAAGAGAGTTTGGAGTCCTTATGCAGGATTCCCTAAAGGTTAACTTGCAGGTTGTGCTTGTAGTAGGTAAGGCAAATGCAAAGATATCATTCATTTTGATAGAGCTAGTATATAAAAGCAAGGAAGTAATACTGAGGCTTCATAAGGCATTGGTCAGACCACACTTGGAGCACTGTAAAGAGCTTTGGATCCTTTCCAAGGTGATAGAGAGGAGCTATAGGCAGATGGTCACACGGGGGCCACAGGAGACAGACAAGTGGGTAACAGTCAGAAGAGGGAAGGGGAAGAGTCAGGTACTAGTGAATACCCCTGTGGCTGTCCCCCCGAACAAACAATTTGACTACTGCTGGGGGGGACGGAAAGAATGTGCTGTCACTGGAGAGGGTCCAGAGGAGATGCATGAGAATGATTCTAGGAAAGAAAGGGTTAATGTATCTCATGGCTCTGGGCTGTGCTCATTGGAATTTAGAAGATTAAGGGGAGGGGAGGCAAGCTTATTAAAGCCTATCAAATTTTGAAAGGCCTGGATAGAGTGGACATGGAGAAGATTTTTCCTATAGTAGGTTTTGGACCAGAGGTTCACAGCCTTAGAATAGAAGAATATCCCTTTAGGACAGATGAGGAGGAATTTCTTTAGTCAGACTGTGGTAAATCTGTGGAGTTCATTGCAGCAGATGGCTGTGGAGGATAAGTCACTGGATTTATCTATTTACTTATTTGTTGGTTTAGAGACACTGTGGAATGAACCCTTATGGCACTTCAAGCCACACCACCCAGCAACCCCTAACAACCCTGATTTAACCCTAACCTCATCACGGGACAATTTACAACGACCAATTAGCCTACCCAGTATGTCTTTGGATTGTGGGAGGAAACTAGAGGACTCAGGGAATAATTTAGAACAAAGTTTGATAACTTATTGATTATAAGGCTATCAAAAGTTATGGGGAGGCAGTGGGAGGAATGGGGTTAAGAGGGACAATAAATCACCCTCGATGGAACGGTGGAGCAGATTCAATGGGTTGAATGCCTGAATTCTTCTCCTATGTCTTATGGACTATCAACAAGGACACCAAGATTCTTCTGCCTCATCCAAATCATTTATAAAGATCACAAAGAGGAGGATCCCAGAATATATTTTGAGAGTACAGAGTTTGTATGAACCTGTCAGAACCAAAGGCAAGGCTAACAGGTTCAGGGAACTTTGGATTTAGAGAGATATTGAGATCCTGGCTAAGAAGAAGATAGCGTGTATAGGCAGCAAGGGACAACGAGGTACCTGAGGACTATAAGAAATGCAAGAGAACACTCAAGAGGAAAATCAGAAAAGATGGCATGAGATGGCTCTAATAGACAAGGTGAAGGAGAATTGCAAAGGCTTCTACAGATATGTGAAGAGCTAAAGGATAGTGAGGAATGAAATTGCTACCCAAAATTGATTATCAGTGTGGTTGACTATGCATGGAGCCAAATGAGATGGGGGATCTTTTGCATCCATATTTACTCAGGAGAGGGACACCAAGTCTATAGGATAGACTCGAACAAAAGGATAGCAAGGGTCAAAATTAGTCCTCTTGAAGATCAGCATGGTCATCTAGCATGGAGACAAAAGACACGGGGGATAGCTCAAATGAACTTTTCACATTTGTATTTACTTGGGAGAAGGGTGAAGGTCTACAGAAGAGAGGGAAAACAGCAATGAGGTTATGGGCCATCTACAGATTACAGAGGATGAGGTGCTTGATGTCTGGAGGCAAAATTAGGGCCTGAGAAGGTGTTCCCTCAGACCCTATAGGAGGTTTGTGCAGAAATTGCAGGGACCCTCCCAGAGATATTTAAAACCTTAGTCACAGGTGAGGAACTAGAGGATTGGAAGATAGCTAATGTTGTTATATTGTTTAAGAAAGGCTCTACGAATACGAAGGGTAATTATTGGCCCGTGAGCCTGATGTCAGTCGTGGGTAAATTACAGAAGGTATTCTACGGGACCAGGTATATAAGGTATCTGGATAGACGGGGACTAATTGGGAATAGTCAACATGGCTTTGTGCATGATGGGCTGTGTTCAACCAATCTTATAGAGTTTACCAAGGAGGTTACCTAGAAAGTTAATAAAGGTTTGCACTTTATTCCCTGGGGCACAGCAGAAAGAAGGGAGATTTGATGAGGTATACAAAATTATAAGGGATATAGATAGGGTAAATGCAAGCAGGCTTTTTCCACTGAGGTTGGATGAGATTAGAACTAAAGGTCAGAGGTTAAGGGTGGATGCCAAGGGTGAAATACTTAAGGGGAATCTGAGGGAGAATTTCTTCACTCAATGGGTCATGAGAGTGTGGAACGAGCTGCTAGTGGAAGTGGTGATTTCACTATTTAAGAGAAATTTGGATAAGTCCATGGGTGGGAGGGGTAGGAAGCTCATCAGTCCAGGTGCAGATCAATGGGACTAGGGAAAGTAACAGCCCAGCATGGACTGGATGGGCTGAAAGGCCTGTTTCTGTGCTGTGACTGTCGAACATCACTGGCCACTGAACTCCAAGCAGAATAAGTCCCTTTTACAATCACCCTCTGCCTTCAATGGGCACGCCATTTCTGAATCCACATACCCAGATTTCGCTGGATAACATGCTGACTTTCGGAATGAGCCTGTCATAGGAACCTCATCAAATGCCTCACTAAAACCCATATACACCATACCCACTGCTCTACCTTCAGCCACGGGTCCTTGAACCGACCTACACATCCTTCATCCAACCTCGGAAGAGGTCGCATAGCGGCTTGCCCGACACTTTACAGTACCAACGACAATCCCCACCTCTGTCTCTGAGGAGTTTGTCCATTCTCCCTGCAGCTGTGCGGGTTTTCTCCGGATGGTAACCTCCTACAGTCCGAAGATGTACCGGTTAGTAGATTGACTGGTCGTTGTAAATCATCCCACGTTCAGACTGGGGTTAAATCAGGGGTTGGTGGGTGGAGCAGCTCGAAGGGCCAGAAGAGCCTGTTCCGCGCTGTATTTCAATAAATAAATATTCAGCTCTTGTACTTCCATGGACGTGTCTCAGTTTGTAATCTTATTTGCACCAACGTCATTTTTTTCTTCACTGTCTTTACGTATAGCTTATGTTCTATGATGTTGTCTGAACTGATGTGCCCACAGTGCTGCTGTAAGCAACTGCTTCATCGTACCTGACTGTACTTGTGCACGTGACAATAAACTCAACCTGACCATCAGGATCAGAGCTTGGACCCTTACGGTTTCATATGAATGGTGTGATTAGTAAGTTTATTGATGGAATGTACTGTTTTCAATCAGGATGATAGTCTTGGGCAACAGAATGGTGGTTGGAATGTATTCTTGGTGAGTGTGGGGTTTAATAGGTAAGTGCATTGCTTGGCTCTGAGGACTGGGATGTTCTAGAAGATGGCTGAGAGGAGGGCAGGACTGGGAGCTCAGTACTCTACAGGCACAGCAGAAGTACAGGCAAGCAGAGGGTGTTGTCTTTCTGATAAGGGAGGACGTAACAGTAGTACACCTGGCACCTACAATCATTCAATGGTCAGAGTCACTTGGATCACAGTCCTTCCCCATTTTGATGTTTGCTCTGAATAGGAAAATAACTTCTTGACCATGTCTGCATGCTTTTATGCATTGAATTGCTGTCACATGATTGGCTGATTAGTATTTGTGTTTACAAGCACGATCCTTAAGGTTGTCATAGCTGGTGAGGGGGGGGGGGGGTTGGTAGCAGAGGGCCTAGTGGGAATAAGCTTTGTTTCTGCTGACAGGAGAAGGGGTAAAGGCGGGTTACTGGAGTCTTAAAACCAGTTGCTCCAGGCAGATGGGACTCATCAGCCATGGTTGGTAGCTCATCTAGGAGAAGGAAAATTCTGATCTCAGATCTCTGCTGCCTTGTGGCTGTCCCCACTCGTGAGGAAGGCTTCGGGAGTGAACCCTGAGCAAAAATCTGGAGCTGGGGTCCCGAAGGAAGGTCCTATGTTGCATTCAACGCTAACTGGCAACTCGTGCGATGCCCCTGGGGCCAAACTGCAGCAGTCTCAGCTGTTCCTCGGGATTCATCAGCTGCGTGGAGAGGGGGAGCCTGCTACACGGGCAACAGCTGACTCTCCATATCGTACTGCCCAGGCTTGCGTATCAACTAGCACGCAACATCCACGGTCAACCCTGACCAACAGAGGACCTCACGAACAAGCAGGAGTACAGGTGAACATAATAAAGTGGCCACTAAGTATACTGACGTGGACCCCAAGTTCCCTCCGTTCCTCCACACTACTAAGAATCCTAAGATCAACCCTGTGCTCTGTCTTCATTTCCGACCTTCACTGAGCACTTCTCCAGATAAATTCCATCTGCTACTCGACTTGTCAGCCCAGCTCTGCAGCTTAGCAACTTCCGTTGTAACCTATGTCTACACCATCCATGACACCACCAACCTTTGAGTCACCTGCAAACTTACCAACCCACCTTTCTGCTTCCTCATCCCAGTCATCTACAAAAATCACGAAGAACAGGGGTCCTAGGACAGGTCCCTGCAGTGCACCATGGGTCACTCACCTCAGACAGAGTACATTCCCTCTACTACTGTCCTCTGCTTCCTGTGGGTACTCCTATTCGGAATCCACACAATAACGTTTCACTTCCTGAATGGAGAGCCTTGTCAAACCCCTTGTCAAATCCATACACATCACATCCCCTGCTCTACCTTCGTCAATTTGTTTCGTCACTTCCTCAAAGAATTCAATCATGTTCATGAGGCATGACTTGCTGACTTTCCTTAATCAGCCTGTATTCCCAATGTTCATAAATCCTGTCTCTAAGAATCTTCAGCAATAAATTTCCCACCACTGGTATAAGACTCACTATTCTATAATTTCCTAGTTCCCTATTGCTTTTTTTCAACAATGTGATTTTCTTCCCTCCAATCATCTAGGAATATTCGAATGGCCGTGAAGACACAAAGATCACTGCCAAATGCAGAGCAATCTCTTCCCTCACTTCCCATGTAATCTGGGTTATATCCCATCAGGCCTTGGAGTCTCATCTAACCTACTGTTGTTCCATAGTTCCAGAGCATTGTCTTTCTCAGTGTTGACGTGTTCCAGCCTGTTCTACGCTGACCTCACATTCATCCAGGTCCCACTCACAAGTGAATTCCAGGGCAGAGTATTCATTAAGGACCTCCCCTACCTCCTGTGACTCCAGGTCAGGAGGTTCTCAACCTCATTTAATGGTAGGGGGTCTATAGCGTTAAAAAGGTTGGGAATCCCTGTTCTCGGCACATTTCCACTTTTATCCCTGATCAATCCTACATCACTCTAGTCATCTGTTCATCACGTTCATGGAGAATGCCTTGGAGTTTTCTCTAATCTTAGACCTTCTCATGTCACTCTTAGCTCTCATAAGTTCCTTCTTTAGCACCTTCCTGGCTACCTTATAACTCTCTACTGACCTCAAAATCTGCCTACCAATCGGTTCCTCGGTAATTTTGCTGCCCTAGGGTGCCCATAGAATGCTCCCAGTAGATCGAATGCTCCATTCCTGTTTCTTACTTCTACCCACGCTGAATAAGTGGACAATCCCTCCACAACATCCTCCCTTTGTCATGGTCCCTTCTGGCACCTGGCTATCTTCCTCAGGAACTGGGCCTTAACCACCTCGTTTAGTTCCCAATCATTCCCCGGGTTCCAACAACTACAAACACCTGCATTCCATCAACCAATGCAGTATAAAAATCCTG
The DNA here is from genome assembly GCF_030144855.1 of Hypanus sabinus. Taxonomy (NCBI): domain Eukaryota; kingdom Metazoa; phylum Chordata; class Chondrichthyes; order Myliobatiformes; family Dasyatidae; genus Hypanus; species Hypanus sabinus. The sequence continues at coordinate 13,595,591 of NC_082726.1, forward strand.
TGACCACAACTAGAAGGTGCCAGTTCATTGGTCGACTTGTACGAGTAACCTTATTTCATGGCACTTAGGTCTATCAGTTCTACGTCTAACCTTGTTCCTGAATTATCTACTAGAACCAAGACTGCGGGCGAAGACTCCCTTGGAACCCTTCCCACGCTCGCTACGACGGCAACGCCTCCCGACTCGCCCTCCGCGCCCGTGTTCAACACTTGGGTTCGTTCCACCGTGCGACACCCTTTCTGCAACTGTGATACTATTCCCGATTAGCTTAGCAATTCCACTCCCCCACCTCTTCTACCTCCGCCCCGTCCCTTTGGAAACATCTCAACCCTGGAACATTTATCAGCCATTGCTGTCCTTGTGAAAGGCAGGTATCTGTAATGGCCACAACATCATAGTTCCATGTCCTAAGTTCCTCACCTTTTTTCCCGATACTTCTCATATTAAAGGGGACATATCTCAACCCATCCAGCTGACTGAATTGATGCCCTTTCCACTGCCTTTCCTTCCTCCTGGTCTTTCCAGAGATTGCACCTTCCTGTATACCAATTGCCTCTTCCTCCAACATATCACGCTAGTTCCCCTCCTTCTGCCAACCTAGTTTAAATCCTCCCCAGCAGCTCGAGCAAACCTTTCCACAAGGATATAGGTACCCCATGAGTTCATGTATAACCCAACCCCTTTGTGCAGATCATACTTTCCCCAAAAGAGATCCAAATGATCCACAAATTTGAAACCCTGCCCTTTACCCCCAAGTCCACTGCTGTATCAGTCCAAGTGGAAGTCAAATTCATTGTCATGTGCACAAATATGCGTATACAGGTGCAACAGAAATCTTACCTGTAGCAGCATCACAGACACATATATTAGCAGCATTCGTAAGAAAGACATAAGATAATCATAAATTGACCAGGCTCTTCAGGCTGCTTCGTCCATCCACATTAGTCTCATTTCTCAGCAGTTAGCAATTCAAGTGCTTGGACAGATGTGTTTCAAACAGAGTACACTGAACGTGGAACAGTACAGCACAGGAACGAGCACTTTGGCCTACAATGTTGTGCCGAAACAATTAAATTAGCAATCAGCTGGCCAGCTGACCTAAACTGTTCTGCCTACACAATGTCCATATCCATCCATTTTCCTCAAATTCATATGTCTACCTAAATATCTCTTAAAAGTATCTAGTGTTTCTGCCTCTACCACCACCCCAGGCAAAGCATTCCAAGCACCCACCAGTCTCTGTGTAAAAAAAAAAACTTGCCCCTCACATCTGCTTTGAAATTACCCCCTCTCACCTTAAATATATGCCCCACCATTAGACATTTCAACCTTTGGAATAAGACAATGCCTGTCTACTCTCTCTATGCCTCTCATAATTTTATAAACCTCTATCAGATCTCCCCTCAGCCTCTGATGCTCCAGAGAAAATAATACAAGTTTGTCCAACATCTCGTGGTTGCACATGCCTTCTGAACCAGTCAGTTTCCTGGTAAACCTCTTCTGCCCCCTCTCCAAAGCCTCAACATCCTTCCTATAGTGGGGTGACCAGAACTGTATGCAATACTCCAAGTGTGGTTTAACTAGAGTTTTATAAAGCTGCAACATAACTTCCTGACTTTTGAACTCAATGCAAGTATGCCAAAAGCCTTTTTAACCGCCCTATCAACCTGTGTAACCATTTTCATGGAGCTATGAACTTGGACCCCAAGATCTCTCTGCTCATCAACACTGTTAAGGATCTTGTCCTTAATAGCATACTGTCTCTTTAAATTTGATCTACCAAGGTACAAGGCTTCATATTTGACTAGGTTAAACACCAGTTGCCATTTCTCTGCCCATACCCACAACTGATCTATATTGCATTGTATTCTTTGCCAGTCTTCTACATACACAACTGAACCAATCTTTGTGTCATGTGCAAAACTTACTATCCCACCCATCTACATTTTCATCCAAGTCATTTCTATAGATCACAAACAGCAGAGGTTCCAGCACAGATCCCTACGGAACTCCACTAATCACAGACCCCAACTAGAATGAGTTCCTTAGACCTCTACACTCGGTCTTCCATGGGCAAGTCAGGTCTGATTCCAAATACCAATTCAACATGGATCCTAGGCATCTTAATATTCTGCATGAGCCTCCCATGAGGCTTGTCAAGCACCTTATTAAATTCCATTTAGACAACATCCTCAGTTCCACCTTCATCAATCACACTTGTCACCTCGTCAAAGAGCTCTCGACTTTCCCCACACAAAGCAATGCTGGGCCTCCCTAATTAGGCCATGGTTTTCCAAATGCTTATAAGTCCCATCCCTGGGAATACTTTCCAGTATCTTCCCTACCTCTGACTTGAGATTGTGGCTAGAGAGGGCACAAAGATATTGGTCTAGTCCCAGCAATCTCTCCTCTTAATAACCTTGTGTATATCCAAACAGGCCCTGTGGACTTAACCACCTTAATACACTTTAAAAGGTCCAACACTACCTCTTCCATTACCTTGAAATCCCCTAGCATATCTATACACTCAGCACTAACCTCCTTATCCTCCACATCATTCTCCCTGGTATATAGTGGTATAAAGTACTCATTCAGGACCTCACCCACATTCTCCACATCCAAGTAAATGTTCCCTTTATCACTGAGTGTCCTACCCTCTTACTAGTTACGCCCCTTCTCTTGATGTAGTGTAGAATGTCTTGCGATTCTCTTTAATCCTACTTGCCGAGGATATTTCATGGCCCCTCATAGATTTTTAAGTTCCTTCTTGAGTTCTTTTCTGGCTTATATATAACCCTCAAGGGCTCTGTCTGATTCTAGCTTCCTACTTTTCCACCCTTGTCCCCCTTTCTGACTGGAACATACCTGTCCTGTATTCTGTGAAGTTGGTTTTTAAACATGCTCCACGTGTTGGATGTGGACTTGCCCAAAAACAGCTGTTCCCAATTAATTCTCCTCAGCTCCTGCCTAATGCTTTTGGAATTTGCCCTGCCTCAATTTAATACTCTCCTGAAAGGCCCATACTTATCCCTATCAGTAGCTATCTTAAAACTTAAGGAGTTGTGGTCATGATTTACAGAGAGACGCAAAGTCTGCTTGTTAGTGTAGAATGTGGAGTGAGTGCATATCTGACTGTACATTAATTATTTTGCAAAACAAATGGAAGGCCTTAAGTTGGAACCAAGGTTAGTACAGCAAAAGAGCAGCACACGATATTGTGCAAACTAGTCTAACTAGTAATTAAGTGCCTAACAAACTCATCTCTTCTCACTAAATCCCTCCATCTTCTGACCAAATCTCTTCATCATGGTCCTATCTAAGTGCTTTTTGAATGTTTCTGTTGGGTCTGCCTTCGCCACCGCCTCTGAGCAGCCATTCAGAGGTCTGGAAGGACTTCTAGGAACTCCAAGTAGAACAAAGATTCAAGAATAGCATAGCGAAGCATAATTAGATCTATTTTATTCTAATTTTATTTGTCAGGTGTCAGTTTCACTAACAAGGTCAGCACTTACTGCTCAGCTCTCATTGGTCCTGAGAAGATGGTGGTGAACTGCCCACCTGAACAGCTGACTGTGGGATAGGTATTTCCATGGTTGTATTGGGTGGGGACTTCCTAGTTTCCGACCCAGGGAGAGTGAAGACATGGTGATATATTCTCAGGTCGGGATGGAGAAAAGTCACAGGGAATTAGTGGATAGTGACTTGCCTGCTTCACAGCAGTCACAAGCTTTGACGGAGTTCTTGCGCTAGAAACCGATGAGGTGGGAATGATTGATTACAATGGCAGATGGGATCCCAAATATATGGACGCATTGCCTGGATAGTGACAACAATCTCTGTTGTGAAATTTGTCAACTTTGCATTTGTAGAAGGTTACTATTACTTGGTCTCCATAGCCCTCTGTAGCAATGAATTCCACAGATTCACCACTTCTGGCTAAGAAATTCCTCCTCATCTCAGCTTTAAAGGGACATTCCTTTATTATGTGGTTGTGCCCTCAGATCCTAGATTCTCTCACTAATCCTTCTCCAAATTCACTCTATCCAGTCCTTTTAAGATGTCAAAGGAAATGCCCCTCATTCAAGTACAGGCGTAGAGATATCAAACACTCCTCATATGTCAAACCTTTCATTCCTGGTATCATTCTTGTAAACCTCCTCTGGACCTTCCCCAGGGCCAGTCCATCCTCCCTCAGATCTGGGGCCCAAAATTGCTCATGATATCCCATTGCAGTCTAACCAGCACCTTATAAAGCCTCAGCAGTGCATCCTGACTTTTATATTCTAGTCCTCTCAAAATGAATGCTAACATTGCATTTGCCTTCCTCACCACCAACAGTCTCAAGTTCAAGTTTATCGTCATTCCGCTGTACACGGGTATACCACCAAACAAAACAATGTTCCTCTGGACCAAGGTGTACAACGCACTACATATATCTCACACACTAACACAAAGTAATATTACCACAACTAAATTGACAAGAAATAAGGTGCATTCGCAATACAAGTTGAAGGGCAAAGAGCACTTCATACATGATAAGACCTGGGTGGTGGTAGGGTGCTCAGTAGTCTTACAGCCTGGGGAAGAAGCTCTTACCCATCCTAACGGTCCTTGTCCTAACGCTACGGTACCTCCAGCCTGATCACAGGGGGTCAACAGGATTGCTGGACGAATGGGAGGGATCATTGACAAAGCTAAGGGGCTCCTGATAAACATCTCTAATGGGTGGAGAAGAAACCCCGATGATCCTCTCCTCAGTCCTTATAGTACTTTGTAGGGACTTGCGGTCAGCTACCTTGTAAATCCCGCACCAGGTGGTGATGCAGATGGTTAGGACGTTCTCGATGGTGGTCCTGTAAAAACTGCTTTGAATGGGAGGTGGGGGTGCCTCGCTCTCCTTAGGAAATAGAGATGCTGCTGTGCTTTCTTCACCAAACAGGTGATGTTGGGAGGACAGGTGATGTTGTCCAGTACACACACTGCCAGACACCTGGTGCTCTTAACTTTCTCCACGGGGGAGGTGAGGTGTGGTGAGCCTGCACCTTCCTAAAGTCCACAATCATCTCTTTTGTCTTGTCCGCGCCAAGGCTCAAGTTGCTGCGCTGACATCATTCTACCCCCGCTCTGTGCGCCGTCTTATTGTCATGGCTGATGAGGCCGGCCACTGTTGTGTCAACAGCAGACGAAGATTCAGTTTGAACTGGACCATACGGGGTAGCCAGAAGGTAAAGCTGCAAGTTAATCTTTCTGGCAATTCTGCACTAGGGTTCTCAAGTCCCTTTGCACCTCACTTTTATGAATAGTTTCCCCATTTAAATGTAGTCTACACCTTTATTCTTGCTACTCAAATGCCCAACCCGTACTTCCTATGCTGTATTCCATCTTATACTTTACCTATTCTTCCAAGAAGTCCAAGTTCTTCTGCAGACTCAATACGTCTATGATACTCCCTGTTTCTCCACCTGTCTTGGTATTGTCTGCAAACGTGGTCATAGTCATCCAGATTTTTACCGAATAAATTGCTGTCCCTGTGGAACTCCACCAGTCACCAGCAGCCATCATGAAAGGGACCTGTTTGTCAGTCAGACAAGAAGCTGATTATTGACTTCATGAGGAGGAAACAAAACAAAATGGTGTTGAAGTCTGCCTGTTGCTTTTTCCGAGATCTCTAACTCAAGAACTGGCAACAAATTCTTCCCACCCGACCCCACCGCGAGAGAAAGAGTGATCCGTGTACAGAGCCCCCGACGGCTGACCCGCTGAGCCCGATATTCTGTCCTCTCCCACAGTCAGCATAGAATCACTCATCCCCAGGGCCACGAAGCCTCTGGACCCCGCACGCACTTGTCTTCTGGGCCGCGCCCCTGGGTTGTCGAGAAGTGGCCGGACCGCGAACCATCGCTGTGAAGAACAGGAGTTTGAGTGCAGCTCTAGGTCAGCGTCTTCGACAGAACCCCACCCCCCTTGAAAAGGGAAAAGAGAGCCATAAACGGTAGAAATAAGCTGTTTCCGCAGATGAGCTCGAAGAGGTCACTGCTTAGCACCATCTTGGTTCTGCCATGTTCTTTTGTTACCTTTCCCAAGCAGTGAGGCTGATCAACACCTTCAATCACTATCCCACCCCAGCACCACACCTCATCATCTCCTGTCAGAGTCACCTTATCTACAGACACTCTTGTACCTAACATCACATTACGTACATGCAATCAATCTGTGCATCAGATCCAGAGTAATGATTATTTTGTTCTCCTTTACACTACTGTACTGGAGATGACATTACACAGTCTAGAATCTGGGATTGTGAATCTTGTCCTTCAGTGAACCTGGAGGGTGTTGCAGGGATGGTACAGACGGCACATTCCCAGTGCCTTGCGGCCTGGCGGTACGAGGTCCCGGTCCCAGAAGTTGCGATTGGGGCAGGGTTCATTGCTACAGTGATCACTGTGCAGGTCTGGGGTTTTGCTGGAGGATCTACTCCCCAATCAACCAAAGACTTGGATCCCTCCCCATGAACATCAAACCACGTTCCTCAAATCTGTCCAAACTTCCCATGCACAGCCTCTGAAACACTCCCAGGGTCAATACAATCTCACCCGGCCCATAAAACAAATCCCCTGAGAGAAGCATCGCCGTCACCTCTACTTCCTCAGGAGGCTAAAGAAATTTGACATGTCCCTGTCAACTCTTACCAACTTTTACTGGTGCACCATTGAGAGCCTTCTGCCTGAATACTTAGTGGCTTGATATGGCGATTGCTTTGCACGTGACCACAAGAAACTTTGCAGACACAGGTCAGCGCATCACAGGGACCTGCTTACCCTCCATAGATTCTGTGTCGGATTCTCTCCGCCTCATAAGGCAGCCGGTATAATCAAAGACCTCACTCACCCCAGACATTCTCTCTTCTCCCCTCTCCCATTAGGCAGAAGATACAAAATCCTGAAAGCATGTCCCACCAGCGTCAAGAACAACTGCTATCCCACTGTTATCAGACTCTTAAATAGACTTCTTGCACCATAAGATGGCATCTTGACCTCACATTCTACCTCGTTAAGACCTTGCACGTTATCATTTGAGCTGTAGCTATTTTTTGGTAGTTTTTACACTTTATTCTGCATTGTTATTGTTTTGCCGTACTCTATCTCAATGCACTGTGCATTGATTTAATCTCTATGAACAAGTTTTCATTGTATCATGGTACATGTGACAATAATAAACTAATGTCAATACCACTGCTACTCCCCCTGGGACGCCAGCAAACTCAGCCTCAGCCTGAGGTCGTGTCCCAGGACATATCTAGTGGGAGTCAGCCCAGGTTCGGCCGAAACTCCGCGATCCTCCGGATGTCGAGTGTGGGACGGGAATCCAGTAGTGTTGTATGAGCGCCATCTAGTGTAGAGAGCGAGTACTACCGGCTTCAGCCACACTCCGTCGCAAGCAGGACCTCTCGGAGACGCTGAGCAAACTACCCCATGGTGTGTGTACAAGCGTCCCAGTCACCGGGCGACACAACAGGCATCTCCCTTCGCGTTTCCTTGTGATGTACAGTACTCTGCAAAACTCTACAATATATAACCAGGATGCACAGTACTGTATGTCGTGAAATTTGTAGTACATTGCAATGCATAACGATAAAAACTATAAATTACAATAAGTGTACGTAGAAATGAAAAAGTCAAGTAAATGAGTAGTGCAGAAAGAGAGGAAAATACTGAGGTGTCCGAGAGGATCACAGCCCTGTCGTGGTCTGGAGGCTTGTGTCCCTCAGTGACCCAGAGAGCTATGTTGGCTGGAGTCGGGGCTTTGTACTTTGGCTCTTCGTGGGGTCACCCTTGCCAAACAGGTCAGAGGGTAGAGGACTAGAGGGTGGTGGTCCACCGGTCGTCCAGGTTCGGGGGTTCAGCTCAGGGCTAACAACTCTGACTGGTCAAACAAAACTGTTACAGAAGCAGCGATGAAGAATCCTTCCACGTCTGAGTGTGACGGTGTTCCCGAGTCTCCGCCCGGGACGGGTGACTGACAGTAGTGAAAACCAAGAGAAAGCCACTGGCATGATGAAGGAAGCCCTGAACACCGCCAGAGACGGAGCGGTAAAACAGGCAGTAAGTAATTTTCATACAGATATACTGTAGGAGCCACTCAGTCTATCTCCCTCTTGGAGTAACTCCATCAGTCCCATTCACCCATTTATTTCTGTGCAACCTTTACTTCCTCACATTCCCATCCGATTTTCCCTATTCTCCCGCCACATGCCTACACCAGGGGCAACTTGCAGTGGCTGAGTACTGCCCCTGTCCCTCACGTCTTTAGACTGTGGAAGGAAACCAGACTATCCTAATATAAGAATTGAAACCGGAGATTTCTATTCAACTGGGTAGGAAATAGACTGACTGGCAGGCAGCAGAGTGGGAATAAAGGGAGCAGTTTCTGGTGACTAGTGGTGTGCTACTGAAGTCTGTGTTGGGACCACTTCTTTTCACATTATATGTCAATGATTTGGATGATGGAATTGATGGCTCTGTGGCCAAGTTAGTGGACAATATGAAGATAGGTGGCGACGGTAGTGTTGAGGAAGCAGAGTGTTTGTAGAAGACTTAGACAGATTGGGAGAATGGGCAAAGAAATGGCAGATGAAATATAATGTAGGGAAGTGCACGGTCATGCACTTTGGTAAAAGAAATAAAGACACTGACTACTTTTTTTAAATGGGGAGAAAATTCAAAAATTCAGAGTTGCAAAGGGATTTTGGAGTCCTTGTACACGATTCCCCAAAGGTTAACTTGCGGGTTGAGTTGGTGGTGAGGAAGGCATATGCAATGTTAGCATTCATTTTGAGAAGACTAGACTATAAGAGCAGGGATGTAGTGATAAGGCTTTATACGGCATTGGTCAGACCGCACTTGGAGTATTGAGAGCAGTTTTGGACCCTTATCTAAGAAAAGATTGAAGTTCAAAGTTTAAAGTACATCTATTATCAACGTATGTATACATTGTAAAACCTTGAGATACATCTTCTGACAGGCAGCCACAAAACAAAGAAATGCAAAAGAACCCATTTTTTTAAAAAGACCAAATGTGCAGAGGGAACAAAACACGCCATATCCAAAAGAACCAACAAAAATAAAAGAACCATAAAAATAGGGAAGACGGTCGAACAGCCGATGAGCAGAGAAAATGAACATACCAATAACCTCAAGCAGAGATTGTTCTGAACTGAAGTCCACAAAGAGAGTCCCAGAGTTCAGCGCAGAGCCAAGTCATGGAGCAGCGACCTGATCCGGCCCGTCCCTCACCTCGGGCCCTAACACCCTGACCTTTACAATCTGGCTCAGCACCTAAATCGACGTCCAACATTGGGTTCAATCACCTCGACACGCTCTAGGACCCTGCTGCCTCGATTCGGCCTGAAGCAGACTTACCCGATTGATCCTCATGCTTAAATCTCCAGCCAGTCATCAAGTTCAACCTCCCCAGTCCGCTCTGATGTCCAGACAACCTTCGCCATGGCACTTGAAATAATCAAACCTTGGGTTTTCCTTGCTGCCTCACGTCATCTTGGTTCTGCCGCATCAAATTACCCTTAAATCCAAAGGGATGTTACAGACTATTACTTTCGATGATCATTTGCCAGGAAAAGTGTGATTAACAAAGTATTTAGTTGCTTTCCTTGTGCTGGCATTGGAGAGGGTCCAAAAGAGGTCCACAAGAATCATCCCAGGAATGAAAGGGTTAATGTATGAAAAGCATTTGACGGCTCTGGGCCTGTACTCGCTAGAGTAGAGAAGAATGAAGGGGTGATCTCATTGAAGCCTATTGAATATTGAAAGGCCTAGATAGAGAGGATGTGGAGTGGATTTTTCCTCTAGTGTTTTATAGCCTTCTGGGCCGAAGGGCCTGTATTGTGCTGTAGGTTTTCTGTGTTTCTATGTACCACCTGCAAAAACCTCTACTAATCAGTCCTTAGTGTATGACATTCCTTCCCAGCTATCAGATCCACGATGAGACCCTGGAGGAGGTGGACCATTTCTCACAGGCACCGGTGATCAAATTCCCCACCAAAAGCCATCTATGGAAAAGGGAGCATGAAGTCACGGTAACGTAGTGGTTAGCGCAACACTACAAACATAGAAAATAGGTGCAGGAGTAGGCCATTCGGCCCTTTGAGCCTGCACCGCCATTCAGTATGGTCATGGCTGATCATCCAACTCAGAACCCTGTACCTGCTTTCCCTCCATACCCCCGATCCCTTTAGCCACAAGGGCCATATCTAACTTCCTCTTAAATATAGCCAATGAACCAGCCTCAACTGTTTCCTGTGGCAGAGAATTCCACAGATTCACTACTCTCTGTGTGAAGAAGTTTGTCCTCATCTCGGTCCTAAAAGGCTTCCCCTTTACCCTTAAACTGTGACCCCTCATTCTGGACTCCCCCAACTTCGGGAACAATCTTCCTGCATCTAGCCTGTTCAATCCCTTTAGAATTTTATACGTTTCAATAAGATCCCCCATTAATCTTCTAAATTCCAGTGAGTATAAGCCTAGTCGATCCAGTCTTTCTTCATATGAAAGTCCTGCCATCCCAGGAATCAATCTGGTGAACCTTCTTTGTACTCCCTCTATGGCAAGAATGTCTTTCCTCAGATTAGGGGACCAAAACTGCACACAATACTCTAGGTGCGGTCTCACCAAGGCCTTGTACAGCTGCAGTAGAACCTCCCTGCTCCTGTACTCAAATCCTTTTGCTATGAATGCCAACATACCATTTGCCTTTTTCACCACCTGCTGTACCTGCATGCCCACCTTCAATGACTGGTGTACAATGACACCCAGGTCTCGTTGCACCTCTCCTTTTCCTAATTGGCCACCATTCAGATAATAATCTGTTTTCCTGTTCTTGCAACCAAAGTGGATAACCTCACATTTATCCACATTAAACTGCAACTGCCATGAATTTGCCCACTCACCTAACCTATCCAAGTCACCCTGCATCCTCTTAGCATCCTCCTCACATTTAACACCGCCGCCCAGCTTCGTGTCATCCGCAAACCTGGAGATGTTGCATTTAATTCCCTTGTCTAAATCATTAATATATGTTGTAAACAACTGGGGTCCCAACACTGAGCCTTGCGGTACCCCACTAGTCACTGCTATGTACCACCACAGCTCAAGGCGTCAGAGTCTGGAGTTCAATTCCGACATTATCTGTATAAAGATTGTGAGTGTGTGGGTTCCTCCAGCTGTTCCGGGTTCCTTCCACATTCCAGGGAGGTACCAGTTATTAGGCTAATTGGTCATTGTGAATTGACCTGTGATTAGGCTAGGGTTAAATAGATGGGTTGCTGGGTGATGCAGCTCAGTGGGCTGGAAGAGCTCATAGAAAACATACAGCACCATTCAGGCCCTTCAGCCCACAAAACTGTGCTGAACATGTCCCTACCTTATAACTACCTAGGCTTTATCCATGGCCCTCTATTTTACTAAGCTCCATGTACCTATCCAAAAGTCTCTTAAAAGACCCTATTGTATCCGTCTCCACCATCACCACCCGCAGCCCATTCCACGCACTCACCATCCTCTGCGTAAAAACTTGCCCCTGACATCTCCTCTGTACCTACTCCCCAGCACCTTAAACGTGTGTCCTCTTGTGGCAACCATTTCAGCCCTGGGGAAAAAGCCTCTGACTATCCACACGATCAATGCCTCTCATCATCTTACACACCTCTATCAGGTCACCTCTCATCCTCTGTCCCTCCAAGGAGAAAAGGCCGAGTTCACTCAGTCTGTTTTTATAAGGCATGCTCCCCAATCCAGGCAACATCCTTTTAAAATCTCCTCTGCACCCTTTCTATGGCTTCCACATCCTTCCTGTAGTGAGGCGACCAGAACTGAGCACAGTATTCCAAGTAGGGACTGACCAGGGTCCTATATAACTGCAACATTCCCTCTCGGCTCCTAAATTCAATTCCACATTGGATGAAGGCCAATACACCTCAGTAGGCTCATTCTCCACTATATCTCTAAATGAAAGAATAAAAGTCTCAATACTCTTAGTCCTTGTAGTAGCAGTGATCCTAACCCTCCTGTGTCCTACTGAGACCTGGACCAGGCATCTCAAGGCACTGGAAAGAGACTCACCCAAGCTGACTCCTCAAAATCCTCCACATCCATGGAGTCATACAGCATCGAGGCAGGTCCTTCTGCTCATCGTGACCACATTTACCATTACGCACTCAGCTGTACGAATCCCATTTAGCAGTTATTGCTCCATAACCTCCTCCGCCTTAGTGCTCCTGGTCTAGGTTACTCTTAAGTACTGAGAGAGAGCCCGATAGACGTAGTTAAAGTAACAAGCAGCATAGAAGGGGTGGCAGTCAGTGTCTTCTCCTCAATGAGAAGAAGACATGATGTTTAGGTAAGTGGGAGGAAGTTTCAAAGTGACACGAGGGCCAAGTTTTTTTTTCACAGTGGGTGGTAGATGCCTGGTCTGGGTTATCAGGGGTATTAGTGGAGGCTGGCTGCTTGACGGGGTTTAAGGGCCATTTAGATGGACATACGAAAATGAAGGGAATGGAGGGAAATGCAAGATAAAGAGAAAGAGGATATTTGAGGTCACCAGGAGATGCTCATGGAGTGAGCACTGTTTTAGATTCGCTCCATAACCTTTACTTTTTTAACCTATGATCACCCTTATTTAACTTACTTTTACCTACAACAGAAGATTCTTGTTACTTTTTTGGATTTATCTTTAAATGTGTACTGTGAATTTTGAAGAAATGAGTACAGAAATGGCTTTAAGATCTAAAGGGCGAGACTCTGGGTAAGATTCTAATGGCAATGGAAAGAAAAAAAAGACTGATCCTAAACATACTGAGTTGGTTTATGATACGTTATTGGAGCTCTTAAATGAAAAATTTGAAGAACAACGACAAACTTTCAAAGAAGGTTTAAAGGCTTTCCAGGATTCTCTGGATAAGATTGGTCATGAAGTTAAACAGCATCAAACTTTAATCGCAACTCTGCAAGAGGACCCTCGGAAGCGAGACTTGAAAATCGAGAATCTGGAGCAGAAATTATCTTCGGCGAGAAAGAGGATATTTAACATAAATTGGCTTCAAGATCAGCACAACATTGTACTGTTGTATGATCTATGTTCCCTGTCGTACCTGCCTCCACCAGACACAGAGGGATAAAGCAAACCAATATCAGTGTCGTCTCCCAGACCAACCTAGGCAGTACAGGGCACCCAGTTACATGTCATCCTCATGCCCAAGATCACACTCCTGACTCTCATGCTCTGTACCATGTTACTTCATGGCTGAACGCTTCCACTGGGGACAGAGGGAAAGATTCAATGATGTTCTCAAATGCTTATTCAAAAAAATGTAACAATCCCAGCGGACTCCTGAGAAGCCCTGGCCCATGGCAATGCAGAGCACGGGTGGAGATTTCAGACTGAAACGGAGAAGCAGAATCCACACATCAGTGCTTGGTCTACGTGGCAGGCGAATGTCGGACCCTGTCCGCCCACCCACCCCACCAGTTGCTTCCTGCTCCAGTTGTGTCACAATCCAGGGCTCCTGCATTGGCTTCTCCGGATTCCAGAGAACCAGAAAGGAAGCAAATCATTCCACATCATAAAGGACAGCCTGCGGAGGTTCCCAACCCAGGGTCCATGGACCCCTCAGTTAATGATAAGGTCCATGGCATAAAAAAAGGTAGGAAACCCCTGGAAGATGAAGGTTACTCCCATACTGCCATTTACAATGGAGATAATTCATTTATTCCCATTCAAAAGTAAAGTCAAATTTATTATTAGAGTACATATGTCACTGCATACAACCCTGAGATTCATTTTCCTGCGGGATTAGTCAGTAAATCTATAGAACAGTAAATACAACAGGATCAATGAAAGACCAATGAGAGTGCAGAAGACAACAAACAGTGCAAATACAAATATAAATGAATAGCAATAAATAATGAGAGCGTAAAATAACAAGCGAATGAGTCCTTAAAGTGAAATTATTTGTTGTGGGAACATCTTAACATACAATGTCCTGTGTATGTTACTCAAAATGGCTTCTTTGGTTTGTTAAGAGTAGGAATGCTTCTTTGTCTGATAAGTGTTTCTCTCGCAGTTGTTTTGCTTTATACTTGTTGATATGGTCATTGTATTCATTTGTTAACCAATGGGGAATGTTATTTTGTCTTGTGAGGCTGGGAACTTGGAGGAGGGGTTTTTCACGGGCTTTTGGGAGAGAGCGGGAGGAAGTCGTCGAGGAAGGTGGACGTGCGCTGCACTGCTCGGAAGACCACCGGGCGTGGTCCTAGGTGCGAAGACGTGGAGGTCGGAGGCAAGCGACGAGGGGTCGAATGGTTCGGTGTTTGAGCTCCAACGATGTGCACTAAACTGACTGAACTTTGATAAGTTGGCGCCTTTTTGCTTTTTTTCCCTTGCATATATATTGCATTGCCTAATACTCTTTTAATTTTAGTAAACTCTTTAAAGTGTATTTCATAACGGTATTTGTTGTGGGTTTGATACTGCGGGCGGGCACGAGGCATAAACTCGATTCTCACAGCACCTGCGTGTACGGGAGGTGGGATTGGTGTGTGGCTGGATCTCCTTTTCCCCTAGACATATACCAGCCTGTTGGGTAAGTGTTACATTAATATAAACATATAACAATTACAGCACGGAAACAGGGCATCTCGGCCCTTTTAGTCTGTGCTGAACGCTTACTCTCACCTAATCCCACCGACCTGCACTCAGCCCATAACCCTCCATTCCTTTCCTGTCCATACACCTATCCAATTTTACTTTAAAAGACAAATGCGAACCTGCCTCTACCACTTCTACTGGAAGCTCGTTCCACACAGCTACCTCTCTCTGAGTAAAGAAGTTCCCCCTCGTGTTACCCCTAAACTTTTTCCCATTAACTCTCAACTCATATCCTCTTGTTTGAGTCTCCCCTGCTCTCAATGGAAAAAGCCTATCCACGTCAACTCTATCTATCCCCCTCATAATTTTAAATACTTCTATCAAGTCCCCCCTCAACCTTCTACGCTCCAAAGAATAAAGACATAACTTGGTCAACCTTTCTCTGTAACTTAGGTGCTGAAACCCAGGTAACATTCTAGTAAATCTCTTCTGTACTCTCTCTATTTTGTTGACATCTTCCCTATAATTCAGTGACCAGAACTGTACGCAATGGGCAACAACTGTAATAGATGGGTAAGTGAGTGTAGTTACCCCCTTTTGATTAAAAGCCTGACAGTTCAGTGTTCCTGGAATTTGTGGTGTGAGTCCTGAGGCTTTTGTACCTCCTACCTGATGGCAGCAGTGAGAAAAAAGCATGTTTATCAGTGTTTAACTGAGGCTATTCCCTATTTCCAGCCAGTGTAAGGTTCATAGTTCTCCCATATACAGAGCCTATTTTCTCAGCCTCAGTCAATGAAATGCAAATTATTTCACTGTTTGCAACTCTGAATACATACCTAGCAACACAAGAGATTGCAGATGCTGCAATCTGAAGCAGAAAAATGAACTGCTGGAGGAACTCAGAAGGCCAGGCAGCATCTGTGGAGGGAAGTAGTCTGTCTCAAATAGAGACCCTTCATCTCTCAGTCTAATTGAAGGGTCTTGATTTAAAACATTGACTGTTCATTTTCCTCCACAAATGCAGCCTGCACCACCGAGTTCTCCCAGCAGGTCATTTTTTTTTAAAGAAATACCTGATTTGAAATCTAATGGAAAACAACCACCTAGAATAACCCTGATCCCAGTCTAGAACAACCCTGATCCCAGTCTAGAACAACCCTGATCCCAGTCTAGAATAACCTTGATCCCATCCGGAATAACCTTGATCCCAGTCTAGAAAAGCACTGACTCCAGTCTAGCATAACCATGATCCCAGTCTGTACACAAACAAGTAATTTCTCCTATACCCAGCCTATAGACAAAAGACAATTTCCCTATTTGCAATCAATGATGAGAGTGGAAATGGCCCATTTCTCGACAACGTGCAGCTGAGCGTGTTATCTGAACCCTCAGCAGGATAATTCCCCTGTTCACCTCTATTCAGAAAAATGCCTTCTATTCACAAGCAGTATATGATTGAGCAGATTCTCTCTCTTGCCTGTCTGTATACACATTGCTGAATAATTGCCATCTCAGAGGCTCATGTGTAACAAAGGAATACCGTCAGTACAAAACAGTAAATTCCCCTGTTCCTAGTCAGTTCAAGTTCTCCTATTCCCACCCTGTGAATATCATAGCAAACATTCCCTCTCTTCAGCAAAGTTTGAGAACAAATTTCACTGACTCTAGACTTGTCAGAGCAAATGCACCTGGTTACAATAACCTGTTATAAATTTTTCCTATCTGTCTCATGTAAAGAACACACCAGCTTCACCTCTTCCCAACCAGTGCAAGGTTAATTACGTTCCTTTCTCTCTGCCAGTGCATAGGAGAACCCCCTCCCATATTCCCAGCATATCTACAAAGAGGAGGGCTACATGGAGGGCTAACTTTACTCAGAGTTGATTTTATTGGATATCATTTCCAGGAGAGATCCCGCTGACTGGAGCTGTGGATTAGGCACCTGTCTGTGTGATTCACGTTAGAACATTCAATGGTGGTGGAAAATGCATTGGGTCCCTTGACTACTGTAAGTGTCGTTGCACAGGTGTGGAGGGTCCACAAGGCTCTGGCAGTACAGGTGTGGATTTTACACAAGTATCTGGCTGTACAGGTGAGGAGGATCCACAAGTATTTGGCAGTATACTTGTGGAGGGTCCATAGGTACCTAGCAGTACAGGTGTGAAGTTCCACAGGTACCAGGAAATCCTTGTGTGTGGGATCCACAGGTACCAGGAAGTACAGGTGTGGAGGGTCCACAGGTACCAGGAAGTACAGGTGTGAAGTTCCACAGGTACCTGTCCGTACAGGTGTGGAGGGTCCACAGGTACCAGGAGGTACAAGTGTGGAGGTTCCACAGGTATATGGCAGTACAGGTGCAGATTTTCCACAGGTTCCTAGCAGTACAGGTATGGGGAGTTGGCCTGTGCTGCATGCCACACAACTTTCCCTATCAAAAGAAACAGCTGGAGTTAGAGAAAGTGTGAAGGAAACCCGAAGCTTCCCACCATCCTCAGCCTCCTGTTCCAGCTGAACGCATGGGCATAGACTGCATGGTGTAAAAGAGCCTCTCTAACAGACAGATGATTTGCAGAATCATTTTTCAAATTTATTTTTATTTAGAGATACAGTGTGGAGCAGGCCTTTCTGGCCCTTCGAGCCTCACAACCCAGCAACCCCCAAAATCTGATTTAGCCTAACCTAATCACGGAACAACTTGCAATCACCAATTAACCTGCTAACCAGTATACCTTTGGACTGCAGGAGGAAGCTGGAGCACCCGGAGAAAACCCATGCATTCCACGGGAGGACGTACAGAATCCTGACAGAAGACATCAGAATGAAACTCCGAATGCCAACGCCCCGAGCTGTAATAGTGTTTCACTAGCCACTATGCGGCCACTGACTTTACATCCTGTAGCAACATCATCAGAAAACAAGAATCAACTCAAGGGTTTGGGTGATGAGCCTCACATCCTTCTGTATCCATCCAACCACTTTGAAAGTAACACCTCGTTCTTGGCATTTGGTAAATTGGTACAGTGAACATGTAGTGTGTTATGATGTGTGCCTAATAAAGACCTTCAGTTACCAGTGGGCAATGTGGGAAGTTCACCCGGAACTGGAAGCTGCGATGGTGAGCTGGTCGCAGAAGCTCAGCTTGATCAGCAGTCCAGTAATAAAATGTACCAAGGTGAACCCACGGCAAGTTTGTCTTTAAGAACAAATGCAACGTGGTGTCAGAAGCCGGTGTGAGGTCTAAACACAGAGAGTGAATGAATGCCGTGCACGACTGAGAAAGAGACTGCGCGAGTATGAAAGGTACTAGCTGCAAGTGACGGAGAGAAGCTGGTCAGTGAGGCGAGAGAACACGGTGTTCCTGAAGCTCTGGAAACACTGGATTCACCAAGGGAGGTTCGGGTGAGAGACCAAGAATTTCCATCATTGATAAGTAAGTCCTCCCGCACCTATTCAGTTTACTGGCAATCTAATCGGCTGTCATCGTGGCTATCCCTCGAGGTCGAGGATGATGGTCTTCATTCTGTTGATCACGTGAATACTTCTGCCGAACAACTTTCCTGCTTCTGTCCAAAAGTTGAGCGACTGAATCAAGCATTCACCGCTTTCATGCCAGTTCTTGAATAGGAACTTCCAGCTATCACGTTGCCTGCTCCCGTTGCCCTCCCCTGATCTCCGAAAGATTTGAAGAAGTTGCCCATAGAATGAAGACGCCTGTGCTTGTTTAACGTGTACTTGATGTTGCACTCCAAGAAGCACACGGTACTTCACAAATCAACCAACTGATTCCAATGGCATGGAAACCACAATGATTGGAGCTGATGGATTTGTTGCAGCCTTCATCCGCCTTCACAGCCATTGAGTTTGAAGTAATTTCATCTGCCTGTTGCACCATTGGGATCTTGGTAATTGGACTGATAACCAAAATGCGATTCAATTTATATTTAGCTGCTAGCAGAGCAGGAGGGACTGATGAAAAATTTTTCTGCATGTAATTGGCAAAGATGCTCCAGACATCCGTAACAGCTTTCAAACTGATGAGACAGCCTTTACATTGGACACTCTGATGACAAAATTTGAGGAATATTTTGTCCCAAGTAAAGACATCCTGTTTGAGAGATGCAAGTTTTTTTTTGCCTGTGACCAGGAACAAAGTGTTAGCTTTGACGAGTATTTAGCTGAGCTTCACATGCTGATTTAGTCTGTGAATTTGGAGGTTTGTGAAACTCACGAGTTAGAAACAGAATAGTTTACGGAATTCTAGATAATAGTCTCAGAGAAAGACTGCTGAGTGAAAAAGTTTTGACATTGGAAAAGGCTGTGCATATGTGTAGGGCACCAGAGACCACACACGCATAAGCTAAGGAGCTGCACAGGGCAGACTCAACAGTGCATACTCTGAAAGCAGAGGAGCACAGTGCATGAAAACCTGTTGACACCTGAAGGTCATAGCTAAAGTAAAAGAGAAAGAAATACAGAAACAGTATCACAAGACTGTGAAAAGCCTCCCAACAGTGAAACCTGGAGATCAAGTGTGAATCCAAGATCAGAATTCCGACACATGGTCCATGTAAGGATATGTGCAAGCGGAAGTCACTGCACATTCCTACCTGATCTATACAGAGTGAGGGACACTGCAGCACTGAGAAGGAACCGTGTAGATCTACAACCACAAGCTCCAGCCCATAGCTGTGACATACCTGTCACCTGTCAGTACACTACAACTGTCATGTCAGTACACCAAAGGAGCCAGTACATGCAAAAAATGAACATGTTGATCAGGGCTCTCAGAAAGTCACAAATATTAACACTGCAAATACAAGTTATACACCCATGGAGGCAAATAGCTGTCAAAAAAGAGCAATTAAACCACCTTAGAGACTGATTGAATGTTGATGAGTGGATAAGGGACTGCAGTTGCTCATTACAATTGAAGTTGAAATGTTGAACAGTTGAAAATTCATTTAAAAAAAAAGGAAAAGAGACTGGCTACAGATATAGATATCATTGTTGGAAAGGATTATTGTTCCTTGCAGGTTTGCGGGGGCATAGTATTGTGTTTGTTTTTCTTTCAAAGGGGGAAGATGTGTTACTACATGTGTGCATAACTTCAATGAGCAATGCAAGGAGCACACCAGAACCCAAAGCTACAATGGTGAGCTGGTTGCTTGTGCTCAGGTTGAGCAGCAGTTCAGTAATAAAATTTTCCACATAAACCCACATGAGGTTTGTCTGTATTAAGTACAAATGTAACATAGCATACCATTGATTCAGATCAATTCATTGAAGTAGCACTAGGTAAAATATCAAAGTGAAAAATAAAGTGTTACAGTAAAGACAAAATGTAGTGCAGGTGGACAATAAGCAGGAAAGGTCACAATGAGATAAATTGTGAAGTCAAGATTTCATATTATTGTCCTAGGGTACTGTTCAGTATCTTCTAACAATGGGATAGAAACTGTCCTTGGTCTGTTGTATGTCCTTTTCAGGCTTTTAAATCTTCTGCCCTAGGAAAGGGGAGAGAAGAGGGAAAGACTGACTTGGTGGGTTCTTTGATAATGCTGGCACTTTACTGAAGCAGCAAGAAATATAGACAGAGCCCATGAAGGGAGGTTGCTGATTTCATTGATATGCTGAAATGTGTCCGCTGGTCTTCGCAGTCATGGGCAAAACAGCTGACATAGCAAGCTGTGATATTTTCTATAGTACAAAGATTGGTAAGGTTCAAAGGGGACAAGCTACATTTCTTTAGCATCCGGAGGAAGTAAAGACATTGACGAGTTCTTGGCTATGGCATCAATGCAGCTGGATTAGTACAGGATGATGTTCACTCCAAGGAACTTGAAGCTGTCAATCTGCTCGATCTCAACATCATTGACATGAACAAGAGCATGTGCATTGTCCCCCTTCCTGTAGTCAATGACCATCTCTTTTGCTTTCCTGACATTGAGGGAAAGATTGTTATCATGGCACGAAGTCACTAAGCTCTCAATCTCCTTCCTGTACTCCAACTCATAATTATTTGAGATATGGCCCACTATGGTGGTGTTATCTGCAAAACTTATAGATGAAGTTATAGTAGAATCTGGCCATGAATGTACTGGGAATAAAGTAGGAGGGGGGCTGAGGATGCAGCCTTGTGGGCACCAGTATGGAGGATAATCATGGTGTAGGTATTGCTGCCTATCATTAGAGATTGTGGTCTGTTATTCAGGAATTCAAGGAACCAGGAGTTCAAAGATCTAGGAATTTTGAGAAGAGATTTCTTGAAATTAAAGTATTGAAAGTAGTCAATAAACAATAATCTGATGTAGGTGTCCTTGCTGTCCAGACCATCTAGAGATGAGTCTAGGGCCTGGGAGATAGCATCACCATAGACCAATAGGGCCAGATGCTTTCTGTGTATTCACTCTCTAGAAGACTGATTTTACATTTGCCACAATAAATACTTGGTGCAACTCACTTCATATCTTTTTGAGCAACACCTTACTTAAACTTCCATGACTTTCCCTGGATCAGCTCAACTCTGCATCTCTGAAGCTTGGCCAAGGTCTTTGACCCTTTAGTCTTGTTGCTCAATGTCACTAGAGGTTGTGGCTTCATAACAGCACAATGATCAGATGGGGATTCAATGAGCAGGGACCTGCACTGGGGAGCCAGCATTACATGCCAATCTAGTCCACAAATAAGAAAAGCCTCATTTAGTCTCCATCAAAAAGCCATAAGGTGGGGGCAAGGGTGCTGGGAGAAGACCCACAAGCGGGACACAAACACGTCCTTTTAAGGTTCAATAAAATAGTGTTTATCACTCGCTACACAGAGAACCGGGATATCAAGGAGGACAAAGAGGAACATGAACCTCGGACTAGGAGACCAGGGACTTGAATCACCGCGGACCTTGGACCTGGAAACTGGGAACTTGGATCACCGCGGCCATGACTTGGACATTGGGAACTTGGATCATTGCGGACCTGGGACTTAGAGACTAAGTCACAGAAATGTGGACACCATGGATCGCCGCAGCCAGAAACATGGACACCATGGATCATTGCAGTCAGAACGTGGACACCTTGGATCATTCAACTCAGGCACTGAGCCAGGACTCTTCTTCGAGGGATAGACACGGACACTGGGCATGAACATCGAGCCAGGACTCCACCTTCAACTCACCACTGGCAGTTTGACCTTGCCCAGACCCACTCTGGTGAAGGAAGGCGAATTGCTAGCAGTCTGATGCGGGCTAGATAACTCTGGCTTGTGGTAGCGACAGCAACTTGCTAATGCTTAACACTCTCACCCCAAACAGCTAAAGCCAGGGGCTTATAAGCTGCCCGTTCGGGTCGAGAGTAGATTACCTTAATGGCCAAGCTCAAGGGACACGTGAAATGGAATTAGAAGGGAACAAGGAATCAGTGGTCTGGATCATAATGCAACCTAACTAACTTTAAAGGGGAACCGATCTGGACCATGACACTAAAGCTATTTTAAGCCTTTGCAATAGTCCACCACTTCAAAGTACACACTGAATTGGAACCACAATTGAAATTGAATTGGTCCTGAGGAAGGGTCTCAACCCGAAACATCAACTATTCAGTTATCTCCATAGATGCTGCCTGACCTACTGAGTTCCTCCAACATTTTGTGTGCATTGCTCTGGAATTGTTTTATTATTGTCACGTGGACCAAGATACTATGAAAAGCTCGTTTTGCATACTATTATACAGATCAATTTATTACACAGTGTATTGTGGCAGAATAAGATAAAGCAATAACAAAGAGTAGAATAAAGTGTTAGAGTGCAGAGAAAGTATAGTGCAGGTAAACAATACGATGTAAGGTCATAGTGAGATAGACTATAAAGTCAAAATTTCACCTTATCATATTGGGAAGCCATAACAATGGGATTGAAGCTGTCCTTGAACCTGGTGACATGTGCTTTCTGGTACTTGTATCTTCTGCCCAATGAGAGTGGGGAGAAGAGACACAACTGATGAAGTATCTGCAATGGAAAACTGATATCTATTCAGTTTTAAGGACTAGATCTGCTTAACATGGTGCCACACCTTCCTGTATAGGCCATAGTTTACACTCTCTCACCAACCCCCTGTAGTAACAGGGTCCTATGTTTGCTCCATCTCAGTATGGGATCTCCCTCACATTTCTTTGGTTCCTGCAGGAATTCACCTTCAGATGAGGATACAGCAAGTGTATGAACAAAGAGTGGACAAGGATTCAAAAAATTGTAGTGAGAGTCCTGTAGTGCATTTTCTACATCAATAATATTTGTGTAATATTGTAAATAAATTGTTTGATTAAGCATTCTTCATTGTTTAAGTAATTTATATGTAAAAATGTGAATTGCATACATCATGACACTACCAAGTGATAAGAGCACACCTCGCTTAAAGTAATCATGAAGGTAGACTCGCTCTGTCCTTCTTTTAACTAGCTTAATGTTTTGGAGTTACAAATCATAACAGTGCCAATGAGGTGTTTTTAAAACAAACCCGAAGTGACTTCCTACCTCTTGAAGCACAGTGAAATGTTTGAGTTTTAAAAGAAGCGCAGCAAAATGGTCGAGTTAAAAAAAACAGAAAATGGACAGGTCATGAACAGTGAGTACTGGGTAATAATAATCATAAAAAAGCAGAAATAGCTGGCTACATCACAATGATAGATGGGTTCCGTTACACAACAGATAACTGGATTTCATAAAATGAACAGATTGAGCAGTATTTTAAAGCAAATGGAATAGCTGATGAGAAATGAGGGCCAATTTTGATGCATTGGATCCAAAGGCAAATACTTTGCTTCAAAGTTTAACTGCTCCAACCAAACCAGTCAAAATGAGCTTTGCTGATATCATGAAAGTAATGCAGGAACATTTAGAGCCAAAGCCATCAATGACTGCAGAATGCTTCAGGTTTCATAAGCAAAATCAAAAGGAAGGGATGTCCATTTCATCAAAAGTGGCTGAATTCAAGAAGCTGTCTGAGCATTGTCAGCAATGGGTTTAATGAAGCACTGAGAGATCATTTAGTTTGTAGAATCTTACAAGAAAGCATTCAAAAACAGCTCCTAACTGAAGAGCAACTTACATTTAAAAGAACAGTTGAAATCACTGTATCAATGGAAACAACAGACAGAGACACGATTGAGGTGCAGTTGGGAATGAATGCAAGCATGAACAAAATTGCCACATCTAAACAGAAGTGGGCTGGCCAAGCATATTGTGTAACTGTTGGGGTAAGGGCTCACATACACCAGACCAATTCACGTTTAAAGGTTAAACTTACAGAGAATGCAACAAAGTAGGACGCATACAAAGAGCATGTCAGGCAAGCAAAAATAAATAGACTGCCACATTGCCACAGGCAGCTGTAAAGTCCAAGTATTTATGTATATTTAAGGCAGAAATGGATAGATTCTTGATTGGTGAGGGCATGAAGGGATATGGGGGGAAAACAGGAGATTGGATCAGACATGATGAAATAGAAGAGCAAACTCAATGGGCCAGATGGCTTAATTAGGCTCCTAAATCTTTTAGTTTTAAGGTCTTATTATATAATATACTGTGTATGTGGTTGAGATGATTTCTCCATTGAGTTGGAGTTTATAGCTAAGCAGGGATGAATATTGTGTATTTAAAATATCAGTAATATTTGTGCAATATTGCAAATATACTATTTGATTAAGTAATCTTTGTGGTTTACATCATTTGTAACAGATTAGATGTAAAATACTTGAATTACATACATCATGACACTACCATGTGATACTTGTGTGCCTCACTTAAAGTAAAAATGTGTCTTCTTTATATGTTACTGTTTTGGAGATACAAAATACAACAGATTCATTCAGAGCCATTGCCAGAAGAACACTACAGGCTTGACATGAGCCAAACATTTAACAATTTTATGTTAAGCCCCAGTATAGTTACAGTTGTTAAGGGGAAATCATTGCTCATTATCACCCTGTGGTTAAGGTTTGGCTCTAGTATTTTCAAGTGATAGTCAAGACATCAGTGACGTTTTCAGGTGAGGTATAGCTTCAAAAAGTCAGTGTGTGTGAACCGTGTTACTTGCACTAAATGTAATGAACTTCAGCAGAGATGATGTATTGAGAACATTTTCAAACCATGAAAAAACAACTGATGACTTTTTAGAAACTTGTAGCATCTATCATTGAAATCTCCTGCATTTTACTTCCTTTTCCACAAGTTTGGAATTTGATTCTGCGTCACAGGGATTCTGCATCACTTCCTCATGGGAAGTCCTTGCTGCATTTGGTTTTGGACCGCCGCCAGAGGACAGCCGAATAGCTGCTGTGGATTACCAGGTATGGACCTTATCTGGCTGTGCTACCCATAGCCATGGTGAGGTGAGGAGATATCAACGGTACAAGGCAACCCCTTGAGGGATTGGGTGGGCAACTGTCCAACATCCTACTGGTACATAGACTTTTACCACCACCGGGACATGAACAAGGTCAGGGACACCATGATCCATCTGCCTTCTCCCCTTCCCATCAGAACCAGCTCCCTGCCTGAGCCAGACTCTGCTGACAATGAAAGTCTATTCAAAGGGAGAGGGAAAGATGGGCACTGCTCCCACAGAGGCTGGGCTGATTGTGTTGGTCTGCAAGTTGTGCTGGTCCACAATCTCCTGTTCAATCTGATGATATTGATCTAGAGGCCCTTCAGAAATTGAGAATGAGGCATTAAACTTACAGACAACCACTTATTGCATTTTAGAAGAACAAAGAATGACTGACCGGGTCAAGGAGTTGGAGCTGGAGTTGGATGTACTCAGGATAATTTGGAAGGCTGAAGATATTATCAACAAGACTTTTGAAGAGGTTGTCACACCCAGAGTACAACCTTCAAACAGAAGATGGTTGACCACCAGGAGAGGTTAGGGGAGGTAAGCAGTCAATGCCAGGTTCCCCTGTGGCCATTCCCCTCAGTAACAACTATCCTTCTTTGGAAAATGCTGGGGGTGGGGAGGGGGATGACCCATCAGACCCTGCAGCAGATGCCAGGCTGGTGGCACTGTGACTGGCTCGGAGGCTTGACAGGGAAGGATAAAGTCAGGCAGTGTGGTAGTTATAGGGAACTCAATAGTTAGGGGGACAGAAAGGAGATTCTGTGGCTGAAAAAGAGACACCGGGATGGTGTGTTGCCTCCTGAGTGCTAAGATCCATGATGTATCCATGATGTAAGACACTAGTCAGGCCACACTTGGCGTATGGTCAACAGTTTTGGGCCCCATATCTCAGAAAGGATATATTGGCATTGGAGAGAGTCCAGAGGAGGTTCATGAGGATGATTCTGGGTAAGAAGGGCTTAATATATGAGGGGAGTTTGGCAGCTTTGGGCCTGTACTCACTGGAATTTAGAAGAATGTGTGGGGATCTCATTGAAACCTACTGAGTGTTGAAAGGACTAGATAGGGTGGATGTGGAGAGGCTATTTCCTGTGGTGGGGGTATCCAGAACTAGAGGGCATAACCTCAAAATTGAGGGGTGACCTTTTAGAACAGAGTTAAGGAGAAGTTTTTTTAGCCAGAGAGTATTGAACCTATCTCCTCCGTGGATTGTCACCTTGTCGTGGTGGAGAAGCTTGTTTGGTCCTGAGATCCTGAAAGCAAAGTCGTCTGGAGCTATGCTCTTGGTAGGGTCACCCATGGCGGTAAGGTCAAGGCTCACCCTTTGTCCCTGACAAAGAACAATCCAACCAAGATCTCAACGGTGGAACAGGCAGATGAAGTTACTCCAAACTCAACGGCTGTGAAGGTGGATGGAGGCTGCAACAAATCCATCAGCTCCAATCGTCTCCATGCCATTGGAATCAGTTGGTTGATTTGTGAAGTATCATGTGCTTCTTGGAGTGCAACATCAAGTACACATTAAACAAATACACGCGCAAGCATCTTCGCTCTGTGGGCCACTTCTTCAAGTCTTTCAGCGATCGGGGGGAGGGTGACGGGAGCAGGCAATGTGATATCTGGAATCACCTACGGAATGCTCTGCCACAGACTTTGGTGAAGGTCAAGTCCATGGGTATGTTTAAAGCGTAAGTTGATCATTTCCTGATCGGTCAGCACATTAAAGGATATGGCGAGAAGGCAGACGTATGGGGTTGAGTGGGATCTGGGATCAGCCATGATGGAATGGCAGAGCAGACTCGATGGGCTGAATGGCCTAAGTCTGCTCCTTTATCTTATGGTATCAGAGAGGCTGCAGGATATTCTCAAGAGGGAGGAGAAATAGCCAAAGGCTGTGGTGCATATTGGCACAATGGCATAAGCAGAAAAGGGAAAGAGGTCCTATGCAGTGGGTACAGTACATAGAATTAGGGAAGAGGCTGAGGAGAAAAAGTTCCAAAGTAGTAATCTCTGGATTATTTTATGTGCCACAGGCTAGTGCAGGTAGGAATAAGGTGATAACAGGGATGAATGGGTGGATGAGGGATGGTGCAGGGGACAGGGTTTCAAGTTCTTGGATCATTGGAATCTTTCCTAGGGAAGGGGTGACCTGTACAAGGGGGATGAGTTTCACCTGAACTAGAGGTGAACTAATATTCTGGCCAGGAGGTTTGCTAATGCTATCTAGGAGAGTTTAAACTAGTTTTGCAGGAGGCTGGGACCTGAGCAGCAGGTCAGTAAAGGAAGGATCGACCAGAAGGTAGATGCCAAGGAAAGTAGTGAAAGGCAAAATTGAACTAACAGGTATGATGGGTCGGATAGTTTGAAGTGTGTAAATTTTAATGCTGGGAGTATTATTGGTAAGGGTGATGAACTTAGAGCATGGATCAGTTCATGGAACTACGATGTTGTGGCCATTACTGAAACTTGGTTGAGAGAGAGGCAGGAATGGGTGATTAATGTACCAGGTTTTTGAAGTTTTGGATGAGATAGAGGAGGTGGTAAAAGAGGGGGTGGAGTTGCACTACTAATCAGGGGCAATATCACAGCTGTTTTCAGGGAAGACATGATGACATGATGGAGGGGTCAGACACTGAGTCCATTTGGGAGGAATTCAGGAATGGGAAATCACACTGATGGGATTGTACTACAGATCCCCTAACAGCCACTGGGACATTGAGGACAGATATGTAATCAGATTAAGGAAATGTGCAAAAATATCATGTTGTCATGGGGGATTTCATCTTCCCTAATATAAACTGGGACCTTCTTAGTGCAAGGGGTTTAGATGGGGCTGAATTTGTTAAGTGTATCCTGGAAGGCTTCTTAAATCAAAATGTGGAAGGTCCAACGAGAGGGCTTCAGGTTCTTGGATCATTAGGATCTCTTCTCGGGGAGGAGTGATCTATTCAAAAGTGACAGGTTATACCTGAACCCTAGTGGGACCAATCTTCTCACAGGCAGGTTTGTTAGAGCTATGGGCAGGGAGGGGTTGGACAGCAGAGTGAAGGGACTCAGGGTAGGATGGATTGTGAAAAAGCAAAGAGAGCGTGCAGTCGGACAGTCAGGAGGGACAGGCAGAGAACATAACAAAATTGCAGCCAGCAGGGTGAGTACCGGTGTACTAGGGATGTAGAATCAAAAAGGGTAGCTAATACAGTACTCAAAGTGTTATATCTGAATGCATGTATAAGAGATAAAGTGGATGATCTTGTTGCACTGTTACAGATTGCCAGGTACGATATTGTGGCCATCACTGAACCGTGGCTGAAGGGTGGTTGTCTTTGGGAGCTGAATATCCAAGGTTACACGTTGTATCAGAGGGATAGGAAGGTAGGCAGAGGGGGTGGCATGGCTCTGCTGGTAAAGAATGGCATCAAATTAGTAGAAAGATGTTGAATCCTTGTGGGTTGAGTTAAGAAACTACAAGGGTGAAAGGACCCTGGTGGCAGTTATATACATCCTCCTAACCAGGGGTCAGCAACCTTTACCACTGAAAGAGCCACTTGGACCCGTTTCCCACAGAAAAGAAAACACTGGGAGCCGCAAAACCCGTTTGACATTTAAAATGAAATAACACTGCATACAACGTTTTTTTTGCCTTTATGCTATGTATAAACAAACTATAATGTGTTGCATTTATGAAATTGATGAACTCCTGCAGAGAAAACGAAATTACATTTCTGCATGCAACAAAAACATTTTGAACTCCGAAAAAAAGACGTTGGGTTGAAAGTTACTTTTAAGTAAAATATTCAATGTCTATTTGAGTCCTTCTTGTATTTATGAAAAACGCCGAACTTAAATTTTCCGCCAGCAGCAAACCAAAAATAACGTCAGCCAGCTGTCAGCCTGAAAAATGAAAGGACTATTTCACTGAACAATGAAAAAATATGAATATAAGTAAAATAATAGGCAATTAAAATATTTATCATACTTGGTTAATGGGATTTCTGCTCCTGGACCTCAGCGCACAGCGTCTGCACATCAGGGCTGTATGATGTCACCTTCATCTTTACACAGGATCGCAAGCTGTCATCTGTGAGGTTTTCAATATCACTCCATTTGTGTTTCTGAGCAAGAACGGCCTTCTGACGGGCAACATCTTCAAGGTCTGCTGTCAAGCGTCTAAACTTGGACACCCATATGTCTTTGTCGGCTATGTCGGCCAGTTCCATCTCAAGATCAGGTTGACTCACACCTGCCAATGCAGTCGTATTCAGTAGGGAAGGATCGATGCTTAAGGGAGTGACCGGGAAGGATAATGTGTTTTTTTCCTCTCTGAACTCACAGAAGCGTTTCCCAAACGATGTTTGCATTGCGATGATTGCAGAATGTAAATACTCCGAAATTATCATGTCGTGACCTTGTTTGAACTCTCTCAAATTGGGGAAGTGAGACAAAGTGCCTTTCTGTAAATCTCTGGCAAGCACTGTCAACTTGCGCTCGAATGCCAAAACATCCTCCAACATGTGCAGGGCTGTACGTCCTTTCCCCTGAAGAGCTGTGTTCAGCGTGTTCAGGTGCGCTGTCATGTCTACCATGAAGTGTAGCTTTTCCAGCCACTCTGGCTGTTCCAGCTCAGGAAAGGTGAGCCCTTTGCTGCCCAGGAAAGTTTTCACTTCTTCCAGACACGCGACAAAGCGTTTCAGCACCTTCCGTCTGGACAGCCAGCGATAAAAACACGTTGTAGCAGTGTCAGTAAACTGCAGTCAAAGATAGCTTTATTCGAACTAAACAGCCTTGCTTTTAAGCCTCCCTCAACCCAGCCCCCATGGACGCAGATGCTGCAAAAGACGCGTACTCACAAACCCCCGTAGGCTATCTCCCTTAGCCGGAATGCTGGCTAATTGTGAGCCATTTCGGATGTGGCAGGAAATGTGTCGCTACACTTAGGTTGTACAAGATCACCATAATTACATTTCAAAAGCTAACAAACTAACATAAAATACATTTTAATTAAATACTGACCAATTATTTCCCAAAGCCACAGGGAGCCGCAGCACAGAGGTGAAAGAGCCACAAATGGCTCGGGAGCCGCAGGTTGCCGACCCCCGCTCCTAACAGTGGCTGAGGTGTGGACCACAGATTACAACAGGAAATAGAAAAGGTGTGTCAAAAGTCAATGTTATGATAGTCATGGGAAATTCCAACATGCAGGTCGATTGGGGAAATTAGGTTGGACATGGATTTCAACAGAATGAGTTCGTTGAATGCCTACGAGATGGCCTTTTAGAGCAGTTTGTCATTGTGCCTACAAGGGAGTCAGCTGTACTGGATTGGTTGTTATGCAGTGAACCAGAAGTGATTAGGGTGCTTAAGGTAAAAGAACCTTTAGGAGACAGTGATCACAATATGATTGAGATCAACTTGAAATTTGATAGGGAGAGTGTAAAGTCTAATGTAGCAGTATTTCAGTGGAGTAAAGGAATTTACAGCGATATTAGTGAGAAGTGGGCCAAAGTAAATTGGACGGAGATGCTGGCAGGGATGACATGAGTGTCCAGGAAAAATGAGGAAGGTGCAGGTTAGATGTACAGCAAAAAGCAAAGAAATACTGAAATGGCAAAATAGCACAATCAAGGCTAACAAGGGAATTCAAAGCTAATGTAAAATCCAAAGAGAAGGCATACAACAAAGCAAAAATTTGTGCTAAGACAGGGAATTGGGAGACTTTTAAAATCCTACAGAAAGCAACTAAAAGAATCATTAGGAGGGAAAAGATAAAATATGAAAGCAAGCTAGCAAACAGTATGAAAGTGGATATTAAAAGCTTTTTCAAGTATGCAAAAAATAAAAGCGAGGTGAGAATGGAAATAGGACCACAAGAAAATGAGGCCAGAGAAATAATAATGGGGGACAAGGAGATGGCAGATGAACTAAATGAGTATTTTGCATCAGTCTTCACTGTGGAGGACATCAGTAGTGTACCAGATGTTGAAGGGCATGGGGGAAGAGAAGTGAGTGCAGTTGCTATTACAAGAGAGAAGGTGCTCAAAAGACTGAAAGACCTTAGGGTACATAAGCCACCCGAACCAGATGAATTGCAATACAATGTTGGAAAATGCGTGGTCATGCACTTTGATAGTAGAAATAAATGTGCAGACTATTTTCTAAATGGGGAGAAAATCCAAGAATCTGAGATGCAAAGGGACTTGGGAGTCTTTGAGCAAAACACCATGAAGGTTAACTTGCAAGTAGAGCCGGTGGTGAGGAAGGTAAATGAAATGTTAACATTCATTTCAAGAGGTCTAGAATACAAGAGTGGGGATGCGATGCTGAGGCTTTATCAGGCACTGGTGAGGCCTCACCCTGTGTATTGTGAACAATTTTGGGCTCCTCATCTAAGAAAAGATGTGCTGGCATTAGACAGAGTTCAGAAAAGGTTCACAAGGATGATTCCAGGAATGAAAGGGATATCAAAGAAGGAACAGTTGATAGCTCAGGGTCTGTCCTCGTTAGAATTTAGAAAGTTGGGGTGGGGTCTCATTGAAACTTTTTGAATGTTGAAAGGCCTACAAGACAGATATGGAAAGAATTTTTCCCATGGTGGGGGAGTTTAGGGCAAGAGAGCACAGCCTCAGGATAGAGGGATGTCCTTTCAAAACAGAGACACAGATAAATTTCTTTAGGAGAAGGTGGTGGAAATTGTGGAATTTATTACCATAATTTCTGTAGAGGCCAGGTCATTGGGTGTATTTAAGGCAGAGCTTGATAGGTTCTTGATTGAATGTGGCATCAAAGGTTACGGGGAGAAGGCTGGGGAGTGGGACTGAGGAGGGAAAAAAAGGATCAGCCATGATTGAAAGGTGGAGCAGACTCGATGGGCCAAATGGCCTAATCCTGCTCCTATGTCTTATGGTCTTAAGAGGAGGGGCTGTACTGTACCTGATGCTGGGTAATGAGCCGGGCCAGGTCTTTGACTTTTCAGTAGGTGAACAGTTAGGGAACAGTGACCACAACTCAGAATCGGATTCAGCTTTATTATCACCTACATGTGACATGAAATTTGTTAACTTAGCGGCAGCAGTTTTCTAGCTTTCAGGATAGCTATAGATAAAGATAGACTCCCTTATGGGGGAGTTTTAAATTGATGTAGGGCAATTTACAAGGGCATTTGGCAGGAACTAAGAAGCGTTCATCGGGAACACCTTTTCTCCGGCAAGTCCACATCAGACATATGGAGGGTGTTTCAAGATCAATTGCACAGAGTACAGGAAAGGTATGGTCCTGTTAGAAGGAAGGATGGGGATGGGGAAAGATAAGAGAACCTTGGATGTCCAGAGAGGTGACGAATTTAGTTCAGAAGAAAATGAAAAGTATGTAAAGCTTAGGAAATTAGGATCAAATGGAGAATTTGAGGATTGTAAGGAAGCCAGAGAAGGACTAAAGAAGGGAATTAGGAAAGCCAGGAGGGGCCATGAAAAGTCCTTGGTAAATTGGATTAAGATAAATTCCAAGGCATTCTATACAGATGTCAAGAGCAAGAGGATAGCTAGGGAATGGGTGGAACCATTTGCTTGGATGCAGATTATGTAAATGAGGTACTTAATGAGTATTTCTTTATTTACCAGGGAAAAGGAAATGGAGATCCAGGAGATGAGAGCTAAGTGCACAAATATGTTAGGATGTTTAGACCATAAGACAAAGGAGCAGAATTAGGCCCTTTGGCCCATTGAGTCAGCTCCACCATTTCATAATGGGTGATCCATTATTCCTCTCTGCCCCAATCTCGTCTTTTCCCCATATCCCTTCATGCCCTGACCAATCAAGAGTCTATCAAACTCTGCCTTAAATATACATAAAGGCAGCCTCCATAGCCACCTATGGCAACAAATTCCAGAAATTCACCACTCTCTGGCTAAAGAAATGCCTCCTCATCTTTATTCCAAAAGGATTTCCCTTTATTCTGAGGCTGTGTCCTCTGGTTTTCCAATTTCCCACCAGAGGACATGTCCTCTCCATTTCCACTCTATCAAGGCCTTTCAACATTCAATAGGTTTCAATGAGGTCATCTCCCATTCTTCTGAATTCCAGTGAGTACAGACCCAGAGCCATTAAAAGCTCTTCGTATGACAATCCATTCAACCATGGAAACTTTTTTGTGAAACTCCAGTGTCTGCATATCCTTTTTAAGATAAAGGACCCAAAACTGTTTACAGTGCTCCAAGTGAGGCCTCACCAGTGATTTATAAAACCTCAACATTACTTTTATATTCTAGTCCTCTTGAACTGAATGCTATCATTGCATTTGCCTTTTTCACCTCTGACTCAACCTGCAAATTAACCCTTAGGGAATGCCGCACAAGGACTCCCAAGTCCCTTTCCACCTCAGATTTTTGAATTTTCTCTGCACTTCGAAAATAGCCAACCTTTTCATTTCTTCTATCAAAGTGCATGACCATACACTTCCTGACACTGTATTCCATCTGCCACTTCTTTTCCCATTCTCCTAATCTCTCTGTCTTCCTGTTGCCTCTCTACTTCCTCAAAACTACCTGCCCCTCCATCTATCTTCATATCATCTGCAAACTTTGCAACAAAGCCATCAATTCCATCATCCAAGTCATTGATACATAATGTGAAAAGAAGCAGTCCCAAGACAGGCCCCTGTGGAACACCACTAGTCACTGGCAGCAAACAAGAAAAGGCTCCCTTTATTGCCATTCTTTGCCTCCTGCAAATCACCCACTGCCACTGGCGTATTTTATCATGTCTCTGGATACCCTGAGACCTCATCCTTAACAATCAACTCCAACGTCTTCCCAACCACCGGCCTATAATTCCCTTTCTTCGGCCTCTCTCCCTTCTTGAAGAGTGGAGTGACGCTTGTAATTTTCCAGTCTTCCGGAACCATTTCAAAATCTAGTGGTTCTTGAAAGATCATTACTAATGCTTCCACAATCTCTTCAGCTACCTCTTTCAGAACTCTGGGGTGTACACCATCTGGTCCAAGTGACTTATCTACCTTCTGACCTTCCAGTTCCCTGAGAACCTTATTCCTAGAAACGACAACTCCACACATTTCTGATTCCTGACACTCTGGAACTTCCACCATACTGCTAGTATCTTCCACAGTGAAGAATGATGAAAAATACTTATTCAATTCGTCCACCATTTTGTTGTCCCCATTACTACCTCTCCAGCATTATTTTCCCATGGTTTAATATCCACTCTTGTCTCTCTTTTACACTTTATGTATCCAAAGAACCTTTTGGCATCCTCTTTAATATTATAAGCTAGCTTACTTTTGTATTCCATATTTTCTTTCTTAATAACTTTTTAGTTGCCTTCTGATGCTTCCAAATCCTCCAATTTCCTATGGATTTTTTGCTCTATTATATGCCCTCAAGGAGGCCTCATAATGAGTAGTAAGGTGGATAATCCCCAGGGCCTGATAGGATTCATCCCAGGTTATTGGAGGAGGCAAGAGATGAGATTGCTGGGCCCTTGGCCAGCATCTTTGTGTCCTCTCTAGCTACAGGTGACATCCCAGAGGACTAGTGAGAGGCTAATGTTGTATTTCTATTTAAGAAGGGAACTATAGACCAGTGAGTCTCACGTCAGTTGTAGGGAAATTGCTGGAGAAAATTCTTAGGGGTAGGATATATAAGCATTTGGAAACCTATGGCCTAATGCGGGAGAGCCAATATGACTTTGTGCAGGGCAAGTCATGCCTTAACATCTCAATTGAGTTTTTTGACAAGGTGACAAGAGAGACTGATGAGAATAGGGCAGTGGAAGTTGTCTACATGGATTTTAGTATGGTGTTTGACAATGTCCTTCATGGGAGGTTAATCCAGAAGATTAAGATGCATGTGATCTGTGGCAAGTTGTCTGTTTGGATTCAGAACTGGCTTGTACACGGAAGACAGACGTTAACGATTGAAGGAACTTATTCAAGCCGGAGGTCTGTAATTAGTGGATTTCTGCAGGAATCTGTGCTGGGACACTTGCTGTTTGTGATCTACATAAATGACCTGAATGAAAATGTAGGTGGCTGGGTTAGTAAATTAACGGATGATACCAAGATGGGTGGAGTTGTGGATAGTGTAGAAGACTGGCAAAGAATATAGCACGACATGGATCTTTTGCAGAAATAGGCAAAGAAATGGAAGATGGAGTTTAACCCAGAGAAATGTGAGGTGTTGCACACTGGTAGGATAAATGCAAGGAGACAGTACACTGTTAAGGATAAGACCCTTAACAGTGTTGCTGAGCAGAGAGATCTTGGGATCCAAGTTCACAGTGCCTTGAAAGTGGCTGCACAGGCTGATAAGGTGGTTAAGAAGGCTTATGCAATGCTTGCTTTTATTAGTCGAGGCACTGAGTTCAAAAACGTCAAGCAACTTCATGAAACTTCAGAGTGTTGCATACAGTTCTGGTCACCCCACAACAGGACAGATATTTAGGCTTTGGAGAGAAGGGTGCTGCCTGGTTCAGAGTGCATGTGCTAACATGAGAGGTTGGATAAACCTGGGTTGTTTTCACTGAAGCGCTGGAGGCTGAGGGGAGATCTGATAGAGGTTTATAAGATCATGAGAGGATTTGATTAGCCACATGGATGTAAGGAAGATGGAGGGATATGGACATAGTGTAGGTAGGTGAGATTAGTGTTTAGGTGTTTTTGGTTTGGCACAGCATTGTGGGCTGAATGGCCTTTTCCTGTGCTGTACTCTTCCATGTTTTATGCTCAAAGAACAAGAGGAACAAAGTAGTTGTGGCTGTCTTATACAAATAAAACTAGCTCAGACTAGAAGGATAACAAGGCATTCCTAAGATAACAATTAAACTATAAAACAGCCAAGTGACACCCACTGTAGAGAAACTAAGAACCTTCTAGAAAAATACAGAAGCTATATTACAATAACTACAAAATTCACTGAACAATTATAAAGATTATTATATGAGAGTTACAAGCAAGCATCAGAAAGATGAGAAAAATAACAATTTTACAGACAAATCCAGCACTCGTGTGGAACAGCCGGCTTGCTATTACAGAAGCTCCCATCGCTCCAAGAGGGCCAGCGGACAGCATTCCCAACCGCAGTAAGAGCAGCAATCTGCTGACCAGTGGCAGCCCTCTGCTCCGCGTGAACGGTGGGCTGCCTGCTGGACTATCGCTGTCACTGAGGAGCTGCAGACAAAGATTGCCTCCCTTTTGAGCAACACACAAAATGCTGGAAGTCCTTGCAAATTCTGGTCCACAGAGCGGATTTTGTGGTCTCCTAGATCCTGCAGGGTGTGGAGAAGGACCTATACCTGTACCATCAAGCCATTCTGATATTTTCTTGCAATGTGGCGGTCGGCTATTTGCCCCATTGAATCCATCCCTGCCTTCAAAACGATCCCCTTCCCCCTCCACCATTCCCCATTTTCACACCATATACATTCACTCTCCCCTAATTCTCCTGTACAGATCCACATATGCAGCCAATTAACCTGCATGCTCTTGCGATGTGGGAGGAAACCCAGAGAGAAAGAGTGTAATTCTGCACCAGAAGCCAGGATTGAACCTGCATCCATGGGACTGAGATGAAAAAACTCTAGGCACTTCTCCACTGGGGAATGCTGTCTGAAACACACCCAGCTTACAGCAGACCCAACCCACCCCCATCACCAGACACAACGACATATGAAATGCAAACAGAAAATAATGGAAATATTTGGTAGGTCATACTAAATCCATGGGAAGAGAAACATAGTTAATGTTGCAAGTTGAAGATCTTACATGATTTACGTGACAATTAAGGACCTTGTTCTAAAAATGAATTCTCAGAATTCCATTCAACATACAACAGAACAGACTGCCTGGAACACAAAGCAAGCTTCGTGAGATCTCCCTGAAAGTACAGACCCTGCCAAAATCTATAGAATACTAAAATCTAGCCCTGTCAATGAAACGAGCTCCGGGAATACTGTTCAATTTACAACACAGCAAACCTCCTGGGATGCTAATAAACTCACCAAAGCCCAAGAGGTAATGCCCCAGACATACACGATGAGCATCAGCCCAGACCCTATCAAATTCATCCTGTAGAATTCCCATTGAATTATAACCATATAACCATATAACAATTACAGCACAGAAACAGACCATCTCGACCCTTCTAGTCTGTGTGGAACGCTTACTCTCACCTAGTCCCACTGGCCCACGCTCAGCCCATAACCCTCCATTCCTTTCCTGTCCATACACCTATCCAATTTTACTTTAAGTGACAATACCGAACCTGCCTCTACCACTTCTACTGGAAGCTCGTTCCACACAGCTACCACTCTCTGAGTAAAGAAATTCCCCCTTTTGTTACCCTTAAACTTTTGCCCCCAACTCTCAAATCATGTCCTCTTGTTTGAATCTCCCCTAATCTCAATGGAAAAAGTCTATCCATGTCAACTCTATCTATCCCCCCTCATAATTTTAAATACCTCTATCAAGTCCCCCACTCAACCTTCTACACTCCAAAGAATAAAGACCTAACTTGTTCAACCTTTCCCTGTAACTTAGGTGCTGAAACCCAGGTGACATTCTAGTAAATCTCCTCTGTATTCTGTCTATTTTGTTGACATCTTTCCTATAATTCAGTGACCAGAACTGTACACAATTCCAGAATCCCTCTGGATGCCAGGTCCTGGCTAGGAATACAGCAGTGTTGTGTGAGCGCCATCCAGTGTAGAGAACAAGTTCTACCAGCAACAGTCCATCAGTCAAGTTCTTTCTCCCCCTTGCAGTCAGGAACCACACCCTAGTGCCCAACTCATAGCAGTGTACTAATGTATCAACCTTGGCCAGTCAACCTGAGTCATAGATCAGTTATAATCAGTAATAGCAAACTGGCAGAGGAATTACTTGTGTCTGTCTTCATTGAAGGGTACTGAAACCTGCCAGAGATCACAGAAAACCAGGGGTCTTGTGAGAAAAGGGAACTGAAAGCAACATGTCTGTTTAAAATAATGGTAGCATTCTGGTGACTGTGAATATCCCAGAGTCTTGAAAGAGGTGTCTCTGGTGGTGGTGAATTGTATCTAAAACTCTGCAGATTCAGGATTTTTTTTTTCCTATGGACCAGAAGATACATTTTAGGAGGACGAACCAGGGTAAGGCTCACACAGTGAATGGTGTTTATGAAGAACAAAAGGACGTGGGAATACAGATCCATAATTCCTTGAGAGTGGAATCACAGGTCAACAGGATCATAAAGAGAGTGTTAGGAACATGGGCATTTTATAATCAGGGCGATGAGTGCAGGAGTTAGGATGCTCTGTTGAAGTTATATAAGACATTGGTGAGGCAATGTTAGAATGTTATGTGCAATTGTGGTCATGTACAGAGAAGATAAGAATAGGCTTGCAAGAGTGCAGACATAATTTACAGGAATGTTGCTAGGATTTGATGGCCTGAGTTATAGAGAAAATTTAAATAGGCTAGGACTTTTATTCCCTGGAGCACAGAAGAACGAGTGGATATCTCCATGAGTAATCAAAATTATGAAGGGCATAGGTAGGGTGAATGCATGTAGGCTTTCCGCCCTCAGATTGGATGATACTAAAGTTAGAGGTCATAGGTTTTGAGTGAAAGGTGAAATATTCAGAAAGAATCTGAGAGGAAGCTTTTTCACTCAGAGGGTAGAACAGGTTGCCAATGGAAGTGTAGGTATGGATTCAATAGGAACATTTAAGAGAAATTTGGGGAGATACATGGATTAGAGGAGTTTAAAAGGATCTGATCCGGGTGTAGATAGTTGGTACTAGACAGAAGATCAAATTGGCATGGACTAGATGGGACGAAGTGTCTGTTTCTGTGACTCTTTTCTCTCTACTCAGTGTCTGTGTGAATCTATATCTCTATGTCTCTGTGACTCTCTACTCAGTGTCTCTGTGACTCTCTACTTTGTGAATCTGTGACTCTCTACTCAGTGTCTCTGTGACAACAAATGTGACCACACTATTTCAGAAAGGGTGGAGAAGGAGAACAGGAAACTGAGGATCTGTTAGACCAGCCTCAGTGGTAGGAAAAAAGCAGAAACCTTGAGTGAAAGATACAGTAACAAAACAATTTCAGAAGAATAATAGAACTGATTAGAATCAGCATGAAGGGGAAATCATGCTAATCTAATTCACTGGAAATGTTAGGACATAGAACAGTACTGCACAGAAACAGGTCATTATGCCCACATTGTTGTGCTGAAGCTTCTAAAAAGCAAATCAAAACACTCACGCACTAATACCTCCTATCTACACTATGTCCATATCCCTCCCTCTTTTGCCTATCCAAATATCTCTTAAAAGCCTCAAATGTATTTGCTTCTCCCACCATATCAGTCAGCACATTCCAGGCATCCACCACTCTCTGTTACACAAGTGTGGCAGTGGACGAACCCGAATGCAGAACACAGGAGTGGAGGCAGAGTCGGGAGGCGTTATTAACGTAGTGAACGTGGAATCGGTATCCAGGAGAGAAACCAGGAGCAATGCTAGACTTAGAACCGACTGTCCTAAGAACCATGAAATGAGGTTACTCACACCAGAGTCGACCAATGAACCGACAGCTCCTTGTTGTGATCACAGGGTCCCCACCCTGTGCCTTCTGATGGAAAGCAGGTGCGTGCAGTCAGTGGAACCTGGGAATGATTGGAAACCAAACGAGGGGACCGAGGCCCAATTCCTGAGGCAAATAGCAAGGTGGGGGATTGTCAGAAAAGATCATGACATTCTGAGTAAAAAACATCCCTCTCATCCTCCTTGAACCTACCCCAGACACTTTCAATTCATGCATTCTTGTACTAGACATTTCAACATCAGGAAAACAGATACTCCCTGTCTACTCTATCTGTGCCTCTCATAATCTTGTAAACCTCTATCAGATCTCCCCTCAGACTCCACCACTCCAGTGAAAACAACCCAAGTTTGTCCAGCCTCTCATGATTGCACATGACCTCTAAACCAGGCAGCATCCTGGTAAATATTTTCTGATCCCTCTCCAAAGCCTTTCCAATAGTTGGGCAACTAGAACTGCATGCAATTGTCCAGAGGTGGCCTAACCAGAGGTTTATAAAGTTGCAACATAACCTCTTGACTTTTGAACTCAATGCCTCGACTAATAAAAGCAAACATTCCGTAAGCTTTCTCAACCACCTTCAGGACCTGTGCAGCCACTTTCAAGGTTCTGTGAAATTGGGTCTGCTCAGCAAAACTATTAAGAATCTTGCCTTTAACAGTGTACTGTCTCCTTGAAAGTGCCCTACCAAAGTGTGACACCTCTCATTTATCTGGGTTAAACTCCATCTTCCATTTCTTTGCCGATTTCTGCAACTGATCTATATCACACTGTATTCTTTGCCAGTTTTCTACACTATCCACAACTCCACCAATCTTGGTATCATCTGCAAACTTACTCACCCTCCCACCTACAGTTTCAACCTGGTCATTTGAGGATAGGACTAATTGAAGAAGGATCCAGTGAGGTGAGATATATTTGGATAAGGTCCTACACTGGAGGTTGTTCCACAAAGTGAGGCATGGACCAAGAGTTAGCTATGGAACAGAAGGCAAATGGTGGGATGAATCAGATAATTTTCAGTCTGCGGGCTGTGACTAATACCACAAGGAACCATGCTTGGGCGCCAGGTATTCACAATCTTCATCAAGGGATTTGGCAGAGAGGATCAAATGACCAGTTTCCAAGTTTGATGGCCCAAAACCTGGTGAGCTGTTAGTATTGGAGAATGACATAAAGAGGCATCTCAGGGATATAATGTGTGAGTGAATGGGCAAGAACATGGCAGAGAAAATCCAATGCTGAAAAATGTGAGTTTCACCTACCTGGCTGCACAAAGTAGGAAACAAATGTAGGTGTAAACTGGGCAATGTTGCTGGTTGTTAGGACCAAGGTGTCCTTGCACGGATATCACCAAAAGCCAACATACAGATGTAGCAATAGTTCAGAAGGCAATATTAAACTGGCTTTTATTGCTAGATGACTTGAGTACGGGAGTGAGATGCCTTACTACGATTGTAGAAAGCAGTGCTGAGACCACACTGGGAGATTAAGTACA
The DNA here is from genome assembly GCF_030144855.1 of Hypanus sabinus. Lineage (NCBI taxonomy): Eukaryota > Metazoa > Chordata > Chondrichthyes > Myliobatiformes > Dasyatidae > Hypanus > Hypanus sabinus. The sequence continues at coordinate 13,636,722 of NC_082726.1, forward strand.
GTTTTGGTTTCCTTAAGTGAAAAGGAAGCAAAGCAGAGGGAACCCGGTGAAGGTTTACAGGGATGGTGAGTTTGATGTGTGAGGGCAGATTAAGAGGACTAGGACTGTTTTCTAGCATTCAAAAGAATGAGAAAACTCATTGAACTTCTCAAAATGTTACAGAGTTCCACAGGAAGGTTGGAGTGTGGGTATTGCCCCCAGCTGAGGGTTTCAGACCAAGGGCCCTGGAGATTCAGTCAGTGGGATCCTTGTAACAGAGATCACAGATTTCTGGGCATTTACTAAATTCAGGGAAATCAAAGTCAAAACTTAGCTTACTGTGATATGCACCAGTACATGTACATACAGGTGCAATGAAAAACTTACTTGCAGCAGTATCACAGGCACTTAGCATCATGTAAGCAGCATTCACAAATCATAAATTAAACACTATTTTTACAGGAAAGAACACAATTAGAATGCAAACATATCTATTGTTCGAGCAAAATGATCCAGTGGTCATAGAGTTGATTCAGGTTATGCCAGTTGGTTCAAGAACCAAGTGTTTGAAGGGAAGGAGCTGTTGGTGAACCTGGCAGTGAGGAACTCAGGCTCCTATACCTCCTGCTTGATGGCAGCTGTGAGAAGATATGGAAACAGTGCAGGAAAATGTTGCTGAGGTAGATGAGCTGTGACTTGAGAATGGAGCAGGCTCAATGAACTGAGTCCTACTCTGGTTTACTTTCTTAGAGCAACTGTGTTATTCTCAAACTCTGGATTCTCCAGAGTCCAGGTAAGTACAATGTGCAACCACTCCTGAACAAGTTCACCAAACTCCACAAACTTCAATCTCTCTGACCCATGGTTGTAGCAGCTCTCCTAACTGACAATAGATTGAATTCCAGGACCTCCAAGTAGTCTACAAAATCTCAAGCTCTTTGGTGATTACTGGCAAAAGATTATATTCTTTCATTTCTAGCCAATACAAGCACCAAGTTCTCATCTTCTACAAATGAATGAAACAATCCCTTAGCAGACAGCACAGAGGTACATTGTCACAAAGCATCAGAGCCCTGCACTAAACACTGACCTCGGGCGCTGTCCATGTAGAGATTCCACGTTCTCCCTGGGACTATATGGGCTTCCTCTGAGTGCTCTGATTTACACTTGATGCACCATCAATAACTCTCGGAGACGTGAGGCGAGACATAGGCTTTTATTCGCTGGAAAAGAGCAGTCAGCAGCAAGAGACCCCCACACAACATCCTAGAGACTGAGGGAGAAGCAGTGCCTCCAATCGCCTTTATACAGGGGTCTGTGGGAGGAGCCACAGGAGCAGTCAGCGGGGGAGTGGGGGCGTGTCCAGACAGGCATATGTAGTTCACCACAACATTCCCACCCAAAAGATCTGAGAGGTGGTAAGTAAATTATCTCTAGTATGTAGGTAAGTGGTAGAACCTGGGGAAGGGAATGAGAATTTCAAGAGAACTTAAAAAATGGGGCTAATGTAGGACTGGTATAAATGGATGATTGATGGCCAGTGGTGGGCTGCAGGGCTTGTTTCAGTGCTGTCTCTGTGATTCTAGCTTCGGCTTTCCCTAAACAATGCTACTCATAGAAATCGTGTCCTTGAGTTTGGATTCATGACCCCTTTGCTGGTTGGGATGTCTCCAACTGCAGTAAGCCAGTGGCCAGTGGAAGGGATTGTTGCATCGGATGGAGATCCTCCTTCCCAAGGCGATTCATACCTCTGCCATGATCAGTGAACCCAGTGAGCTCTGGGTGTGAGGCATGGCAACGACCCCCCTGTGATGCGAGTGAACATCTCAGGGTGCTCCAGCTCATGCCAACAAGCTAACAACGTCAACACGCATGCCCAACTCTGGGCACTATAGATCTAGTCAGCGAGGATCTACTCCAGCCTTGGGCCCAAGTCCCGGCAATCAACAACTGATCCCCTTGAGCAACTTCACTGGTAATGTCAGAACAAATGGTAACCTCTGGAGAGGCATAATCAATGAGGTAGGAAGGCTAACTCCAACATAGTCTTCTTTCTGCCACAATTCAGAGGATTCAGAGAATTCAGAGAATTCGACCGTGTAGGTAGGATTTAAGCCTACCTGGTCAATACGTGCGGAGGAGGGGGAACTGCGCAGGCGCGAGTGACGTCAGCGTCGAGCACGCACTTTAAAAGGCAGGACTTCTTTTCAGAGCGGGCAGCGGAGTCCGTGGAAGCAGAGTCCTGGGCTTTGGCTAAGTGGGCTTCGGCGTAAGGGCACTTCCGTAAGCCTGTGTGATTGCTCGCTGAGGGGAAGAAGGTAAGGTCACTCGGTGCTTTTTAGACTTATTCTATTAATCCAGTTCAGGTATGGGGGAGACAGTCAGAGCAGTGGTGTGCTCCGTATGCAGTATGTGGGAGGTCAGGGTCAACACAGTTGTCCCTGATGACCACACCTGCAAAAGGTGCGTCCAGCTGCAGCTCCTATCAGACCGAGTTAGGGAGTTGGAGCAGGAGCTGGATGAACTACGGATCATTCGGGAGGTGGAGACAGAGATAGATAGGAGTTATCAGGAGGTAGTCACACCAAAAAACCAAGAAGTAGGCAGATGGGTGACGGTCCAGAGAGGCAGGGGGAGCAGGCAGAGAGAGCAGAGCACCCCTGCGGCCATTCCCATTAACAATAAGTATACCGTACTGGATACTGTTGATGGGGATGACCTACCAGGAATGAGTTGTAGTGGTCCTGCCTCTGGCACAGAGGTTGAACCCTCAACTAGAAAGGGGAGGAGGGAAGAGAAGAGAGCGATAGTTTTAGGGGACTCTATAGTTAGGGGGGCAGATAGGAGATTTTGTGGGGCAGATCGGGAGTCTCGGATGGTATGTTGCCTCCCTGGTGCCAGGGTCCGGGACATCTCAGATCGGGTGCAGGCTATTCTTGAGAGTGAGGGCATGAACCCAGATGTAGTGGTCCATGTAGGGACCAATGATGTAGGTAAGGTGAGTGAGGGGGTCCTGCTTAGAGAGTTCAGGGAGTTAGGAGTGAAGCTGAAAGGCAGGACCTCCAGAGTGACAATCTCGGGATTGCTACCTGTGCCACGTGCGAGTGAGGCGAAGAATAGAATGATTATGCACATTACTACGAGGCTGAGAGCATGGTGCAGGAAGGAAGGGTTCAGGTTTTTGGATAATTGGTCTTTGTTCCAGGGACATTGGGATCTGTTTCGAAGGGATGGTCTACATCTGAACCGGAGGGGTACTAACATTCTTGCAGGAGTATTTGCCAGTGCTGCTCGGGGGGGTTTAAACTAGATGTGCAGGGGGCAGGGATCCAGATCCAGAGGGTTGGTCAGAAGGTGCATGGGGTTAAATGTGTACAAGGTTTGGGTGATCTTGAGAAGGTCATCAAAATTCAAGGTGCAATTAGCCTGATGGAAGTTCAAGGAGCTGGGTTAGGTACAGTAGACAGTGTTTTAAGCAAAGAGAGGAGGAATGGGCTAAGAATTCTATACTTGAATGCGCGTAGTGTCAGAAATAAGACAGATGAGCTTGAAGCTCAGATGAAAATGGGGAACTACGATATTGTTGGGATAACGGAGACATGGCTGCAAGGGGATCAGGCCTGGGAATTGAGTGTACCAGGGTATACGTGCTATCGTAGAGACAGAAATATGGGAAGAGGGGGTGGGGTGGCCCTGTTGGTGAGGAATGAGATTCAGTCCTTAGCAAGGGGTGACTTAGGAACAGGGGAAGTAGAGTCTGTGTGGATTGAGCTGAGGAACAGTAAGGGTAAAAAGACCCTAATGGGTGTTGTGTACAGGCCCCCAAACAGTAGCGTGGATATTGGGTACAAGTTGATTAGGGAGTTAACATTGGCATGTGCTAAAGGTAATGCAGTCGTTATGGGAGATTTCAACATGCAGGTGGACTGGGAGAATCAGGTAGGTGCTGGACCCCAGGATAGGGAGTTTGTGGAGTGTCTAAGGGATGTATTTTTGGAACAGCTTGTGCTTGAGCCAACCAGGAACGAGGCTATTTTGGACTTGGTGATGTGTAATGCACAGGAATTGATAAGTGATCTTGAAGTAAAGGAGCCATTAGGAAGTAGTGATCATAACATGATAAGTTTTTATCTACAATTTGAGAGGGTTAAGGGCAGATCAGAGGTGTCAGTGTTGCAATTAAATAAAGGAGACTACGGAGCCATGAGGGAAGAGCTGGCCAAAGTTAAATGGGCAGATGCCCTGGCAGGAAAGACAGTGGATCAGCAGTGGCAGATATTCTTGGGCATAATACCAAAGATGCAAATGCAGTTCATTCCAATGAGAAGGAAGGATTCAAAGAGGGGGAAGGGGCCACAGTGGTTGACAAAGGAAGTCAGAGATTGTATAGCATTAAAGAAAAAGAAGTATGACAGGGCTAAGATGAGTAGGAATACAGATGATTGGGAAAGTTTTAAGGAACAGCAGATCTTAACTAAAAAAGCAATACGGAGAGAAAAAATCAGGTATGAGTTCAGTCTAGCCAGGAATATAAAAGGGGATAGCAAAAGCTTTTTTAGCTATGTGAAGAGAAAGAAGATAGTTAAGAACAATGTTGGCCCCTTGAAGAATGAATTGGGAAAAATTGTTATGGGAAACAGGGAAATGGCAACAGAATTTAATGCATATTTTAGATCTGTCTTCACCAGGGAGGACACAAGCAATCTCCCAGATGTATGGATGGGCCAGGGTCATAAGATATCAGAGGAATTGAGACAGATTGACATTAGGAAAGAAACTGTGATGAGTAGACTGGTAGGACTGAAGGCTAATAAATCCCCGGGTCCAGATGGTCTGCATCCGAGGGTTCTAAAAGAGGTGGCTCAGGAAATTGCGGATGCATTGGTAATCATTTTCCAATGTTCCTTAGATTCAGGATCAGTTCCTGAAGATTGGAGAGTGGCTAATGTTGTCCCACTTTTCAAGAAGGGAGGGAAGGAGAAAACGGAGAACTATCGCCCTGTTAGCCTAACGTCAGTCGTGGGGAAGATGCTTGAGTCCATTATTAAGGACGAAATAGTGGCACATCTAGATGGCAGAAATAGGATTAGGCCGAGCCAGCATGGATTTACCAAGGGCAAATCATGCTTGACTAATCTGTTGGAGTTTTTTGAGGGTGTAACAAGGATGTTAGACGAGGGTAAGCCAGTAGATGTTGTGTACCTAGATGTTCAGAAGGCATTCGATAAGGTGCCACATAGGAGATTGGTGAGTAAAATCAGAGCTCATGGCATTGGGGGCAGGGTTTCAACATGGATAGAAAACTGGTTGGCAGATAGAAAGCAAAGGGTAGCAGTGAATGGGTGTTTCTCAGACTGGCTGGAGGTGACTAGTGGGGTACCACAGGGCTCTGTATTGGGACCACAGCTCTTTACGATTTATGTCAATGATTTAGATGAGGGCATTGAAAACTATATCAGCAAGTTTGCTGACGATACTAAACTGGGTGGCAGTGTGACATGCGAAGAGGACGTTAGGAGAATACAGGGAGACTTGGATAGGCTGAGTGAGTGGGCAGATACTTGGCAGATGTCATTCAATGTGAATAAATGTGAAGTTATCCACTTTGGAAGCTGGAACAAGAGGGCAGAGTATTGTCTGAATGGTGTCGAGTTAGGTAAGGGAGAAATGCAAAGAGACCTAGGAGTCCTAGTTCACCAGTCAATGAAGGTGAATGAGCAAGTGCAACAGGCAGTGAAGAGGGCAAATGTTGGCCTTTGTTACAAGGGGAATTGAATACAAGAGCAAGGATGTTCTTTTGCATTTGTACAGGGCCCTGGTGAGACCACACCTGGAATATTGTGTACAGTTTTGGTCTCCAGGTTTAAGGAAGGACATTCTGGCAATTGAGGAAGTGCAGCGTAGATTCACTCGGTTGATTCCTGGGATGGCAGGGCTGTCTTACGCAGAGAGATTGGAGAGATTGGGCTTGTACACGCTGGAATTGAGGAGATTGAGAGGGGATCTGATTGAAACGTTTAAGATAATTAAAGGATTTGATAGGATTGAGGCAGGAAATATGTTCCAGATGTTGGGAGAGTCCAGAACCAGAGGGCATGGATTGAGAATAAGAGGTCAGTTATTTAAAACAGAGTTGAGGAAGAGCTTCTTCTCCCAGAGAGTTGTGGAGGTGTGGAATGCACTGCCTCGGAAGACGGTGGAGGCCAATTCTCTGGATGCTTTCAAGAAGGAGCTGGATAGATATCTGATGGATAGGGGAATCAAGGGATATGGGGACAAGGCAGGGACTGGGTATTGATAGTGAATGATCAGCCATAATCTCAGAATGGTGGTGCAGACTCGAGGGGCTGAATGGTCTACTTCTGCACCTATTGTCTATTGTCTAATACACAGAGAAGTTTCATCATAATAACAACCATGCAACTAACATAAGCAAGACCAAAAAATTGACTGTGGACTTGATTATGGAAGGTATTCTAAGGGACTAGATATATGAGTGTTTGGATAGAAGGGGATTGATTACAGATAGTTAGTATAACTTTGTGTATGGTAGGTGATGTCTGACCAATCTCACAGAGTTTTTCAAGGAAGCTACCAAGAAATTTAATGAAGGCAAGACAGTGAATGTAGTCTACATGGACTATAGCAAGGCCTTTGACAAGGTCCCACTTGGGAGGTTGGTCAGGAAGGTTTAGACATTTGCCATTCAAGATGAGGTAGTAAATGGAGTTAGACATTGGCTTCATAGGAGAAGCCAGAGAGTGGCAGTCAATGGTTCTTCTCTGACTGGAGGCCTGGGACTTGGGCCTTGCAGTGCACCGTGAGGATCATGCTGGGTCAGTGATTGTTTGCCATCCATATCAACGATCTGGTTAATAATGTTGTAAACATGAGGATGACAGCAAGATTGCCAGTGTAGTGGACTGTGAGGAAGTCTATAAAAGCTGGCAGTGGGATCTAGACCTGCTGGAAAAATTAGCTGAAAAGTGGCAGATAGAATTTAAAGCAACTGTCATAAGGGGACATGAGACTGGACCCAAGTGCAGGACATAGGCACTGAAGTACTAGGGGCAGGATGGGAACAACTAAACAATACATAAGATGTGAAGACCATGGCATGTATGAGGGACATCACATTCAAGGTGATTCTGGGGTTCAGAGAGAGTTTCAGAATTCAAGCAGGATCTTGGAGTTCCCAGAAGGATCCCAGAGTTCAGGCAGGCCACATAACTCCTGGGCAGGGCCCAGACCTCCCAAGCAGGAACACAGGGGCCCGGGCAGGTTACCAGGCACAACCCATCAGAGGTGAGGGATAGGAAGGGAGCTCAGCCCAGGGTGGCTGCCAGACTTACTCACAGAACTCATCTTTACCATTACTCCAAGCCAAAATAAACCAGACAACCCCCAACACTACTCACTCCCAGAACCCCTTAAATACACCGCCAGCCGATGGGCATCAGGTGCGCCTCCTTGAGCCCCAACAAGCCACGATGATCCACAGTTGTGACTAATTGGGCTCAAGGGCAAAACGAGGGACAGTAACAAGACCCGGAGTCCGGAGTCTGTGGACCGGATCAAGAACCGGAATGCAGGCTCCGGACTGGACCATAACAGCAACACACACAAATGCTGCAGGAACTCAGCACGTCAGGAAATATCTATGGAAATAAACAAACAGTCGGCATTTCGGGCCAAGGCCTTTCATCAGAACTGGATGGAATTCAATGCAGACAAATGTGAGGTATTGCACTTTGGGAGGGCAAAGCACTGGTGAGGCCTCACTTTGAGTATTGTGAGAAGGTTTGAGCCCCATTAGTAAGAAAGGATGTACTGACATTGGAGATCGATCACAGTAGGTTTACGAAAATGATCAAGGGATTGAAAGGATTGTCATATGAGGAGAGTTGATGGCTCTGCACTCGTATTCACTGGAATTCAGAAGAATGAGGGGTGACCTCATTGAAACCTATTGAATGTTGAAAGTCCTCAATAGAGTGGATATGGAGATGATTTCTAAGATCAGAGGGGAGCCTAAGACCAGAAGACACAGATTAGAGGGGTGTCCTTTTAGACTGGATGTGAGGAGGAATTTTTTTAGCCAGAGAGCGGTGAATCTGTGGCTCCACAGATGGCTGTGGAGGCCAAGTCATTGAATATATTTAAGGCAGAAGTTGATAGACCCTTGATTATCAGGGCATGAATGGGTACGCGGAGAAGGCAGGAGACTGAGGCTGAGAGAGAAAACGGATCAGCCATAATAAAATGGTGGAGCAGACTCGATGGGCCAAGCGGCTTAATTCTGCTCCTATATCTTCTGGTCTTATGGACAAATCAAAGTAGGACTTACACATTGACCAAAAGGGCAGAGCAGTGAGGTGGAACAGAGGGATTTGAGAACAGAGATCCATAATTCCTTGAAAGTGACATCATAGGCAGATAGGGTCAAAAAGAAAACTTTTAACATATTGGCTTTCATAAATCAAAATACTGAGTCCAGGAGATGGGATGTTATGTTGTATTTGTAGAGGATATTGGTGAGGCTCAATTGTGTGCAGTTTTGGTCAATGATCTACAGGAAAGATGTCAATAAGATTGAAAGATTACTGAGAATGTTGACAAGGATGTTACCAGAACTTGAGCACCTGAGTTACCAGGAAAAGTTGACCTTTATTCCCCACAGCATAAAAAAATGAAAGGAGATTTGATGGAGGTATACAAAATTCTGAGGGAAACAATAGACAATAGACAATAGACAGTAGGTTCCGGAGTAGGCCATTCAGCCCTTCAAGCCAGCACCACCATTCACTGTGATCATTGCTGATCATACACAATCAGTACCCTGTTCCTGCCCTCTTTTATTTTTATACTGCCCTTTACTTCCCTCGTCAGCCACGGCCGCCCCTTACTCCCCTTAGGATCTTTCTTCCCCTGTGGAATGAACCGATCCTGCACTTTCTGCATTATTCCCAGAAATACCTGCCATTGTTGTTCCACTGTCTTCCCTGCTAGGGTATTGTTCCATTGAACTTTGGCCAGCTCCTCCCTCATTGCTCCATAGTTCCCTTTGTTCAACTGTTATACTGACACATCCGATTTTCCCTTCTCCTTCTCAAATTGTAGGTTAAAACATATCATATTATGGTCACTACCTCCTAATGGTTCCTTTACCTCGAGGTCCCTGATCAAATCCAGTTCATTGCACTACACTAAATCCAGAATTGCCTTCTCCCTGGTAGGCTCCAGTACAAGCTGTTCTAAGAATCCATCTCAGAGGCACTCCACAAACTCCATTTCTTGGGGTCCAGTACCATTCTGATTCTCCCAGTCTACCTGCATGTTGAAATCCCCCATGACAACTGTATCATTACCTTTGCGACATGCCAATTTTAACTCTTCATTCAACTTACACCCTACATCCAGACTCCTGTTTGGGGGCCTGTAGATAACTCCCATTAGGGTCTTTCTACCCTTAGAATTTCTCAGTTCTATCCATACTGACTCTACATCCCCTGTTTCTATGTCCTCCCTCGCAAGGGAGTGAATATCATTCCTCACCAACAGAGCCACCCCACCCCCTCTGCCAGTCAGTCTGTCCTTTCGATAAGATGTATACCTTGAATATTCATTTCCCAGGCCCTGGCCGCTTGAAGCCATGTCTCTGTTATTCCCACAATATCGTACTTGCCAATTTCCAACTGAGCCTCAAGCTCATCTACTTTATTCCTTATACTTCGTGCATTCATATATAATACTTCTAATTCGTTTTCTCCCCTCTCCTTTCATATCAATTCCTATCACACTTTGCCATACTGTATGATCTCTTCTTGAGCTTTCTACTCCATTGATTCTGTTGTCCTTCTTAACTTTTCTTATTTTCACTTTCCCATTATTCCATTAACAATGGAATAATGCAGAGATAGATAGGGTAATTGCAAGCAGGCTTTTTCCACTGAGTTTGGGTGAGACTAAAACTAGAGGTCATGAGTTAAGAGAAACAGGTGAAATGTTTAAGAGGAACATGAGTGTGGGACGATCTGCTAGCAAAAATGGTGGATTCAGGTTCAATTTCACCATTTAAGAGAAATTTGGATAGGTCAGTGTATGGGAGGGGTATGGAGGGCGATGGTCCATGTGCAATTCAATGGGACTAGGCAGATGAACAGTTCAGCATGGACTAGATGGGCTGAAGGGCCTGTTCCTGTGCTGTAGTGATCTATGACTATATGGAAGCGTAACTCAGGAAAACATGCATCAGTTTTCATCAAGGGGTCAGCTTCAAGTTCCGGGCATCAGACATCTCAGGGGATCTTTTCTGGGCTCAACATATTCATGCCATCTTGAAGAAGACCGAATGCAGCTGTACTTCATTTGGAGTTTGAAGAGATCTGGTAAGCCACCAAAGACTGTTGCAAATATAGAGCATTCCGACTGGATGCATCACTGCCTGGTATGGAGACCTCAATGGCCAGGATGAAAAAAGATGCAGAGGGTTGTAGACTCAGCCAGCTCCATCACTAGCCTCCCCACCACTGAGGACATTTTCAAAAAGTGGTTCCACAAGATGGCAGCATCCATTGTTAGTACCCTTGCCATTCAGGACATGCCCTCTTCTCATTACTACCATCAGGGAGGAAGTACAGGAGCCTGAAAACACACACTCAACATTTTAGGAACAGCTTCTTTCCTTCCTCCATCAGATTTCTGGATGGTGCATGAACATATGAATTTACGTATTTCTAATTGTAACTTGTTACTGTATTAGACTGCTGCCATAAAACATAAAATGTCACAACATGTCAATGAGAGTAAACCTGATTCTGATTCTAACAGACACGTTGATTCATTAAAGAAACAAATACAACTCCTCATGAGAACACAACACATCCAGGAATTAAAAACAAGAGAAACTCTGCAGATGCTGGAAATCCAAGCAACACACACACAATGCTGGAGGAACTCAGCAGGCCAAGCAGTGTCTATGGAAAGGAGTAAACAGCTGACATTTCAGGCCAAGACACTTCATCAGGCATTGGTACCTGTTGTCTGAAAGACTATAAGGATAAAATCCTAGCAGAAGCACAAAAGAAGATATCAAGAGAATTTTTAGAAGCCTGGTTTTCAATGGAAGACTCTATTAACAAGCATATTAAACTGGATGAAATTTAGGAACCTATGTGTCTGCGGGATTTGGGCTGAGGGATGAGCCACTGACACCCGAGGAACCTACACTCACAACCACCAATATCAGGGGTATGACCAGTGAAGATCACTCAGCCATGCTGTTGGTCGGAACCCAGCGGAGATTAGCAGCCAGCTCAACAGCCAACCAAACAGAACAACGAGTTGGGCCAGCGGAACCATGAGCACTCGGCAGGAACAACACTCAGTTGTGCACTGATGATGTCACCTTGACTGGTGACCAAACCTCCAGGCTTGGAAAACAACTCTGTGAACAGAAAGACAATAAGGACATCCATATCAGCCATGCCATGATGGATGCCAATAACTGTTGAACTGATAACTGCCCATCTACTCTTCTTCTCCATCAGCCTAGGGGTGGGGGGAAGCGAGAACTGCCAGCAGTTAATCAGCGTTGGAGCTCTCAAGGATTCCCAGCGAACCTAATGAGCTCCCGCCAACAGATATGGCCGTGGTGCCCGAACTACCCTACTTCACCCTTGAAGAGCTTCTCCACCAGAAAGCAACAGGCTTGGTTTGACAAAAACGATCAGAAGATTCAGGAGCCAATTAAGCCCAAGTACCAGATGTTCCTGGACTGGAAACATCATTTTCATTCAAAGGGAAAAGAAATTTGAAAGTCATGCTCAAACTGTAAACCAGTGCAAATAGAGGAAGTGAGAAGGGGGTCAAGGGACTTGGTGAAAACCATGATTTGTGCAGACTCTCCAGTGTAGTAAAGGACATCGATGACCCAAACACCACAAGGCCTATCTCAGCAAAAGCCAAGAACAGTGGTGAATTCAGCAGGGATGGAGATCGTATCAGTGCCAGCACAAAGTTACACTTCAAAGATTTCCTCAACTTCATCGCTCTCCTCTTGACTCCATCCCACAGCGAGACATTGGTCTGGTCCTGTCCACACTCTTCACCAACAGAAGGCTGAAAGGCCTCATTTCAGCTGAGAAACAACAATGCTGATGAGTGGACAAGATCCTGGCTGAAAAGGTGAGAGATGGTGTAGGGAATAAAGCTACTTCATCTGCTCAATCTGAGAAGAGAAGGACGTTCCCAGGTCTCTGAATGACACCATCACCTTCAAGGCAGGTCTGACTGTAGTAATTATAGTGGGAGGTGGGGGGTGTCTCTCTGCACGATCAGTGATGGAGTCCTCCTTTCATTGGCTGGATCTAGACAAACCACCCAGGTTATGATTCAGATGAATATCCTGTTGATTTTTTTGCTTTGTTTAAGAAGACCCTGTGTTGACAATGAGGTATCTGAGAGACGAAGAAGTGACTGCTCACTCAGTGAGTACCTCACAGGGAGCTGCCATTGTTCACTCCAGGGTTGGCTCTCCCTTGGCCATGCCTATGTAGTGCAGATGACTGCTCCGAGGCCACTCAATGTTGACCAGACCTCGTTCACCAAATCCATGTTGCTAAATTCCAACCAAACTCTCAAATCCTACTGGATCTCAGCCACCCGTTGAGAATTGGAAGCCACTGTGGTAGGAACACATCCAATGTACACAACAGGTGCTGCATTTTCCCTGTCCCAACACCCGGCCTGTAGTCCTCTGCTTCCTATCGCTCACCTCTCCCCAGGGCTGGCAGTGACAGCCCTCTAGAAGTACATCGGGAACCAGGGAGGGCAATGCACAGGACTCTCCCCCACTGTCCCTCCAGCCTCTCCTGGTCCAGCTATTTCTAATGTTGCTGCCACTCACCCAGTTCGTGTTCCTCCTCTTCCTAATGATCCTGACCTTTCCTAGGATTCACATCTCCCTATGTCCCCTCCTCTGATGTTAGCTCCATGCACTAGCCATGCACTCCCTCACTGCACGGCCTCCTCCCTGTACACGTCCCTCTTCCTGACCCCGGGCTCCGGTCCCTCCTTTCTCCTCAGTGTCTGCACATTATCTTCCCATAACTGTGTTCTGGAACCCACCCCTCCGGGCTGACTATACCTTCTCCGTGATGCCCTCCAAACTGAGCCCTACCATTCCCCCCCCCCCCAACAGTCTTCTTCTCCCTCCCCTGGGGATCCAGGACATTCGTTCACACTCCCATTGTGTGCATTCTAAGGAGGCTGATGAGAGCCGGTCTGAGAATAAGGATTTTGTGGAACTGACAGGAATTCCTGTAGGGGGAGGAGGGTGCAGTTTGGGAGGAGGGCACTCCCTGCAGCAGATTCTCCGAAATCTGAGTCCATTCGATGCAGGGTTTGAGGCTCTCAGTGCTGAGCTGTTCCTCTGCGGGGAGTCCTGGTCAGGGATTCCCAGGGGTCAGTGGGAACATTGCCTTTATCACAGAGTCTTTAGGCATATCATTGAAGCCTCTGTTCTAACACCCAGTAATGTCTTCCCATAGCAGAGTGCGTTTCAGGGGTTTCACACGGGGATTGTGAAGAACATGGCCTGACCAACAGATCTGACAGGGTGTAACTGGGGCCTCAGTGTTGAGGGTGGGGGCTTGAGAGGATATAAGAACATAAGAAATAGGAGCAGGAGTCGGCCATCTGGCCCATCGAGCCCACTCCGTTATTCAGTAAGATCATGGCTGATCTGGCCATGGACTCTTCTCCCACTACCTGCCTTTCCCCCATAACCCTTAATTCCCCTACTATTCAAAAATCTATCCAACCTTGTCTGAAGTATATTTACTGAGGCAGCCTCCACTGCTTCATTGGGCAGAGAGAAGATTCCAGTGTGGGTCACTTATTCTGCCACTGAACCAGGAGGATCTTAAAGGGACAGTAATGATGGTCATAGTCATAGAGCACAGAAACAGGCCCTTCAGCCCATCTTTTCCATGCTGACCATAATACCTGTCTGTATCAATCCCATTTGCTTACATTAGGCTCTGGGGTCAGATATACCTTTGTTATTCAAATGCATGCCTTGATGCCTCCAAAATTTTGCAATTCTATTTCATTCCACCACCTCCTTTGGCAGTGTATTTCAGATATCAATCTGCGTGAAAACCCTTCCCGTCCAACCCCTGACATTGATCACCTCAATAGCAGCACAGCACTTTGTGGGTTAATCTTTAGAGTCCTAATTTTCTACAATATGGATACAGACCTTCAAACAGTGAAAGAGAGAGAGAGCAGCAAACCTGAAAGGAAATCCTATGGCGGTTGGTGGTGACATTGCAAGATCTGATTGCTCCAATGTTGAGTTGGAACACTGAGAGTAAACAGCAGAGATTTATTTGGCTCAGATGTTTTTTGCTCCCAACAAGGATGGAGGTGGTGTCAGATCCTGGGAAGAAGTTGGACCAAGGAGATGAGGGTGCAGTACGGTGATAGCGTGTGCTCCAGTGACAAGAGCAGGAAGATGAAATTCTAAATTCGTGTAGGGCTGACTCCATGAAATGAGAAGGGAGATGGCCAGAAACAAAAGTGGAAAGAAATAGCAGCTGGTAAAATTGTAACAAAGCAGTTGTTCCTGTTACAGAGTGGATATGTTTCCACAAGGGGAATCCTGACGGGTCGGTTCTCTCTTCAGTCAGCTTCCCCTAATTTTGTAATGCTCGCAGCTTCCTTGTCATGGGGGTCTCAGACCCAGGAACTTCAGGGCTTTATTGCCTCTGGTGCAGCCGGGAATCTTATGGGCATCTCTCTCGCTCAAAGACGGGGAGTTCCAACTCAGGAATTGAGAGAAAAGATCAACGTCAAGGCCCTGGATGGTCAAACTCTGGGAACCAGCCAGATCCACCTTTCCACCCAACACCCCCAACTGGTGCTCGAAGGAAACCATCATGAAGAAATATCTTTCTGTCTGGTTAATTCACCTGAACTGCCACTGGTACTTGGTCTCCCCTGGTTATCCCGTCATAACCCATGGATCGATTGGTCTCTGAGGGGGACCGGCATGGCTGTCTACCTGTTTGGGTCCAGCTCAAGTTGAATCCCATGAATCCCCTCCTGTGTCAGCTAAGGATGTGGATCTGTCTTGGATTCCAGCTGAATATGCAGATCTCCTTGAGGTTTGCAGTCAAAGAAAGGCCAAATCCCTGCCCCCACGCCGACCATACGACTGTGCCATAGACCTCCTACCTGGCACTGGTCCTCCCCAGGGCCAGCTCTTTTCCCTCCCTCGTCCTGAAACAGTGGCCATGGTGGAATACATCAAGGAGACATTGGCCGTGGGATTTATCGGTCTGTCAACCTCACCGGCAGGAGCGGGCTTCCTTTTTGTGAGCTCCACGCCTGCACCAACTATCAGCCCCTGAACAACATCACCGAAGAGCTGCTACCCTCTTCCCTATGTTCAAACATCTCCAGGGTGCAACCATATTTTCCAAAATTGATCTGCGTAATGCTTACAATTGGATTCCCATAAGAGAAGGGGAATAGAGGGAGGGCTGAGGGCCACCCAACTATCAGATGCAGGCCCGGATGGAGGACCCCCCCCCCCAACCGGCCTTTTGTCCTGCTGCAGTGCATTCCAAAGACTTGGAATGGGGTCACTCCTCCCATCTGGCTGGACATCTGGGAATTCAACAGACTCGGGAGTTTATAAAGAGACAATTTTGTTGGCCATCTATGTCCCAGGACATCCACAACTTTGTTTCTGCCTGTCGCACCTGCACTCGGAACAAGACATCATGCCAGCGTCCGGCAAGTCTGTTATGTCCACTGTGGGAGACAGGGAGACTGGGGATGCGGAGAGAGCAGGAGATGGGGTAACTGGGGGTGGGGCGTGAACCCATAGGTTAATGTCAGGGATTGCCATATTGAGTCAGACAGGGCATAGAGATGGATTTCTGAGGGGCAGCGAAATCCAGGATAATTCTTCCCTATTCTCAATGGTTGACTCCATCTGAGGCTGTGCCTTCTAGTCCAAGACTCACCATCATGGGAAACATTCTTTTCATATCCAGTCTATCTAGGCCTTTCAAAATTCAACAGGTTTCAATGAGATCCCTTCTCATTCTTCTAAACTCCAAATGCAGTGGTACTTGTAGAATTTTCACTACTTATGCATAAATATGACCACAAATGTGATCAGGTCTTCACACAAGACCTAAAACTAGATTAGGAGAACCCAATTAAGTAAATAACACAAAAAAACATTATACTTGTTAATTTATTTATTGAGAAAAACGATCCAGTTATTTGCTGGAAAAAGTATGTGAACCTTTGTTTTCAGTAACTGGTGTGACCCCCTTGTACAGCATTAACTTCAACCAAACATTTCTGGTAACTGTTGATCAGTTCTGCACATTGGCTTGGAGGAATTTTAGGCCATTCCTCCTTACAAAACTTCTTGAACTCTGGGATGTCGGTGGGCTTCCTTGCATGAACTGCTTGCTTCAGGTCCTTCCACAGCACTTCTATACGATTAGGGTCAGGACTCTGACTCAGCCATTCCAAAACATGAATTTTCTTTGTTTTAAATTATTCTGTTGTTGATTTACTCTTGTCATTTGGATCATTGTCTTGTTGCATTATCCAACTTCTATTAAGCTTCAGGTGATGGACAACTACCCTAAGATCCTCTGTAAAATGTCTTGATACAATTTTAACTTCCATGTTCCCTCAATGATTGGAAGCTGTCCAGGCCCTGAGGCATCGAAGCAGCATCAAACCATGATGCTCCTTCCACCATGCTTCACAGTGGGGTGAGGTTTTGGAGATGGTATGTAGTACTTATTTCCTCCAAACATAGCAGTATACATTTCTGCCAAAAAGTTCAGCTGTTATCTCATCTCTCCACAGAACATTGTCCCAAAAGTGCTGTAGAACATCCAAGTCCTGATGAAGTGTCTTGGCCCAGGTGGTCTTTTGCAAACTTGAGATGTGCAGCAATGTTTTTATGGACAGCAGTGGTTTCCTCCATGGCGTCCTTCCATGAACACCATTCTTGTTCAGTGTTTTTCTTATAGTGGACAGAGGAACAGACTTTAGCATGTTCTAGAGATCTCTGCAGGTTTTTTTCCCTTGGGTTCTTTTTCACCTCCTTCAACATTGCACGTTGTGCTCTTGGTGTGACCTTTGCAGAACATCTACTCCTCAGGAGAGTAGCAACAGCACTGAGTTTCCTCCATTTGTAGATAATTTCTCTTACTGTGGACAGATGAACACTCAGGTCTTTAGAAATACTTGAGTACCCTTTTCCAGCTTGATGCATCTCCACAATTCTTCTTCTAAGGTCCTCTGAAAGTTGTTTTGATCACTGTTGTGGACATAAACAGATTTTTCTTGAGTAGATCAGGCTGTGTCAGTAACCTGACTTTGTGTGTCCTTTTTAAAGGGCAGGGCTCCTCCAATCTCATTGCATTGATTGGAACTCCTGGCTCCAAATAGCTTTCATAGAAGGGATTACCCGAGGGATTCATATACTTTTTCTGACAAATACATGTAATATTGGATAATTTTTTTTCTCAATAAATAAATGAACAAGTACAATGTTTGTATTATTTGTTTAATTTGGGATGGATGACAGGGGAATAAATACCACCAGACCAGATATGCCCAGGCATCATCTCTGATGAAGGTGGCAGAGTTTGTTATCGAAAAGTTGGTCAAAATTGATACCAGTACCCGGCTGGAAGCCTGAGAAGAGTTTATTTTTCATAAACACTGGGAAAGCATTGGATCCTCTTTCTGATTTGATTCTGTCTGTACAAAACTGCACCAGCCAGATAAATAAGAGATCAAGGGAGAGAGAGGAAGTAAAAATATATTTGAGAATGGTGATGGAAGAGAGGTTATGGAAGGAGGGGAAAGTGAGGATAAAGAGGAGTGATGGAAATGGGAGAGTGAAGGGGAAGACAAAAGCAAGGAGAGGAAAAAGAAATGGGGGAGGCAGGAAGAAGGAGTGATTTTAAGAGTGTGAGGGAAGGTGGGGAGTTGGGGGTGAAGCAGGGAAATGAGGAAGGGGTTCTGAGGAAAATCAGAGTGTTGGTTTGAAAGTGAAGGAAGGAAAAGAGATTGCGGAATGGAGTAAAGGAGGAGGAGAGAGAGGGGAAAGAGTTGTGAGAAAGAAGAGAACAAGGGAAGTGAGCATGGGAGAGTGCAGGAGAATGATTGTAAAAAGAGAGATCACAGGGAGAGAGGGTGGGGAGTGCAGAGGAGGAAGAGAGGTGAGCACAAGGAGAGAAGGAGGGAGGGAGATATGTGGGAGGGGAGATTTGGGAAAAACTATCAAATGGAAAGTAGAGGAACCAGAAGAACAGACACCATACAGGGAACTTTAGCCTGACTTTCCCACATTATGATGCCAGCCATGTTTAAACAAAGAGAGTTTTCTACTGGCTGAGCTGACAGGCAGAACTCTGTTTACCAAATAACATTTACACTTGAATAATTTTGCAAATTGATTTAATTAGATTAATTAAACTGGTGATTAACCAGATGATAGCAAACTGAGTGTGTTCATTCTGTAAATGTGCTAATTACAGTGGCAGCAATAAACAGCACTCACTGGCTGAACTGCTCCAAACTGGGTGCCTGATACGCTGCTACCTCCCCTGTACAGTGGGGTGTATCACACCCGATGCTGCTGGATTCAGTAAAGTGTTGCCTTCTCCGTATGGCTAAACCCCAGCAGCTCATACACTGGTTCGGACCAGAGAGACACAGACCCCCAGTCCTTCGGGTTTTGGCACTGGCTCGTGTGATGTGAAGGCCATTGTGTAGAATAAATGAGCCCAATCAACATTTCCATTAATCAGGGAGTGCTGCAGAAGTCTCAGCCAATGGAGGCTTCCCATTGGCTAACCAGCCACTCTGGGCAGAGAGTGATTGGATGCTAAGAGGTTTTTGCAAACATGGTGACTTCTTCCAGTTGGTCCATGAAACAGCTTACTCTTCTTTTCTCATGTCTCTCTTTACTTTCCAAGGTGGCTGGGGTCCTGTTGGAGTCTGTGACCCACAGCTGTGGCTCAAGCAAAGGTTCTCCACAGACGGTGGTTCCTCACTCTCAGCCTCATCATGCAGACTGGCATTCTGACTTCTCCAGGTGCACCTTCAAGACGTGTCCTGTGGATGACCCATTCTTGGCTGATGTCGCCGACTGAAGTGTCATAGGAGGTGGAAACAGCGAGACAGCAGATGGTGTGCACTACTGTCAACAGAAGGCTGCTGCTCTTGTTCAATCCCTCTCTCTCTCTCTTGACAGTGAGAGTCTGTCGGTCCTCAAGTCGAGGGTTTGGAGAAGCGACACGGCAGATTGTAACATCGAAACAGCAAGCTGCTGGTCTCCCCTGTTGTTCTTGCAGAGCGAAATCCGTCTCTCCCTCGCTAGTGAGAAAGAGCCTGACTGAGATGTTGAAGGGTTGGTATGGACAGTAGTTTTTTGACAGACTCTAGATCATAGGTGTCAAACTCAAGGCCCGCGGGCCATATCCGGCCCGGCGTACAATTATATCCGGCCCGCGAGATCATTTTAGATAGATCTATTATTTTAATTATTAATGGCCCGGCGATATGAAGCCTATGATTGTAAGTTAATACCAATCATAAAAATAATGCTTGCTCAGCAGTCTTTTTCATAAGAAACGGAATTTGTGAAGTGAAACACTTTGTAGTTATAGCAGAGACTGAGACACATGAGAACAGGCTGAAAAAACGGAGGCGATGAAAGCTGCATTCGCACGCGCCCGACTGATCCGGCCCGCATGAAGCTGCATTTTGCCCAATCCGGCCTGTGAACTAAAATGAGTTTGACACCCCTGCTCTAGATCATATCTCTATGGGGGCTTTGCTATTGCTTTCATGGAGAGGAGGGGTTGGTGCTTTTGTTGATCAAGTGGGGGGGAGGGTTGTTGCTTGTGTTTGGGATGGGGTAGGGGGGGCTTCGGGGTTCTGACATTTCTCATTCATTCTTCTGTTTTTTTTTCTGTTTTGTGGACGTCCGTGAAGCGTATAAATTTCTGGTTGTATACTGTATACATACTTTGATATTAAATTGAACACTAAAGTTCTTGCAGTAACAGAGAGAGATGAGACTCACAAACACCAGAGACTTCAGATGCAGAATCTTGAATAAGGAACAAATAGCTGGAGGAAGTCAATGGGTCAGGACCCTGTTAATGAACAAATCACAGGTGGAAACAAGTGAACATACAAGGGAGAGACAGGACACCTGGTTGAGGGGTGCTGCAACAACAATGTCAGCAAAACTAAAGAGCTGACTTCAGGAAGGGGACAAGGACTACCACCCAACAGACAAGGTGCTCCAGTCTACATTGGGGGATTGGTGGTGGAGAGAGTCAGCAGCCTTAAATTCCTGAGTATTAATATATCAGATGACTAGTCCTGGGCCCAAAACATAGATGCAAGCATAAGGAAAGCATGCCAGTGTCTTTCCTTTCTTAGGAGATTAGGGCTTTTGAAATGCCTGTTTCCCTGCCGCTGCTACAGTGCGATTGGAAAATCTCTGGGAGGAAGGCCCCGAATCCTCGGCTTTGCCTGTTGCTCGGCAGCCGGAGCCGGAGCCGGGGCCGGGGTCGAAGCGCTCGGCAGAGATGGTGCTCGGTGCTTGGTGTCGGAGGGCTGGTCGGAGGCTCGGAGTTTTCAGACGAACTCAGAGTTGGCTGTGGTCGGGTACTTCCAGGGGTCAGTATCGGCAAGTTTGCGACGCTGGAGGTTCATGGCAGGAAGAGTTTTCCTTCCTTCTACCATCTGCGTGAGATGATGGGCTGTCGGGACTTTGAGACTTTTTTTTACCGTGCCCATGGTCTGCTCTTATCAAATTACGGTATTGCTTTGCACTGTTGTAACTGTATGTTATAATTATGTGGTTTTTGTCAGTTAGTCTTTTATCAAATAAGGTATTGTTTGCACCATTGCAACTAAATGTTAACTAAAACTATGTGGTTTTGTGTAGGTTTTTGGTTTGTTGGGTGGTAGTGCTGGTCTCTTGACTCGGTGTGTCTGGGTAGTCTTGTTTTGTCTGATGGGTTTGGAGTTCCTTTCCGGGGAACGCGCTAAGATGGTAGCGCGATATTAATACGCAGCAGCCTCTCCGGACTCTGGACTGGGGATTACCAAACATTACGTGGTTTTTCTTGTGTGGTCTGCTTTGTCGTGTGCTTTTTTGTGATATCATTCCAGAGGAACGTTGTCTCATCTTTTAACTGCATTGCATTTGTGGTTTCTAAATGACAATAAACTGAATCGGAATCTGAAGCTCAACATGTCATCAAACTCTCTAACAAACTTCTACAAATGAATTCTTGAAATTATCCTGACCAGTTGCATCATGGTCTGGTACAGAAATTCAAATATGCAGGAATGTAAAAAGCTGCAGAGGGTTGCAAACTCATCCTTCCAATCATTGTTTCTAAGAAGGAAATATCTGTCATCAAAGATCCTCAGCATCCGGGCCGTATTCTTGGCAGAATTTCAGATGGTGACAAGAAGGCAATCAGGAGTGAGATAGATCAGCTGGTTAAGTGGTATTGCAACAACAAACTTACACTCAACATCAGTAAGACCAAAGAATTGCTTGTGAACTTCAGAGATGGTAAGATGAGTACAGGCACATCAGTCCTCATTGAGGAATCAGCAGTGGAAAGGGTGAGCAATTTCAAGTTCATTATCTCAGTATAGCAACACGCTGATCACTTCGCATTATGATAGACTTTGTTTCTGTTGGTTCTATTTGTGTTCTTGTAAAAATTGTTTTACTTATGTTTTCAAGTTCAAGTTTAAATATCATTCAATGGTGCACATGGGGACAAGGTGCAAAACACAGTACCAACAGCCGCACACAGCACAGGGTACATTATCACATATAATTACCATAGCTGTAAGCATACAGCCACACACAAACTATATAATGTAGCCCAAGTTCCTGAGCGTCATGTCCTGGAGGGTGATGGTGCATGGGATATTTTCAGCAAGAGCAAGGCCACGGCAGTCCGATCATCATGTGCTCGTGCAGTCACTGACGAATCCATCCCTGAAGGTTTATCCTAGCACATCAATGCAGTTACAAAGAAAGCACAACAGCAGCTATATTTCATTAGGAGTTACAGCAGATTTGGCATGTCACAAAAAATACTTGCAAACTTTATACAAATGTACCGTAGAGAGCATTCCAACTACAAACGGTACGTGTAGCCGCATCACCATCTGGGGGGGTGGGTGGGAGCTGCTATTGCACAGGAAAAAAATAAGCTGCAGAAAGTTGTGAACTAAGCCAGCTCCATCGTGGGCACTCGCCTCCCCGGCATCGAGGACATCTTCGAGGAGCAATGCCTCAAAAAGGCAGCACCTGTTATTAAGGACCCTCATCACCGAGGACATACCCTCTTCTCATTGCGACCATTAGGGAGGAGGTACCGGAGTCTGAAGGCACACACTCAGTAGTTCAGGAAAAGCATTATCCCCTCTGCCATCAGATATCTGAATGGACAAGAACACTACATCACTACATTTTTTCTTCTTTTGCACTACTTATTTAATTTAACTTTTATATATATAACTTACAGTAATTTAGTTTCTATTATTATGTATTGCATTGTACTGCTGCTGCATAACGACAAATTTCACGACATATGCTGATTCTGGTGCCCGGGGGGGGGGGGGGTACAAAAGCCAGAAGTCCTACACCACCAGGTTCAAGAAAAGCTACTTCCCTTTAACCATTTGTTTCCTGAACCAACCCACACAACCCTCATCATTATCTCAGTATAGCAACACGCTGATCACTTCGCACTATGATAGACTTTGTTTCTGTTGGTTCTATTTGTGTTCTTGTAAAAATTGTTTTACTTATGTTTTCAAGTTCAAGTTTAAATATCATTCAATGGTGCACATGGGGACAAGGTGCAAAACACAGTACCAACAGCCACACACAGCACAGGGTACATTATCACATATAATTACCATAGCTGTAAGCATACAGCCACACACAAACTATATAATGTAGCCCAAGTTCCTGAGCGTCATGTCCTGGAGGGTGATGGTGCATGGGATATTTTCAGCAAGAGCAAGGCCACGGCAGTCCGATCATCACGTGCTCGTGCAGTCACTGACGAATCCATCTGGTCTTCCGCTGAGCAAACACTACCACGCCAATGGGAGAGGCAGCCCCCCAACCCAGCATGGATGCCCACCGTGTTGGGAGGCTGGGACCAATAATGTCTGACTAGGATCCCTTCTCGAGTCCCAACTGTTCATAATGCATGCCAGTGATGTGAGTGAAGGACAAAGTGTAATATATCCAAGTTTATAGAGAACATAAAGCAGGCTGGAAGTGTGGGTTATGAGGAGGGTGCAGAGGGGCTTCAGGGAGATCGAGGTAAACAAAATGAAAAGGCGGGAAATGGCAGACAGAATGGAATGTGGAAAACTTTAGGTGATTCTCTTTGGAAGCAAGATATGAAATGCTGGAGAACTGAAGTATATTAGTGTTCAGAAGAACTCCGATGTCCTTGTACATAGATCATTGAAGGTTAATGTAAAGGTAGAGTGAGCAATTAGAAAGGCAAATGTTATGTCATACAGATTTGAGTACAAGAGGGAAAAGAGCTCAAGGGGAACCATGCGTGGGAATTTGTGAACATCAGTCAGCCCCAAGGCGGGCTTGCAATAGAGGGAATTAATGGATGTTCAGTGGATTGATTCCTGGTCTGACAGCCTTGGCCTGTGAGCAGAGAGTAAGCCCACTGGGTTCAGAGTTTCATTATCTCATTGAGATGTACAGAATGTGGGGGGGAGGGTGACAGGATAGGTCTCCATGGGCTCGGAACCAGGAGTCACTGTCTCAGAGTAATGGGTCAGAAACATCTTCTTTCAGATGGTGGTGAATTTTTGGAACTCTCTTCTCAGCAGACAGCCGATGGCCAGCCACTGAGTCCATTTAATGCAGTAACTTATAGGTTTTTGGGTCATTAATAGAATCGAGGGACGAGTGAAAAGTGGCTCTGATGTAAAAGGTCAGAGATGACACAGCAGTCCAGAGGAGCCAATGGCCTGCTCCGGTTTCCATTCCTTCTCTTCCACTAAAGAGTTCCCAAGGAGAGTTGATAGTCCACAGGGCACAAGGCATCAAGAGCGGTAGAATTAACCCTTGCATCTCCGTCTCTAGTCTCTGAAACAGTGCTCAGCAACTGGTGAGAAAATAGCACAGGGAGAACGGCGGGCAGACACTGGAGCAGTGATGGGGCAAGGCTGAGGATGTCGGGCACAGCCAGGAACTTGGTAGCAAGAAGGGGAATCGGAAACAGACGTGTCCAGGGATATATGACCACCAAGGACACAGTAGCATTCCCAAGACAGGGCAAAGGACTTTAACCAATGTGCAAGCATTGAATTAAATTGAATTGAATTGGCTTTATTTCTTACAACCTTCACATACACGAGGAGTAAAAATCTTTCCGTTATGTCTCCATCTGAATGTGCAATTTATAGTAATTTGTAATAAACAGTATGTACAGTGAGATACATATAGATACAGTAAGAACAGTCACAGTCAATGTAACTTAGATATATATACAATTGTGTCAGCATGAATTAATCATTCTGGTGGCCTGATGGAAGAAGTTGTGTCCGAGCCTGTTGGTCCTGGGTTTAATGCTGCAGTACCGCTTCCTGGATGGTAGCACCCGGAACAGTTTGTGGTCGGGGTGTCTCGGGTCCTAAGTAATCCTTCGGGCCCTTTTTACACACCTGTCTCTATAAATGTCCCGAATCATGGGAAGTTCACATCTGCAGATGCGCTGGGTTGTCCGCACCACCCTCTGCAGGGTCCTGCAATTGAGGGAATTACAGTTCCCATACCAGGCGGTGATGCAGCCAGTCAGGATGCTCTCAGTTGTGTCCCTGTAGAAAGTCCATCCTGCAGTCAAACTTGCTTCAATGCTTTTGTCAGCTTCAAGCCTGCAGAGAACTTGTTGGTAACTTATGCCTAAAGATGTTGAACACAGCTGGGCTTCCACGATGCATGCTAGCACCCTCTGTGCCTCTGCGTACAGTGTGCATCAGACTATAGAGTGAGGTTGAATGAACAGGTTGATTTCTCTGGAGTGTCGGAGACTGAGGGGTGACCTGACAGAGATTTATGAAGTTTTGAGAGGCATGGGTAAGGTAGATGGGCTGTGGCCTCCTCTACTGCCACAATGAGGCTGCTCTCAGGTTGGAGAAGCAACGCCTCGTATTCCATTTGGGAGCCCTCCAAGCTAGTGGCATGAACGTTGATTTTGCCAGCTTCCGGTAATTTCCCCCCCTTCCCCTTCCCTCTTCTTCAATTCTCCACTTTGCCTCACCTTACCTCTTCTCTTCACCGGCCTTTCGCCTCCCCCGGCTCCCCTCTTCCTCCATTTCTCCCCTGGTCCACTCCTCTCTCCAATCAGATTCCTTCTTCTCCTGCCCTTTACCTTTTCCACCCACCACCTCCCAACTTCTTACTCTGTTCCCCGTCCCCACCCACCTATCACCTTCTTTCCTGTACTCCTTCCCCTCCCCCACCTTCTTAATCTGCTTTTTCCCCCTTCCTTTCCAGTCCTGATGAAGGGTCCTGGCCCAATATGTTCCACAGATGTTGTAGCATTTTGTGTGTGTTGGGCAAAGTCTTTTTCCTGGGAGGATATGTCAGATACTAGAGTGTATGGTATTTTAGTGGTTACACTCCACAGTGTCAGTGTAAGATCAGGGTTCAATTCCTGCCGCTCTCTGTAAGGAGTTTGTACATTCAGAAGAATGAGAGGAGATCTTATAAAATTATGAAAGGGATAGATAAGATAGAGGCAGGAAAATTGTTTCCATTTTTAGGTGAGGCTAGAACTAGGGGGCATGGCCTCGAGATTAGGGGGAGTAGATTTGGGAGATGAGAAGGAACTGCTTTTCCCAGAGAGTGGTAAGTCTGTGGAATTCTCTGCCCAATGAAGCAGCAGAGGCTGCCTCAGTAAATATACTTAAGACAAGGTTGGATAGATTCTTGCATAGTAGGGGAATTAAGGGTTATGGGGAAAAGGCAGGTAGTGGGAGATGAGTCCATGGTCAGATCAGCCATGATCTTATTGAATGGCGGAGCCAGATCGCCTACTCCTGTTCCTATTCCTTAAGATCTTATGACATGTCTGTGTGTTTCCTCCAGGTGCTCCAGGTCTCCTTGCAGATTCCAAAGTCGTACGGGATGAGTCAGGGTTAGTACGCTATGGGCATGCTCTGCTTGCACCGAGAGCGTGGTAGCCCTTACGGGCTACCCCAGCACATCTCAGATGATGTTGATCATTATGCAAACAAGCCATTTCACTGTTTGTTTTGATGTTTCACTGTGCATTGTGAATTGATCTGTACAAACAGTCTGCAAAACCAGCTTTCCGCTGTATCTCGGTACATGTGGGAATAATAACCCTGATACAATTCTAACTCCGCTGTGCAGGCCACCATAAGGAATGTGCGAAGGATTAGCTCAGATCGGGAATGTGGTCACTCAGACACCTTGTGCAAAGGCCCTGTTCCCCAAGCTCTACTGATCCATGCTTCACTCCACAGTGTGGACTTCAGGACAGTTGTAAGTGCTCATTCAGCGGAGGAAGGAGAGGCGGCCGGTGAAGAGTGAGACCCTCATCTGTTGTTAATGCTGATTGTCACGAGGAGATTGGGAGCTGCAGTTTGGAGGCTACTGCGGCATCGCTGTCTCGTGAGCCAGGGAAGGAGGGAGAGAGGGTTTGAGAAAATATGATGGCAATGTCACGGCTAAGGAGGAGCGAATAGCTAGGAGAGCAGTCCGGGCCTTCGGCAAGACCCACGGTGCTAAAGCCTTCCAGGTCCCAAGGTAAAGAATATCTCCGGGAGGCTGCTGAACACTTTGATAGGGAATAGGAGCCGGATTGCTGATTGTCATGGGAATCAATAACAAGAAGAAAAAGGGTTGAGCTCCTGCAGTCAGAGTTTCAAGTACTAAGACGAAAGATAAAAGCTGGCACCTCAAGGATAATGATGTGTGGAATGCCCCCAGTCCTACACACTAGTGACTTTCAGAATAATTGAAAGCAGCAGTGGATCTGATTTTGGGGAGTGTAGCATGTTCCAGTGGGAGAACACTCGAGCAGTGTCATGCTGCAGTAGTTATGGAAAGAGGTGCAGGGATAATCAACATCCTAATATATTTAACTAGCAGAAAGGTGTCCTGTGAGTCGAAAAGATCCTGGCCCTCATGAGGTACAAACAAATGAATTGTTGGGACTGGGAGGTACTTCTGGAGACAGTGGAGAAAGTGCTGGAGTGTTAAACTTACAGTTGCACTCAAACAAAATACTGCAGACTTTGCATTTGTCATACAAGGAGGATGCAGTCAATGTACGGGCAACGGTGCAGGCAGAACAATATCAGATGGGTATAAAAATAGACAATGATGTGATTTAGAAGATTGGCAGAGGTCACAAGCCAGGCTATGTATCTGTGCAAGACTACAAATGACAGGGGGCAGTTTTTCATCCCTCTTTAAAACTGGGGAAGATGCCAGCGTGTTCGATTGTAAGTGCTGTCAGTTCTGAAGAAAGGTCTCTTCCCAAAACATCGACTGTTTATTCATTTCCATGGACACTGCCTGACCTGCTGAGTTCCTCCAGCATTTTGTATGTGTTGCTCTGGATTTCCAGCATCTGCAGAGTGAGATTGTCAGATCCAGCACTAACTAGTTCGGTCAGCTGAACATCAGTGACAGGAAACTCCCTGAGGCAACAATAATCCCAATATAGAACAAATTAAACGGGCAGTTACAAAAGTGTTCCCTGATTAATTAGAGTTAGCACAGATTTTTCAAAGGAAAAAAAGTTTTTGACTTGATTAATTTAAAAGGCAGAGAGTTGATAGAAGTATTTGTGTGGGATCAGAAGTGGAAAGGGTGAGCAGTCTCAAGTCCCTGGTGTCAATATGACAGAAGGGGTAACTGATGAAACATCAAAAGCTGTGGAGACCATGTTGTCCATCTCCATGGAGGGCCCACAGAGAGAGAAAGAGAAAGAGAGAGAAGGGGTGGGGAATGGAGAGGGAAAGGTGTTCCAACTAACGTGATCAGACCTGTAAGGAAACGTTCGGCCATTCTGTGCTGTGTCAGTGTTCCAGGTTCAGATTCAAGCCACATCAGAAACCACAGGTACCTCCATAAGGGAGATTATCCTCACCTCACAAGATGGCCACAACAATGAGGTTGAAGAGTTGGAGGTGAAATGCAGGAATATTATGAATAATAAGGTGGATGGTTACAGAGTGAAGAAGGTCAAAGACTCATGGAAAGGGCAGGCAGAAGGCAGATGAAATTTGGATGAGGTATGAAATGATCTCTCTCTCTCTCTCTCTCTCTCTCTCTCACACACACACACACACACACACACACACCCCTCTCCTCCATTCAGATTCTCCCTGTGGTCTAACAGAATGAGGTGCTTTGATGACTACACACAGAAATAGGGGTCTGGCTGCTGCCGCAGACTTGGAATCCCACTGCAGCACTGGGGATAGAAAGTCTGCAGCTAACTGTGACATGGACGTGTTCACAGATCTTCAGGGGAATCTGATCTTTGTTGTTTCCACTGACTTCTCAATGAAGGGGGGAAAGGCAGCATCCCCACACTGACCCCTTCACAGACACCCCCACACACAGTGACAGTCCTCATATTGATACCTCCAAAATTACCCCCATAGACCCCCACACATTGACTCCCACAAACTGACCCTAACCCACACTGAACCCCTTACTGTGAGCCCCAACACTGACCACCCCTCCCCTGAGAGTCCCACATTGACTTTCCCCACACCGACACCTCCACATTGAACTTCCCCATGTTGAACTGCCATGCTAACCACACCCACGCCAACCTCCGTACTGACTCTCCACAGCGACCCCCCCCCCCGAACACACCCCCCTTGACCCTTGCACACTGACACATTATAGAGTCACAGAGCTCTTCACCCAGAAACAGATTCTTCGGTCCCTGTCTTCTGCCTACTCCCATCGACCTGCACCTGGACCATAGTCCTCCATAGCTCTCTCATCCATATACCTATCCAAACTTCTCTTCAATCTTCCAAGTGGCCTAGTGTCTACACTTCTGCCGGCAGCACATTCCACAGTCACATACCTTCTGGGTGAGGAAGTTCCCCCTCAAAATTTCACCTTTCCCTCTAAACCCATGACCTCCAGTTTTCATCTCACCTGGTCTGAGGGGGAAAAGCCTGCATGCGTTCATCTATCTGTACCCCTCATGGTTTTGTAAACCTCTATAAGGTCTCCCCTCATTCCCTTGCACTCTTGTGAATGAAGTCCAAACCTATTCAACCTTTCCCTTTACCTCAGGTCCTGAAGTCCCAGCACCGTCCCCTTGGAGAGGAACTCAACCTCACCATCTACCTCGATCTGCAATACTCCAGATTCACCTCCTGACACCTGAAGTCCTCTCCTTTATTGACAAAACATGTCAGGATGTGAGGGAATACCGTTCACTTGCAATGAGTACAAATATCGCAACCCTCATGGTGATAACACCATCCAGGATCAGACTCATTCATTTATCACGCGTACCGTATATCGAAAAATACAGTGAAACGTATCATTTGTGTTAACAAAACAATACATTTTGGTCATGTTTGGGTTAGTAAATTTGCTGATGATACAAAAGTTGAGGGTGTTGTGGATAGTGTGGAGGCCTGTCAGAGATTACAACGGGACACTGATAGGATGCAAAACTGGGCTGAGAAGTGGCAGATGGAGTTCAATCCAGATAAGTGTGAAGTGGTTCATTTTGGTAGGTCAAATATGATGGCAGAATACAGTATTAATGGTAAGACTCTTGGCAGTGTGGAGGATCAGAGGGATCTTGGGGTCTAAGTCCATAGGACACTCAAAGCTGCTACGCAGGTTGACTCTGTGGTTAAGAAGGCGTATGGTTCATTGACCTTCATCAGTCATGGGACTGAGTTTAGGAGCCGAGAGGTAATGTTGCAGTTATGTAGGACCCTGGCCCTGCTGAGAACCCACTTGAAGTACTGTGCTCAGTTCTGGTCGCCTCACTACAGGAAGGATGTGGAAACCATAGAAAAGGTGCAGAGGAGATTTACAAGGATGTTGCCTGGATTGGGGAGCATGCCTTATGAGAATAGGTTGAGTGAACTCGGCCTTTTTTTTCCTTGGAGCAACGGAGGATGAGAGGTGACCTGACAGAGGTGTACAAGATTATGAGAGGCATTGATTGTGTGGATAGTCAGAGGCTTTTTCCCAGGGATGAACTGGCTAGCACAAGAGGGCACAGTTTTAAGGTGCTTGAAAGTAGGTACAGAGGAAATGTCAGGGGTAAGTTTTTTATGCAGAGGATGGTGAGTGCGTGGAATGGGCTGCCGGTGGCGTTGGTGGAGGCAGAAACGATAGGGTCTTTTAAAAGACTCCTGGATGGGTACATGGAGGTTAGAAAAATAGAGGGCTATGAGTAAAGCTAAGGTAGTTCTAAGGTAGGGACATGTTCGGCACAGCTCTGTGGGTCGAAGGGCATGTATTGTGCTGTAGGTTTTCTATGTTTCTATGTCTCAAACAGCTCAACCTGAGGATGACACCAAGATTGGAGGCGTAGTGGACAGCGAGGAAGACTACCATGGCTTGCAGAGGGATCTGGACCAGCTGAGAAAATGGGCTGAAAAATGGCGAATGGAATTTAATGCAGAAATATTGTACTTTGTAGGACCAACCAGGGCAGGTTTTACACAGTGAGTGTTAGGACACTGAGGAGTGTGGTAGAACAAAGGGACCTGGGAATACAGGTCCACAATTCATTGACAGTAGCATCACTGGTAGATAGGGTCATAAAGAAAGCTTTTGACACCTTGGCCTTCATAAATCAAGGTATCGAGTACAGGAGATGGGATGTTATGTTGAAGTTGTATAAAATGTTGGTGAGGCCTAATTTTGAGCATTGGGTGCAATTTTGGTCACCTACTTACAGAAGAAATGTAAATAAGATTGAAAGAGTACAGAGAAAATTTACAAGGATGTTGCCAGCTCTGGAGGATCTAAGTTATATGGAAAGATTGAATAGGGTAGGACTTTATTTTTTGGAATGTAGAAGATTGAAAGGAGATTCAATAGACCTACACAAAATTATGAGAGGTATCGATAGGATAAATGCCTGCAGGCTTTTTCCACTGAGGTAGGCTGGGACAACAACTAGAGGTCATGGATTAAGGGTGAAAGCTGAGAAGTTTAAGGGGAACACGAGGGAAAACATCTTCACTCTGAAGGGCGCAAGACAGTGGAAAAAGCTGCCAGCCAAGTTGTGCATGTGAGCTCAATTTCAACACTTAAGAGAAGTTTGGATAGGTACATGGATGATAAGGGTATGGAGGGCTATAGTCCTGGTGCAGGCCAGTGGGAGTAGGCAGTTTAAATGGCTTGGCACAGACTAGATGGGCCAAAGGGCTTGTTTCTATGCTGTACTTTTCTATGACTCTACATACTGGGGCAGCCCACAATTGTTGCCATACATTCCACCAACATAGCACATCACAATGTCAAAGAGAACAACAAAACAGAGCACAACAAACAACAAAATGATAACACCAAAGCAAGCCCATTTCTTCCCTCCCATCCATCCTCCACCCACCACCCACACGGACAGTCCCCCAACCCCAGGGCTGGCTGCCACGCCTCCGGCAGAGTCATAGCTAACAGGCCTCTTTCCCCAGTAAACTTTAGACCCTTGAGTTTAAACTTTAAAGCAAGGGTTTGGTAAATAATGTCTGCCACTTGATTGTGCCTGTGTAAGTAATCAGATTGAGTTAAACTGCTACAGGATCCTGTAATGTGTTGGCTTGTTTCTGGTTTCTCTTGGCATTTTCTGCATTTATCAGCTTGAATTTGTTGGTCTTTTCTATGTATTTTTGGTAGTTTATTATTATTATTATTATTATTATTATTATTATTATTATCTCTTTTTATTCTTTCTTTTTGAATTTGCCCAATTTGTTCTTATTTGCACACTGACTGGTTGTCTGCCCTGTTGGTGTGGTCTTTCATTGATTCTATTATGGTTTTTGAATTTATTGAGTATGCCAGCAAGAAAATGAATGTCGGGGTTGTGTATGGTCACACACACACACACACACACACACACACACACACACACACACATACTTTGAATGTAAATTTACTTAGAACTTTAAATTTGATGGTTCCCTAGATGTTGATGTTCAGAGTTTTGGTGATGTTGATACCATTGAGTGTTGTGTGTAATTTCTCTTATGGAGGTGATTGCTGCCTAACCTCCCTGATGTTATCCTAATTGATCCTACTTCTCCTCATGTGTCAAACCTGCCAACTCAGAAATCAATCTGGTGAGTTTTAGTTGAACTCACTCATGGCTAGAAAATCCTTCCTCAGATAACCCATCAAGCCTTGCTGTGGAAAGGCAAACCTTAGCACGTTAGCGAGAAACGGTGAAGAGCTGTGGAACACGGCCGTTTCCTCTCTGCGTAGCTGGAAAAGACGTATTCAGACAGGATAACTAACTCTGCTTGGAGACAGGGATCAGACTCTGCTGGCCCGCTCCTCAGCTCTAGGAAGTCAGGCTGAATCGTCGCTGAAGATTCTAAATCAACAGCAATCTCTGCTACTTCCCACTCACCCGAGACAATTGCATTTTGTATCTACTCTATCAAACCTCTTGTCTTAAAACCCGCTATTGATCTACAGATCTATAGACACCACAGAAAACATCCTGACAGCTTGTCACTCAGCCAGGCATAGCAGCTACTCTTCTCTAGACCAATGGAATCTGCAGCAAATAGCAAACGCTACCCAAATCCATCACAGGCTTATCCCCTCCTTCCATCCAGTCCATCTTCATAAATTGCTTCAGGAAGAATTGCCTGTCACCCTGGCAACTCCCTTTTCTTTCTTCTGGGAGAAGTACAGACGCTTGAAGAGCCAGCCAACCAGACTCAAGAATGATTTATTCACCACAGCTTAGACTCCTGAACCAGTCACTTCTCTCGCAGCTCCTTCCCAGTGGTGCTGCGACATTCTCGGACTCTTCATTCTACCTCCCTTATATATTCTGGTATTGTCACTTCAGCATTTCTTTTTGCACTGCTTTAGCTTGCTCTGCAGTCTTTGCACCACTCTGCCTTGTTCTGCTCATGAATGCATTTATTACAACCATGTATACTGTTTACTCTCTGATCTTCATGCAAGCAAGCAATTTCATTGCACTCCGTTGTGAATGTCAATAAACTAATCATGATCTAAGCCACTGAATTAACGTGTCTACTTCTCCTTTCCATGCAAAACGTTCCCATTTTCTCCTGGTCACTGATAACATCCTAGTAGATTACTTCTGCTCCTTTTCTTCAGCTGTCCCCTCATTGCAGAAGGATGTCACCTAGCTGAGAATTAACTTCTTGTATGTCATGTGATAATCCCATTACCTTGTCAGTTTGCCCATTGCCTTTAAAAACTTATGTGTAGTAGCTCAAAGTTTCTTCACAAAGTTGTGCAATTAATGGTTCAGTCCTTCTGTGTGATGGAAGTTCTGTGCACCCCATGCAGGGGGATATCATCTGTGTCCTTTTGACATTCCACAGGGTATTACTTATACCTGACTCTCATTTGTGTAGGTGGCACGAAAAGTTTGTTAAGGGTTTGTTCATTTGCTGCATGCCATGTCGTATGATGTGAGTGATCATGACCACTTTTTCATCATGGCCAAATTTTTCGACAGAACTGGTTTGCTGTTGCCTTCTTCTGGGCAGTGTCTTTACAAGATAGGTGACCCCAACCATTATCAAAACTCTTCAGAGAATGTCTGCCTGGTGTCAGCAGTCGCATAACCAGGACTTGTGATATGCACCGGCTGCTCATACGACGATCCATCACCTACTCCCATGGCTTTATGTGACCCTGATCGGGGAGCTAAGCAGGTGCTACACCTTGTCCAAGGGTGGCCTGCAGGCTACAGGAGGGAAGGGGTGCTGTGCGCTTGCTTTGGCAGAGACATATCTCCACTCCACCACCCATAACATGGAGGTGCCAAAATGACCAGTCCTCACGTTCCTGTAATTCAGAAAGTTCTCTTTTCTGGTACTATAAAAAACAACAAGTATATAATCCTTGTTACGGTCACTCTAAATGGATTGAAGTTCGACATGCGGGATCATGTACGGCCATAAGTGTATATCGGAGGAGCAGAGCCTGGTTTTTGCTGGTGTCAGATAATGAATTTCAGTTCACAGTTATCTGCCTGAACGCTCCTTTGGGTGCTTATTAACTCTCCCGTAATATTAAGCTTCTACTTGAAAGGGTTGAAAGACCCGGAGAGACGAGGTGTGCCTACTTTGTCCCAGTTTGACAGTGAATCACCGGCTGGCTCTCTTGCTTCTGCATTGCACAATATCTCATTCAGCCACATGATTCACCCCAGAAGAGCCACAAGTGCATCAGAGACTTTGAAAGCTATTGAATTCTGTGCAGATTCAGTTGGAGGAGAAGGTGCAAAAGCAAAGCAAAGTTACGATCCAGATCCTAACAATGAGAAGAGGCAAAGGAAAGAGGTTTAGACAACAGGGGAAGGGAGTGTAAGATAGCTGTGCTTAACGTGTAAGATGTTAGTAAGTGGGTCAAGTTTGCACCAATATAGTTCACCAGGTGGAGGATGAGTCAGAAGTCAAGAACTGTCAACAATGGCCAAATGACTGCAGTGAGAGACATATTGAAGAAGTACAGAAAAATAAATGAACTGCAGAAGTGGATTAGGAACTGACGCAGAGAGCTGAGGTGAGATACCTCACCTTCCTCAGACAGAGAAGTAACCACAATGACAGCCGTCCAATCACAGTTAAGAAGGCCAAAGTCTGCGAGGAAGCCAGACAACAGAATGAACCGGGAGTTTCTGTAGTTTCCTGAAATACCAGAGAACAGTGTTATGTTCGCACATAAACTTGCAAGTGAATTGTATGTACGTGTAACATAATAGTATCATTATAGCTGTGATGTAAGCACATTTATTTATTATTTTGTGATACAGTGCAGAGGGGTCCCTTCCAGCCACGCTGCCCTAGCAACCCCCGACAAACCCAATTAACCTGAACCTAATCACAGGACAAATTGCAAAGACCAATCAATCCAACTTGTAGGACTTTGGACTGAGGGGAAAACATGGGAGATCAGAGAAAACCAATGCACACAGACTCCTTACAGAATTGTGCCAGAATTGAACTCCAAACCCCAGAATGCCCTACACTATAATCCTGTCATGCTAACTGCTATGCTACCATGCACCCAACATGTGGAAGGTACTAATGGAGCAGATGGTTTGAAGCTCTTGGTGTCTCCTGAAGATTGCTATAGAAAATATTTATTAACACCACAGTCAGCTTCCAAGTGTACTGTGTCAGACCTGCACATGCAGACTCCTCCCAATCTCCATCCAGCTAACAGGAGTCATCTGCTACTCATTTCTAACTGACCTGCAGCCTATTTAAACCCAGTTCTCAACCACAGTCCTTGTTCACCCATCAAACCTGCAGTTTATTATGGAAGTTATCATTTACTGCTAAATCGACTTTTCTGCTCCGTTTTTGGGTCTACCCTCCTCTACACTTCTTGACAGGAGCAGCATTTAACCCAGCAGGGTTGACTCGCCTCAAGGGAGTCATCTGCTGACATGAGTACACGATCCAGAAGCAGCAGGAAACCGTCAACCATCTGCTCGCCACTCTTAATCAACTCTCTGTCTTGTTGCAGCAACCCCGCCGCTTTCGGAGCCCCAGAATCTGGTGCCTGAATGCTTCAGCAGATCCCCAACCTGATGCATCAGCTTCCTGTCCTTCTGTGTCTTACACTTTGAGCTCCAGCCTTCTCGATATTCAATGGACCAAGCCAAGATTGCCTTCATCATCTCTCTCTCATGAGTGCAGCTGAAATGCAGAAACTCCACTGGCCCATTACCATCACGGCCTCTCGGTGTACTTGAAAGACAGAGTAAAAAGTTCAAGGTAAGTTTATTATCTTGGTACATAAACAACACCATATACAACCACGAGTTTCATTTTCTTGCGACCATACCGAATAAATCCAATAGCCACAATAGAATCAGTGAAAGACCGCACCAACCAATGTGCAAAAGACAACAAGCTGTGCAAATACAAAAAAAAGATATAATAAATAAATAAAAATAAGCAATAAATACTGAGAACATGAGCTGAAGAGTTTTTGAAAGTGAGTCCATAGGTTGTGGGAGCATTTCGGTGTTGGTGTAATTGAAGCTATCCCCCTGGAATAAAGAGCCTTATGATTGAGGGGTAATAACTGTTCCTGAACCTGATGGTGCAAGTCCTGAGGCTCCGGTACCACCTTCCTATTGGCAGCCGCAAGAAGAGAGCTTGACCTGAGTGGCAGGGGTCCCTAATGATAGATGATGCTTTCCTGGAACAACACTTCATGTAGGTGTGTTCAATGGTGGGGATTGTTTTACCCATGATGGACTGGGCCGTATCCACTGATTTTTGTAGGATTTTCCATTCAAGGGCATTGGTGTTTCCATACCAGGCAATGATGCAACCTGTTAACATACTGTCCACCACATTTCTATAGAAATTTGTCAAAATTTTCAAGTGTCATACTGAATCTTCACAAACTCCTAAGGAAGTGGTGTGCTGCTGTGCTTTCTTCAAAATTGCACTTACATGTTGGGCCCAGGATAGGTCCTCTGAAATTATAACAACAAGGAATTTAAAGTTGCTGTCCCTCTCAACCTCCGATACCCCTGATGAGGATTGGTTCATGGACCTCTGTTTTGCTCCTTCTGAAGGCAGTAACTAGCTCCTTGGTCTTGCTGGCATTGAGTAAGAAGTTGTTGTTGTGGCTCCAGTCAACCAGATTTTCAATTTCCCTCCTATGTATCGATTTGTCACCACTTTGATTTGGCCAATGACAGCGGCGTCATCAGCAAAGTTGAATATGGTATTGGAGCTGTGCTTAGCCTCAGAGTCGTAGGTATAAAGCAAGTAGGGCAAGGGGCTAAGCACACGGCCTTGTGGTGCACCTGTGTTGATGGAGATTGTGGAGATGTTGTTGCCAATCCGACTGAATGGGGTCTGCAAGTGAGGAAATCCTGGATCCATTGAACAAGGAGGTTTTGCAGCTTATCCATTAGTTTTGAGGGGAAGATAGTATTGAATGCCGAGCTGTAGTCAATAAAGAGAATCCCGATGTGTGCATCTTTCTGTCCAGATGTTCCAGGTTTGAGTGAAGAGCTAATAAAATGGCATCTGACGTAGACCTGGCTTGCTGGTAGACAAATTGGAGTGGATCCAAGCAGCTTCCCAGGCAGGAGTTGATACGTTTCATCACTATGGATGTAAGTGCTACTGGATGATAGTCATTGAGGCAGGATACCACATTCTCTTTTTAGGCAGCAGTATGATTGAAGCCCCTGCTTGATACAGGTGTTTACCTCAGATTGCTGAAGTGAGAAGTTAAAAATATCAATGGACTCATCAGCCAGTTGATCAGCACAGATCTTTAGTACTTAGCCAGGTATCCTATCTGGGCCGGATGCTTTCAATAGGTTCCCCGTCCTGAAGTATGCTCGTTCATTGGCCTCGGAGACTGAAATCACAGGATCTTTGAGCGCCATGGAAGGTTGTGATGGTTCCTCCATGTTCTGACGGTCAATGCGAGCATAGAAGGCATTGAGCTCATCTGGAAGCGAAGCCCTATTGTTGTCTATAGTTGCAAGAAAATGTTTGTGAACCTTTTGCAATTACCTGTTTTACTGCATTAATTACCCATAAAATGTGGTCTGATCTTCATCTA
Organism: Hypanus sabinus; assembly: GCF_030144855.1. Taxonomy (NCBI): domain Eukaryota; kingdom Metazoa; phylum Chordata; class Chondrichthyes; order Myliobatiformes; family Dasyatidae; genus Hypanus; species Hypanus sabinus. The sequence goes on from NC_082726.1 coordinate 13,674,646, forward strand.
AGTCATAATAATAGACAAATACAATCTGCTTAAACTAATAACACACAAACAATTGTACTTCTCGTCAATATTGAGTACACCATTTAATCAATCACAATCTAGGTTTTAAAAAGGTATGTGAACTTCTGGGGTAATGCCTTCTACAGAAGTTATTTGGAGTCGGGTGTTCCAATCAATGAGATGAGATTGGGTTGTAGAAGAGCCTTGCCCTATAAAAACGACACACAAAGACAGGTCAAGACCATGCTCTTCTCAGGAAAGATCTGTTTATGTGCACCATGCCTTGATCAAAACAACTTACAAAGGACCTTAGAAGTAGAATTGTAGAGATGCATGAAGTTGGAAAAGGCACCAAAAGCGTTCCTAAAGACCCGAGTGTTCATCAGTAAGAGAATTTGTCTGCAAATGGAGGAAATCCAGTACTGTTGCTATTCTCCCTAGGAGTGGGCATCCTGCAAAGATCACACCAGAAGAACAAGGTAGTGAAAAAAACTTGCAGAAATCTCTAGAACTTGCAAAACTTTCTGTTCATGCATTCTCTACAAGAAAAACACTGAACAAGAATGGTGTTCTTGGAGGGACACCATAAAGGAAACTACTACTCCCAAAAAAATACTGCTGCACGTCTCAAGTTTGCAAAAGACCCTTGAATGTTCCACAACACTTCTGGGACAATGTTCTGTGGACAGATGAGACAAAAGTTGAACTTTTGGCAGAAATACACAAGACTATGTCTGGAGGAAAAAGGGCACTGAACACCAACAACAAAACCTCATCCCAAGTCTGAAGCATGGTGGAAGGAGCAACATGGTTCAGGGCTGCTTTGCTGCCTCAGGACTTGGACAGCTTGCATTCGTTGAGGGAACAATGAATTTAAAATTGTATCGAGACATTTTACAGGAGAATGTCAGGGTAGCGGTCCATCACCCGAAGCTTAATAGAAGTTCAATGATGCAACAAGACAATGATCTGAAACAAAAGAGTAAATCAACAACAGAATGGTTTAAAAAGAAGGAAATTTGTGTTTTGGAATGGGCAAGTGCTGACGTTAACCCAACTAAGATGCTGTGGTATGATCTGAAGAAGACTGTTCATACAAGAAATATTGATGAATTGAAACAGCTTTGTATGGAGGAATGGTCTAAAATTACTGTTCGCTGTTGTATAAGCCTGATCAGCAGCTACAGGAAATGCTTGGTGGAAGTTATTGATGCTAAAGGAGGTTCCATGAGTTATTAAATACAAGGGTTCCAATACTTTTTCCAGCCTAGACTGTGAATGATTAAATAATGTGAAGAGTACAATTGTTTGTATGTTATTAGTCTAGGCAGATTGTGTTTGTCTGTTACTGTGATCAGACCACATTTTATGAGTAATTAATGCAGAAAAACAGGTAATTGCAAAGGGTTCACAAACTTTTTCTTGCAACTCTTAGTCGTTTGATTTTACATTATAAGAGGTGATAGCATTCAGGCCCTGCCGCAGGGGTCGAGCATCCTTCATTGATTCAAGTTTAGTCTACAATTGCCACTTTGCCTATGAGACGACTTGCCCAGGAGATGCCCACCAATCTCGAAAACCTCAACACTCTGGCCCTTTGCATTGACAATCTTCTTACGGAACAATCCTCCAGATCATTATTCAGAACCCCAGTTTCATACCCAAAGCCATTTCAGGCTGCAGGACCCTCATCGTCAATGCCCCCAGAACCCTTGCAGCTGGGGAGAGCTCCCTTAATCCCCAAAACCATGAGCGTCTGAGGAGAAACAACTTGTGCACTTATTGCCCAGCTGTTGATCACCCATGCATCAGTATGTGTCCAGGAAATGGCACCAGCAGCTAGAGATGAGGGTCCTTTTACCTGGCAAGCTTCACACACCTGCTTGTTCTATCACCAAGGTCTGACTCGCTCTTTCTGTCCTTCATACACCAACGGCTCTATGCACACAGGAGGCTCTGGTGGATTCTGGCACAGCAGGCAGCTTTCTGGACCGGACTCTGCGTGTGCAGCTTGGACTCCCGGCCAAGCCTGACTCTCACCACCCTGCAACTCATCCACTGATGGGCATCCCCTGGTGTCTGGGATGGTCACAGCACGCATGTAGCCTGTGCACATGAGCATTGGAGAGCACCGCGAGTCTCTCCAATTCACCCAACACGCCTCTCATCCTGGGTTACCCCTGGCTCTCCGCTCATGTCCCTCACTTTGCCGGTTTACTGCTGAGTACGTCTGGTACTCACTTACCAGACCAGCAGCCTGTGACCTCAGCCGATTTCACCCTGTAAATCCAGGGAGATGGAGGAAACCCTTGACCTCACCAAACTCTCACAGGAATACCACAACTTAGCCGTTACTTTCAGTAAAAAGGAAGCCGTCACCCTTCCACGTCACAGACCATAAGACTGTGTGACCGATCTCCTCCTGGGCATCACCCCTTCCCAAGGCCTTCCGTTCTTCCTCCCCCCGCAAGGTGGCCCACTTCGTTGCCCTCCGCAGACTTCCATCAGGCGTTGAGATGGCAGACCAACATGTGGTTTGCCTCCAAGGATTCTCTCAGGACATTGTGTCGGACTGGGGCCCGAATTCGTCTTCCACTTTAGGAAAGCCTTCTGCTCCTTCCTCCACCTCAGCTGAGCTTCTCTTCTGGCTATCGTCCCCAGACCAATGGTTAGTCAGTTGTAGAAGTTTCTGCATTGCTCCACTGCCATCGACCCTTCCACATGGAAGAAGTATTTGCTCTGGACAACACTCTTTGAAGAGCTTCATGGCTACCAGCCTCCTTTGTTTGCCACGGAAGAGCTAACTGTAGAGGTCCCTTCCGCCAAGTCCTTGGTTTACCGACACCAAGATGTTTGGAGGGCCATCCTAGCTGCCACCAGGCTAACCGCAGTCAGGGCCCAGCCAGACTCCTCCAGCCAGGGGACCATGCCTGGCTGTCCACCTGAGATCTCACCCTGGCTCATTGATTCTTTTCAGATTACCCATCGATTCAGTCCAGTCACCTACCATCTCCAGTGGTCACAGTCCTCCAGGCTCACACCTACCTTCCATGTGTTCTGCCTTAAGTCCATGGTCCATGGCCCACTCGACCCACCCGAGACTGTACCTCCTGAACCTAGGACGGTGGAGGGTGATCCAGTGGACACGGTTCACTGATCCATGGATTCAAGTTGTCATGAACAGAGTGTGCAGTGCCTAGTCAGCTTGGAAGAGTGAAGAGGAGAGATCTCGGATGGTGTCCAGTCATGTCTTAGATCCCTTGCTCATTGTGGAGATCCACCTGTCTCCATCCAGTTAACAGGAGTCTCCTACCTCTCATCACCTGCAGCCTATTTAAACCCAGCTCTCATCCACAGACCTTCTTCACTTTTTTTGAACCAGCCAGTCTCAGCCAGCTGCTCCTAGCCTTCGGGTATCGTATTGCCTTGTTGTGTTAAGTATCTGTTCTCTCTTGCTTTGTGACTGCTCGTAGCTCATTATTTTGTAGTTTATTATCAAAGTTATCACTCATTGCTAAATTATCTTCACTGTTCTGCTTTTGGGTCAAGCCTCCTCTACATTTTGTGACATACCGTGGTAATAGCCCCTTGAAACACCATCATCTTCACCCTCCAGTTTACCATTTCTCACTAATTCTTTCTCAGTGCTGTCATTTCCCCCTTAATAGTATTATCTCATTAGAAAAATGGCCAGCTTTAGAGAGCTGGCTGACACAAATCTAGTACATAGGACATGGGATAGAACGTGTTCAGAGGAACATAGACTTGGCTTATCATTTGTAATAGGAACCATGTTACAATACAAAAAAAAAGTCTACACCTTTATTCTTCCTTCCAAAGTGCCTAACGCCACACTTCCCTACACTTGATCCATCTGGAATTACTTCACCCACTTACCCAACCTGGTCCAAGTCCTTCTGCAGACTCCTGCCTCTGTGACACGATCTGTTCCTCCACCTGTCGTTGAATTATCTGCAAACTTAGACACAAGGCCATTAGCTCCTTCACCCAGATCATTAATATCTAATCTCATTATTCAGAGTCAAACAGAGCCATCCAACCATTTCGGCCTCTTCCATCATTCATGGAGGTCATAGCTAAGTGGCATTTTCCAGCATATCCTCAAATCCCATTATTCCATTAATATCCCAAAATGTATTGATTTCTGTTTCAAACAGACTGTGTGACTGAGTTTCCCACAGTCCTCCGCTACAGAGAATTCTAAACACTCATTACCCTTTGAGTGAATGAGTTTTTCCTCACCTCAGTTGTAAACATCCAACTACTTATTCTGAGACGGTCACTCCTAGACTCCCCTGCGCTCCAGCCCCGGACTTGTTCAGAAGAAACACTCTGCCTGTATCCAGCATCTTAAGCCCTGTAAGAATTTTGTACTGTGATCTCCTTCATTTTCTAACCTCCAGAGAATATGGTCCCAGTCTACTCAATCTCCCTCAAGTATCAAGCCCAATATCCCATGAAGCAGTCGAGTTGAACTTTCGCAGTTCTCTCTCTTTATGGTAAATCCATGCACCTCCCCTGGGTAAAGAGACCAAAACTGTAAATGATATTCAAGGTGTGGTCTCCCAATGGCCTGCGTGATTGCAATACAACTTCCTTAGTTTTGTAATCAAACCCTCACCTACTGCACCTCAGTGACTTCAGTCCATACACACCAGGTTCCAACATCACCACCCAATCAATACTGCTGAAACTGTACCTTGGGGTACAAATACATAATTCCCTGAAAACTGGAACAGAAGTGGACAAGCTGGTAAAGAAGATTAGATAGACAGATGATAGAAGATAGAAGATTAGATTGATAGGTGATAGAAGATAGAAGATTAGATAGATAGATAGATAGATAGATAGATAGATAGATAGATACTTTATTGATCCCAAAGGAAATTACAGTGTCACAGTAGCATTACAAGTGCACAGATATACAAATATTAGAAGAGAAGAAGAAAGAATAAAAATAAGTTATCACTACCAGTCTAACTGGAGGGGATCATTACTTCCATGTCTAAGGGTTAACTCATTATAGGGCCAAATGGCCGAGGGTAAGTCATTATTCACTGAGTATAAAAGTGGGAATGTCATGTTAGAGCTGTACAAAATATTGGCGAGGCTGCACTTGGTGTCTTGGGTGTGGTTCTAGTTGCCAGACTATAGGAGAACATGATTAAACTAAAGAGAGTGCAGAAAAGATTCAGAAGAATGTTGACTATAATGGAGAGCCTGAGGTATCAGGAGAAACTGGATAGGCTGAGATTGCTTTCTCTGGAGAAAAGTAGTTACAAGTGACATTATAGAATATCGAAAATTATAAGCAGCATAAAAAGGGTAGATAGTCAATGCCTGTTTCCCATGTTCAGTGTCTAAAAACCAGAGGCCATTACAACCAGTGGGTAAAGTTCCTGAGTAAAGCAATAACTGTAGAGACAGGCAAGCCGATCCTTGAAAGGCAGCCATTGCAGAGTCAATGATCACAGCATTCCACGGCTCAGCAACATCACACCAAATGTGTCACCTCAGAAGTTCTCAAAATGACATCCACCAGTGGTTAATCCAAAATAGATATTGTCAGGATTGAACTACGAACAGGGGAATTAAAGTCAAAGCAACAGCCAATGGCCTTTCGTTTTGCAAAGGAAGCTGAAGGATGACCCAATCAAAGCCCTTCAAATGGTGTAAGCTTTTGATAAAGTAGATACAGGGAGACCACCTCTATTTGTGGGGAAGTGACTGAAATGGTTATTCAGAAATTTCTCTCCTCCTCTACCCTACTCTTCAAACACAAACACACTTGTAATTGGACAGTGGCTGTTGTCTGTTTGGATTTTTGCAAGGCCTTTGTCAAGGTCCCACATGGAAGGCTGGTCAAGAGGGTTGAATCACTTGGCACCTGTGAGGAAAGAGTTAAATGTGATTTTTCCTTGGTACGCGTCAAAATAAAATGGAGAGTAATAGTGGTGATGTCCTGGACATGGTAGCTTACCTGCTAATTAATGTAGGAGTGAATTTTAAAATAATTTTTATTACAACATCCAGAATGAGGTATAATTTAGGTTTGACATAGGCATTATGGGAGAAAGCAGGGTGCCTCTCTGACTGGATGCCCGTAACTCGTGGGGTGCCACATGGATCGGTGCTGGATCCATTGTTGTTTGCTTCCTTATGCAATTGGATCCTGGATTTCCTCACTTGCAAACCCCAGTCAGTTCGGATTGGCAAAATCATCACCTCCACAATCTCCATCAGCACAGGAGCATCACAGGGATGTGTGCTTAGCCCCCTGCTCTACTCGCTTTACACCTGTAATTGTGTGGCTAAGTACAGCTCCAACACACCATATTCAAGTTTTCTGATGACACCACTGTTGTGGGCCAAATCAAAGGTGGTGATGGATCTGCATCATGGATCTGTAGCTCACTCAAAGAGGCGACACAGATAGATAGGACATCAAAAACAGTCTTATGGTCACTATCTCCAGTACAACTTGTTCTGTGGAATTATCTAACAGCTCCCCTAACAAGAAGAATGCTGCTGGGCAGATTCTAAACTGAGAAACGGTGGGGGCTGACATCAAGCTAGTCCAACAATTGGGGATATTGATCTTGGTATAAACTTAAGTGAATGTAATTTCATAATTATGAGCGACATTGGCTAAAGGAACACACATAAGACGCAGTCTCAGCCTGAAATATCAACTGTTTATTTCTCCCCATAGAAGCTGACTGACCTGTGAAGCTGTTCCAGCCTTCTGTGTGTGTTTTTCAAGATTTCCAGAATATGCAGTACCTTCTGTCTCTCAATGAAATAAGGTGAAGAAGTTCCACCTTAAAAATCAGTAGAAGGCAATGGAAAAAATTCATAATTCTTGATCAATGCACTCCAGTCAGCCTGACGATTCCACAGGCAAAGAGACCTGCCAGAAGAAAAGAGCAACATGAAAATTAGTAGCAGTAGAGAGCTGTATATATCCCCTGACTTGTTCTGATTCTGAAGATGACTATCTCTCACCCTCCCACCTGGCATTAACCTCATATCCTTTATTACTCAATGACATGACCAACTCAAATGATTACAAGCATGAGGAAATCTGCAGATGCTGGAAATTCAAGCAACACACACAGAATGCTGGTGGAATGCGGCAGGCCAATAGGGAGAGGCGCTGTCGACGTTTCAGTCCTGACGAAGGGTCTCGGCCCGAAACGTCAACAGTGCTTCTCCCTATAGATGCTGCCTGGCCTGCTGCGTTCCACCAGCATTTTGTGTGTGTTACTCAAATGATAACATTATATTTGATTTTAGGAAAGACCAAAGAATTGTAGTAGATCAGAGATTTGTGAGAATATTTGAGGAATGACTAAGGATCTGAGGAGAAGAAAATAGAATGTATGAAAATCGCAGAGAGTTTGTAAAGGTTTTGGCAAGTCTATATAGGTGAAGAGAGCAGCAGAAACAGGCATTAGCACTTTAAAAGACGAGAGAGAGGAGCTAATAATAGAGAGTAATGTGTATTTAATATTTTGGTAATACTTAAGTAATATTGTAAATATATTGTTTGATTAAGCATTCTTTATTTGTTTACATAATTCATTATGGGTTATATGTAAAAGTACATGAATGTCATACGTTATTACACCACCATGTCATCAATGGACACCTCATTAAAGTAAAAATGAAAGGGAGCCACTTTATTCCTGGCTCTGAGTTTTTCTTCCAATTAGTTTTATGTTTTGGAGTGGTGAAGTGTAAGTTTTAAATGAACCCAAGACAATTACCCATCTGTTGAAGTTCAAGTTTTTAAAAAATCAGAAAATGGACAAGTTCACGGCTTCATAAACAGTGAGTTCTGAGGGAGGGTTATTTCTTCAGCGGTTTGAACGGGGCACGACTGTGCAACTGCGTGGAGGTCAGCCAGTGAGAACAGTGGGAAGAGTTTAAAAGCGGGCAGAGTTGAAAAGGTGATGGTTATTTCTTCAGCGGATTGAACGGGGCATGACTACACAAGCACGTGGAGGTCAGCCAGTGAGAACAGTGGGAAGAGTTTAAACAGAAGACAGCTTTACAGAGCGGGTGTCGGAGAAGCGGGCGTCAGAGTAGAGGGAAACAATGGGGCTTCAGCGATAAGGGGTTGAGGCGAGGTAGGTTATCTGTTGAGAATACAGGCATAAAGTATGAGTGTGAGACCAGTTTTCTGTGCTCAGTGTCAGATGTGGGAGGACCTGGAGACACTCTGCCTCCCGGACGGCCACATCTGCACCAGGTGCATCGAGCTGCAGCTCCTTAGGGAACTGGAGATGCAGCTCAATGACCTTCGTCTGGTCGGGGAGAGTGAGGAGGTGATAGAGAGGAGCTATAGGCAGGTAGTCATTCCAGGGCCTGGGGAGACAGAGAAATGGGTAACAGTCAAGAGAGGGAGGGCAAGAAGCAGGTGCTAAAGAGTACCCCAGTGGCTGTCCCTGCTTGAGTACTGTTGTGGGAGATGGCCTACCTGAGGGAAGAAACAATGGCCGTGCCTCTGGCACAGAGTCTGGCCCTGTGGCTCAGAAGGGTGGGGAAAGGAAGAGGATGGCAACAGTGATAGGGGACTCTATAGTTAGGGGATCAGACAGGCGATTCTGTGGACACAGGAAAGAAACGCGGATGATAGTTTGCCTCCCAGGTGCCAGGGTCAGGGATGTTTCTGATCACATCCACGATATCTTGAAGTGGGAAGGAGAACAGCCAGAGGTCGTGGTACATATTGGTACCAACGACATAGGTAGGAAAAGGGAGGAGGTCCTAAAAACAGACTACAGGGAGTTAGGAACGAAGTTGAGAAGCAGGACCACAATAGTAGTCATCTAGGGATTACTGCCTGTGCCATGTGACAGTGAGAATAGGAATAGAGTGAGGTGGAGGATAAATGCATGGTTGAGTGATTAGGGATTCAAATTTCTGGATCATTGGGACCTCTTTTGGGGCAGGAGCGACCTGTACAAAAAGGACAGGTTGCACTTGAATCCCAGGGGGACCAATATGCTGGCTGGGATGTTTGCTGAGGCTATGGGGAAGAGTTTAAACTATGATTGCTGGGAGGTGGGAACCAAACTGAAGAGATGGAGGAAATAGAGAAAGCTTGAAGACAGTGCGAGATGGAGGATAGGCAGGTGATAGAGGAAGGGATGAGCTCAGACCAATGGTGTGAGATATGTCTATTTTAATGCAAGGAGTGTTGTGAACAAAGTGGATGAGCTTAGAGCGTGGATCAGTACTTGGAGATATGATGTTGTGGCCATTACAGAGACTTGGATGGCTCAGGGACAGGAATGGCTACTTCGAGTGCCAGGCTTTAGATATTTCGGAAAGGACAGGGAGGGAGGCAAAAAAGGTGGGGGCGTGGCACAGTTGATCAGAGATAGTGTCACGACGGCAGAAAAGGAGGAAGACACGGAGCGATTGTATACTGAGTCTCTGTGGGTGGAAGTTAGAAAGAGGAAGGGGTCAATAACTCAACTGGGTGTTTTTTATATACCACCCAATTGTAACAGGGATATCAAGAAGCACTGAGGGAGACAGATTCTGGAAAGATGTAATAATAACAGGGTTATTGTGGTGGGAGATATTAATTTCCCAAATATCGACTGGCATGATCCTACAGCAAGGGGTTTAGCTGGGGTAGAGTTTGTTAGGTATGTTCAGGAAGGTTTCCTAACACAATACGTAGATAATCCTACAAGATGAGAGGCTGTACTCAATCTGGTATTGGGAAATGAACCTGATCAGGTGTCAGGTCTGTCAGTGGGAGAGCGTTTTGGAGATAGTGATCACAATTCTATCTCCTTTACCATAGCATTGGAAAGGGATAGGAACAGACAAGTTAGGGAAATGTTTAATTGGAGTAAGGGGAAATATGAGGCTATCAGGCAGGAACTTGGAAGCATAAATTGGAAACAGATGTTCTCAGGGAAACGTATGGAAGAAATGTGGCAAATGTTCAGGGGGGTTCTGAGTAGGTACATTCCAATGAGACATGGAAAGGATGGTAGGGTACAAGATCTGTGGTGCACAAAGGCTGTTGTAAATCTAGTCAAGAAGAACTTATGAAAGGTTCAAAAAGCTAGGTAATAATAGAAATCTAGAAGATTATAAGGCTAGCAGGAAGGAGCCAGAAATTCAGAGAGCCAGAAGGGGCCATGAGAAGGCCTTGCGACAGGATTAAGAAAAACCCCAAGGCATTCTAGAAGTGTGTGAAGAGCAACAGGACACGACATGAGAGAATAGGACCAATCAAGTGTAACAGTGGAAAAATGTGTATGGAACCAGAGGAGATAGCAGAGGTACTTAATGAGTACTTTGCTTGAGTATTCATTATGGAAAAAGATCTTGACGATTTTAGGGATGACTTGCAGTGGACAGAAAAGCTTGAGCATGTAAATATTAAGAAAGAGGTTTTGCTGTAGCTTTTGGAAAGCATCAAGTTGGATAAGTCACCGGGACTGGATAAGATGTATCCCAGGCTACAGTGGGAGATGAGGGAGCAGATTGCTGAGCCTCTGGCGATGATCTTTGCATCATCAAGGGGGACGGAAAAGGTTCAGGAGGATTGGAGGGTTGCAGATGTTGTTCCTTTATTCAAGGAAGATAGCCCAGGATATTATAGACCAGTGAGTCTTACTTCAGTGGTTCTGAGAGGCAGGATTTATGGACATTTGGAGAGGCATAATATGATTAGTAATAGTCAGCATGGCTTTGTCAAAGGCAGGTTGTGCCTTATGAGCCTGATCGAATTTTTTGAGGATGTGACTAAACATATTGATGAAGGTAGAGCAGTAGATGTAGTGTATATGGATTTCAGCAATACATTTGATAAGGTACCCCATGCAAGGCTTATTGAGATAGTAAGGAGGCATGGGATCCAAGGGGACATTGCTTTGTGGATCCAGAACTGGCTTGCCCACAGAAGGCAAAGAGTAATTAAAGACAGGTCATATTCTGCATGGAGGTCAGTCACCAGTGGTGTGCCTCAGGGATCTGTTCTGGGACCCCTACTCTAATTGATTTTTATAAAAGACCTGGATGAAGAAGTGGGGGGATGGGTTAGTAAATTTGCTGATGACACAAAGGTTGGAGGTGTTGTGGATAGTGTGGAGGGCTGTCAGAGGTTATAGTGGGACGTTGATAGGATGCAAAACTGGGCTGAGAAGTGGCAGATGGAGTTCAACCCAGATAAGTGTGAAGTGGTTCATTTTGGTAGGTCAAATATGATGGTAGAATATAGTATTAATGGTAAGACTCTTGGCAGTGTGGAGGATCAGAGGCATCTTGGGATCCAAGTCCATATGACACTCAAAGCTGCTGCGCAGGTTGACTCTGTGGTTAAGAAGGCATACGGTGCATTGGCCTTCATCAATCATGGCATTGAGTTAGGAGCAGAGAGGTAATGTTGCTGCTATATAGGACCCTGGTCAGACCCCACTTGGAGTACTGTGCTCAGTTCTGGTCACCTCACTACAGGAAGGATGTGGAAACCATAGAAAGGATGCAGAGGAGATTTACAAGGATGTTGCCTGGATTGGGGAGCATGCCTTATGAGAATAGGTTGAGTTTCCCAGAGCTGAAATGACTAGCACGAGAGGGAACAGTTTTAAGGTGCTTGGAAGTAAGTACAAAGATGTCAGGGGTAAGATTTTACGCAGAGAGTGGTGAATGTATGGACTGGGTTGCCGGTGACGGTGGTGGAGGCAGAATGATAGGGTCTTTTAAGAGTCTCCTGGAGAAGTACATGGAGCTCAGAAAAATAGGGGGCCTTGGGTAACCCTAGGTAATTTGTAAGTTAAGGACATGTTCGGCACAGCTTTGAGGGCCGAAGGGCCTGATTTGTGCTGTAGGTTCTCTATGTTTCTATATATCCATCTAAGAATTTATACTGGAGAAAAGATAACTCCAGCGTGGATGGCATTTCTAACAGTGAACTACAACAATCAGCAAACCACATTGGGCTTGTATGTGGTAAAAACAAGAGGACCAGCATTGTCAGGATGTGATTGGCTGAGACAACTACCATTTGAGAATTCATCCACCATTCGCATTCGATGGTCCTTGCAACAGAGTCAACTGTAAGTAAATTTAAACAAAGCTACTGGATGATGCCACAACATCATTCAAGGACAGCATTGGAAAACTCAAATGTATCAAGAATAAAATTGTTTGTGCATCTTGGGGAAGGTTCATTGAGTCCACTGGTGTATTCTCTTATTAGCACACACAAAATTCTGGAGGAACTCAGCAGGCCAGGCAGCATCTATTGAAAAAAGTACAACAGATGTTTCAGCCCGAAATGTTGACTGTCCTCTTTTCCATAGATGCTTCCTGGCCTGCTGAGCTCCTCCAGCATTTTGTGTGTGTTGTTCAGATTTTCCCTCGATTGTTGTTTATTCTCTTGTAAATCCTTCTATTGCTCGCTTTGCAATCTGATCTCTCCTCTTGATTTCCTCACAGATAGCAATGGTGCCACTTACGGCAGCCATGTTGCGAGCTCCGTTCCTAGTCTACAGTACACGACTAATTTCTACGATTTTCTTTGCATTTTCTGTTTGAGTAGCTGGTAGTCACACTGGGATCCCCTGCTTGCACGATCCATGGGAGACTCATCTCTTTCACCACCACTACTTTGGAAGAAGCGCTGGAGGTGAGGGAGAAGGGCTGGAGTCCTGGTGAGGCAGAGACGTTGTGCAAATCAGCCATTGCTCCCTAACATTCTCCTGGCTAACGTTCAGTCCCTGGACAACAAGCTTTGTGAACTGACAGCTAGAGTCTCCTATCAGCGGGGAAACAAAGGAATGGAACATTTTGTGCTTCCTGGAGACCTGACTGATGGAGCAGATACCGGATCATGCCATTGAGCCCTCTGGGTTCTCCCTGTTCCGGGCGGACAGATCGAGAAACCTCACTGGGAAGAGTAAAGGAGGAGGGGTACGATTCATGGTCAACAATGCTTGGTGTGACCCCCAGAATGTGCACGCTCTCAAATCCTTTTGTTCCCCAGACCTGGAATTCCTGGTGCTGCTGTGCAGACCCTACGGGCTGCCGAGGGAGTTCACGGCTGTTCTCGTCACAGAGGTGTACATTCCACTACAGGCTGATACCGACCTGGCTCTCAAGGAACTGTACAAGACCATCAACACGCTGGAGACCGCACAACCAGAGGCTGCCTTCATCATTGCCGGTGACTTTAATCGAGCGTCGCTGATGAAAGTCTCTCCGAAGTTTTGTCAGCACATCCAGGTGAGCACTCGTGGAGATAACACACTTGACCACTGCTACAATCCCTTCCGCAATGCTTACAAATCTTTCCTTCGCTCAGCTTTTGAAAAATCAGATCACTCTTCGATCCTGCTTTTGCTGAAGTACAGGCAGAAGCTGAAACAAGAGGTTAAGACCGTCCGCTGTTGGTCTGACCAATCGGCCTCCATGCTGCAGGACTGCTTTGATGACATCGACTGGAATGTCTTCCATGAAGAGGATGTCTCCAGGTTCACTGATGGGGTCACCTGCTTCATCCAGAAGTGCATTGACGATCTTGTCCCCTAGAAGTCGATCAGGGTCTTCCAGAACCAGAAACTCTGGATCAATAGCACTTACAACTAGATCAACTGGAGCTCAAGAAAAGCAGCTATGTTCTGCGCAAAGCTATCAAGCCTGTGAAACAACAATGTATGGACAAGATTGAGTCAAGGTTCTCAACGAATAGCACACGTGGCTTGTGGCCAGTCCAGTGTGAGATACGAAAACAGAGGATTTGTCACATGATGTTGAGGATGAATTAAAATTGAACTGAATTGACGTTATTTCTTACATCCTTCACATACATGAGGAGTAAAATTCTTTACATTACATCTCTGTCTAAATGTGCAATGTGCAATCATAGTAATTTATAATAATTTATAATAAATAGAACATTCAATGTAATGTAGAGTACACTCAAGTCAGTGTGAGTTCATCAGTCTGATGGCCTGGTGGAAGAAGCTGTCCCGGAGCCTGTTGGTCCTGACTTTTATGCTGCCCAGATGGTAGCAGCTGGAATAGATTGTGGCTGGGGTGTCTCAGGTCCCCAATGATCCTACCAGCCCTTTTTACACATCTGTCCTTGTAAATGTCCTGAATCATGGGAAGTTCACAACTACAGATGCACTGGGCTGTCCGTTCCACTCTCTGCAGAGTCCTGTGATTAAGGGAGGTACAGTTCCCATACCAGGCAGTGACGCAGCCAGTCAGGATACTCTCAATTCTGCCCCTGTAGAAAGTTCTTAGGAATTCGGGGCCCATACCAAACTTCCCCAACCGTCTGAGGTGAAAGAGGCGCTGTTGTGCATTTTTCACCACACAGCTGGTGTACACAGACCACGTGAGGTCTTCGGTGATGTGGATGCTGAGGAACTTAATGCTGTTTACCCTCTCAGCCCCAGATCCATCGATGTCAATAAGAGTTAGCCCGTCTCCATTCCTCCTGTAATTCACAAACGGTTGTGTCAGTAGGTGAATTGTAGGGGGTCCAGTTTGGGTGGTAGCAAGCTGCAGATGTAATCCTTGACCAGCCTCTCAAAGCATTTGCTTACTATTGCAACAGGACACTAGTCATTCAGGCATGTTACCTTTGTCTTTTATGGTACAAGGACAATGGTGGATGTTTTGAAGCAGGAAGGCACTCTACACTGGAGAGGGAGAAATTAAAAATATCAGTAAACACACCTCCCATTTGTGCTGCGCATCCTCAATACTCGCCCTGGGGTGCCGACCGGTCCCACAACCTTGCGACTGTCCACTCGTTGGAAGCATCTGCGTACCTCAGCCTGGAGATGACTGGGTTACAGGTTGTAGCAGTGGCTTTCCTCGGAGGCTCAGAGTCAGCAACATCGAACCGAGCATAAAAGCGATGGAGCTCATCTGGGAGAGAGGCCGTGATGTTGGCGGCACCACAACGTTTGGCTTTGAAGTCTGCGATGGTATGCAGCCCTCACCACAGGTTACGTGTGCTATTCGTTATGAATCTTGACTCAGTCTTCTCCCTATATTGTTGTTTCACAGCCTTGATAGCTTTGCGCAGATCATCGCTGCTTTTTTTTTAGCTCTAGTTGATGGCCAGTGATGTAAACTCTATGACACTGCCTGCACGGAACTATTGACGCTCGATTAAAGTCACCGGCAATGATGAAGGCAGCCTCTGGTTGTGCGGTCTCCAGCGTGTTGATGGTCTTGTACAGTTCCTTGAGAGCCAGGTCAGTATCAGCCTGTTGTGGAATGTACACCTCTGTGACGAGAACAGCCGTGAACTCCCTCGGCAGCAGTAGGGTCTGCACAGCAGCACCAGGAATTCCAGGTCTGGGGAACAAAAGGATTTGAGTGCGTGCACATTCTGGGGGTCACACCAAGCATTGTTGACCATGAATCGTACCCCTCCTCCTTTACTCTTCCCAGTGAGGTTTTTCGATCTGTCCGCCCAGACCAGGGAGAACCCAAAGGGCTCCATGGCATGATTCAGTATCTGCTCTGTCAGCCAGGTCTCCATGAAGCACAAAACGTTCCATTCCTTTGTTTCCCACTGATAAGAGATTCTGGCTCTCAGTTCACAAAGCTTGTTGTCCGGGGACTGAACGTTAGCCAGGAGAATGCTAGGAAGCAATGGCCAATTTGCACACTATCTCCGCCTCACCAGGGCTCCAGCCCTTCTCCCTCACCTCCAGTGCTTCTTCCAAAGTAGTGGTGGTGAAAGAGATGTCTCCCATGGATCGTGCAAGCAGGGGATCCCAGTGTTGAAAAGGTGGCGTGTAGTGGGTAAATGCCATCTTTCGGAAGTTCAGAAGGGTCAGTCTAATATGTCTGATGTGACTATCGGCTACTCAAACAAAAAATGCAAAGAAAATCGTAGAAATTAGTAGTATACTGTAGATTTGGAATGGAGCTTGCAACATGGCCACCGTACATAGCGCCATCTTGTTCCATGTAGGCAGATGGCACTGACACATGTTCATTTTCCACTCTCATCCTGATCCTTATTCTCTCATAAAGGCATGCTGGCCTTTATAACAAGAGGAATTGAGTATAGGAGTAAAGAGGTCCTTCTGCAGCTGTACAGGGCCCTGGTGAGACCCCACCTGGAGTATTGTGTGCAGTTTTGGTCTCCAAATTTGAGGAAGGACATTCTTGCTATTGAGGGAGTGCAGCGTAGGTTCACAAGGTTAATTCCTGAAATGGCGGGACTGTCATATGTTGAAAGATTGGAGCGACTGGGCTTGTATACACTGGAATCTAGAAGGATAAGAGGGGATCTGATTGAGACATATAAGATTATTAAGGGATTGGACACGCTGGAGGCAGGAAGCATGTTCCCGCTGATGGGTGAGCCCAGAACTAGAGGCCACAGTTTAAGAATAAGGGGTAGGCCATTTAGAACAGAGATGCAGAAAAACTTTTTCACCCAGAGAGTGGTGGATATGTGGGATGCTCTGCCCCAGAAGGCAGTGGAGGCCAAGTCTCTGGAAGCATTCAAGAGAGAGTTAGATAGAACTCATAGGTAGTGGGGTCAAGGGATATGGGGAGAGGGCAGGAACGGGGTACTGATTGTGTATGATCAGCCATGATCACAGTGAATGGAGGTGCTGGCTAGAAGGGGGGAATGGCCTACTCCTGCACCTACTGTCTATTGTCTATCCTCAACTATTTTAATCTTCCTCAACACTGTAATTGGCACGGAGTAATGGAGCAGATCACAGGTTCATCCTCTGCCATCAGGCCTCAACACAGTATTTACCCCCAGCAATGGTCACCCCAGCCGTTCCTGCACTCTTGAGAGTCTAGTTCACTGAATCTTCCAGAAGATAGCAAAAGTGCTAGATTGTTTAGTTGGTTCAAAAGAGCATCCTTAAAAAGGAAAGTACGAGCTGCAGACGAGCATCTAATTGTCTTGTGAGCTGTCTGAAAAATGTCATCATTGGTCACCTTGCATCCTCTCATTATGCCTCTAATCCAGGCATCGTCCTGGTAAACCTCTTCTGCACCCTCTCTAAAGCCTCGACATCTTTCCTTAAGAGGCTGACCAGAACAAAAGTCCAGATGTGGCCTAACAAGAGTTTTATAAAGCAGCTGCATAACTTCCTGGCCACTGAACTCAGAGCCATGACTAATAAAGGCAAGCATGCCATATGTCGTATTAATCACCCTTTCAGTTCATGTAGTCACTTTCAGCAATCTATGAACTTGGACCCCAAGATCCCTCTGCTCATCAACTTGCCTTTATCAGTGTACTGTCTCTTTGCATTTGACCCACCAAGATGCAAGGTGCAACATTTGGCTAAACTCCATATGCCATTTCTCTGCCTATTTCTGTAACTGATCTATATCCCATTGTATTCTTTTGCAGTCTTCTATGCTATCCACAGTACTACCAACCTCCATATCATCTGCAAACTTACTAACTCACTCGTCTACATTTTCATCCAGGTCATTTATATATATCACAAACAGCAGAAGTCCCAGTACAGATCCTTGCAGAACACCACTAGTCACAGACCTCCAGCTAGAGTAAGTCCTTTCAATGACTACACTCTGTCTTCTATGGGCAAGGCAGTTCTGATCCAAATGCCCATTTCACCATTGATCCCATGCATCTTAGTCTTTTGGATGAGCTTCCTATGAAGGACCTCGTCAAACACCTTACCAATATCCATGTAAGCAACTTCCACTGCCCTAGCCTCATCAATCACTTTCATCAGCTCCTGAAAAACTCAAGCTAAGTTAGTAAGACGTGACATTCCCTGCACAAAGCCATGCTGGCTCTCCATAACTAGGGCATGGTTTTCCAAATGCTCACCGATCCTATCCCTGAGAATTCTCTCCAATAATTTCCTTACAACTGATGTAGTTTCCTGGATTATCCCTGGTTCCCTTCTTAAATAATGAACAACATTAACTACTCACCAGTCCTCCAGGACCTCACCTGTGGCTAGAGAGTACACAAAGATATTGGTCAAAACCCCAGCAATCTCTTCTCTTGACTCTCTTAATAACCTGGGGTATATCCCATCAGACCTTGGGGAGGTACCTACCTTGCAAAGTTTGCAGACAATATGAAGATAGGTGGAGGAGCAGATAGTTTTGAGGAAGTAGAGATGCTACAGAAGGTCTTGGGAAAATGGGCAAAGAAATGGCAGATGGAATCCAGTGACCGGAACTGTATGGTCATGCCCATTGGTAGAAGAAATGAAAGGGTTAACTATTTTCTAAATGGAGAGAAAATGCAAAGGGACTTGAGAGAACTTGTGTAGGATTTCCTGAAAATTACTTTGCAGGTTGAGTCTGTGGTGAGGAAGGCAAATGCAATGTTACCATTCATTTCAAGGAGACTAGAATATAAAAGCAAGGATGTAATGTTCAGGATTTATAAAGCACTGATGAGGCCTTGTGAGGAGTTTGGGTCTCTTATCTAAGAAAGGATGTACTGAAACTGGAGAGGGTTCAAAGGAGGCTTACGAAAATTATTCCAGGATTGAGTGACTTGTCACATGAAGTGTTTGATGGCTCTGGTCCTGTATTCACTAGAATGCAGAAGAATGAGGGGTGACATCACTATTGAATGGAGAAAGACCTTGATAGAGTGGATGTGGAGAAGATGTTTCCCATGGTGGGAGAGTCCAGGACCAGAGGACACAGCCTCAGGGTATTTTTTTAGAACTGAGATGAGGAGGAATTTCTTTAGCCAGAGAGTGGTGAATCTGTGGAATTCTTTTCCACAGACAGCTGTGGAGGCCAAGTCATTATGTATATTTAAGGCAAGGCCATGAAAGGATATGGGTGAATGCAGGAGACTGGGGCTGAAAGGAAAACTAGATCAGCCATGATAAAATAGGGGAGGAGACTTGATGTGCCAAATGGTCTTATCCTGCTCCTATATCTTATGGTCTTAATGTTCTTTAAGAGACCCAACACTACCTCCTTCTTTACCTTGAAATGTCCTAGCATATTAATACTCTCCCTATCCTCCTTATCTTTCTCCTGCATCCTTTGCATCCAAGCAAGTGTTCCCCTTTATCCCTGAGTAGATCTAACCTCTCCCAAGTTATCCTCTTGCTCCTGATATATTTATAGGATACCTTGGTATTCTCTTTAATCCTACTTTCTAAGGACTTTTCATGGCCTCTCCTGTCTTTCCTAATTCCTTCTTGAGTACTTCCCTGGTTTCTTCATAATCCAGAAGGGCTCAGTTTGATTCCAGCTTCCTAAACTTTACATCGTTCTCCTTTTCCTTCTTGACAAGATTCATCACATCTCTGGACATCCAAGGTTCTCTTTCTTACCTTGCCATTCTTGTCCTTCATTCTGACTGGAACACACCTGTCCTGTACTTTGTGCAATTAATCTTTAAACACCCCCCAACATGTCAGATGTAGACTTGCCCAAAAACAGCGGGTCCCAATTAACTTTCCCTCATTCCTGCCTAATGCTCTCATAAGTTGTCCTACTCCAATTTAATATCTTCCCTCAAGGTCCATACTGATCCTCATCTACAGCTATCTTAAAACTTAAGGAGTTCCCTGACCGCTCACCCACTGAAAGGTCTGTCACTTAGCCGGGTTCATTACCCAACATCAGGTCCAGTTCAGCCCCTCCACTTATTAGACTATCTACTTATTGATTTAAGAAACCCAGCTGGATGCTCCTAACAAATTCTGCACCATCTAATCTACTTGCACTAAGGTCCCAGCTTATATTACTACTACTATTATATTATATTAAGGAAGTTGAACTCTCCATGACAACAACCCTATTATTTTTCTCACTGTTGTTGTAGTACAATCCAATCAGAGTGATTGCAACCTTCCTATTTTCGAGTTCTACCCATATACACTTGGGCATCACAGTCGCACAGTGATAAGTGTGATGCTATTACAGCTCGAGGCATTGAGTTTGTTCAATCCTGGCCTCCTCTGAAGGGGTCTGTATGTCTTCCCCATAGAATACATTGCTTTACCCAGGTGCTCCAGTTTCTTCCCACAGTCCAAAGCTGTACTGGGTAGGTTAATTAGTCATTGCAAATGGGCCCTTGATGAGGTTAGGATTAAATCAGGTTTGTTGGGGTTGCTGGGACAGCATAGCCTCAAGGGCCAGAAGGGTCCACTTTGTGCTGTATCACAAAATAAATATACTCAATTTTTGAGCCCTCCATATGTCCCTCTGAGTGCAGCTGGGATATTGTCCCTGATTCGTAGCGCAACTCCCCCATCTCTCTATCTTAACCCTGGGACACTAATCATCCACTTCTGTCCCTCTCTCAACCAAGGCCCTGTAATGGCCACAGCTTCGTAGTTCCATGTACTGAAACGTTGCTTTCACCCATAATACTCCTAGCATTAAAACACACGCACTTCAAACTATCAGTCCCATCACACCTACTACTTTTCTCCTGTTTGTTTTTACTGGCCCTGACATCTACCTACCTCTCTACCCCTCCACATTCTGAATCGGTGTTCTAGTTCCATTCCCCAGTCAAACTAGTTTAAACCCTCCCGAGGAGCACTAGTGAACCTCCCGGACAGGATATCAGTTCCCCACCAGTTTAGGTGTAGCTTGTCCCTCTTGTACAGGTCACCACCCCCGCCCCCCAGAAAAGGTTCCAATTATCCAAGAACCTGAAACCCTGCCCTTCCCCCTGCACCAGTTTCTCATCCACTCATTCATCTGCACTATCATCCTATTCCTGCCCTGACGAGCACGAGGCACTGGGAGTAACCAAGAGATTTACTACCTGGGAGGACCTGCTTTTCCTAACTCTCTAAACTCACTGTGCCGGTCCTCTTCCCCCTTTCTACCTATGTCATTAGTGCTAATTGTACCACGACTGCTGTCTATTCACCCCCCCCCCCTTTGAGAATATTCTGCAGCCATTCTGAAGCATCCTGGACCCTAGTGCCTGGGAGGCAGCACCCCATCCTGGCACCTCTCAGACACACGGTCTCCTAACTATCGAGCCTCCTATCACCATAACCCTGGTTGAATTTACCCTTCCTTACTGAGCATCGGAGGCAGCCACTGTGCCACTGGCCTGGCTGCTGCCTCAGATAGGTCACCAGCAGTATCCAAAGGGGTATACTTGTTGGTGAGGGGGAATTGCCCTCAGGGGAACCGTGCACTAACTGTTTGCTCTCCCTGTGGTCACCCATCTACTATCTGGGGCCTGCACTCTGACTGTGACCACCTCAGTAAAAGTCTCATCTATCTGGTTTTCAGCCTCCCAGATGGCCCTGAGTGCATCCAGCTGCAGCTCCAACTCCTTGGCCTTGTCGGTCAGGAGCTGAAGTTGGATGCACTTCCCATAGAGGTAGTCAGCAGTGAGACTATTCGGTACCCAGCAATCCCACATCTTAAGGAGGAGCATTCCACGGCTTTAACTACCATCCTGCCTACATTTGTTATACCTTTGACTCTACCTTCTCAACCTTAGATTCTAGCCTCTGCCTATTCTTGCCAAAGCCTGGATGCTCTAGCACTGGCCCACTCCCACAAAGGCCACTCCACTTAAACCTCATTTTTTTAAATTGGTCCTTGTTAAGTTATTAATAACCCAAGTTCCGCTCCACAGACAAACTCCATCACTTTTTAAAACTGGCACGTAAAGTCCACAAAGAACTGTCTCCAATTCACTCCAAGATCTCGCACTCCACAAACAAGGCCCAACAAGTCCCACTCGCTTTTTAAAACTGGGCTGAAAGAAAGAGGGCCACCAGTGGAGGGAAGGTGTAGAGCAAAAGCCAGCGGGTGATAGGAAGATCCAGCTGAGGTGGTGGTAGGAAAGTGGGTTAGAGTGTGGATGTTGTCAGAAGCTGGAAGGTGAGAGATGAAAGTGAAGAAGAGCTTAGTTGTGTGATCTACTGAGTTCTTCCAACACCTTGTGTAAGGCACTGGGGGATGCCAGGTTGACTGTGTGTGGCAGAGGCATTGATACTGGAATTGGTCTTGGTTTGTTATTGTCACATGTACCAGATACAGTGAAAATTTTATCTTGAATACTGTTTGTAAAGATCGAAAGATCCCACAGTACATTGAGCTGGAATAAGGCAAGACAATAACAATGCAGACTAAAGTGGAAAAGCCACGGAAGAACTGTAGTGCAGATAAACAATAAGGTGCAAGATCTTAACGAGGTAGATTGTGAGACTAATAGTTATCGTACAAGAGGTCCAGTCCAGGGTCTGATTACAGTGGAATAGAACCCGCCCTTGAGTGTGCTGGTACATACTTTCAGCCAAATCAAAATGACCTCTGTGAGGATGGCACTTCCATTCCTTTCTACACAGAATCATTCGGTCCTGGAGCAGTCTGTATGGGAGATGTGAAAGGAATGATAACCACTACACCTGCCACGCCGCACAGACACAAAACTCCCAAAGTTGTGCTGAGCTGACCAATGATAGTGAACGCTGGTAGTTTTGTCCCCATTACAACCAAATCATATCATAACTCTGCTGCAAGAAGTTGTTTGAGCCACGGTTCTAAATCCAAGCATCACCACGTCCCAAAGGCCTCCCTTCCATCACAAGGTCAGAAGCAAAGGGTCGTCGGAGATAGTTACACACTGTTTAATTCTATTCATAACTCCTAAGGAAGAGCAATCTGTATCCGCACGAAGCAAGACCTGAGTACATACACGCACAGAGTCAAAGTGTAATACAGCAAAGAAACAGGCCCTTCGGCCCAACTCATCAATGCTGACCTTGCTGCCCACCCAAGTTGGTCCCATTTTCTTGCATTAGGACTGTATCCCTCTAAATCTTTCCTATTCACATACTTCCCCAAATGCCTCATAACTATCATTATTGTATCCGCCTTAACTACTCTCTCTAACAGCTCATTCCATCTACTCCCCACACACTGTATGAACAAGTTGTCCCTCAGGTCCCTTTTGAATGTTTCCTCTCTCATCATAAGCCTATTATGCTCTCTAGTTTTGAATCCCTCTCCCAGAGAAAAGGATTGTGTGTATTCATCCTCTCTGTGACCCTTATGATTTGACACACCGCCATCGGTCTCCTACGCCCCAAGAAATGCAGTCCTAGCCCGCCCAGCCTATAAGTCAAGCACTCAAATCCTAGCAAAATTGTAGCAAGTGACGAAGTAAACTTGCAGCCTAACAGTGTGTCAAACAATGACCACCTTAACACGAGAGCTTTTCGCCACCACCACCCCACCCCAGCCCTGACCTTGAGATTGAATACGGGATAACTGCAGACAGTCAGCGTGGAGGTGGCGGGTCATTACCCATTTCTGTTCTGTCTGATGCTCTGATTCTATTACCCTTACAAGTTCAATGATTCAATGGTTCCACATAGGCTACATCCACACCGAGCCAGTGAACTTTGAAAACGCCGGTGTCGCGAAGAAATGATAGGCGTCCACACCAGGCGTTTCTGAAAATACCTCCATCCACATTAAAATGGGTATTTGGGCGAATCTCCTCCTACCAGGCACACGCACAGGACACAGCTACAGAAAACAAGCAAAGAAGGGACGGTATACTATTTCCGTTTCCTCCTCTTAGTTCAAGAAAACAATGCAATGCCGCGCTGTCGCCACCATCTGTTCCGGCACGTCATGACGGCGTTTTTAAAAAGCTCTGGTTACCCCATCCACACTACACCGCCCAGCCGGCGTTTTCAGATTTACACACGCTAGAGAGCATTTTAGAAAAGCTCCGTTTCAAGGAAGGAAAACACCGTTTCAGTGCAGACGGAGGGTCAAAACGAAGAGAAAAAGCTTTGGTTACCGATTTATCTGGTCTAGTGTGGACGAGGCCTTAGCATCTGAGAATGTATACAATATACAACCTGAAATTCTTACTCTCCACAGACATCCTCAAAACATAAGAAAACCACAAAGAATGAATGACAGAAAAAAATAAGAGCCCCAAAGCCCCCTACCCCCCCAACATACAAGCAGCATCAACCCTCCCCCACCATTTATTCTAACATAGAGCATCAGCATTTCCACCACCCACCATGCAAGAAACAGCAAAGCCCTCAAAGAGAGACCATGCTCTACAGTCCTTCAAAAACTAACTGTTCATCCTAACAGTTCAACATCCCTCAGGTTCCCTCTCTCACTAACAAGGGAGAGAGAGATATCACTCCTTCCACAGCAAGAGGGAAGACAAACAGATCATGGTTTTGAGGTTACAGTTTGCAAACCCTCTTTTATTTTGAGTTCCCCCGACTTGAGATTTGGCAGTAAACTCTCACTCACGATCAAGAGAAAGAGAGAGAGAATCACCCAAGTACAGAGGCTTCTGGCAGCCACACTGGCTGTTTTGATGTTCCAACTCAGTTCACAACAATGGAGAGAAATCAGGTCCACGGGGCCACACTAGGCAGCACCGCGAAGGGGCCCAATTTCAGGCCACTCCTGGAGATAACAAAAACATGGCCAATGGACAAGCTCCAAGAATAAGAAGACACCGCCATGCAGAACCACAGTTTGAGTGCAGCTGTAGATCATAGACTCCAACAGGACCCCCACCACCTTGAAAGGAAGATAGCGACCTTTGAAGAAGAAGTATTTAAACTGTTTCACTGATGGTCTGGGAGACTTTGCCTTCTGCTGCCATCCATCAAATTTTCGAGGTCACCTTGGCTATAACTATTGGTCAGTTTCCATGGTCACCTAGTTATAATGATGCAGAACATCAGCTTGAAAGTGAAGAGCTTCTCACCCTTCTACTTGGCTGTCTGCAGCAGTTGGTTCAAGCTTTGACTGGCCTGAGCTGCTATCCCCCAACCAGAAGGAACTCCAGCCTATCCCCAATCCCCAATCACTCTGTATGTGTACAACACAACATCCATTCACCTTCAGCAACCTCTTCAGAGAACCACCAGAACGAACACATACAAATTTTAATTCTTGGATCTAGCTTATGGAAATTATGTGACAATGAAAGCATATTAAAAGAGTGGCTTTGTGCAGTGAGTCTTCCACCTCACTGTTCCCTCATCTACACCAGTCTTCCACCTCACTGTTCCCTCATCTACACCAGTCTTCCACCTCGCTGTTCCCTCATCTACACCAATCTTCCACCTCACTGTTCCCTCATCTACACCAGTCTTCCACCTCGCTGTTCCCTCATCTACACCAATCTTCCACCTCAACTGTTCCCTCTTCTACACCAGTCTTCCACCTCGCTGTTCCCTCATTTACACCAGTCTTCCACCTCACTGTTCCCTCATCTACAGTAGTCTTTCACCTCACTGTTCCCTCATTTACACCAGTCTTCCACCTCACTGTTCCCTCATCTACAGCAGTCTTCCACCTCACTGTTCCCTCATTTACACCAGTCTTCCACCTTGCTGTTCCCTCATCTACACCAATCTTCCACCTCACTGTTCCCTCATTTACACCAATCTTCCACCTCACTGTTCCCTCATCCACAGCAGTCTTCCACCTCACTGTTCCCTCATTTACACCAGTCTTCCACCTCACTGTTCCCTCATCCACAGCAGTCTTCCACCTCACTGTTCCCTCATCTACACCAGTCTTCCACCTCGCTGTTCCCTCATTTACACCAGTCTTCCACCTCACTGTTCCCTCATCTACAGTAGTCTTCCACCTCACTGTTCCCTCATTTACACCAGTCTTCCACCTCGCTGTTCCCTCATCTACACCAATCTTCCACCTCACTGTTCCCTCATTTACACCAATCTTCCACCTCACTGTTCCCTCATCCACAGCAGTCTTCCACCTCACTGTTCCCTCATTTACACCAGTCTTCCACCTCACTGTTCCCTCATCTACAGTTGTCTTCCACCTCACTGTTCCCTCATCTACACCAGTCTTCCACCTCGCTGTTCCCTCATTTACACCAGTCTTCCACCTCACTGTTCCCTCATCTACAGTAGTCTTCCACCTCACTGTTCCCTCATTTACACCAGTCTTCCACCTCGCTGTTCCCTCATCTACACCAATCTTCCACCTCACTGTTCCCTCATTTACACCAATCTTCCACCTCACTGTTCCCTCATCCACAGCAGTCTTCCACCTCACTGTTCCCTCATTTACACCAGTCTTCCACCTCACTGTTCCCTCATCTACAGTAGTCTTCCACCTCACTGTTCCCTCATCTACACCAGTCTTCCACCTCACTGTTCCCTCATCCACAGCAGTGCTGTGAACACTCTCCATTCCCTGATGCTGGCAACTCCAACAATGCTTCAGAACCGTCCCAGGACACAGCAGCCACTTGGTCACACTGACCTAAAGCTGTGTGTGTTGTGCCTGGAACCAACTCATCTACTTCAACAGCACTTCAGAATGCTCACCCAGAAGGACAAGGGACAATCATCCATCTCGTCCGCCTCTCACTCACACACTATCTTCATTTCAAAGTATCTGCCTTTTCATCCACATTCAGAATCTCTAACTTCAGCTCTTCACCACATGCTCTGCAGCCGTTCAAAAAGGTCACCACTTACTTCCGGGCATTTAGAAATGGCTCATCAACCTTGTGTCGTACAGCAATATAAACCATGAGGTGGGTAGTTACTGTTCCTTCCCCAGAGCAGGGAAATCCAAAACTGGGGGAGGTGGGGGCTAGATCTAGGATCAGATGGGAAAGACTTCAAAGGGAATGGAGGAGCAAGCTTTTGACAGAGCGTGGTGAGTTATGGAGCAAGCTTCCAGAAAAAGAGGCTGAGTCAGGTATAATAGTATCATTTAAGCAGCTCATGAATAGCTACATGAAGGGGTGGGGGTGTTCTTAGAGGGAAATGAGTGAACATGGGAAATTAGGATGAGGTGGATAGTCACCGTGATTAGGCCGAAGGCCTGTATCTGTGCTGTATTTTTCTAGGACTCGAAGTCACCATTGTAAAGTCTTATGATGTCAGAAGTGTGGAATCTCAAAGGTGTGAAATATCTGTGGTTCACAATAGCAATGATTTAAAATATCAGAGATACACAATAGACTGTTGAAGTTTGATACATTAACAGTCTAACATGTCAATTGATGAGTTTCCTCAGATTACCCACCATTGCATAAGGAGCCAGCTTGGTTAAAGGAGACATGGAGTGTACCAACTCTGGTTGATTAAGTCCTGACTGACAATTACTCTGCTTGCTAGAGTTCATTGGAAAAATGGTGTACCATTTTGCCAACTGGTACTGTAATTAACAACCTCTCCAAACAGTATTTAGCTGTGCAGGGCCAGAGAAATCATTAAGTGTTGTCAAGAGTTACTTTAATCCATACTCAGCTTTCTGATCAAACCACTCTGCTTTGAAAAGGACACATTGTGTGACTTCCTTTGGCACTTTGTCAGATCTCATCCACACTGTAACTGCTTTCATTCAGGTGGTTCCCTGAAGAGGTCGCTGAAGGTGAGTGGCTGCTGTGTTGTTTACATACAGCGCTACGGGGTGGGGGGGGGGGGTGTTCCTACGATGATGCTCCTAGTATTTGATTTCTTTGAGTAAAAATAAAAATAAAACTTGCAGATGTTTCAAATCTGAAATAAAAATCGAGAATGGGAGAACAACAGGACAGGCAGCATCCACGGAGAGAAAAACAGTTAACAGTTATGATGAATGATCCTGGACTGGAAACATATTCTGCTTCTCTCTCCATGTCTGCTGCCTGACCTGCTGAGTATTTCTAGAATTTGCTGTTGTTACTTTACATTGATTTCTGGCACTCAGAATTAGAATCTGGTTCATAATCATTTGTCATGATATTTATTATTTTGTAGTAGCAGTACATAAGAAGTAACTATAAGTTCAATAAAAATTAAAATAATGAATAGTAAGGAGTGTTCATGGACCATTCAGAAATCTGATTATGCAATACAATAAAAATACTTTATGGTCATCAAACAATTGATACTAGAGTGTACAATCGTCACAGTGATATTTGTTTCTGTGCTTCACGCTCCCTGAACTACAAATTGAAGTAAATATAATAAAAATTTAAATTATAAATCATATTTAGAAAATAGAAAAAGGAAAGTACGGTAGTGCAAGTCAGATCCAGATATTTGGAAGGTACGGCCCAGATCCGGGTCAGGATCCATTCAGCAGTCTTATCACAGCTGGAAAGAAGCTGTTCCCAAATCTGACTGTACATGTCTTCATGCTCCTGAACCTTCTCCCGGAGGGAAGTGGGACAAAAAGTGTGTTGGCTGGGTGGGACTTATCCTTGATTATCCTGGCAGCACTGCTCCGACAGTATGTGGTGTAAAGTGAGGTGTGATGGATGAGTAGATGCTGTTTCTAAAACATTAAGTGTGCCTTCAGGGCTCCTGTACCTCCTCCCTGATGGTAGTAATGAGAAGAGGGGTCTTCAGGATCCTGTCCCTCTTCCCTGATGGTAGTAATGAGAAGAGGGGTCTTCAGGATCCTGTCCCTCTTCCCTGATGGTAGTAATGAGAAGAGGGGTCTTCAGGGCTCCTGTACCTCCTCCCTGATGGTAATAATGAGGAGGGGTCTTCAGGGCTCCTGTACCTCCTCCCTGATGGTAGTAATGAGGAGGGGTCTTCAGGGCTCCTGTACCTCCTCCCTGATGGTAGTAATGAGAAGAGGGGTCTTCAGGGCTCCTGTACCTCCTCCCTGATGGTAGTAATGAGGAGGGGTCTTCAGGGCTCCTGTACCTCCTCCCTGATGGTAATAATGAGGAGGGGTCTTCAGGGCTCCTGTACCTCCTCCCTGATGGTAATAATGAGGAGGGGTCTTCAGGGCTCCTGTACCTCCTCCCTGATGGTAGTAATGAGGAGGGGTCTTCAGGGCTCCTGTACCTCCTCCCTGATGGTAGTAATGAGAAGAAGGCCTTCCCTGTGAAGACCACGCACTGCCTCAGTATGAGGGCCCAGACCCCCTGAAGTTGTTGTCCCTGCCCCCGGATCCTGGCACTGGGGGGGGGGGGGGGGTCCAATTTCTACCTTTTCCCTGTTACACGGGTTGTTGGTCTCTGCAGCTCCTGCAGCACCAGCACCATCGATGCACTGCCTTCTCCCTCTCCTGCTCCCCTGGGCCAGTGTTGAGTAGATCTTTCCCCGAGGAGGCTGTAGTAGTAAAGCTTAAAGCTGTTTCCTGATCCACAGGCCTGGTTGTTGTTCCAATCTACATACCTACCTTCGTAATCACCACTGAGTCGAAAACAGCTAAAACTAGAAATCCAATGGACATAAAAACCCACTGTGTTCAAATATTAGTGGGCAAAGACATTAGGTGTATCATATATAAGTGCTGTAAAAAGTCACAGACTGAATTTTCCAAAATGTACAGCACAGAATTCGACCTTTATGCTCAACAGGTTCCCACTGGTTTAACCTCCATGCCAACCTCCCTCCTCCCAACTTCACCTAACCCTGCCTGCCCAGCCTTCTCTTCCTCCTAGATGTTCAGGTTTGTCCTGTAGCCTCAGTAGAAGCTGAGTTCTGCGTCACTGTAGGATGGGACCCCACCTGAGCTGTGAGTGGAGACGACATCCGAGAGAGTTTCAGAGTCACCTTTCACTTCAGGACATCCATATCTACCACAGCATCCCCTGACAGGTCCTTGCACGCTCTCATTGCTCTCAGGCTGACGGAGTGACCCTTCCGAACCACACTGGATTGAGTACTGACCGCATTTGCCACAATTACTCACATCACTTTAATACCTAAACTAGCTTAAGGCAAAAAAACAGAAAGAGCTGGAAACCCTTGGCAGGTCAGGCCAAATCTGTGGGAAGAAATCCTGGGATAATGACTCAGGTCGAAGACCTTTTGTCAGGATGCCTTCCACAGATGTGCTTTGACCTGCTGACTATTACCAGCTTTCTCAGTTTCCAACCCCACAGTGCTTTGTGTCTTTATCTAAACTGTGGCTCCCAGAAGCTAGAATCATCTTACTCCAGCTCCAAGCCCTTTCTAATTGCTCACTGATCTACAGAACAAGGAGGATGGACATCTCTGAACAGGCTCTGGCTAAAAAGGAAGGTTGCAACAAAGTCTTGTACACTTAGAGCAATGCAGTAGCGTAGTGGTGAGTGCGACACTATTACAGCACTGGCGACCCAGGTTCAATTCCACCGCTGCCTTTAAGGAGTTTGTACATTCTCCCATGACTGCGTAGGTTTCCTTTAGATGCCCCCGTTTCCTCCTATGCTCCAAGAGGCTTTGGTCAGCAGGTTAATTGGTCACAAGGGTGGGATTGGGACCATTGAGCTGGAAAGCCCGCTGCCTCGTTGTATCTCTAAAATAAAATAAACTGGGCTGACACACCCAAGACTACAGATGCTGGAATCTGAAGCAGCGAACTATGTAGTGGAAAAACTCGGCAGGTCATGCAGCATTTGCGGGAATTGTCAGCGTTTCGGGTCAAAACACTGCATCAGGACACACTCAACAAGCCCGCACTCGTCATCTTACCCCCGCTTCTACCACACCAAGGGCAGCTTGCAGCGGCCAGTTGACCGAACAGCCTGCGGGTCCTTGGAATGTGGCGGGAAGTGGGAGCCACAAGGTGGGGGCGGTGGTAGGATCTAGGTGAATGTGTTATCTCCGCACAAGCAGGTCGGGATCAACCCTTCACTGGGTCTGAGGCGGCACCTCGACCTGCTGCGCCGCAGCCTCGCCCCTGCCCGAGAGTTCATTGTGTTCCCAACGCTGCTGTCCCTGGTCATCTCACCCTCTGCTGGGTGGTGCTGTTCTAGTGGTTAGAACACTAGAGTGCGATTGTGATGCCTGTTCTGTTGCCCCGTTAGCTTTCCTTAAAGTATAACATGATTCCAACAAAAAAAAAGATCAGATTTAGTTTGTGGGAAAATGTAATTCTACTTTAGCTTAAATTGTCTATGATGTAACAAGATTAATCCTTCAGAAGGTTACAATATTGGGACAACTAGATGCAATAAATTGATTACAATCATTTGGCTATGCGTCAATCTGATTAATGGCTCCCTTGTAGTATACTGAAATCTTAAATTGTGAATAGGTGCAAAGAGACATTTGATATCCGAGCATCATCGGCAGTAAAGTGTGTCCCGGACAGGAGTGTGAATTGGCCTTGCAATGGTATGAATATTTAATTAATAATTAGTCATGTAATTTCTCCTCAGGAGTGATTATCCCTGGAACTGGTTTGTGAATTTAATTATTAGCAGTCTTTTTGTTTCCATGTCCCCTCATTACTGTCAGGATTGATGCAACATAAACTTCATTAAAAATTAAAGCTCAAGTCTTAATTACAAGGCTACCCTGACTGAAGTTAGAATTAGCCAACACAGTGATGTGCAAATGAGTGCATTATTTAAGATGCATGCTGGAAGTAGTTATGCTAATTTAGAAGGTTCACAGTAGTAGACCTTTTCACTTGCAGTTGCATATTCATTAAATGCACTATGCAAATTTAATGTAGCAGCCTTACTAATGCCTTGTTAATTTATTCCGATTTATTGAGTATGACTTGCATCAAGTGCAAATTTAATTACTATACCTCCTTGGATGTTGTAAGAAGTTAGTTGAGGTTTAGAGTGTGTAAATCTGGATTACTGCGGTTTGATCGAGAATCTGGTATCAAAGGACAAGATTTTTATAACTGTGCTTGAAAGGATGTTTGATTTACCTATGGAATGATCTAAGAAATCACTAAAATTACTCTAACAGTTTCCCAAAAGGAAAGTAAAAGTCTCGGTTGTATTAAGTAAAGAGCTGAGCATTGCTGAGTCCACACTCTAATGGATATAATGGGCCAGCAGAGATGGGAAGGGTTACATACTGAGATGCAGGTCTCAAACAGGGTCTTTGCACTAAATGAATTTGCTGCAGTTTGGCTCCATATAAATCCATTGACTGTTTGCCTTCCACAGCCCTCAGTGTGAGGCCAGCTCTTCCCGGTGTGCAAAGTTCTTGAACTGGTGGCAGAGTGCAGAGAGCTACCGAACGAGACAAAATGAGAGGAGGAGGATCAGGCTGCTGATAAAATACAACCATAAAAGAAGAGAGCCTGTGCTGGAATGTGCCCTCGGAGAGAGACAAAAGGTACTGATTATTCCGTTGTATTCTAACACTTTGACAAAAACTTGTACCGGTAGTCGGTGATGTAAGATCCAGGATACAAGAAATCCTGCTATTGGGCTTACGAGTAAAATTAAGCAACATGGAACAGGGGTCATTTCTTGGCATACGAATGAATGAGTCTGGTGATATCTCCTGATGAATGAGAACATTGGGAATGCACTGCTGACGTTCCCTGCACAACAGGGTGGCGTGCCCAGATATTGGAGCGATATGGTAATGTAGCAGTTAACGCAACGCAATTACAGTACCGGGTTCAATTCCCATCACTGGTTGTCAGGAGTTTGCATGTTCTCCCCGTGACCATGTGGGTTTCCTCCAGGTGCTCTGGTTTCCTCCCACACTCCAAAGACATACCGGTTGGTAGGTTAATTGGTCACATGGGGATATTTGGACGGTGTGGGATTGTTGGGCCAGACAGGCCTTTAACTGTGCTGTACCACAAAATAAATAAAATAAAAAATAAAAATATTGGACAGCACTCCTTCGGTGGGCTAAATTGCCCAGCACTCCTGTTAAATTAGGAACCGAAGCAATCACAAGGTGGTTTGTAAATGAGTGTCAGTGAGCAGGGATCCAGCTTCTGCCCCAAGGATGTGTCGCAGATGGCACCGCTCACACTGGTATAGGGAGCCAGGGGAGACACCAGCAATCCGAGACCCGGTCCCTGCAAGGTTGTGATGACAAGGTGGTTGGAGAATCTGAGGAATTCATTGCCATGGGCAGCCAAGTCAGGAAGTACACTGACAGTAGAAGTAAATAGGTTCTTGATTAGTAAGCACATCAATGGTCACATCAACGGAGAATGGGCTTGGGAGGGAAAATAGATCAGCCACAATCAAATGGTGAAGCAGACTCAATGGGCCAAATGACCGAGATCTGCTCCTATGTCTTATGGCCGTTTGGTTTAATCCATACCAGGTAGGAGGGCCCAATGACAGGTGAGTAAAGGTCTCCTACTATGTCAGGGTTCTAGGGAACTGTCTTTGGCTGATGGGAGGACAGGAATTGACTCAATGCCACTAAGGACAGAACAGAAATTTCTGAAGTCAACCATTCCAAAATCCATTCCCTCCTACTGACAACTCTCCAGTAAGTCCCACTTCCACACCCCTCACACACTCACACCACTTCTCTCTTTCCCCACACTCCTCCACTCCAACTCAGCCGCACCCCCAACTCTTCCAAACCCATCCCACACATTGCAAGCACACCCCACACCTCACATCCAACCACAGACAGCCCCAAATACCCACTTACAACTCAAACAACGTAGTCATACCCACACACACTCAAAACCAACTCAGCCTCACACCCTCAACACTCCCGCTTCCGATCAACTACCCCACCCATGTCTCTGATTTAATACCCACAATCAAACCACAACCCACCACCCCACACACAGTCGCAATCTTACATCTCACACTTCATTCCAGATCCCCAAATCTCACACACTACAACCCCACACCTCCAGCATCCCATAACCCTCCTATCATCTAGTTTCTCCAACATCCCACACCCCACCATTCCACACACCCACCATCCCAAACCCCCACCATCCCAAATACCCACCATCCCACACACCCACCATCCCAAACCGCAACCATCCCACACCCCACCATTCCAAACAGCCACCATCCCAAACCCCCACCATCCCAAATACCCACCAGCACACACCCCCACCATACCAAATACCCACCATCCCACACCCCCACAGTCCCACACACCCACCATCCCAAACCCACACCATCCCACACCCCCACCATCCCAAACCCACACCATCCCAAACCGCAACCATCCCACACCCCACCATTCCAAACAGCCACCATCCCAAACCCCCACCATCCCAAATACCCACCAGCACACACCCCCACCATACCAAATACCCACCATCCCACACCCCCACCATCCCAAACCCACACCATCCCACACTTCAACCATCCCACAAGCCCACCATCCCAAACCCCAACCATCCCACACCCCACCATTCCACACACCCACCACCCCAAATACCCACCATCCCAAATACCCACCATCCCACACACCCACCATCCTAAATACCCACCATCCCAAACACCCACCATCCCAAATACCCACCATCCCAAAACCCCACCATCCCACACAACCACCATCACAAACCCCCACCATCCCACACACCCACCATCCCAAATACCCACCATCCCACACACCCACCATCCCAAATACCCACCAGCACACACCCCCACCATACCAAATACCCACGATCCCACACACAGCCACCGTCCCACACACCCACCATCCCAAACCCCCACCATCCCAAATACCCACCATCCCACACACCCACCACCCCACACACCCACCATCCCACACCCTAACCATCCCACATACCCACCATCCCACACACCCACCACCACACACACCCACCACCCCAAATACCCGCCATCCCACACCCCACCATTCCACACACCCACCACCCCAAATACCCACCATCCCAAATACCCACCATCCCACACACCCACCATCCCACACACCCACCATCCTAAATACCCACCATCCCAAACACCCACCATCCCAAATACCCACCATCCCAAAACCCCACCATCCCACACACCCACCATCACAAACCCCCACCATCCCACACACCCACCATCCCAAATACCCACCATCCCACACACCCACCATCCCAAATACCCACCAGCACACACCCCCACCATACCAAATACCCACCAGCACACACCCCCACCATACCAAATACCCACCATCCCAGTCCCACACACCCACCATCCCAAATACCCACGATCCCACACACAGCCACCGTCCCACACACCCACCATCCCAAACCCCCACCATCCCAAATACCCACCATCCCACACACCCACCACCCCACACACCCACCATCCCACACCCTAACCATCCCACATACCCACCATCCCACACACCTACCATCCCACATCCCCACCGTCCCATACACCCACCATCCCACACCCCCACCATCCCAAATACCAGCCATCCCACACCCACCATCCCACACCCCCACCATCCCACACACCTACCATCCCACACACCCAGCATCCCACACCCCCACCATCCCAAAACCCCACCATCCCACACACCTACCATCCTAAATACCCACCATCCCACACACCCACCATCCTAAATACCCACCATCCCAAACACCCACCATCCCAAATACCCACCATCCCAAAACCCCACCATCCCACACAACCACCATCACAAACCCCCACCATCCCACACACCCACCATCCCAAATACCCACCATCCCACACACCCACCATCCCAAATACCCACCAGCACACACCCCCACCATACCAAATACCCACGATCCCACACACAGCCACCGTCCCACACACCCACCATCCCAAACCCCCACCATCCCAAATACCCACCATCCCACACACCCACCACCCCACACACCCACCATCCCACACCCTAACCATCCCACATACCCACCATCCCACACACCCACCACCACACACACCCACCACCCCAAATACCCGCCATCCCACACCCCACCATTCCACACACCCACCACCC
Source organism: Hypanus sabinus (assembly GCF_030144855.1). NCBI lineage: Eukaryota > Metazoa > Chordata > Chondrichthyes > Myliobatiformes > Dasyatidae > Hypanus > Hypanus sabinus. The sequence goes on from NC_082726.1 coordinate 13,710,258, forward strand.
CAAATACCCACCATCCCAAATACCCACCATCCCACACACCCACCATCCCACACACCCACCATCCTAAATACCCACCATCCCAAACACCCACCATCCCAAATACCCACCATCCCAAAACCCCACCATCCCACACACCCACCATCACAAACCCCCACCATCCCACACACCCACCATCCCACACACCCACCATCCCAAATACCCACCAGCACACACCCCCACCATACCAAATACCCACCAGCACACACCCCCACCATACCAAATACCCACCATCCCAGTCCCACACACCCACCATCCCAAATACCCACGATCCCACACACAGCCACCGTCCCACACACCCACCATCCCAAACCCCCACCATCCCAAATACCCACCATCCCACACACCCACCACCCCACACACCCACCATCCCACACCCTAACCATCCCACATACCCACCATCCCACACACCTACCATCCCACATCCCCACCGTCCCATACACCCACCATCCCACACCCCCACCATCCCAAATACCAGCCATCCCACACCCACCATCCCACACCCCCACCATCCCACACACCTACCATCCCACACACCCAGCATCCCACACCCCCACCATCCCAAATACCCATCATTCCATACACCTACCATCTCAAATACCCACCATCCTAAATACCCACCATCCCATACACCCACCATCCCAAATACCCACCATTCCATACACCCACCATCTCAAATACCCACCATTCCAAATACCCACCATCCCAAATACCCACCATTCCATACACCCACCATCTCAAATACCCACCATCCCAAATACCCACCATCCCACACATGCATCATCATCCCACACTTCACAATCCAACATTCCACCAACACAAAATCCATCATGGTCCCATACTCCAATGACATACCAACACACTCCCAACCTAAACTCCCATCCCACACTCCCACCATTACACACTCCCATCTGACACTCCCATCGCACACCCATCATTCCACAATCCCATCCCACACACCCATCCTTCCACAATCCCATCCCACAGTCCCATCATCCATCATATCACACTCCCACCTTCACTCACATCATCCACCATCCCATACACCCACTATCCCAAATACCCACCATCCCATACACCCATACATATGTCCCAGCATACCACACTCTCATCCCACACTCCCATCTTACACCCTCATCCAATACTCCCATTATCCCAATCTCCCATCTCACATTCCAACATCCCACACTCCCATTTATATTCACATCATTCTACATTCCCATCCCACATCTCCATCATTCCACATTCCCATCAAAGACTCCCATCATTCAATCCTCCCAACATCCCACATCATTCCTGTACTACCATTCCACACTCCCGTTCCACACTCCAATCATCCCACTCTCCCATTCCACAATTACACTCCCATGCCACACTCACATTTTCGTATACTCCCATCATCCCACACTCCCATCACCCACACTCCCATCCCACATTCCAATCCCACACTCCCATCCCACATTCCCATCACCCACACTCCCATCCCACACTCCCATCCCACACTCCCATCATCCCACACTCCCATCCCACACTCCCATCCCACATTCCAATCCCACATTCCAATCCCACACTCCCATCCCACACTCCCATCACCCACACTCCCATCCCACACTCCCATCCCACACTCCCATCCCACATTCCAATCCCACATTCCCATCCCACACTCCCATCCCACATTCCCATCCCACACTCCCATCCCACACTCCCATCATCCCACACTCCCATCACCCACACTCCCATCCCACACTCCCATCCCACACTCCCATCCCACATTCCAATCCCACACTCCCATCCCACACTCCCATCCCACACTCGCATCCCACACTCCCATCCCACACTCCCATCACCCACACTCCCATCCCACACTCCCATCCCACACTCCCATCACCCACACTTCCATCCCACACTCCCATCACCCACACTCCCATCATCCCACATTCCAATCCCACACTCCCATCCCACACTCCCATCCCACACTCCCATCATCCCACACTCCCATCCCACACTCCCATCACCCACACTCCCATCCCACACTCCCATCATCCCACACTCCCATCCCACACTCCCATCATCCCACACTCCCATCACCCACACTCCCATCATCCCACACTCCCATCCCACACTCCCATCATCCCACACTCCCATCATCCCACACTCCCATCCCACACTCCCATCATCCCACACTCCCATCACCCACACTCCCATCCCACACTCCCATCCCACACTCCCATCACCCACACTCCCATCCCACACTCCCATCCCACACTCCCATCATCCCACACTCCCATCACCCACACTCCCATCCCACACTCCCATCCCACACTCCCATCACCCACACTCCCATCCCACACTCCCATCCCACACTCCCATCATCCCACACTCCCATCACCCACACTCCCATCATCCCACATTCCAATCCCACACTCCCATCCCACACTCCCATCACCCACACTCCCATCCCACACTCTCATCACCCACACTCCCATCCCACACTCCCATCATCCCACACTCCCATCACCCACACTCCCATCATCCCACATTCCAATCCCACACTCCCATCCCACACTCCCATCACCCACACTCCCATCACCCACACTCCCATCCCCCACACTCCCATCCCACACTCCCATCACCCACACTCCCATCACCCACACTCCCATCATCCCACATTCCAATCCCACACTCCCATCCCACACTCCCATCATCCCACACTCCCATCACCCACACTCCCATCCCACACTCCCATCACCCACACTCCCACCATCCCACACTCCCATCATCACACACTAAAAGTTCAAAGTAAAATTTATTATCAAAGTACAATCATCTCATCACAGACAACCCTGAGATTCTTTGTCTATGGCAGACTCAGCAAATCTATAGAATATAACTGTAACAAGATCAATTAAAGTTAAGGTAGGAAAAAGACAACAACAAACTGTGCAAATGGAAATATAAATAAATAGAAATAATTAATGAGAGCCTGAAATAACAACATAAAGTGTCCTTAAAGTCAAATCATTGGCTTTGGGAACATCTCAATAGATGAGTGTAGTTATCCCTTTTTGTTCCCTGATGGCTGAGGGGTAGTAACTGATCTTGAACCTGGTGGTGTGAGTCCTGAGGCACTTGTACCTTCTACCTGATGGCAGCAGCGAGGAAAGAACATGGCCTGGGTGGTGAGGATCTTTGATGATGGATGCCGCTTTTCAATGGCATTATTTCATGCAGGTGTGCTCAGTGGATGGAAGGGCTTTACCTGTGATGTACTGGCGAATCCACTACTTTTTGCAGGATTTTCCACTCAATGACAGACATTGGTGTTCCCGAACCAGGCTGTAATGCAGCCAGTCTTTCCACCACACATCTATAGATGTTTGCCAAGGTTCTTGATAGCATGATGAATCTCCACAGACTCACAAGGAAGTAGAAGCACTGTCATGCTTTCTTTGCAATTACATTTATATGATGGGTCCAGGACCCTCGGAGACAGTGACACGCAGGAATTTAATGGTACTGACCCTCTCCACCTCTGATCCTCAGATCTTTACTGCCCATGTACCTCTGGTTTCCCTCTCCTGAAGCCTACAATCAGTTCCTTGGTTTTATTGACATTGAGTGAGAGGCTGTTATTACACAACTCAGCCGAATTTTCAGTTTCCCTCCTGTATGCTGATTCATCACCACCTTTGATACGGCCCACAACAGTGGTGCCATCAGCAAACTTGTATTTGTTGTTGGAGCTGTACTTAGCCGCACAGTCATAGATGTGAAGCAAGTAGAACAGGGGGCTAACTACTCATCCCTGTGGTGCTCCTATGTTGATAAAGATGGTGGAGGAGATGTTTTTGCCAATCCAGACTGACTGGGGTCTACAAATGAGGAAATCCAGGATCCAATTGCACAAGTGGGTATTGAGACCCAGGTCTTGGAGTTTACTGATTAGGTTTGATTAGATGATGTTATTAAATGCTGAGCTGTAATTAATAAAGAGTATCCTGATGTACTGTATGTATTTTTGCAGTCCAGATGCTCTAGAGTTGTCTGAAGAGCCAATGAGATGGAATCTGCTGTGGACCTGTTGCTCTGGTAGGCAAATTGGACTGTATCTACAAAGACAGGAGCTGATATGATTCATCACCGACCAATCCCACACTCCCACCATCCCCATTCCCATCCCACACTCACATCCCACACTCCCACCATCCCCATTTCCATCACACACTCCCATCCCACAGTCCCATCATCCCCATTCCCATCCCACATTCCTAACTCACACTCCCACCATCCCATTCCCATCCCACATTCCCAACATCCAGCACTCCCATTCCACGCTCCCAACATCCAGCACTCCCATTCCACGCTCCCAACATCCAGCACTCCCATGCCACACTCCCACCCCACACACTCTCCACTGTCTTAGTGCTCACAATATCCCACATATCTAGCATGCTACATCCCACCATTCCACTCCCCGCCACCATCCCACACCCTCCTCTGTTACATGACTGGTCTCTGCACACTCCCAGCCCAACCCATCATCTTCCTCCTCACCAACGCCTCCCACCTTCACTCTGCCCCCTACACCATGACCCCTACCTCTAATCCCCCACATGACATCTTCTGCACACGTTCATTAACCATGTTTGTCATCTGAAAAATATCAATCAACTTTGTCAGTCATTACCTGCCCAAAGCCAAGCTGACTGGCCGTAAACAAGCCATGGTTTTCCAAATGCCTGAAAATCCTTTCCCCAAGAACCCTCTGTAGTTGTTTCCCTCAGTTTCCCAAACTTCATTCCTACACAGCCCCTCCATCCCATAGCACCCCACACCTGCAATGCAGTCCATCCTTTGTTAATACCCCTCCAATAACCCTCATACCTCCTCACCATCTTAACCCTTCCAACACCCCACACCCCTACATGCTCACACCCACACTCCTCCAACACCTTCCACAATTCCTACACACCCTCATCCCCACCACTCCAACCCCTTACCCTCCCTCCTGCCCCAACTTTCCCACAATGCCCACACTCGCCCCGTCCCCACACTCCCCATTCCTCCAACAGCCTAACACAACACTTACACCCCACTACACCTTCTCACCACCCACATTCTGACTTCCTACACCCCCCACGTCCTCACACTATCATCCCACATCACTCCCCACAACCCCTACATCTACCCCAGCCACAAACACGTATATACCCCTGACGGAACTACCCTGGTGTACTCTCAGGCTCCACATCCCACCCCATTTCATCCTTCACACAATCCAATATTCCCTTGGGCTCAGCTAGAAACCCACCTAACCCACACACCCAGCATCCCATACCCCAACCCGTGCTATACCAACCCTAACTTCCATGTTCTTTATGACACAGAAGGAGGTTATTTGGTCCATCAAGTCTGTGCTAGCTCCCAGGTCAATCCTGCCAACCACACACCCCTCCTACTCTCTAACTCGCACCCAAATATCAACACACCCCACTACTCTTTGGAGCGTCCACACCCGGACATCACAAATCCCTACCTCTCCAAGACTCACAGCTCACTCCACACATCCTACAGCCCCCTCTCTGCTCACGTGGTCCTTCTCTCTACCCCTCCAACAGACCCCACTCCACATGCTCCCAGCTCCCACCTACAGTACCCCAGGAGCCACCACACTCCCAACGTTCCCTCCCATTGCACAGACCCCATACTAAACCCCACCTCAACTCTGCAACACCTATACCTCCACCCTCCTACAGCCCCTTCCTCTCCATTATTCCAACCCCCCCCCCCCACCGTACCAGCCACATTCCTCCCACCCTATCTGCCCCATGTCCCATATACCCAGTCTACCCCTCATTAATACCTTTGGTACAGCTCTTTCCACACCCCAATCCTAATTCCACACCCCCACCTTCAGCCACTCATTTAGTTAGGCTTTATTGTTCACATTTAACAACTTTAAATTAACTTGCAGCTAACAGTCAGAAGTTTCTTGTCAGCAGCTGATACTCAGCGAGTTGGCAGCCTGGAACGTGCTCCTGGGTGATTGCTGTCAGGAAGGGCTGAATCAGATTTATGAATTTTACATCGTATAAATGCAGGATAGGTTGAAAAATACATGTGGTCAGGAATGTGGGGTCTGACTCCATGTATGGTCCTGAAGTGTGAGGTGACGGTTTTGGGTGAGTGAAGGACTTGGAGTGAATTTGCTGCTTCTATTGAAGGAGTTAATAGAAGCCTATCATGGCTGTTATGGGATGCAGTTTGTGAGCCGTGTGGAACTCCAGGATACTTCCCATGTTCTGGGAGACTGTGAACACAGCAAGTGCTGCCGATGGGACTGGGAGCTTGATGTCACTGCACTTCACCTGTGAGGCTAAGTGTTTCTCAGTCATTGGTCGTACAACACAGAAACCGGTCCTCTGGCCCAATTCGTCCATGTTGACCAAGATATCAGTCCAAGCCCCGTATCCTTCCCAACCCTTCCTATCCATGTATCTGTCTTGTAAACTTTGTCATCAAACCCAATTCTACCACATCCTTCCATTTACCCACCACCCTCTCTCTGCAGGGCTCTTCTAAATCTTTCACTCTCACCACAAGCCCATGCTCCATCCCTGAGGGAGTAACATGACCATCAGGCATAGGAGCAGAATTAGGCCAGAATTAGGAATTCACTGAGTGCTCCATTTTCCCTCTCAACGCTATTCTCCTGCCTTTGCCCTGTAACCTTTGACACCCTTACTAATCAAGAATCTATCAATCTTTGCTTTGAATTTACACAATGACTTGGCCTCCACAGCTATCTGTGGCAATGAATTCCAGTTTCACTACCTTCTTATTAAAGAAATTACTCTCCCGTCTCTTGTTCTAAAGGGACGTCTTTCTATTCTGAGGCTACGCCTTCTGGTTCTAGACTCTCCCACTACTGGGAATATCCTCTCCACATCCACTCTATCTAAGCTTTTCAAAATTCCATAGATTTCAATGAGATTCCCTTCCCCCCCCCCCCCCATTCTTCTAAACTCCAGGGAGTATAGGCCCAGAGTCATCATATGTTAATCCTTTCATTTCTGTGATCATTCTCGTAAACCTCCCCGGACACTCCAATGCCAGCACATTCTTTCTTATATATGGAGCCCAAAGAGCTCACAAATTTCCATCTTATTCATGTCCCTCATGGTTTGATAAACCTGTATAAGGTCACCCCTCAGCCTCCTTTAGTCCTTGGAAAGTCATCCCAGCTTGTCTAGAAAATTTCAGGATCTGATCGGGAGACAGTGGGCAGACAGGGACAGGGCAACCACCGGTGAGAACAGAGCAACAACCAAGGGCATCCTGCTCCCCAACTAGGATTCAGTCTGAGATTTGATGAAGAAGAAGGTTCCTATGGAGACTGCCACATGAACCATGCCCAAAGCACTGAGAGGGTCTCTGCCCAATGGGGAAGGAGCAGAGAGATAAAGGGGTCTGTGGTCAGAGGAGTGGATTGGTGCTTCTGTACTTACAGGTGATTGTGGGATGATATACTGCCTCCATTGTGCCAGTATCAAAGATCTTACTGAGTGGCTGCAGAACATTCCAGAAGTTGTGTGTGAATTGTCTGTACCAATCTGAATATCATGGATGAAGAGAAGCTGAAGTCTGACTGCAAGACTTTGAGGAGTAGGGAACGGGATTAAACAAGGGCTGCCTCTGGAGATGGTACTGTTACAAACTCTAACGTCTTAAAAACAAATCAGCAGCAAGAGATTTCACACTGTCAGGTTTTACTGTTAAAACCACTATCTTTATTAGTATCTACTTATAATATAGTGACTCAACCAAGATAAACAAAAGTTAACCATGTTATGTGTATATATGTGTATAGATATAGCACCCAAACTATTGAGCTTGAGGGAACAAGGCTTAGAGTCTTGAGGTGGTAAAGTAGGAAAGTTCAATCATCCACGTAATAAATAATAGGAGAGTGTCAGGTGAGGCCGGATGGACCCAAACGCAGGACGCAGACACTGAAGTACTAGGGGGAGGGCAGGATGAGGATGTGAGGATGCCATGGCATTTAAGGGTAGAGCTGGGGTTCAGGTAGATAGAGTGTCAGGCAGGCAGAGCGGAGTGGGCTCCCGGAGTTCAGGCAGGCAGGCAGACAGGTCCCCTGGGTCCAGGCAGGCAGGCAGACAGGTCCCGGGGTTCAGACAGACAGACAGACAGGTCCCGGAGTTCAGGCAGGCAGGCAGACAGGTCCCGGGGTTCAGGCAGGGAGGCAGACAGGTCCCCTGGGTCCAGGCAGGGAGGTAGACAGGTCCCCTGGGACAAGGCAGGGAGGTAGACAGGTCCCGGGGTTCAGGCAGGCAGGCAGACAGGTCCCGGGGTTCAGGCAGGGAGGCAGACAGGTCCCCTGGGTCCAGGCAGGGAGGCAGACAGGTCCCGGGGTTCAGACAGACAGACAGACAGGTCCCGGAGTTCAGGCAGGCAGGCAGACAGGTCCCCTGGGTTCAGGCAGACAGGTCCCGGGTTCAGGCAGGGAGGCAGACAGGTCCCCTGGGTCCAGGCAGGGAGGTAGACAGGTCCCCTGGGTCCAGGCAGGGAGGTAGACAGGTCCCGGGGTTCAGGCAGGCAGGCAGACAGGTCCCAGGGTTCAGGCAGGGAGGCAGACAGGTCCCCTGGGTCCAGGCAGGGAGGCAGACAGGTCCCGGGGTTCAGGCAGGCAGGCAGACAGGTCCCGGGGTTCAGGCAGGGAGGCAGACAGGTCCCCTGGGTCCAGGCAGGGAGGCAGACAGGTCCCCTGGGTTCAGGCAGGCAGACAGACAGGTCCCCTGGGTTCAGGCAGGCAGGTCCCCTGGGTTCAGACAGACAGGCAGACAGGTCCCGGGGTTCAGACAGACAGATAGACAGGTCCCGGAGTTCAGGCAGGCAGGCAGACAGGTCCCCTGGGTTCAGGCAGGCAGACAGACAGGTCCCCTGGGTCCAGGCAGGCAGACAGACAGGTCCCCTGGGTTCAGGCAGGCAGGTCCCCTGGGTTCAGACAGACAGGCAGACAGGTCCCGGGGTTCAGACAGACAGACAGACAGGTCCCGGAGTTCAGGCAGGCAGGCAGACAGGTCCCCTGGGTTCAGGCAGACAGGTCCCGGGGTTCAGGCAGGGAGGCAGACAGGTCCCCTGGGTCCAGGCAGGGAGGTAGACAGGTCCCCTGGGTCCAGGCAGGGAGGTAGACAGGTCCCGGGGTTCAGGCAGGCAGGCAGACAGGTCCCGGGGTTCAGGCAGGGAGGCAGACAGGTCCCCTGGGTCCAGGCAGGGAGGCAGACAGGTCCCGGGGTTCAGGCAGGCAGGCAGACAGGTCCCGGGGTTCAGGCAGGGAGGCAGATAGGTCCCCTGGGTCCAGGCAGGGAGGCAGACAGGTCCCGGGGTTCAGGCAGACAGGTCCCTGGGTTCAGGCAGGCAGGCAGACAGGTCCCCTGGGTCCAGGCAGGGAGGCAGACAGGTCCCTGGGTCCAGGCATGGAGGCAGACAGGTCCCCTGGGTCCAGGCAGGGAGGCAGACAGGTCCCCTGGGTCCAGGCATGGAGGCAGACAGGTCCCCTGGGTCCAGGCAGGGAGGCAGACAGGTCCCCTGGGTCCAGGCAGGCAGACAGACAGGTCCCGGGGTTCAGACAGACAGACAGACAGGTTCCTGGGTCCAGGCAGGGAGGCAGACAGGTCCCCTGGGTCCAGGCAGGGAGGCAGACAGGTCCCGGGGTTCAGGCAGGGAGGCAGACAGGTCCCGGGGTTCAGGCAGGCAGGTCTAGGTAGCTAGATAAGCTGGCGGAGAGCCCTCCCTTGGCAGGCCGCATATATCCCGGGTAGGGCCGCCTCCCAGGCGGAAACACCAGAGGCCTGGGCACAACGCGGACCCCTAGGCGGGTGCGGGGCACAATCCCAGGATTCGGGCAGAAGAGGAGGACGGGGCAGAACCACCGCCGGGCAGCGGCAGGTCGGCCAGACCTGCCCGATGGAGGCAGGGGGTAGGAACGGGCAGAACCCCCGCCGGGCAGCGGCAGGTCAGCCGGACCTGCCCGACGGAGGCAGGGGGTAGGTACGGGCATAGGTCCAGGGTGACCAATACAACAGCCATGATAGCAGGAAAATCAGGAAAGGCCGGCAGACAGCGCGACCGCACGAACTAAACAAATGAGCGGAAAAGCAGGACCAGCACGTGGGAAGAAAGGTGGGGGAGAGGACCAACCTGGCAGTACTGGTACGGGGCAGAGAAGCATGCTGAGGAGTAGATCTGAGCCTGGGCAGGATAACAGAATGCAGAGAAGATTTTGGAGCCGGCGGGGAAACAGAACAAAATGACTACCCGCCTGGTTCCAGTCCCAAAGCCCCTTATAACATCTGCAGCTCAATGAGTCACAGGTGTGCCTCCTTGAGCCAGAAGGGTCCTAACTAGTTCACGGGTGATGGGAGGGACAACTGCAGGACCCGGAGTCCGGAGCCCTAGGACCAGATCAAGACCTGGAACGCGGGTTCCGAACCAGAGAGGGATATTTGTAATCCACATTGTAATAGAGAGAGAAGGTAAGTACAAAGTATTCCACAGGTTCCACACTGGTAAAATGACATAACAGTTGCTGTTGATCTTGTCTGTCATGTCATTCCAAATCCACATACGAATTATCACCAAAAGTGACCTGTCACAGGAATATCATCTTCCAGAGATTACCACACAACATAACCAGGCAGGGGCTACACAAGTGGTCCCACACGATATCCCCAAAATCCAATCCTATGGATTATACGGACTGTCACATATTCGTTGTGCACCACGTGCCGATGCTTAACGCAATCTTTTAGGTTTAAAAGAGTTCCTAACCGAAATTCTGACAGCTGGTTCGTGTTCTCTCTCTCTCTCTCTCTCTCTCTCTCTCTCTCTCTCTCTCTCTCTCTCGCTGAGTGAGAATGAAAATAGGATGCCAAAGAAGGTAGATTTTGTCCCTGGGTGTTGCCACCACATCTGCAGAATGTGCAACCTGAATGGATGCCCCATTTGGAGGCAGGATTATGCTCCTGCTCCACCAGCAGGTTTGCTGGTGCTGTTGGGAGTGTTTCAACCATCCTGGCAGGGCATGGAGATAGGGTAAGTTGAGGAACTGGTGACAGAAGGTTGGCTGGAGCTTGGAGAGCAGAGGAAAGAAGGATGGAAAATCATCCAACCAAGATGAAGTAAATCCAAGGATGCTAATGAAGACAATGGAGCAGGTCTGAGCACAAGATTTCAACCTTCCTGAGTAGCTGGAGGAGGAGCGCAAGAGGATTGGAGCCCTGCCCATCTTCTGCTGCGTATTTCAGAGGGGCCGATAAAGTCAGTAACCAAAAATTGAAACTTTTGAGGTAAAAGGAGGGCCAATAAGGGTGGTGTATTCAGTGTGGGCTGTGTGCATTTCTACACAGCTTTGGCAAGGTCCTCCAGGCAGGCTGTTTGAAAATGTAGGAGTCTATGGGATCCAAAGGGAAGTAGCAAGACAAATTGGAGGCTGGTGATGGGGAGAAAGGAGCGCTGACCTGTGGGATAGTGTCTGTTTCCTTGCTGTCTGTAACTAGCAGAGTCGGTAGAGAGGAACTTATAGATGCAGGGCGTTTAAATTTCCAAAAGGCATTTGACAAGATGCCACATAAAAGGCTGGTGCACAAGTCAAGGCTCTACCAAAACGTGTTGACACGGACTGAAAATGGTTTACAATGTGGAAAAGTGAGTCAGAATAAGTGGGTCTTCTTCACGGAAAGATGTAACTGGTGGAGTGCCCTGAGGATCAGTTCCTGACCCTCAGTTATTTGTGATTCACATTAACTACTGTACTGTAGTGGTTAGCACAACGCTATTACAGCTCACTCAATTCCATAAACCAGAGCTTGATTCCGGCGCTGGTCTGTAAGGAGTCTCTGTAGGTCCTCCCCATGGAATGTGTGGGATTTCTCCGGGTCCTTGGGATTCCACTCACCGTCCGTAGACATACCGGCTAGTTTAATTGGTCATTGTAAGTTGTCCCGCCATTACGCTAGGGTTAAGTGGGTTTGCCGGGGGTTGCTGGGCGATGCAGCGTGAAGGGCCAACTCTGAGCCGTGAGGCAAAATACGGTTAAGTAATAACCTGCAGGAGAGGGCAGAGGTGCGAAGGCATGTTGTGATGAAGTTATTTCGACTCTGCAGCCGGATATAGGCAGAAAACCCCTTTTATCAGGTGTGTATATGGGAAAGTGTGAGGTTCATGCACTTCGTAAAAGGAATCCGAAGGTGGATTGTTATCCATGAGGAGAGGAATTGCAGGGAGAGGTAAGTGAAGACACAGAGGGATCTTGCCATTCTTGTGCATGCGTTACAAAACAAAACAAAACGATGCAAGTAGGGCAAGTGATTGGGAAGCAAACAGTATATCGGTCTTGGTTGCAAGGGTGCAGACCTGTAGAAATTGAGAAGCACTGTTACAATTGTACAGGTGTTGGTGAAGCCACACCTGGAGTAGTCTGTAGCTTTGGTCCTCATATTTTAGATATGTTTACTAACACAGCAGGCAGTGCTAAAGAGATTGGCTAGGCTTATTCCTGGGGTGAGAGGGTTGTCCTATCATAAGTGGCTTAAGAAACTACATTTCTAATCTTTGTATTTTAGAAGAATGGGGGTGATTTTACTCAAACTTATAAGATCCTGAGGGGACCTGACAGGGTAGATTTTTCCATTAATAGGAGAATCTCAAAGCTGGGGACATAATTATATGATTATGAAGCGCTGACTTAAAACTGTGGTTCATCGAAACTGGAATTCCTTTCCCTGCTGGCTGGGGATATGCAAAGGGAAAGCAGAAGCAGATTAGGGATCTGATACAGAAGAGGCCTGGGCAGATCAGATGGGTAGGACAGACATGAGAGGCCGAGTGGCCTACTCTTCCTATTTCCTAAATGCAGCATGTGAACATTAAGTTTATTCACAGGAATAGACCACATGCCCACCTCTGTTTTCTTGTTCGCCAGCCAAGTGGCCGCCTGCCCTATATGTGACCTCCTTGACCATTTCCACACCTCCTCCAAAGTCTTCCAGAAACTTAATTATTATTTGGCACCACCACCATTCTCTTTGTTGACTCTGAATGTTTCTAAGTACCCTGCTACAACTTCTTTACTTGTAGCTGTTAACATTTTTCCTCTGGCAGATGTTGCACTAACTTGTCGAGATTTTGTGCCTTCTGTCTCCTTTTGAGGAAAGCAGTTACATCTGCTGTGGATCCTTCCCCGAACATGGGGAACTTTGGAAAATTGAAACTTCAATCATCAGTTTTACTTGCTACACCTTTTAACCCCTGGGGTGAAATCCATCAGGATCCAAAAACCCATCTGCCCATTTTGAAATGTATACATCCCATGAACTCTGAAAGACCCTCTTGTAGACCAATATTCTGATCCCTTTGCCTAATTTTTCCATTCCACCTAAGCTCCCTCTGCTTTCATGTAATTGGCCTCAGTTAAGTCTAAAATATTAGATACGGACCCTTTCTTCTCTCCCTCGAACTAAATCCAAACTTCAGTCACACAATGACTGAGCTTTCCCCACCTCTTTGCACAATATCGTCTGGCAGAACCTGCCATCTTTCAGGCACCAGGTGAGCACTTCTAAGAAACTTTCCCAAGAACACTGTATGAACGTTTCACCTGGACTTCCTTTGCCCATCTAATTTTTGAGGTATGACTGTGTGATACTATTACCGTATATTCCTGAGAAGTTCCATGATTTCTCCTGTGTTCAGGGATCTGCACTTCATTCCCACACATGGCTTCTTTGAATCTATTATTTATTTCCAACACAAACCACTTCTATATATCCTTGTCCTGCCAAAGGGTTTTGGCCTGAAATGTCAACCGTGCTTTTTCCCATAGATGCTGCCTGGCCTGCTGAGTTCCTCCAGCATTTTGTGTGTGCTGCTCAATGTATCCTTGTTTCCTGAACTTAAGTCCTCCCTATCTGAGGGTTTAAGGCCATCACTATTTAACGTCCCTCCACCACCTTTCCCACATGACCTGTCCTTCCTCAGGGTCGTGAACCCTTCAATATTTAGGCCTGAATCTTGCACCTCCATCATCACTCACTCTTATTTGTCCTCTCAGTTCACCTGTTTGGACTAAGACAAGATTTAGATTTAACACATAAAGAAATCTGCAGATGATGAAAGAATTGGCCCTGGGGTAGTCAGATGGGTAGGCGGGTGGCCAATGGGATTCAATCCAGAGAAGTAGTGACAATGCATAGGAAGGTGCAGCAATCTAATAAACAGGAGCAATATGGGGATATTGGTGTGCTGTACTTGATTTGGTATTGGAAAATGTACCTGTTCAGGTGTCAGGTCTGTCAGTGGGAGAGCATTTTGGAGAGAGTGATCATAATTCTATCTCCTTTACCACAGCATTGGAGAGGGATAGGAACAGACAAGTTAGGGAAATGTTTAATTGGAGTGAGGGGAACTACGAGGCTATCAAGCAACAACTTGGATGCATAAATTGGAAACAGATGTTCTCAGGGAAAGGTATGGAAGAAATGTGGCAAATGTTCAGGGGATATTTGCATGGGGTTCTGCATAGGTACGTACCAATGAGACAGGGAAAGGATGATAGGGTACAAGATCTCTGGTGCACAAAGGCTGTTGTAAATCTTGTCAAGGGAAAAGAAGAGCTTACGAAAGGTTCAAAAAACTAGGCAATGATAGGAATCTAGAAGTTTATAAGGCTAGCAGGAAGGAGTTTAACAATGAAATTAGGAGAGCCAGAAAGGACCATGAGAAGGCTTTGGTGGACAGGATTAAGGAAAACCCCAAGGCATTCTACAAGTATGTGAAGAATAAGAGGATAAGATGTTAGAGAATAGGATCAATCAAGTGTGTATGGAACCAGAGGGAATAGCGGAGGTACTTAATAAATACTTTGCTTCAGTATTCACTACGGAAAAGGATCTTGGCAACTGTAGGGATGACTTGCAGTGGACAGAAAAGCTTGAGAATGTAAATATAAAGAAAGAGGATGTGCTGGAGCTTTTGGAAAGCCTCAAGTTGGATAAGTCACCAGGACCGGATGGGATGTACCCTAGGCTACTGTGGGAGGTGAGGGAGGAGATTGCTGAGCCTCTGGTGATGATCTTTGCATCGTCAATGAGGACAGGAGAGTTTCCAGAGGATTGGAGGGTTGTTCCCTTATTCAAGAAAGGGATTAGGGATAGCCCAGGAAATTATAGACCAGTGAGTCTTACTTCAGTGGCTGGTAAGTTGATGGAGAAGATTCTAAGAGGCAGGATTTATGAACATTTGGAGAGGCATAATATGATTAGGAATAGCCAGCATGGCTTTGTCAAAAGGCAGGTCATGCTTTACGAGCCTGACTGAATTTTTTGAGTATGTGACTAAGCACATTGATGAAGGAAGAGCAGTAGATGTAGTGTATATGGATTTCAGCAAGGCATTTGACCAGGTACCTCATGCAAGGCAAAGTAAGAAGGCATGGGACCTAAGGAGACATTGCTTTGTGGATCCAGAACTGGCTTGCCTACAGAAGGCAAAGAGTGGCTATAGATGGGTCATAGTCTGCATGGAGGCTGGTGACCAGTGGTGTGCCTCAGGGATCTGTTCTGGGACCTCTGCTCCTTGTGATTTTTACAAATGACCTGGATGAAGAAGTGGAGGGATGGGTTAGGAAATTAGCTGATGACATAAAGGCTGGGGGTGTTGTGGATAGTGTGAAGGGCTGTCAGAAGTTACTACGGGACATTGATAGGATGCAAAACTGGGCTGAGAAGTGGCAGATGGAGTTCAACCCAGATAAGTGTGAGGTGGTTCATCTTGGTAGGTCAAATGAGATGGCAGAATATAGTATTAATGGTAAGACTCTTGGTAGTGTGGAGGATCAGAGGGATCTTGGGGTCCGAGTCCATAGAACACTCAAAGCCACTATGTAGGTTGACTCTGTGGTTAAGAAGACATACAGTGCATTGGCCTTCATCAATCATGAGATTGAATTTAAGAGCTAAGAGGTAATGTTGCAGCTATATAGGACCCTGGTCAGACCCCACTTGGAGTACTGTGCTCAATTCTAGTTGCCTCACTATAGGAAGTACGTGGAAGCAATAGAAAGGGTGCAGAAGAGATTTACAAAGATGTTGCCTGGATTGGGGAGCATGCCTTATGAGAATAGGTTGAGTGAACTCGGCCTTTTCTCCTTGGAGCGACAGAGGATGAGAGTCACCTGATGGAGGTGTACAAGATGATGAGAGTCATTGATCGTGTGGATAGTCAGAGGCTTTTCCCCAGGCCTAAAATGGCTTATGCGAGAGAGCATAGTTTTAAGGTGCTTGGAAGTAGGTACAGAGGAGATGTCAGGGGTAAGTTTTTTTACACAGAGAGTGGTGAGTGTGTGGAATGGGCTGCCGGCGGCGGTGTTGGAGGCAGAGACAATAGGGTCTTTTAAGAGACTCCTGGATGGGTACATGGAGCTTAGGAAAATAGAGGGCTCTGGGTAAAGCCTAGGTAGTTCTAAAGTAGGGATATATTCAGCACAGCTTTGTGGGCCTAAGGGCTTGTATTGTGCTGTATGTTTTCTATGTTTCTATGACAACTCGATGGCATTCTATAACAACAAGCATTGGAAAGGACAGAATTTGCAGAGATATGGGGAGGAAGTTGGGACATGGACCTCACTGGAGCCAATACAGACTTGAGAACTGAAAGGTCACCTTTTATGATCTAATGCTTTAGAGCTTCTAAGGAGAGTAAACTTTCCCTCTGTCTCTGCCTCTCTTCCAGCCACAGAGCCATCACCAGAATGTCTCCTGGGTCAGATCCCAGTCCAGAGCTACCAGTGCCTGCTGCACCTCCCCTTTTTACAGATGTTGCCTTAAAGCTGCTTTAACTGGTGTTACCTGATGCCAAGCATTCGGGCACCTTGGCCCCTCCTGCTGTCGGCATCGAACCAAATCGCCGCCTGGTTAGTGATGGGTGGGAACCACGGCCCCAGAATCACACGGATATTAAGTGTGTTTAGTATCCAATTACTAACCTTTCTTTGTACACCCTCGATAGCTGTTACCTCACCCCCAACCCCCAGACACCAGGAATCCAGAATAAACGCTGTGATCCCCTTTTCAGTTGTTTTGCACATCGAGCTGTTTCAGCAGGCGACTGCTTGTTCCATCACCATTTTATTTTCTGCTGCATACTACGTTTCTCTTTAGATTTAATGAATTCTCCCTTCAGTTGTATCTTTTTGCTACTTCAGCAATGTGAATGTGTTAGGGCAATAACAAATGGTTTTTAAAGAACAAGCTCTGGGCTAGGATTTCAGAGCGAGGTGGAGATTCCAAAATCAGCAGATGACTGGAACCGATGAGAACACGTTGGCCACCTGAGGATTTCCTCTCCCTCAGAGATATTAAAATCTAATACTGTACACTGATACTGCTTTTCCCTAAAGCCTGAGCGGTTTGTCCTTGGGTCTGTAGTGTAATAAACTAGGGCTTTAGCAGCAGTTTCTCAGAAAGGACTGCCATGTTCACAAGAGCCCTTGAGTGCCTCCGCACATCTGAGCCTGCTTGACAGAAAATGACAGGGCAATTAGTGAGACAAGTTTGAGAAAGCATTTCTACTTGAGCTGTGGTCAAGCTGTAAATCTACATTGTCTCCAGTCCTGAGACGAGGCTTCTCGGCAAAGTCCTGGCATTATTGTCAGAAATAGTCAGTTCCATGTGAAGATTTCAAAGATGTGCTTCAGGCATTCTAGGAGAGCAGATCTCATTTGGCAAAAGATTCAAAAAGGATTTAATAAAATCCCAGATAAGACACAAACAACAAGTTGATTTTTAAACTAGTACGTATAAAAATTTACAGAACGTGCCCTACAAGCCAAGGAGGGCAAACTAACAGCAAATGTCACAGGAGGGAGCAGTGAGAGAGGGAAGGAGCAGGTAGTGAGAGAGGGGAGGGCAGACAGTGAGAGCGGGGAGGGCAGACAGTGAGAGAGGGGAGGGCAGACAGTGACAGAGATGAGCAGAGAGAGTGAGAGAGGGAAGGAGCAGGTAGTGAGAGAGGGGAGGGCAGACAGTGAGAGAGGAGAGAGCAGACAGTGAGAGAGGGGAGGGCAGACAGTGAGAGAGGGGAGGGCAGACAGTGAGAGAGGGGATGGCAGACAGTGACAGAGATGAGCAGAAAGAGTGAGAGAGGGAAGGAGCAGGTAGTGAGAGAGGGAAGGAGCAGGTAATGAGAGAGGGGAGGAGCAGGTAGTGAGAGGGAAGGAGCAGGTAGTGAGAGAGGGGAGGGCAGACAGTGAGAGAGGGGATGGCAGACAGTGAGAGAGGGGAGCGCAGACAGTGAGAGAGGGAAGGAGCAGGTAGTGAGAGAGGGGAGGGCAGACAGTAAGAGAGACGAGCAGAGAGAGTGAGAGAGAGGAGGAACAGTGAATGAGGGAGTAGGTGGTGAGCAGAGGAACAGAAAGTGAGAGAGCAACAGACATTGCAGGAGGAAGGAGAAGACAGTGGGGTGGGAGATGAGGTGGAGACAGTAAAGGAAATACAGTACCATGCTCCCTTCAGTTACATGTGCAATGACTTCATTCACTGTAGCTCCTTCTGTTCTGTTCAGTGACACTGAGAAACTTCTCTCCATCAACATCATTTATTAAATCACCTAAAAAGCAGTCAGATTATTCAGACCAACGTTGCCTTTTACAAATCTATGCTGGTTGCCTTAGTTAACTCAAGCCTTTATAAGTGTGTGTTACTCTTGATTTCAACCTTCCATTTCTATTCCAACAGATGAGATCTCTGATGTTGAGGCCAAACATCAAACCTCTGAAGTTGAGGTTGGATTCCTTCTGGGTAGCCTCCAATGATGGTTATGAACATTGATTTTTCTAACTTCCAATAAATTCTTCTCCCTCCCTCCTTTTCATTCTTTTCCATTCTCTGTTCTGGTTACCCTCCCACCCCTTTTCTTCTCCTCACCTGCCCATCACCCCCCTCAAGCTACCTCCCCTCCTCCTTTCCTTTCTCCCAAGATCCACTATCCTCTCCTCTTAGATCCCTTCTTCTTCAGCCCTTTACCTCTTCCATTGCTCTCCTCCCAGCTTCTTGGTTCAAACCCCCTCTCCCTTTCCAGTCCTGATGAAGAGTCCGGGCCCAAATATAGACTGTTCCCCTCCATAGATGCTGCCTGATTTGCCAAATTCCTCCAGCAATTTGTGTTATTAATCTTCCTCCTGGTTGTTCTTTCTAATCCCTTCCTCGCCGGCATACTTCTGGGTACGAAGGAAATCCATGGATTTGGGATTGGTGAAGGCAAAAGGCTCTGAGGTGAATCAACCGTGCAAAGAACCTGCTTCTGGTTCCTTGTTTCCTTTCCTTGTCTCTTATGGACATGACACATCCATACACCAGGTGCTCACCATTTCTAAGGCCACTGCAGACGCACGTTGCCTGTGCATCAACCATCCTATGCACCAGTCTGTGCTTTTGTGGTTATGTCTTTCTTTTCCCAATGCCTCCCTCACCTCCTCCAACCTAAGCTGCTGCCACTGCCTTCCCTCATGCCATCCAACACGTGCCCTCACCTGCCCACCTCATGCCTCCTTTCCACTTCTCTGTATTGAATGGCGATGGAGTAGTGGGATTAAGTATTTTTACTGAGTCACGTTAGCTCGACAAGTTACAGTGCGGAAGCGACGGACCGAGCATGCCTAGGCAAAAAACACGTACGACAGAAGTCCGTGCCAAAAGAGAGAGCCTTCTGTGTGTAGGAGGCTCGATCAAATCATCGTACGATCAGTCGGCCGCATACACACTCACCACGTTCTCGTAATCAATCCCCTATGGTACACTCTGAACGGACCAGACAAGTGAACCCACCGCAAAGACATGGTCCCATTGGTTTGGCCCATCTTGTAGCTTGTTCCCTTTGAATAGATGCCTCCTGTCCTGGAAGTGGTCCTATTGACCCAGGAGCTTGAAGCCACCTTCCTACGCTGCAACCTAAGATATGGATTCACCCCGTTTGTTCACTTTCTACACACTAGAACAACCTATGGGCTACTGCCTTCCAGGTTTGTACTAGTTAACTTCTTCCCCCTCTCCTGAAAGCCAGAAACATGGAAAGTTAACACCTCTCCTGTCAATGTGAGCTTCTGGCATCCTCTCCCCGTTGGATCATTGTACACCTTCTCCATGATGTCCTAAAGTATCGGAGGAAATGCTGCAGATGGAAAGTATGATAACGGTTTCTGCGTTCCCAGCTACTGATCAGCATCGGATCCAGGCTGTCTTCAAAGCATGCTCACTCCCATCAGCCTTCATTGCTGGGGACTGAATCGAGAGTAGCATAAACCTCAAGACTCCTCCCCTTCCCACTCTTCACTTCAGCCACCTGTTCACTGCCTGACTAAAAAGAAATAAAACAGCAGATGCAGCAAGTCTGAAACTATGCAGGAAAAACATCAGCAGCTTAATGTTTCCAGTCAAAATTGACTCTACTTCTTCCTCTCCAGATGCTGCCTGATCTGCTGAGTCTTCTCACTATTCTCTGTTTCTCTTCCATCACTGAACCTCTCGACTTGAAGGGTCCTATTCTCCTCCCACTGACCCTTGCCAACACGGCCCATTTCACTCCTCACACAAGCCCCAGTGGATCAGGAACAACCTGAATACAAACTCTCCTCAGAGAAATTCATTCCTCCCTCTGTCCTTTCCCCTGGTAATATCCCAGTCAGAATGGGGAGAGCTGAAGGTCCCCTGTTATCACCTATCTTTGTAATTTCCCTGTAGATTTGCTGCTCTGTTTCCTTCTCTCTACTTGGTAGCCTGTTGTTTAATTAACTTAACATTAAACTGATGGATTCTGTCCTTGACCACACAAGGACAATCTCTCTCTCTCTCTCTCTCTCTAGCATGATAATATCTCCTTTAATCAGTTCTGCCAGTTCATTTCCCCTCTTTATGTCTGAGAATATTTACAACAATTCCATTTTTAAACCAATATCTGGGTTTCCTCCGCTTCATTTATGCACAAAGCCATGTTCACCTGCAGCTCTCCAACATATTTTCCAGCCACTCTTGGTGTGTTTAGACATACACACTCTAAACCCATCTTTGGCTTTTGTATGATCACTCTGAGTCTGTTCCTATGTAATACTGCTCTGCTGGAACTGTGTGAGAGGCTACTGTCTGAACACTGGTGCTTTGCATGGCCACACCCCAGATTCCGTCAGCTTTCTCCAAAGTAGAAACAGCAAATTCATTTAAAGTTTGGAAGTAAATCACTGCTCACATGGAAAGTGTAACTGGAGTTGTACAGCTAGGCACCACATACGTCACTAGGCCCTGCAGCTCACCAAGTTCCCTCCGAACATCGAGCAATCCCAAGTAGCCATGTTCACCAATCCTAATTCACTCTGCGCTCCCCCTAGTTTCTACCACTCACTAAGTCACTTGAGGCAGTTTGTTCTTGTTCAGCTGTTGTCGACTCTGACTTTATGTGACCTCATGGACTCTTGCACACCAAGCCTTCTTATGGAAGCTGCCTCTCTAACATCCCCCAAGATCATACACGTTGTCTGAGTAATATTACCTATCCATTGTCCTCTCCTTCTTTTACCTTCTGTTTTACCAAACATGAGTGTCTTCTCCAAGCAATCCTGTCTTCCCATGATGCGGACAAAATATTGTCTCATAATCAAGCCTCCTAGCAAGCAGTCTGGGTGTAGTTCTTCAAGTAATCAAGTCATGTCATGTCAAGTCAAGTTTATTGTCATTTCGACCATAAACTGCTGGTACAGTACATAGTAAAACTGAAACAATGTTCCTCCAGGACCCTGGTGCTACATGAAACAACACAAAACTACACTAGACTGTGTGAGCACAAGGCTACACTAGACTACGTAAAACAACATAAAAACTCCACTAGACTACAGACCTGCTCAGGACAACATAAAGTGCACAAAACAGTGCAGGGCAGTACAATAATTAATAAACAAGACAATAGGCACAGTAGAGGACAGTAGATTGACTTGTTGGACCTTCTTGCCGTCCAACAAACTCTTAACACTTCCATCCAGCGTCCAAGTTCAAAGACATCAATTCTTTTGTATTCAGCCTTATGAATAGTCCAGCTCTCACAGCTGGAAACACCAGAGACTTGACTATACAGATCTTCGTAGACAATGTTGTCTCTCTGCTCTTCAGTATTTTATCTACATTTGCTATTGCTGCCCTCCCCAGAAGTAAACACCGTTTAATTTCCTGGCTGGAGTCACCATCTATAGAAATGTTTGAACCGAGGAAGACAAAATCGTCACTGCTTCCACTTCATTTCCATTCATTACCACGGAGTTAATAGGGCTGGTCGACATAATCTTGGTCTTCTTAATATTCAGCAGTTGACAATGGCTAATTAACCTACTGACCCACACATCTTTGGGGTTGGGAGGGGAAACCCAAATAATTACAGGGACAATGTGAAAAAGGTTGGGATTGAAAGCAGGTTAATGGAACTGTGAAAGAGCATCTCCACCATGTGCCTTCTGTTCTCCAAGTTAGACAGGTGAAAGGGCAAATGTTGCATCTCGTATGCTTGCCTACCACTAGATCCCTTCATCTACACATTCAACATAATTTTGATTTTCTTATTTTCAACTAAACAATATTCCCATTTAATCAATAGCACAGAAATTAGATGATGCTATTGCAGCTTGGGACATTGGAGTTCAGAGTTCAGTTCCGGCGTCCTCTGTAAGAAAGTTTGTACATTCTTTCTGTGTGTGCATGGGTCTCCTCCCACAGTCCAATGATGTATGGTTAGTAGATTAATTGCTCATTGTAAATTGTCCTGTGATTAATCTAGAGTTAAATAGATGGTTCCGCACTGTATTTTCCAATAAATAAATGAAGGGACCCACATCACTTGGGTCCCACAATCCCACAATCTTTCCCACAATCTATACAAATCTGAATATTCCTTGAGAATGTTCTTACTTGTGGCCCTGAATCATTTTGCCTTTTGCACATTGTGCTTCCTCTCAGACCCCCAGGGTCAGTACCAGGTTTTGACACATCACATGCTTCGTCTGTCAGCTTTATGCTGTCTTGCAGACCTTCAAATGTCCGTGGCATTCCTCCATCAGTAAGTGGAGTTCTGTTACAGCTCTGCCTTGTTTAGTTGAGCACCTTTAACAGATGGCATTTTACCAAGGAACAGATTCATCCATTTTGCACATCGTCTCCTGACTTCTCTACCTAAACCTCGGCCGTTCCACATTTCTCACTTCCTGAACCTTGAGCTTCATTAACACTGTTTGGCAATTTTTTAAAGTTAGATTGCAAACTTCAGCTGGCTCATTGCCAAATTCTAGCTCCTAATTCAGTTCACTTGGCTCTGCTAATGCAACCCAGTTGAAAGTTTTAATTGCCCAGTGAAACTATTGCCTTTCTTCATCTAATCTACGCATCAAATCAAGAACTTCAACACTGCTACCAAGGGAATTAAACACAACACTAAAAGTCTTCTCCATGTAATAGTTCTGCCATTGTTATTTCTAGATACCATCTTCAATCTCTCATTGCTGCAGTCAAAGGTTCCCACCTGCTTCAAAAGGGTGACAATCATACCGAGCCCAAGAAGAGCAGGGTGAGCTGCATCATTGACTATTGCCCAGTGGTACTCGCACCTACTATGGTGAAGTGTTTTGACAGGTCAGTCACGGCCAGAATCTACTCTTTCCTAAGCAAGGACCTGGATCTCCTGCAATTTGCCTATCGCCACAATAGGCCTACAGCAGATGCAATCTCACTTGCTCTCCACTCAGCCTTGGATCAGCTGGACAACAACAATACCTACGTCAGATGGCTGTTTATTGATTACAGCTCAACATTCAACACAATCCTACCCTCATTACTAATTAACAAACTCTAAAACCTGGGCCTCAGTACCTCCCTCTGCAAATGGATCCTTGACTTCATCATTGGAAGACCACTGTCAGTGCAGATCGGAAATAACTTCTCCTTCTCGCTGACGATCAACACTGGTGCACCTCAAGGGTGCATGCTTTGCCCACTGCTCTACTGTCTTTACACCCATGCCTGTGTGATTAGGCACAGCTAAATGCCATCTATAAATTTTCCAATCACACAACTTCTAATATTGACAAGGTGGCATATGGAAGTGAGATAGATCAGCTGGTTGAGTGGTGTCAAAACAGCAACCTTGCACTCAACATCAGGAAAGCCAAGGGATTGATCGTGGACTTCAGGAAGGGGAAGTCGAGGGATCAGCCATGGAAAGGGAGGGCAGTTTCAAGTTTCTGGGTGTCAACGTCTCTGACAACCTATCCTGGGCTCAACATATTGATGCTATTACAAAGAAGGCACAACAATGACTATAGTTCGTTAGGAGTTTGAGGAGATTTGATACGTCACCAAAGACTCTTGCAAATTTCTACAGATGTACCATGGAGAACATTCTAACTGGTTGCATCACCGTGTGCTATGGAGGGGCCACTGCACAGGATTGGAAAATGCTGCAGAAAGTTACAAACTCAGCCAACTTCATCATCAATATTAGCCTCCCCTGCATCAACAACATCTTCCAAAAACATGGCATCCATCATTAAGGACCTCCAGCACCCAGGGCAAGCCCTCTTCTCATTGCTCCCATTGGGGACGAAGTACAGGAGCCTGAAGACACACACTCAACATCTTATGAACAGCTTCTTCCCCTCCGCCATCAGAGTTCTGAATGAACAATGGACTCAGGTACACGACCTCATTATTTTTTTCTGCTCTCTTTTTGCACTAATTATTTAATTTGATTAATATGTGTAAATATTATTGTAATTTATAGTTTTAGTATGTTGATTGCAATGCATTGCTGCCTCAAAGCGGCATATTTCACAACATATGCCAGTGAAATCAAACCTGATTCTCATAGACAACACATAGATCTCACAATCCTCTTTATAAAGGATATCATTCATCCAGCAAATTACCAAACCTTCTTAAGCCAACACGTTATGCTTGGATCCCTTCCCCTGATCTCCTCCTTCTGGCGCCAAGGTCAGAACAGCCCTATCCCAACAGACAATGCATACTGAGCATCTCTTTTAATAGGTTCACTTCATCCACCTCACGTTGGCCTCCGTACACTCATTATGATGTAATTGTGACTTCCAATGCAGCTGAAATCTGAGGCAAACTGTCCAAATTCTTCTCCTATGCCATCCAATAACTCTTCAGATTATGCAGATAAAACTTGGCAAATAATGATTGAACTTTAGAAGATCAAAGGCATTTGCAGCTGCTGCTGGTTTGACCGGGCAGATGTGAAGTGACACACTTCAGTGACTTCAGTGAAAGAGAAACTGAATGGCACGGGACAGAGAAGCACAAGACAAAATCATTTTCACAAATTCTTGAAGGCAGCAGGTGAGAAGAGAATTAATATTATTGAATATTTATAGTTGTAAATTAATATAAAAACAAGGGAGTATGAACTTCAGTGCTACTGATCTCTGGTTTTGACTTAAGCTGGAATGATCAGAGCATCTAGTAGAATTACACCAGCAGTGAGGGAATACCCTGCAGTTATTTGCCCAGAATTCTCCAACGACACCACCCAAATCCACATCCTCTACCACCAAGGACAAGGACTTCAGCTTCAGAAGAACAACACTAGTTGTAGGTTCTCCTCCACATTCCTGAGTGGAAAAAAATGAAATCATTGCTGCTGGGACAAAACGCTGAAATTCCTTCCCCAACAACACCTGCACCAGAAGCTCACCACCTTCTCAAAGATGGGCAATCACTTGTCAGTAAGACCGAGATAAAAAATATGAAAAGTCCTGATGAAATAAGTGGCAGGAGGGATGAAGGAACCAGTAAGCAGATTTCCAAGTTAAATTTGAAAAGGATGCCACACTGAAGCACACTTGCAATCAGAGTCTCAGCCTGGAAAGGGTCCCAACATCATGTGTGGTCCCAGTACCCAAGAAGTTCCAACAAAAAGTCTTGAATGACTAACGTCCTGAGGCCCTGACCTCACGTCATGAAGACCCTATAGAGGCTGGATCTGGCTCACCTCCAACCCCTGGTCAGATCAGCCCTCGATCCCCTGCAATTTGCCTACCAGGAGCACATTGGAGTCGATGATGCTATCATCTATCTGCTGAGCAGAACCTACTCCCATTTGGATAAGCAGGGCAGCACTGTGAGGATCATGCTTTTTTTTAATTTCTCAAGTCCCTTCAATACCATACAGCCCTCACTGCTGGCAGAAAGCTCTGTTCAATGCAGCTTGGCACTTCCATTGTATCCTGGATAATGGACTGCCTGGCTGGCAGACCACAGTTTGTGCAGCTTCAGAGCTGTGTGTCAAACATGGCTATAAGCAGCACTGGGGCCCCACAGGGGACTGTATTGCCTCCCTTCTTGTTTACTCTGTGTATCTCGGACTTTAGATACAACACTGAGTCATGTCCTCTGCAGAAATTCTCTGATGACTCAGCAATGGCTGGGTGTATAAAGGGAGGACAGGTGGATGAACACAGGACCCTGGTGGAGGACTTTGTCAAATGGTGCAAGCTGAATCACCTGCAGCTCAACATCAGTAGGACAAAGGAGATGGTGATAGACCTTAGGAAGAATAAGCCTGCACTGCTCCCTGTTTTGATAGTGAGGGCATTGATATGGTGAGGACCTACAAGTACCTGGGGGGGGGGGGGCACCTGGATGACAGAGTTGAGTGGAGCATTAACACACAGGCAGTGTACAAGAAGGGCCAGAGTTGCCTCTACTTCCTGAGGGGACTGAGGTCCTTTAGAGTATGCAAGCCTCTCCTTCACATGTTCCACCAGTGCGTTGTCACCAGTACAGTCTTCTATGCGATGGTGTGCTGGGACAATGGCATCAACATGGGTGATGCCAGCCGGCTCAATAATCTGATAAGTAAGCTGGCTCTGTCATAGGAGTCAAACTGAACACACTGGAGGCTGTGATAGAACAAAGGACCCTATGAAAGATCCTGGCAACTCTAGACAATGTTTCTCACCCTCTGCATGCCACCTTGGCTGAACAGAGGAGCACTTTTAGTAATAAACTAAAACAACTGCTCTGCTCCAAAGAGCGCTGTATGAGGTCATTCTTACCCTTGGCCATTAGACTCTATAATAAGTCAACCTATAGCCGGGGAAGTGACGACCCCCTCCTGTTAGACAGTTATTAACCTCAGTTTACCAGAGCTCCTTTTAAGCTCTCTATAGCTCTCTTTAGTACACCCTGCTATCGCAGACACCCTGTGCAATACTACCGTCACTTTTTATATGGATGGTGTGAATGCTCACCCATTACTGTATAATATTACGGTAATTCTTGCACCATCATCTTATCAGTGTGAACTTGGCAATCTTGTAAATCTTGTCACCTTTGACTTGTAAATTTTGTACATTTTGTGCTGAAGGTAACTTATTTTCTTATTCTTCTAACATTTATATCTGTGCACTTGTAATACTACTACGGCACTGTAATTTCCTCTGGGATCAATAAAGTATCTATCTATCTATCTATCAATGTATGAGCACACAGGATGCTAGTAAACAGAGCCAAAATGGCACTCAGCACAAAGTGGGTTTTCTTGGGAATTAATGCAGTGGTCTCAATGCTAAGAGTCTACTAATGAGTTGGATAAACAAGTGTTCTGCAGCTAAATTAGTGAACAAAGATCTGCATACAATGAGAGCCTGCAAGGGAATAGATTCAGTAAGTGGACAAAGATTTGGCATATGCAGTACAAGTTAAGGAAATGCAAGGCTATTGAATTAGAACAGAAAAAAATATAGTCTAAGTGGAGTCATGGAGTACTACAGCACAGAAACAAGCCTGTTAGACCATCCATTACGTGCCAAACTATTATGCTGCTTAGTCCTATGACCATAGCATCCACTGGAAGTTGATCACACACTCTCACCAACCTGAGCGCAGGAGATCCCATCATGGTTCTCTTAAACACTTCACCTTTCACTCTCAATCTCTGACCTCGAGTTCTACTCTCACCCAACCTCATTGGAAAAAGTCTGCTTGCATTTGCTCCAACTATACCCCTCTACTTTGAACACCTCTGTCAAATCTCCCCTCATTCTCCTATGCTCCGGGAATAAAGTTCCACCCGATGGCAACACAAACAAAATGCTGGAGGAACTCAGCAGGCCAGCAGCATCTATGGAGAAAAAATAAAAGAGTCAACAATTCATCAGGGCCACAGGTACTGCCTGGCCTGCTGACTTCCTCCAGTATTTTGTGTGTGTTGCTTTGGATTTCCAGCATCTGAAGATTTTCTCACAATTGTGAAGTCCCAACCTATTCAGCCTTTCCCTGTAACTTAGGTCCTCACATTCTTGTGGATCTTCTCTGCACTCTTTCAATGTTATTGATGTGTGTCCTGTAGGTAGGTGATCAGAACTACACACAATCCTCCACATTAGGCCTCTCCAACATCTTATACGTCAACCTGGCCTGATGAAGGCTCTCAGCCCAAAACATCAGCTGCTAACACTTTTCCATAGATGCTGCCTGACTTGCTGAATTCCTTCAGCATTTTGTGTGGTGACTCTGATATCCAGCATCTGCAGATCTTCTCTTGATTGTGTAACATCCCATCTCCTGTACTCAATGTGCCAAAAGCCTTCTTTATGACCCTATCTGTCTGTAACACAACTTTCAAGGAATTATGGGTCTGTTTTCCCAGATCTCTCTGTTCTACCACACTCCACAGTGCCCTACCATTCACCACTTAAATCCCACCGTAGTTTGTTCTCCCAAAGTGCGAAACCTCACACTTGTCTGCATTAAATTTCATCTTCCATTTTTCCAGCTGGTTCAGATCCCGCTGCAAGCCACGATAGCCTTCATGCTGTCCACTACACCCCCAACGTTGGTGTCATCCGCAGGTTTGCTGATCCAGTTTACTATATTACCATCTAGATCATTGATACGAATGGCAAAAAGAAAGAGAGCCAGCCCCAATCCATGTGGCACAACACTAATCACAGGCCTCCAGTCAGAGAGGCAACCATCTGCTACCACTCTCTGGCTTTTTCCAAAATACAAATGTCTAATCCAATTTGATATCTCATCCTGAATAGCAAGCAACTTGACCTTCTTGATCAACCTCTAATTGCAGGGCCTTGCCAAATATCCACTGCCTGTCATTCATCTTTCCTAGTAACTCCTCCAATGATTGGTTAGGCATGACCTACCATGTACAAAGTCATGCTGACTATCCCAAATGAGTCCATCTATCCAAATAGCTATATATCCAGTCTCTCAGAATACCTTCCAATAACTTAACTACTACTGACATCAGGCTAAACAGACTTTAATTTCCTAGTTTATTGTTGGAGCCTTGTTCTTGTTTATTCTTAAACAACGGAAAAACATTAGCCATTCACTAATCCTCCAGCACCTTACCCATGGCTAAGAACGTGTTAAATAACTCTGCTAGGGCCCCTTCAATTTCTTAACTAACCTCTCTTAAGTTCTGATGGTTAGCCAGCTAATTGGCCTCAAGACAGCAAGCACCTCCTCCTCCGTAACTGCATACAGTCCCTGATCTCACTAATGTTTTGCTTCACTTCTATAGACTGTGTCCATCTCCTGAGTACAGACATTTAAAAAAATCCATTTATGATCTCTCCCATCTCTCTCAGCACCATGCATGCATAGATGACCCCTCTGATCTTCCTGAAGACCAATTTTGTCCCTTACTATCCTACTGCTCTTAATGTATCTTGGGATTATCCTTCACCTCATCTACTAGAGCAACCTCATTCCCTCTTTTAGTCCTCCTGATTTGTTTCTTTAAGTATTCTCTTACATTTAAGGTCAAGTACCTTATTTGTTCCTTGTTGCCTCCTCCTTCTTAACCAGGGCCTCAATATTTCTTGAAAATCAAGATTCCCTGAACAGACATAGAATGTTGTGGAGGAGAAAGATCTGAACAAGTTCATGAACCATGCAGCTAAGAACACGAATGAAGGTTGTCTTTATTGCAGGAGGGATGGATACAAGTCAAGCCATACTGAAAGGAGATTTGGCAAGGCTGCACTTAGGGCACTGCACACACTTGGCTCTCATGAATGAGCAAAATTCATCCATTGGTATATCATTCATACACTGATTCTTGGGGTGATGGCGCTGGCTTATTATGAACAATTGAACAAGTTGAGTCCATAGCTATTATCATTGAGAGATGAGCTTACTGACACAAATATCAGATAAGAGTAAATGTCGATAAGTATCAACTCTTGGGGGGGGGGGAGGAGGGAGAACCTTAAAGTGTCTTAGTTTTAGAATAAGGAGATGCCTATTTAGTACAGAGATTATGAATCAGGAAACTAATATTCTCTATCACAGTATTGTGGAGGCAGAATTGCTGAAAATTTTCACAGCTAAGATAGACTGAGACAATCAGAGGGGCTGGTTGGTTTGAAGATGAGAGGAGCATACAAGAAAGTAGAAACAAGATAAAGACCATAATCGACCATGATCTCTTAAAAAAAAATCAGCCATGATTGAATGGTGGAGCAGACTTGATGGGCCAGATGGCCTAATTCTGCTCCTATGTCTTATGGTCTTAATGAATCTCAGTGGGTCACAGGGACAATGGAGTGTCACTGAAGATCTCTATGCCCTTCGGACTAAAGCCCAACTCTTTCAAGGAGGGAGATTTCCATTCTTCCCTGGTTTGGGAACCCCAATCACACATTCACTAAACGTGAGGTGTTCTCATTCCAAAACAAAAAAAAACGACAAGTCAGGCAGGATGAGCAAAGAAAAGTTACATAAAACTTTATTACAGATTCATCTTTCAAACATAAAAAAGTTACAGTGTCTATAAAAAGTAACATTCTCACTGATATTGTACATCCTGGGGATACACTTATACCCCATAATTTGTTCCATGGAGCAGTTAGAGATCAGCCAACTGCTGTTCAAAACATCTGAATCAATCACAATACATCTAGTCTGGATGCTGCTTCAGCAAAAGGCCTTCATTGGTGACAAATCATTCTGCAGCATTCGAACCAGTATCTGTAAATAAAAGCAAAATGGATCAGATCACTTCATTGCCAACAAGTGAAACATACCAGCATTGATTGTGGTTCACAGGACAATATCACAACAGGCAACAGCACAGCAATCCACAATTTACAAGGCAATAGTGCAAACAGCCATGAGCAATCCACAACTAGCAGAACTGTCATATACAGAAATCTCAGTAATCAAACTTAAATAAACGTGAACATATGAACAGATTAATTATCAACAGCAGGAAAGACCATTTAAGATTTGTACAGGGACAGTTGAGGTATTACACCTGAATTTTATTGAGAAATCGGACAGCTACAGGTAAGAAGTTTCGGAGATGACATACAGTCCTGATAGTAATGGACTTCTAGCATCTCCCTGATGACAATTTGGTAAATAGGTGAATGCTGGGGTAGGTGGAGTCAGCAGTTATTTTTTTTTCAGCTCTTTTCTTTTCATTGAACAGGTCTTCTAACGTCAATAGCTGATAGCAATGATCTTCTCTGTTGAATGAACCAATCGCTGCAAGCTGGGCTTGGAGGCAGTGGTTGGAAACCAAATGGTAATGGAGGATGTCACAACACTCTCTGATGAAAATTCATCAAGATACACCCTGATAAGCTGCATCAAGATAAGCTGGCGCAGGAAGAACCATCTCTGCTGGGCTTTCCTAGTGATGAATGTATAGTCAGCCCTCCTTATCCGCGAATTCTGCATCCACTAATTCAACCAACGGCGAATTGCGAAAACCCGGAAGTGCTCTTCCAGCACTTGTTGTTCGAGCGTGTACAGACTTTTTTTCTTGTCATTATTCCCTAAACAATGCAGTATAACAACTATGTTACATAGCATTTACATTGTATTAGGTATTATAAGTAATCTAGAGATGATTTAACGTATACGGGAGGATGTGCGTGGATTATCGTGGATCTGGATCGAAAAAAATCAGAAGTTCTCTTACTAAGTAAGTCAGAACAGGTACATCCGGTATTACTTAGCGTCAGTTAGTCAAACATTTGCATTCATATATAGTATATATTTTACCTATCTATGCATATAAAACACTTAAGAACATATGTTTCAGCGCCGGGCTTGGGAAGTTCCCGAGTTCGATCCAGTGATAGATTGCTATCGAGGGCACTCTCCACCGTGCAGGGTTGATGTGGAGGATCAAAAACCCAAAACCCAATAGTTAAACCACTGCGTTGCTTAGTAATAATTGTAACTTTCATTGGGGCACAGCCTTTCTCACTTTATCCTTTAAAATTGTTCTGGTCGTTGACCGACGTAGCCTAACGCTTTTCCAATGACTGATGGCGTTTCACCTCTTTCCGATTGCTTTATTATTTCCACTTTGTTTTCAATCGTTATCGTGATTATTTTCATGAACAGAAACGCTGCGGATTCAGATCCCTGCCACTGGGTCCTAATGTCCACCGCACTGAGACAGGTTAAATAAGGTCTTGGGTTCAGCTGGATCCTAAGGTCCACCGCACTGAGGCAGGTTAAATAAGGTCTTGGGTTCAGCTGGGTCCTAAGGTCCACCGCACTGAGACATGTTGAATAAGGGACTTGAGCATCCGCGAGGGGTCCCGTAACCAATCCCTCATGGATAAGGAGGGCCAACTCTAATGTGCCTGTCCTCTTCAATTTACTGGTAACAGTAATCCCCAGGAATTTGAATGACTTGATCACACACACAAGCTGACCATTAATTTTTGGAGTGGTGGTTGGGGGGGGGGGGGGAGGGCAAAGGGGTCGGGGAAACAGGTAACCGGTTGTCAGCTGAAGTCAATCCTTATTTCTAATGTCTTGGTAACATTAAGCTCCAAGTTGTTACGAGCACACCATGCTGCAAGAGACTTTCTACCTCTCTTTGATAACAGGTCACTTCATTATTAGAGACGAGACCAACTACAGTCATGTCATCCTCGAACTTTAGAATTTTAATGGGTATGTCTGTGGAGGTACAGTCATTTGTATACAGTGAGTAGAGGAGGGGGTGGAAGAACACAGCCCTGGGGAGAGCCTGTGCTTACAAACATTGAATCAGAGAAGTAGGAGCCCAACGTTACATACTGCTTCCTTCTTGTCAGAAGTTCGTAATCCACTGACAAGAAATGATAGCTTAACTTGCTGTGGAGCAACTCTGGAACAGCAGTGTTGAAGGTGAAGCTAATGTCCAAAAACAAAATCCTCATATAGGTGCTGGGGGAGTCCAGAAGTTGAAAAATGTAATAAAGACACAAGTTAACTGCATCCTCAACTGTGCAATTTGCTCAATAAACAAACTGTAGTGGGTCAAGAAGATGATCAGTTAAGGACTTAAGGAAGACATTCAAATATTTTCATAACTACTTTCATAAAAATCAGTGTAGTAAGCTGCTCATGATTAACTGGCCCCTCTCTGCTCTAAATTGATTCAGCTGCATCAAAAAATTTAGTGATGTCCACAACAATGCTGTTGTGGTAATGTTGTTGCCACAGCTCCAGCGATGCAGTTCGATCCTAAACTCGAGCATCTGTTTTTAGTTTGCACGTTCCACTCCGTAATCATGCAGATTTCCCCAAAACTGCCAGGGTTAATTGTCCACATTTCCCTCTCGGTGCAAATTAATGGCAACAAGAATAAAAGAGGATAAAATGGTAGGAGTAAGTGAAAATAGATTGGAAGGGTACATGGAACAGGACTGATAAAATTGCTCCCAAGAGTCAGAATGGAGTCAAATGGCCTCCTGCCAAATCATGAGGTAAGAGATTTGATGTTGAAATTACCAGCCTGTAGTACTTGGTAAAGTGGTTACATTTGAAGAAAGAGAAAGAACTTAGGGTCAGTCAGCAAGGATATGTTCAGGGAACCGTGGCCAACAGCCTGATTTGTTCAGGAACTTATCTGGGTTGATGAGGACAGACCACCAGATGTTATCTATATGGGTTTTAAGCAAAGGTATTTGCAAGATCCCAAATGACCAGCTTTCCAAAAAAGTAAAAGCTCATGTGATCCAAGGGAGTAAATTGGATCCATTGCTCAATAGCAAGCAAAGAATAATGGCTTGTGCATGTCTTTTTACAGGGAAGGTATTGCTATTTGGGTTTCGCAGGGCTGACGTTGATTAATTCAACTGGAGTCCATGCATGTGACTGAGAGGGAAAAAAAAGTATTGAGCTTTCAGAAAGTTCTCAATAATGTCCCACACATACACCATTCTCAGTTTGATAAGCTATGACTAATGGATACCACAGGGATCATAGCTTGGGGTGCTGCAAACTTGGATCTATCAATGCTTTGGCCAAGGGGACCAAAGGCACCAATTGGCACCAGAGTAACAATTTTTTCTGTGGATGTCTCATCAACCATTCTTATTCAGAAATACTCCTCTTATGCATTACATGTATTTTTTTGTAACTTTGTGTAATTCTGTAACTTTTTGTAATTTTGTCTTGCACCCTACTGCTGCCACAAAAAAAAAACCTTTTCACAAAATGTCATTGATTATAAATCTGATTCTGACTGCAAGTTTGCTAATGATGGATTTAGCGTGATGAAGGATGTCCAGGGACTTCAGGGAGCTATGGGCAAGCTATACAAGTGTGTGAGACAGACAAATGAAATTCATTGTGGAAAAATGTAGAGCAAGAACAGAATAGGAAAGCAGGTTACTTGTTAAATGCTGATAGTGACGATGCTCCAAAGGACTGAGATGTGCTTGTAAACATGTCACTGAAGACCAAAACACATGTGCAGAAAGTTGTGTTCTATAGGCCTTTAGTGCAAGATGATATGAACAGTGGAGTAATGAAGTCTTGTTGTAATGTGTAGAGTCTTGCTGATACCACACCTAAATTATTGGCGGTTGCAGTTTTGGCTTTCTCACCCAAAAACATAATTCTGATAAAAGTTATACTTTCCAATATGGTACAATGGTTCCAGGATAGTAGGTCTGTAGAACTAGTAAAGACCAAGTGGACTGTGACTGCATTTTCTAGAATTTGAGAGGGATCTCATCACAACTCAGACTCTATAAAGTTGTCGTGCCAACTGGTCTTAATTCCTCCATTTATTTCCTCCTTTCTTATACGGAAGTGTTACATTTGTTACTTTCCCATTTTCTACGACTTTTCCAGAATTTAAGATCATCCCTAGTATTTTCGCTGTTGGTGGCAAAATTCAGTACTTGCTGAGTTTTAGACCTTTTAATTTGTCCGGTCCTTTCTTTTTAGAGACAAGTACAACTATGTACTGTCTCTATATTTGCTAAAATGTACAACCCAACCACCTGCAAAACAAGTCATCTGTTGCAAAGGGACAGCGGGAAAAGTTTTCTGAAATGCCACACAACCACACAACCGGAGCTGTTAGGACTATGGAGTCCGGTGCTGTGCAAAGAACTGCTCTTTCCCAGAGATTACCTCAGGAATTAGAACAGTTTAGTGATTCCAGCACAGGTTCAATTGTCTCCATTTCAAAGAGGAAGAATGGCTGCAAGAGAAAGAAATTTTAGGCAATTTATATTTTGTTTAAATGTATTTCTAGTGCCAATTTTAAACATTTAAAATAGAATATTTAATTCTTAAGGGTTTTGAGTCACTTGGCAGCAGGTTTGGTCTGGGGGTGTACTTCAGCAGCTGTCAAGTGCCTTCCATGGGATGTGCAATTAAAAGCTCCTGCACAAGGCACTGCCTCTTTGATCAGATTTATCCACCTTCCTCAAGTTCTCACCAGGGAATCTGTTCAAGGTAGACATAGCTTAACAGCTGATGAGACTGTATTTGACAAAGGCGAAACAAAATATTTTGTTATTACATCAGCCATTCTTTTATTCCCCATTAAAATTCCTCATGATATTTATTCTTTAGAATCCATATTAAATTTTGTCCACTTTCCTTAATTATATTTTTACAGAAACTTTTTTAAAATATTTTTTTCTATTAATTCACTCTCACTTATCCCTGTTAGTAATTTCCTGGTAATTGATTCCAAAAAACTCTCCCAATTCACAAACTTGCTAATCTTCTAAAGCAACATTATATGCTTCCTTTGATATAATAGGGTCTTTAACCTTAATTAGTCACAAATGAATCGATTTCTCTCTCAAAAGAATATACACTTGTTTGAGAATTCTGAAACTTCTTTAAATACCATCCATTCTAAGCCTAAGATCAGAAGGTTACATAAAGGGAAATCCTTTTAATGTAGCAAGTGGTTAGGTCTGGCATGCACTGCCGGAGGTAGCAGTGGAAGCACACTCTTTAATTTCCCCATCTATCCTGTCAATGTATCTTTAATATCTACATACAGTAACTATCTTCTCAAAACTGCAATTTCCAATTGAAGTTTCTCTTGAACTGCACAGAAACTTCAAATGTTTCACCCCAGAGGATCACCCATCACAAGAATAATTATTAACACTGCTCCATCACAAAGGAAACAGAAAGGCCTGGTTCCTTAGCTGTGTAATATTGTTCCAAAAACCACTGCCCCAAACATCTTCCAAATTACATTCACTAACAGAATTTGCCCAGTCTACAAGAAGATTAAGGTTACCTTCACCATAAGCGCATATTTCTTGATTAATTTCCTCTCAGACTGCATTATTACAATTAGAGAGCCTGTTAACTATTCATTCTAGTGTTATTTTGTCCTTTCATCTATTGACGCCTAGACTAATGTAATGGCTGCCTCACTGCTGCCCACATAGAAATTTATATCATCTGAGCTACAACCCACCCACCCTAACTAATTCCCAACCTTTCCCAAGCAACCACAACTTAAGTGAGATGGTAGTATACTGGTTTACACATTGCTTTACAGTGCTAGTGATCACCATTTGGGGTTCAATTCACACTGCTGCCTGTAAGGAGTTGGACATTCTTTCTGTGACTGTGTAGGATTCTGTGAAATGCATACATCACCATGTGATACACATATACCTTGCTTAAATGAATTTAGACCCACAATTCAGACTCCCATATCTTCCTTTAAATTAGTTTAATATTTTGAAGTTACCAATTAAAAAACAGGTAAGGCCTGAAAAAGGTATATAAATTTAGGCAGGATATTCATTTTAATAGAGTTAATTCATCCAATCAACAACGATAGAGAGATGGGCAACCAGTTTGATAGTGCCCTTTTCACATAATTCAATAGGATAAGAAAATTTTTTTTAGGTGCTTATAGTTCTTATAATTGTTACACCCAAATAGGTAAATTGATTTCTTACAATTTTAAAAGAAAGGTTAGTATTAATTGATAGCAGATTATTCAAGGGGAAAAGTTCACTCTTATTCAATTTATATAAATTCAATTTATATCCTGAAAACTGGCTGAAACAGGAGAGTAAAGAAAGCGTAGGAGTTAACAAGGTCTCAACATTAGAAAAAAAAGCAATAGATCATCAGCATAGAGCGAAACTTTGTGGGTAGTAACTCTCCTTAGAATACCAGTGATATCATTAGATCCTCAAAAAGGGTTCTAAAGCCAGATCAAAGAGCTCAAAGGACATCTTTGTCTGGTTCCATGTTGGAGTTTAAAAGGTTTAGAATTCTGAAAATTAGTAAGAACCTGAGCAGAGGGAGATAAATAAAGTAATTTTTAAGTAATTTTTTTAAAAATAATC
The DNA here is from genome assembly GCF_030144855.1 of Hypanus sabinus. Lineage (NCBI taxonomy): Eukaryota > Metazoa > Chordata > Chondrichthyes > Myliobatiformes > Dasyatidae > Hypanus > Hypanus sabinus. The sequence goes on from NC_082726.1 coordinate 13,748,029, forward strand.
TGGTCCAGGGTAGATAAATCTCCTGGACCAGGTGGAATGCACCCTCGTGTTCCGAAGGAAGTAGCAGAGGAGATTGCGGAGGCATTAGCAATGATCTTTCAATAGCCGATAGATTCTGGCCTGGTTCCGGAGGACTGGAAGATTGCAAATGTCACTCTGCTATTTAAGAAGGGGACAAGGAAGCAAAAAGTAAATTATAGACCTGTTAGCTTGACATCGGTGGTTGGGAAGTTGTTGGAGTCAATTGTCAAGGTTGAGGTTACAGAGTACCAGGAGGCATATGACAAGATAGGCAGAACTCAGCATGGTTTCCTTAAAGGAAAATCCTGCCTGACAAACCTAGTGCAATTTTTTGAGGAAATTACAAGTAGGCTAGACAAGGGTGATGCAGTGGATGTTGTGTATTTGGATTTTCAGAAGGCCTTTGACAAAGTGCTGCACATGAGGCTGCTAAACAAGATAAGAGCCCATGGAATTACAGGAAAGTTACATATGGGGATATAGTGTTGGTTGATTGGCAAGAAACAGAGAGTGGGAATAAAGGGATCCCATTCTGGTTGGCTGCCGGTTACCAGTGGTGTTCCACAGGGGTCCGTGTTGGGGCCACTTCTTTTTACGTTGTATATCAACAATTTGGATTATGGAATAGATGACTTTGTGGCTAAGTTTGCTGATGATACAAAGATAGGTGGAGGGGGCGGTACTGCTGAGGAAGCAGGGAGTCTGCAGAGAGACTTGGATAGATTGGGGGAATGGGCAAAGAAGTGGCAAATGAATTACAATGTCGGAAAGTGTACGGTCATGCACTTTAGTAAGAAGAAATAAACAGGCAGACTATTGTTTAAATGGGGACAGAATTCAAAGTTCTGAGGTGCAACAGGACTTGGGAATCCTCATGCAAGATACCCTTAAGGTTAACCTCCAGGTTGAGTCAGTGGTGAAGAAGGCGAATGCAATATTGGCATTCATTTCTAGAGGAATAGAGTATAGGAGCAGGGATGTGATGTTGAGGCTCTGTAAGGCACTGGTAAGACCTCACTTGGAGTACTGTGTGCAGTTTTGGGCTTATTTAAGGAAGGATGTGCTGACATTGGAGAGGGTTCAGAGAAGATTCACTAGAATGATTCTGGGAATGAGAGGGTAACACATGAGGAACATTTGACCGCTCTTGGACTGTACTCCTTGGAGTTTAGAAGAATGAGGGGGGACCTCATAGAAACATTTCGAATGTTGGACAGAGTGGATGTGGCAAAGTTGTTTCCCATGGTGGGGGAGTCTAGAACGAGAAGACATGACTTGAGGATTGCAGGGCGCCCATTCAGAACAGAGATGCGAAAAAATTTTTTTAGCCGGAGGGTGGTGAATCTATGGAATTTGTTGAACGGGTGGCAGTGGAGGCCAAGTCATTGGGTGTATTTAAGGCAATTGATAGGTATCTGAGTAGTCAGGGCATCAAAAGTTATGGTGAGAAGGCAGGGGAGTGGGACTAAAGGGGAGATTGGATCAGCTCATGATGAAATGGCAGAGCAGACTCGATGGGCCAAATGGCCGACTTCTGCTCCTTTGTCTTATGGTAATTTAATCCATTGAATGAAATCGGGCCCAGTTAAATTTTTGTAAGGTTTTAAATAAATAATTCCATTCAATCCGATCAAAAGCCTTCTCAGTGTCTAGAGATATCATGCATATCATGGAAGCTTCATAAAAAGATTGTGGCAGCCCAACCAACTTAAAGGAATCTGAAAAGACAGAACATAAATGAAGTATAACCAATGAGAAAAAAGCCTTGCAAAATTCTCCAGAAAATCCATCAGGACGCAGTGTCTTCCCGGAATGCAATGAATGTACATTCTCGGCAATTTCCTCATAAGAAATAGGTTGATCCAACTGCTTTTGATTATCAACAGAAAGTACAGGGACATTTAATTGGTCTAAAAATTATTCATTACAGTATTATCTTTAGGAGAGTCAGAACTATAAAGTTTAGAATAAAATTCGCTAAAGATATCATTTATTTCTAAATGGTCACCATTAGCTTTACAAATTTCTTTAATTTGCCATTTAGCTATAAAAATTTTTAATTGGTTAACCAATAATTTACCTGTTTTGCCTTCATGAATATAGAATTGGCTTTTATCTTTTAGGAGTTGACTTTCAACTGGATATGTTAAAAGAAGATCATATTTAGTTTTAAATTCAACACGTCTTTTATATAAAACAGGATCTGAAGCCAAAGCATATTTTTGGTCTAATTGTTTCAACTGATTAGCTAAATCAACTCTCTCTTTATTAGCTTTTTTCTTAACACTTACAGTATAAGAAATAATTTGTCCTCTAATATAGGTCTTGAAAGCATCCCATATAAGACCGTTTTTATTCCTAGATCCTTTTTTGATTCTCTTGATTCAATTCTACCTTCATATATATGGAAAAACAAACATTCTTGATTAAATAAAGTTCACTTTCAAAAAGTTAAAAAGAATGGAGGCTTAGCTTTACTAAATTTTAGGTTTTATTACTGGGCAGTCAATATACGAACTCTTACATTTTGGTCATATTACATTAACTGTGAGGGCTGTCCAGTATGGGTCTCTTTAGAAGCTAACTTTAAAAAAATTATATTATTTCTCTTCTTGGATCCTCATTTCCTTTATCTTTAAATAAACTAACTGACAATTTGGTAGTTAAACATACTTTGAGGATTTGGATACAATTTAGAAAACACTGGTTTACTCTTTCTAGTCCCATTTTTTCTAATCGTTTTTTTTTTAAACCTTTTATGACCAATGCAGTTTTTTAAAAAATGGGATAGATTGGGTATTAAATGCTTCCAGGATCTCTTTGCTGGAGGAAGTCTCTGTTCACTTGAGCAACTGTCAGCTAAATACATCTTACCAAAACCCCACATTTTTCAATATCTACAAATTACAGACTTTCTGCAATCTCAATTACATACATTTCCTATGAGTCTTGATAAGAACTTATTAGATGTAATTTATAATTTGAAACCTTTTCATAATGGCTCAATATTCAATATTTATGGTATGTTGATGGGAATAAGAGAGGCTCCTTTAGACAAAATTAAAAATGCCTGGGAACAAGATTTACAGATTTCAGTTTCTGAGGAGACTTGGAATGAAATTTTTAAATTGGTTAATACTTCATCACTATGTGCTTGCCACTCCCTCCTATAATTTAAAGTGGTCCACAGGGCCCACATGTCTAAAGACAAGCTATCTCATTTTTATCCGGATATATCTCCCTATTGTGATAGATGGAACAATGGAGAGGCTTCACTAATCCATATGTTTTGGACATGCTCGAGTCTTGAAAACTACTCGAAGGAAGTATTCCAAACTTTTTCTGTACTTATTAAAGTAAATCTTAAACCTAACCCTTTGACTGCTTTGTTTGGTACTGTTGGAGAAAAAGGCATAACTTTGGAGACATCTGATTTGCATATATTGGCTTTTATTTCTCTTATAGCTAGGAGGGCAGTGTTGCTTAAATAGAAAGATATTGCTCTGCCTACTCACACTCAATGGTTATGTGATGTTATGTCCTGCTTAAACTTAGACAAGATCCGTTGTTCAATTTCTGATTCTAACCAACACTTTCAAACATTGTGGGGACCATTTTTGAACTACTTTCAAAACCTTTGATTTGGTGTTAAATTACAGATGTTGGCTAATAACATAAATCCCGATGTGATAAGGATTTTTTCTGTCTTTCTTTCTTTGCCAAACAGCTTTGATCTTGGTAATGGGTTTAGATTCTTCTTTTTAAATAATAAAATTATTACAATTCAAATTACAATTTAATGTATGAGTTTTAGATTATGAATATAGGGTACTGCGATTGCAAGTGTGATTTAAATTTAATGTATTCGGTACTACTCTATCTTTTTACCATAGAACATTACTGCACAGAAACAGGCCTTTTGGCCCTTCTTGGCTGTGCCAAACCATTTTTCTGCCTAGTCCCACTAACCTGCACCTGGACCACATCCCTCCATACACCTCTCATCCATGTCCCTGTCTAAGTTTTTCTTAAATGTTAAAAGTGAGCCCACATTTACCACTTCATCTGGCAGCTCATTCCACACTCCCACCACTCTCTGTGTGAAGAAGCCCCCCCCCCCACAAAGTTCCCTGTAAACTTATCCCCCTTCACTCTTTACCCATGCCTTCTGGTTTTTTTCTCCCCTAGCCTCAGTGGAAAAAGCCTGCTTGCATTCACTCTATCTATACCCATCATAATTTTATATACCTCCATCAAATTTCCCCTCATTCTTCTACGCTCCAGGGAATAAAGTCCTAACCTATTCAACCTTTCTCTGTAACTCAGTTTCTCAAGTCCCAGCAACATCCTTGTAAACCTTCTCTGCACTCTTTCAACCTTATTAATAACTTTCCAGTAATTTATACATATATATTAAAAATTATAATTATATATGTTTATATAATTTTATATATATATAAAATGATTTATAATATATATGCTCATGTACTGTGTATTTTATGTGAAAATTAATAAAAATATTACAAAAGGATATTTTGAAGTTACAAAACATAACATCGGCAATGAGGTATTTTTAAAAAAATTAACCCAAGATGGCTACCAAACTGTTGAAGCACAGCGAGACATTCAAACTAAAAAAAAAACGCAGCTAACCTTAAAAAAGCACCCCAGCACACACAGTGGCAGTTAAGTTAAAAAACAGATCAGTATATGTTCTTTGGAAGGTAAGACAAGATCGAATTTTAATTACAAAGGCAGAAAATAAAAGAAATCACAGGTTCATAAAGAGTGAGCACTGGGTGATAATAATCATCAAAAAGCAGAAATGGCTGGTTACGTTGGATAAATTGACACGTTTCATTACACAAAACATAGCTGGAATATGTATACTGAGAAAACTCAGTGATACTTTGAAGCAAATGAAATAGCTGATGAGAAAGGAGTTTCAATTTTGCTGAGTTCATTGGGTTTAAAGGCATACAGTTTGCTTCGAAGTTGAACTGCTCCAATCAAACCTGCAGAAATGAGCTTTGCTGATATTGTCAAAGTAATGCAGGAACATTTAAAACCATTACTGACTGCAGAATGCTTCAGGTTTCATAAGCAAAATCAAAAAGGAAGAGTCCATTTTGGTATATGTGGCTGAATTGAAGAGATTGTCAGAGCATTGTGACTTTGGTAATGTGTTGAAATGATGCACTGAGAGATTGTTTAGTTTGTGGAATCTTAAAAGAAAGTATTCAAAAAATGGCTCCTAAATGAAGCACAACTTGCAAAAGAGCAGCTGAAACCACTGTTTTCATGGAAACTGCAGAGAGAGATGCAATTGAATTGCAATCAGGAATGAAAGTGAGCATAAATAAAATTGCAGTGTCTAAACAGAAACCAGCCTGGCCAAACTAATCTGCATGCTGTTGAAAAATCAGGTAATAATGAGATTGACAGAGAAGAGTCAACGTTTTGGACCGAGTCCCTTCATCAGGACTGGAGAAAAAAAGTTGAGTCGGAGCATGAAGTTGGGGGGAGGCGAGAAAGAAACACAAGGTGAGAGGTGAAACTGGGGGAGGGGAGGAAGGGGTGAAGTATAGAGCTGGGAAGTTGATGGGTGAAAGAGATACAGGGCTGCAGAAGGGGGAATCTAATAAGAGAGACAGAAGGCCATGGAAGAAAGAAAAGGGGGAGGAGCACCAGAGGGAGGTGCTAGGCAGGTAAAGAGATGAGGTGAAAAAGGGAAATAGGAATGGGGAATGGTGAAGGGGGTGTGTTTCAGTCATTCCACAAAATGAGGTGTCCAGAGCTGTCAGATTTACTTCTTGAAGTTTCAGAATCAACTCTTACAACCACCAGGGAAGAGGCCCTAAAATCTGAGATTGTTTCACAGCCACAAATCTCACCTGCCAAGCAGAATAGCCTCCTTGTCAGGAAAGGGGTCACAAGAGTAAGAGATCCTCCACAGCAATTAAACTTTTAAGCCTGAATGGGACAGTTTAAAAATTGACAATAGCTGTGGGTGACTGTATTATATAGAATGCTGAGTATATATAGTATAGCTGAGATGCATTCTATATTGAGTTGGAGTTTATACCTAAGCAGGGTGGAGTGTTGTGTAATTAGTATTTAAGTGTTGGTGTGTGTGCGTGAGTTTTTGTTTATTTATTTAAATCGATGAAGCATCCTTGTTTAAATAATTACAGGTTATACGCATAAATACGTGAATTGCATACATCATCATGGCACCACGTGATATTAGTGTGCCTTGTTTAAAATAAACGAAGTTAGTCCCACATTTCAGGCTCCCATGTCTTCTTTTGAATTTGTTTATTGTTTTGAACACATACTGTGTGGTTCGGGCTAGAGTTGTGGGCATCCCCTGCTGACACCAGACACACTGCGACACTTGAGGGCTGCCCAGCACAATCGCCCCTGACCGGATTGACGCAAAATGACACATTTCACTGCAAGTTTTGATATTTCAATGTACATGACAAATAAAGCTAGTCTCAGCAGCTGCTGTGCTCAAACCTGTAGGTGCCATCAGTTCATTTCAATATGAATACTTGATGTGTGGTGATAACCCTGCCTTTGACTTTTTCACCATTTTTTCTTGACACACTACCTCAATTCCCTGTACTATTTTCTGTATCTTCACTGTCCTCTTTCAAATGTGTAACATTTCACTCTCTTAGAGCCTACCACAATGTCCTCCCCATGCCCGTGTTAAAGAGGACTGCCAAAATAGATCCTTTGAGAAAAAGACTAACAATGACAATTGTGGCCATGGAAGTTAAAGATGGCATCAAATTAAAATAAAACAAATACAACGTTGCAATGATTTGTAAAAGGTCAGGACTCTGGTAAAACTAAATCAGCAAAAGATAATTAAAAAGGGGCAAAACTGTTGAAAACTGTGTGATAAATAACCACAATGTAAGTGCTTCTAAAACATACAAGGCGAGCTTGTCACTTAGTGGGTGAAACTTAAATTAATATTGAAATGTGGAACTGGCAGAGATTTTCACGAAATGCTTTGTATCTGTCTTCGAAAAGTAAGTACGAAAAGCCTCCTAATAATAGATTCCGGGGGCAAAGAGGTGCAAAGACTTTTAAAAATAAAAGCAGTGGCATTAGTTTATAATTTACAGCTGATATTGCCATTTAGCACAAAGGAAAGAAAACCAACCAACCTCTAATGAATCAACATCTAATTTTCCACTTTTCTTTAGATCTCAAGGACTTACTTTAACAAATTTGGGACTTTGTTAAATTAGAAAAAGGAAGTATGGCCGACGAGGGCCATGCATTGTGCCCCAATCTTGTGGAGAAAGAAAAGCTCACACTGCTCTTACACACCCACCTTTTTAACCCTCCTGTACGATTAGTCAAGTTAGGCAATGCAAGCTGACAATTCCAGGCTATTTTAAATTAAGGTTTCGATTGTCTCTTACACTGATTCCCAAAATTTTGACAACCGAAGTTTATTCAGCACTTTGCAATGACTTAGATCATCCCTTTCTTTACACTTGTAGTCCTCCAATCCTGTGACCAGACAGGTACAAGGAACAGCTAACAGGCCTAAAACTTGATACGCTCACTAAAACACATGCCTGTTAGAAGGTGCAGTGGCAAAGAAAACGGATGCACTGATTCCAAAATTTCTAGATGCTCACAAGTCTTAAATATTTGGATCTAGTTACTTCAGGCCTCATTCTATAATGTACCACTCCTACCTCAAGGATATGCCATTGGGAACTCAGTTAGTGGGGTAGCCTAGTTCCCAAAGTATATTATGGCTATCGGCGGGAGGATGAATTTCAGGTTTGTGAATACAGACCTTGACAATAAATGTACTTTGAAATTGTAGGTGCAAAGGGACTTGGAAGTCTTAAAGGTTAACTTGCAGGTTGAGTCAGTAGCAAGGAAGGTAAATGCAACTTTAGCATTCATTACCAGAGACTAGAACATAAAATCCAAGGATGTAGTGTTGAGGCTTCACAAGGCATTGGTCAGTCTGCACACGGGGTACTGTGTCAACCCTATATCTAAAAAAGGACAAACCGGCATTGGAGAGGGTCCAGAGGAGGTTTACGACAATTATCCCAGGAATGAAAGGGTTAACATTCGAGAAGCATTTGATTCTGGGCCTGAACTTGGGAGTTTAGAAGAATGGGGTGGGATATCTCATTGAAACATTAAACATTGAAGTGCCTAGAGTGGATGTGGAGGGGATGCTTTCAATGGAGAGAGTCTATGATCAAAGGGCACATCCTCAGAATAGAAGGTCATCCCTTTAGAACAGAGATGAGGAGAAATGTCTTTAGTCAGAGGGTGGTGAACCTATGGAATTCATCGCCATAGAAGGCCAATTCATGGGGTATATTTAAAGCAAAGATTGATAGGTTCTGGATTAGTAAGGTTACAGGAAGCACAAGGAAATAAAAAATCAGCCACAATGGTGAAGACCTGATGAGCTGAATGGCCTGGTTCTGCTCCTAAGCCTTGTGGAAAGAACATTAAGAACATTTACTACCAGATCAAGAAAGGATGTAACAGCAGACCACAGGAGAAAGAAACTGGCACGTACAATGAAGTCAATTACTGCATCCTTAGTGTTCTTTTTACACAATAGCATGATTCAGTAAAACAGAATTCCTTGTTTCTATACTGCCAGTCCACTTAGGAAACTTGATTGACTCTGGAGTTAAAAGGAAATGCTTAGAGGGATCTGGGCCAAATGTAGGCAAACACAACTAGCTCAAGTAGGCACTTGGTCAGCATGGTGAGCTGGACCCAAAAACCAGTTTGTGTGTTCTACAACTCCATGAATCCAGGATGAAAAGAGGATAAGGATTCTATGGCAAAGCCTGGATAAAAGGAACGGAAAACATGAAAAAGAGATGATGCAGAATGACCTGGATGAGTTGCTGCAGTGGAAATTCCTTAAGGGCCATAGTTCAGTTAAAAACTCAATGAATCTAGTAATATACAACCCTCTTCCAACGAAACCACATTGCACTCGATTAACCCTGCTCAAAAGCCTATAGTGCAATGGCTACAGGGCTAGTAATTAAAAGGCAAGTTGTTGATCCATGTACATTTTAAAAACCTGCTTTCTGGAGCTGTTAAGCAAAAAAGGAATTAATGGAATTTAAATCACAAACTACTAGGCTTACGCAAGATGACAGATTTAAGCTAAATTTGAAGTAAACAAAACATGGAAAGCTTTGTCATTCAACACCAACTCACTTTTGCCATCGCAAGCTACAATCTTCACTTTATCCACTTTGACCAGTTCAGTAACCTCTCGGAATTCCACATCGTTCAGAACAAATGTCCATACATTATCACAGAATCTGTATGTATTCAAAGAGCCCTTTAAAATAAACAAAACCAGGAAGCAGTTCATATATTAAAATTGTACAGAAAGTTAAACTATTGGGCCAAAATCTATTTCGATTTGAGTGATCAGAAGTGTTGGAAACAAAACAAACACGGTCACAAGGGTTTGTACATTGCAAGTCAATACCCTGAAACTTTGGACATAGCCACATTTCTTTGAAACGTACAAAACCTTAACCAATACTTTTTCTCCCCAGCCCTCCAGCATCCCATCCTCCAAAAAGTGTGCAGTGTAGAGGGTCTTCCCCACTGCACTCAGCTTCCACCATCACCTTCTTTCTGTTTCCGACACAGGTGATATTCTACCCCTTGTATTTCCCGTCTTCCCACACCTCCCATTGCACAGCTCAGACACGCCTTCCAGTCACCTTCTCAGCAGGCATGTAACCATTTTGCATGCCATGTCTGAACACTCCCCACACCTCCCCTCTTCCGCGTTTCCCTCGGACACATTCACTCTTCCACTCCCAGTGTTAATACAGCTCCGCTCGAAAGACACAAATTTATAGATCAATATAGGTGGCGTTGTTGGATCTGATTCTGAGGATAGAAATTATTCAAGTAGAGTGGGAGAATACTTAGCTAGCCTACTGTTGGCACAAGAGGGCATCCTCACTGTTGGGAGTTTAGTGAAGAGTCACAAAGTACCCAGCTGGTTCAGGGAGTCAGAGGGGCAAACTCACACTCTGCAAAAGCAATGGGGGAGAAATAGAAAGGGGATTTCAATGACTTTCACTTTCTATTTCGTAATAACCCACTACCGTGTAAAAGGCACGGAATTCCTCAGTGTGCTCAGGAGAACTCAACGATACCAATCCCTAATTTAATTTTAGATGCTGAGGAAGGAACATCTGTGGCAGAACACGTGCAGTGTTGAGGGTAATTTATTTAAATTTTGCATAGCAAGGGCAAAAGTTGAAATTAGAGTAAAAGGTCAAAGGAGAAAATCTAATTTTACTCGACAGAAGTAATTCAGTAAAAGCCCAATTCTGATGAGGCCCGAGTGGTGGCTGAGTTAGTCCCTACATACTTTAGCAAGGATCTTGACTAGGCAAGTCGGTCAATAAAGCAAATGAGATGCAGGGGAAAGTGGCAAATTGGATCCAAAATTGACTTATCAAAAAAAAGCGGAGAGTTATGGTTGGTGGGTCATTTTGAGATCAGGTTATCACCAGTAAAGATTCACAGAGCATGGTAAACAGCCGTATGGTTTTGGAATAATTAGTAATTGAAAATAAAGTAGGGTGCATGACCCATGGGGCAGTTCACATGAAAACTGGCAAAGTGGTCGACACTACAGAAGGATGGTTTGCTCGGCAAATGGAATTTAATTCAAAGTAGTATGAGCTAAGGCAATTGAAGTGCAATATGACATTGGATTAGGCAGAAAATGCAATCTGAGAGGTGTGGAGGACTAGAGAAGGCTGGGGCTACATATTCATTTGGCCCCAAGAATAGTTCAATACCTACTAGATGTTCTTTTCATTGGCAAGTGTTTGAAATGTACGCAATGCTAATTGGCTACGGTTTAAGTATTTTCACTCACCATCTCTCAGGAAAGACTACTGCACTAGAGAGGCTGACTGATGAGGATTGGAAAGTTTTAGCTTGAGGGAAGGTAGAGAAGTGAAGCAGATGTGGCAGAATGGAGAATACAGTGGAACTGTGAGGTCTGGATGGAGTAAAGAGCAAGGACTCATTTCCCTTGAGAGCTAAAATAAAAATGAGCGATGGTTTAAACTTATTGTAAGTCAAAGATTTTTTTGCCCAGAGTGTAGCAAGGTCTGAAAGGTCAGTGAAAGCAGATACACCCGTTACATGAAAACAGTACTTGGATTTCTACTTTAACAACTGTCCTGCAGATGAAAGGATCCACTTTTGCAAGGTGGGATTAGGCTGGGGTTTCAACTCAGCAAGACCCACTGGGCCACAAGCCCTGCTGCACCTATATTCTCAACAACTGGCAAATGAATGAATGGCGATGAGAAACAGTTTTCAAAGCAGTAGAGCTCTGGAATTCACTGCCGAAAAGCATAATGGAAGCAGATTAAATCATGTTTTTAGCTTTTGTATGTGATAATTCTCAACTGGAAAACAAAAGTTGTAAAAGAGAATAATTATGAGAACAGGTTAAAAAAATTACAGAAGATCATGAACAGGATTAAATTGTTCAAGGTAAAGCTAGAATCAGGTCATAAAGATAAGGGTCAGTAATAGGATCTGACACAAATGGTCAGACTTACTTATCCAGAGTTTTGAGCAATATGGAAGCTAGGCGAGAATAAAGAAGAAAAGACTAGAAGCCCGGGTAGTTCAGAGAAGACTTTGACGTCCATTTGTTGGGGGGTTTATGTTGAGCATGAACTTCGCATGACCTGCTTAAATCTGTATTACAGGTATTGGGAAAACAAAAGGTATGGTACGATTTCAAAGCACTGTTAAACCTTCAAATGAGCTCACCCTGAAGTTGACTCGATTGCGCACTCTCTGCGCCAAGGCGTTGTTGATTGCTTTGTCAAACTGTAACAGGACCTGGAGAGCCAGTTGAGGGGTAATCTGCTGGGACTGAAGAGACAGAAGCGAGTAACATTTTCAACCAACGCCACAGTAATCGGGGGGCTCGGAATGATAGCAGCCTCCAGAGGGGAAAGACTGACAAGAGAAAGCAAAGGGAGATCGATAGAGAAGGGAGAGGCAGGAGACGGAGGGGGTCGATGCTGAGGGAGTAGGGGACGCGAGGGTGGGAGGATGGCACAGGGCCGGTCTGCTGGCTGATGACTCGGCGACGCGAGGCTGCTGTGGTTCGGGACCCCGTATCCCCGGAAGGCTGACCGCCCACGCTGGAAGGGGCCGCCGCCGCCGCCGGTACCTGGATCAGCTCGTCCAGGCTCTCCTGCAGGCTATTTCCCAGCGTCGTGTTCCGGTACAGCTGATACGCCATCACGGCTGCCCAGCAACACTGCGCAGGCGCGTACTCATCAGCTCCGCCCTGCAACGCTGCGCAGGCGCGTACCCGCTCGCCCCGCCCCCCTGGCGCGGCGTCACGCCGGCACCCGCTCCTCCTCGACACTGCGCATGCGCGCATGACGAGCGTCGCCGCGCAGTCGCACACGGATCATGTCGGTCTCCACCGGCAACAGCATCGGCGGAGGTGTGCGCTGCGCCCCCCCCCCCCCCGCCCCGGCACCCGCTCCTCCTCGACACTGCGCATGCGCGCTCTGACGAGCGTCGCCGCGCAGTCGCACACGGATCATCTCGGTCTCCACCGGCAACAGCATCGGCGGAGGTGTGCGCTGACTAACTCCGCCCCGGCACCGTGCAGGTGCTTTTACCCGGTTTGCTTGAGGTGGTTGTGATCTGGTCCCATTTGCATCCTGAGGTGAGGTGTGTGTGTCTTTCTCTGTACTATAGATGGATAGGGGGTGTGTGGGCATGTGTAGATGATATGAGTGAGTTACTCCTCCTGTGTTTATTATCACAGGTATACATACCAGGGCCAAGTGCCGTGGAAATTACCCTAGCTTTTTGCATCAGCAGCGCAGCATCTTACAAACATAAGTCAATGAGCAACACCAAAGATGCTGGAGGATCGCAGCAGGTCAGGCAGTATCTATAGGAAGGAAATGGATCGACCCCTCATCTGGATTCACTCCACTTTCTAGTTTTCCAACACCTACTGTTATCGCCAGTGATAAAATAAAGTAAGATTAGAATGCACACGTACAATTGTGATTATATTGGGTTTGCTAACCACAAAGTTGTAACTCAAATTAAGACCTTAAGGCCTATCAGATATAAGTAGCTACCAGTACTCTCATTAAAGGGAGATTATATTCTAACTACCCAATCTTCAAAGATTAATTCACTTCCCTGTTTAGCTGCCGATACCCACTATTCGAGTAGTGGGTCCCTTCTCCCTACCAAGGAGAAGATACTTCCAGCTAATAAAATAGGTTTAAATGCAATTCATTTGTTTTTAGTGATACATATTTACAACCAAACAACACTTTTTAAAACATACTTGAAACTCAAGGAGGATGTCTAAAACAATAAACCAGTCACAAAGCACTTCTAAAACACAAAGCACCAAGTTTTTCCAAAACGTAGGTACAATTCCTATAAACTAAAACTATACCAGAGGAGTAAATGAACAAACTATCCATCACAGAAATGGAAACCAGAGTAATGGATTCTAATTCACCCTATGTTTCTTGATGTTATTACCCCATTTCTAATAAGCCTGAGCTGCTCTGTACATTTATAAACTTCCTCTAACACTTGGATAACTTCTCATGAATATGATATTTCCTCAGAAGCCCTTTTAACACAAATGGTCTCACAGCATCTCAGAGTCACACAGAAGTGTGCAAAAGTCTTGGTCACCCTAGCTCAATATATGTGTCTAACGCCTTTGCATAGTACTGTATTTGTCAGTGTGGAGTGGAAAGCAAGTTTGCAAATCTGGCAGGAGCAAAAGATGTTGTGAATGATGATGGTGGAGTGTCGCAGGAGGGATGTGGAGCAGGTGGCAGAGAAGGAGTGCCAGGGCTGGGGGGCAGTGTGGGTACAGTCACACCAGCCCTGAGACACCAAGCGAGGTCATTTGATTCCAGACTGGTTTATTGATCATTATAGAATGTCTGGTGTTTCCCACTCTCTCCCCTCTCCCTCTTTTCTCAACCATGATTCCCCTCTTATTGTAGATAGCTTAATGTTCACAGTTCACAATTAATGCTGTAAAGCTAAATTCCTGAGTACATGACCATTCCAACACATCAGTTATGTGATTATGCTAAGTGATATTATCCATCCGCTCTGCAAACATCCTTGAACAAAACAACTTAGAGTCAGCTTGTCTGTTTTGAAACAGCCCTTATACTGAAACTCTGAGCAGCAATAAATAGGTGCACTGACTTACTACAGACATCTACATGTAGAGCTTCTTTGCAAAGCTGTGTTTTAACTTCAAGCTGATTACTGCTTTCCATTTACATTTGAAGAACTAAAGACTGACTCTGATTTACAACCAGAAACTAAACAAGGCAATAGTAGTTGGAAGTGTACTTACACATGTTTGTGATCTTACAAGTGGCAACTGATGTGTCTAGAAAATGATTACCAAACAACCAAGGAGAGAAATTCATCACACAACTCAATCAAACGTTATTTTACTTGCGCACAAGGAAAGCAGCATGCTCCCTGTCACCATATTGCTCTGAAGCAGGACAGAAAAATACTATTTTTATACAGTATTGGCTTATCAGTTACAGATATAGATCACTTGGTAAACTCTATGTTTGAATTCCTTCCTTGCAAGGCATGGTAGCATAGTGGTTAGCACAGTGCTTTATAGTGCTGGTGACCTGGGTTCAATTCCCATTGTTGCCTGTAAGGAGATTGTATGTTCACCCCGTGATGCTGTGGTTTTTCTCCGAGTGCTCCGTTTTTCAACCCCAGTCCAAAGACGTACCGGTTGGTAGGTTAATTGGTCATTGTAAATTGTCCCATGTTTAGGCTAGGATTAAATCAGGGCATTGCTGGGTTACACAGATTGGGAAGAGCCTATTCTGTGCTGTATCTCCATAAATAATCACTAATCACATTAGAGGTGTGATAAGTGATTAGAAACTACAAGCTGATACCCAATGTTACTTTGAAGTCAGTAAAGCATTTGTCTCTTAGTTAGTGTGTGTACCTTGGATCGATTAGCTCATCTCCAGACCACCCAGGTTGGGGGAACAACACCTTATATACTGTCTGGGTAACCTCCAACCTGATGGCATGAACATTGACTTCTCTAACTTCCGTTAATGTCCCCCCTCCCTTTCTTACCCCATCCCTGATATATTTAGTTTTTCCCCTTCCCCTTTTTTTCTCTCTCTGCCCATCACTCTGCCTGTTCTCCATCTCCCTCTGGTGCTCCCCTCTCCCTTTCTTTCTCCCGAGGCCTCCCATCCCATGATCCTTTCCCTTCTCTAACTCTGTATCCCTTTTGCCAATCACCTTTCCAGCTCTGAGCTTCACCCCACCCCCTCCAGTCTTCTCCTATCATTTTACATTTCCCCCTCCCCCTCCTACTTTCAAATCTCTTACTATCTTTCCTTTCAGTTAGTCCTGACGAAGGGTCTCAGCCTGAAACGTCGACAGTGGTTCTTGCTGTAGATGCTGCCTGGCCTGCTGCGTTCCACCAGCATTTTGTGTGTGTTGCTTGAATTTCCAACATCTGCAGATTTCCTCGTCTATGCGCTTCAAAGGCCTTTCTTGCTGGGCTGTCTGTACTCTATCTGCAGTCTATCCTTGCCTGATATTACATTAACCCTTTCCTTACCACAACGTCCGCACCTCCTCCTTTTTATCCTGTAGAGAACAGCACAAACCTTTTGAATTTCAATACCATAGAGTCTCTGAAACACTGAGACAGTTTCATCAGGGACAGTTAGCTGTTTGATCATGATGGAGGCAGCTGCTCTGGGCCATTGCTCTACAGAGTAATCTCGGGCAAGAGATTAAAATGAATATTACAATAGCAGGGAATATTACAACTAAAATTAAAGTGTGAAACCAGCTTAAGGGTCCACATGGCGAAGAAGGAGTACCGCATAACTCCAGCCCAGATTTTCTAACCTTATCAACTTCTAGCTGGGAATACACAGCTAAATCGGTGATGTTCACGGGTGAATCAGGAACATATGTGCAACACTCCTAGTATGGTCTTAATAATAGCACAAGTACTATCTTTCTTAGACAACAGAAAGTCTAGTGCTGGTCGATTAGTGCAGATTGCCAGCATTTCGGCAGTCATGTCACTGATGGCCTCGTTCATATTGTGTAGCAATTTTCTCCAGCACTGAGGTATTTGATGCTTAGTCTGGAAGGCCCCCAAAACAGGAACACTACAATCCAGAAATGATCAGTTTCCGTAGTCCTTCAATGGCAGTCCCACATGATATGATGTTGAGAGAGAGAGAGAGAAAAGGTAGATGGTTCAGTACAGTATGGTACTAAGTAGACCAGGTAACAACAACTCCTCCTGGATTTGCTTCAGGCCGAAGATCCCATTTTTAAGGTGTATTCCTGGCAGCCACACATCCAGTAAGTACCATTAACAGGATTTGGAAGATCACCAGTAATATAGGTATTGCATGAAAGTCCAGTCCCGTCGCTTGATGTAACATACAGTAGCATCCCTCAATACAATTACATTGGTAAGTCATTCCTCTGGGCAGCGCATTTCCATGCTCCCTTTACGTTTCTAGTTTTGTTATCAAAGTACAGGTAGAGTAACTACAGTAAGTACATACGGCTTGTCATACGAAGAGTGTTTGATGGCTCTGGACCTGTATTCACTAGAATTCAGAAGAATGAGAGGTGACCTCATTGAAGCCTATCAATTGGTGCAGGGCCTTGATAGAGTGGATGTGGAGAGGATATTTCCCAAGGTGGGAGAGTCTAAGACCAGAGGACACAGCCTCAGAATAAAGAGGTGTTCTCTTACAGTGGAGATGAGGAGGAATTTCTTTAGCCAGAGAGTGGTGACTCTGTGGAATTCTTTCCCACAGGCAGCTGTGGAGGCCAAGACTTATTACAGTGCCTGTAAAATGTATTCACTCCCCCACCCGCAGGATTTTTCATGTTTTATTGTTTTACAACATTGAATCACGTATTTAATTTGACTTTTTTGATGCTGATCAACAGTAAAAGACTCATTCATGTCAAAATGAAAGCAGATCTCTACAAAGTGATCTAAATTAATTACAAATATAAAGCACAAAATAAAAGATTGCATAGATATTCACCCCCTTAGAGCAGTATTTAGTAGATGCACCTTTGGCCTTGAGTCTGTGTGGGTAGGTCTCTATCAACTTCGCACATCTGGACACTGCAATTTTCCCCCATTCTTTGCAAAACAGTTCAAGTTCTGTCAGATTGCATGGGGATCATGAATGAACAGCCCTTTTCAAGTCCAGCCACTAATTCTCAATTGGATTGAGTTCTGGACTGTGACTCCAGGACATTAACTTTGTAGTTTTTAAGCCATTCCTGTGTAGCTTTGGCTTTATACTTGGGGCCATTGCCATGCTGGAAAACAAATCTTCTCCCAAGTCGTAGTTCTCTTGTAGACTGCATCTCATTTTCCTCCAGGACTTCCCTGTATTTTGATATGTTCACCTTACCCTGTACCTTCACAAGCTGTCCGGGGTCTGCTGCAGTGAAACATCTCCACAGCATGATGTAGCCACCACCGTGCTTCACGGTCGGGATGTGTGTTTTTGATGATGATGATGGCCAAAATCTCAGTTTTGGTTTCATCAGGTCATAGAGCCTTCTTCCAGCTGGCTGCATGCCTTTTGGCAAACTCTAGCTGAGATTTCATGTGATTTTTTTTTTCAACAGTGGCTTTTTCTTTGCTACCCTCCCATAAAGCACCTGTACAACAGTTATTGTATGCATAGTCTCTTCCATCTCAGCCACTGAAGCTTGTAACTCCTCCAGAGTTGCCATATGTCTCTTGGTGGCCTCCCTGACTTGTCGTTTTCTTGCATGGTCACTCAGTTTTTGAGGATGGCCTGTGCTAGGCAGATTTACAGCTGTGCCATATTCTTTCCATGTCTTGATGATTGACTAGCTGTACTCCAAGGGATATTCAGTGACTTAGAAATTTTCTTGTATCCATCTCCTGACTTGTTCTTTTCAATAATCTTTTGGCAGAGTTGTTTGGAATGTTCTTTTGTCTTCATGGTGTAGTTTTTGCCAGGATACTGTCTCACCAGCAGTTGGACCTTCCAGATACGGGTGTATCTTCACTACAATCAAACTGCACACAGGTCTCCAAAAACAGATCTCCATTTAACTAATTATGTGATTGTAGCGGTGTGCTACACGCAGCGCTAAAATTACGACACGGAGTCGGTAACTGCAGTCGAAGGAAAAAATTTTATTCGAAAACTTCAGCCTCACTTTTAAGCCTCTGTCAACCGGCCCCCCATGGCGCAGAGGCTCCAAAGCTCTGTGCTCGCAAACCCCCGTAGGCTATCTAATTGTGAGTCGGTTCGGATACGCCAGGAAAAGGGTCGCCACATGATCTCTAAAACGAATTGGCTGCACCAGTGATAATTTGGTGTGTCATATTAAAGGGGGTGAATACTTCCACAATCAATTATTTTGTGTTTTATATTTGTAATTAATTTAGAGCACTTTGTAGAGACCTGTTTTCACTTTGACACAAAAGAGTCTTTTTCTGTTGATCAGTGTCAAAAAAGAGAAACTAAATCTAGTGTCATTCAATCACAGATAAGAGAAAATCTGCAGATGCTGCAAATCTAAGCAACACACAGAAAATGCTGAAGGAATTCAGTCGGCCAGGCAGCATCTATGGAAAAGATTACAGTTGACAGGCCAAGACCATTCAGCAGGACTCCCTTTCTACTGCCTAGCCTGCTGAGTTCCTCCAGCGTTTTGCCTGGGTGTTACCACTGTGATTCAGTGTTGTAATACAATAATACATGAAAACTTCCAAGGGGGATGAATTCTTTTTATAGGCACTGTACATTTAAAGTAGAGTTTGATAGATTCTTGATTGCTCAGGGTATGAAGGGATATGAGGAGAAGGCTGGAAATTGGGGTTGAGAGAAAAATTGGATCAGCCATGATGAAATGGTGGAGCATACTTGACGGGCCAAATGACCTAATTCTGCTCCTATATTTTATAATCTTAAGTAAGGTACAGGAGCCTCAGGACTCACTGCACCAGCTTCAGGAACAGATATTACCCCTCAGCCATCGGGCTCTTGAACCAAAGGGGATAACTTCGCTCAACTTCACTTGCCCAGCACTGAAATGCTCCCACAACCTATGGACTCACTTTCAAGGAGTCTTCATCTCATGTTCTTGATATTTAGATTATACCTTTATTAACATTCTTTTTTTTTGTATTTGCAGTTTATTTTGCGCTCCTGTTGAACACCTGAGTCGGTGTAACTTTCATATAACTTTTTTTTGGAGTAGAAATATTGAATTTGTATTTGTTTTGTATGTATTTCCCCATACCCCTACACAGTAAGTCATGTATGGGATTATAAATGAACTGGATAACGTATACAAAGATTCCTGATTTAAGAAATCTTGCGCTTTGTACAGTATTACGATAGATTTTGACATTTTTGCTTTGATATAATTTATTTGTGGTTTCCAGCTTAATTTACTATTACCACTCCTAAAAAAAATTGTTTCAGAAACCTTATCAATTTCAACATCATTTATTCTGAGTTTACTATACGAGTTCAGTATATGTTTTCCAAATATTATGAATTTAGTTTTACTTAGATTCAGTGATAATTTGTTAGTATCAAACTATTTCTTTATCATTTTTAGTTCTTCCTCCACTGTATCCAAAAGTTAAGGCATCATTTCTCTGAGTTGACTAAGTATTTACCCTTGGAGATAACTACCACATTTACAAGTGCATAATCATAACATTTAGGTAATCTCCATTTGGAGATGCACAAATAACCACCAGAGGGAGGGCCCAGCAGTAGCAAATACCAGCAGTGCCCTTCAGGATTATGCCTCTGGCATATTTTACAGTTGCTGCTTCTTTTCTTGCAATGGTCGAGAATCTGTCATTGTGATTCAGCCCATCACCCTTATGGTCTTGCACATAGTGTGCTTTACTCAGTAAAGTATGTTTAGCCAATGTCACATCACACCGTAATTGTACCAGTTCATCAAAGAATTTGAAAGGTATTGGCAACCTGATCACACTAGAGTGCTACGCGGCCATAAAGATCTGCTGTTGCTGCCTTAGCAAAGGAGTTCGTCCGCTTGTTATTTCATCACTCCCTTTGAGCCACACAGGTTATAACAACAATTGTAGTAAGTACTATAGTTGTAAAGCAGGAAAAAGTTAATAGTTAATCCAGTGTGTTTTATTGGAGTTCCAAAGAGGTGAGAAACCCACACATTTTCCACAATTGACCATTGTCATGTGCTACTCCTAAAGCATAACGAATTCATTGTAAATGTTCACAGCAGCACCAGCTGTGAGGATGCCAGCTTTTGTTCAGGTAAAAAGGTTCATGGGCAGAACAGGAGGGATGGTAGCCGCACTGCTTCTGCTGCTATATGAGATATAAAGCCAAAGAAAATGACACGAGCTTGCCTCAGGTGGCATTTTACAATGGGCAGAATTAAAATTGTACAAGTTCTTAAGAAATAGATTATTTAAAGTAAAATACATATTCTATCGTGGCGGTGGAGGTGAAAACGGTTACCAAAGGTGCCTTGCCCTTGCATCTTCAAGCCCAGTGCCAGACTGTCTGCAAATACAAAGACATTCTTCATGGACATTCCTTGTTTTATCTCAAGCATGTCCACTGTCCCTTTCCATGTTAATTGACATGAATCATAGAACTACAAAATCATACATATAGGATAGCATTATCCTAAAATATGTATACACTCTTCAAAACAAAAGTTACTGGTCACAAGCCATATGTGTATAAAACAGATAATGTTAAAACCAAAGATTATAGTGACATTTTAAGCAGAAGATAATGTTTAGCCAAAATTGGATATTGTCAATTTGGTTAAATATAAAACAAAATGAGAAGTTAAAATAACATTCAAATTGTATAAATCAGTTATGGCAATACTTTGAAAACAACGTACTGTACAATATTGCCCAAAGGCTATAATGAAGCAGCCGGGATGTCTCATACAAATATTGTCCCCATTCCCCAAAACAGTCTTCATCCTTTGATGTTGAAATTGCTTTGGGCAATATTGTGAAACACTTGTCATTTTACTTAATTCTTCTCATCTCACACATGTAACAGAATTATGTTTTACATGAACCTAGGTTGCAACTTATTTACAGTATTATTTATTAAAATGGGCACCTCCGCTTCTAGAGGTAATCCAGAATACTTTTCAAATCATTTAGGCACGCAGTGTATGTATTCTTTAATATCATTGTCTTCTGTCCGACACTTTTTTTAATGCAAATCTACAGTGGAAGGGAACATTTTCTTAGAGCTCCAACGAGAGTTCAAGTTATTGTTATTCAACTATCCAACAGCAATACACCAAACAAAACACAGTACCAACAGTCGCACACAGCATATGAGAGAAGAAAAACATAACAGTTTCAAAAATATCTATCTAAATGTAATAATAATATAGCCCAAGTCCCTCAATGTCTGCAGGACAAGCCACAGTAGTTCCTTATTGTGCATAATTGTAGCTGCAGCCAAATACAATCCAGCTCATCTTCCCTGGAGCGAACACTGGAGGGCAGCACCAAATGGAGGGGCTGCTCCCAATGCAGTATGGAATCCAGTGGCTGCATAGCCAGCTCCAGCATCTCCTTTGCCAGAGACTACAGCAGGCTCTGAGCCATGAGGGCCTCATCCATGCAATGCAGCTCTCCTGCTGTCCGTCTCGCCAATGAACCAATAAATCGGACTCTCAGTATTCTACATTACCAATGTACAACAGGGTCTTGCGATCACAAGAACAAAATCCAAGCCAATCATTTGCACTGTTTGTTGGGTCACACTGAAACAGGCGGCAACACTGCACAACAATCCAGATTCAACACTATCCAGTGACTCACTCGAGGGGTTCACCTGTTGTACTTGATGTTCTTAATATTCAGCAATGTATTGTGATCATAAAAAACACATAAAGGATGAAAAATTGCTTCTTTGTTTTGGACCCAGAGAGGCTGCTGTGTCTGAGCACATTGCCATCTTACTGTAAAAAGAAACTTGAAGATTCAAGGTACATTTAAATCAACTTTTCATTTATCCCCGGTGTACCCTCTGCCTCCCATGGTGCTATTGGGAACCACCACCTGTGGCAGGCCACCAGCTAACACTGGCCTCGTTGTGTACTCAATAGGCGCCACTTGGTGTGGGCCTTGTTGAAACTGTACCTGGGGAAGGCAAGGCTGGAGCATCCTCAGACTCTGGTGCCAATTATTTATTTTTTTAAACACTGAGATAGACACTATTATTCTTTGCCTGTTCTTTCTGGGACTTCTCCTCTAACTTTTGTTCACCTTCTCAGCTTTTTCTTTACAGGATTCATCAAACTGATTTTGCATTTCACATCTACATTAAACAATCGTAGGCCACTCTACAGTGCTCACATTTTCCATTCTCTAACAACACATCTACAGACAATCAGGTCATTCTATCATACAATATACTTCTCAACATACCTAAACTTTTGGGTACAAACATGCACATTACTGGAGTCCTTTAGAGGTCCAGGACAAGGGACGTTCACACACATGCACACCAACACATACATTTCAGGATTCTCTTTTTTTTACCACACATTGCTGAACTTTTCCTGTGCTTCCTGCAGGATCAACATGGACCAGAGCAACATTTTCCTGTGGGACCTGACCCAGACCAGGGCAACTTTTTATTCTGCTTTCTGCCAGACCTGACCCAGACCAGTGCAACTTTTTATTCTGCTTTCTGCCGGACCTAAAACTTTGCATGGTATCCGACCTGGACTGTGGCAGTTTCTTCCTTTCCTGCAGGACCCAACCCAGACCAGGGCAACTTTTTATTCTGCTTTCTGCCGGACCTGACCTGGACTAGGGCACCTCTTTTTTTTAACTATAGTTTTCCTATGTCAGCAACTAAGGTGTTTGCATTCCTTGACTATTCCATACAGGAGGAAATCTGTGTTCCAGCAGCAGACTCAGGTCCTTGCTCAAATATGAGCAGCATTAGGATTTAGGACTGATCAGCTACTAGAGCTGAATTCTTTTCTCCTGTGTAACAAAGTCAAGATTTAGCCATCTCAGTAGACCTCCAAGGAACTGTTGTCGCTGATGATAAAATAGAATAACCCAATCATACACACTTACAACTCAATCACACTTTATTTTACTCGTGCACAGGGAGAGCAGCATGGCCCCTGTCACCACACCACTATAAAGCCAGGACAGGAAATGCTATTTTGTTAATACGGAATTGGCTTATCAGTTCAGATATTGGGTACTTGGGAAACTGTATGTTTAATTCCTTACTTGCCAAAGCAATCACCTTTGACCATACAGGTGTTAAAAGTCAATAGAAACTACAAGCTGACAACTGATGAAACTTTGAAGTTAGTAAAGCAACATCTCTTCTAGACCTCTGGTGTGCAAAAGAAAGCTATGCTCTTCAAAAACCTTCCTTGGCTGGGCGGTCTACGCTCTATCCTTGCCTGGATATTACAGTAACCCTTGCCTTACAGCAACTTGTGCACTACGGTATCTTAAACTTAAGTCAAAATAAACGATGTAAATTATACACAGTTTACATGGATGAAACAAACATAATAATATTGGTCCAAATAGAGGGAAGAGAAAAATAAATATAACCGTGGGTAACGCTGGATGTTTCTGGTTGGTTGAAGAACCCAGTGGGGAAAAAGCTGTTGTTGAACTTAGAAATGTGCACCTCCAGGTTCCTGTATCTCCTGCCTGATGTCACAATAAAAAAACAGCATAGTACGAGGCGTGTGTATGTGTGAATGGCCTCTTGTGTTGTAACCTTTCTTGGGTTCTAGACTAGGCTCCACAATTTATACTCTGGTTCTATACAAAACATATCTAATTTGTCCTCTAAGCTGCAGACTTCCATTCCAGTACAGTCTGTTAATTCTTTGCAATCTTTCCAGTTTAGTTATACTTTATCTCTAATGTCACAAGAACATAAGCATCCCATGTAAATTTTCATCCAATTTATCTACCAATCTCACCTTTAAAGATTTGGATGTACACTCCAAGGTCACCCTATCCTTCTATACCATTCATCACACTCCCAAATATGATAGAAACATAGAGCCCAGAAGCCTTTCAGCTCACCTCTTCCATGTTGACCATAATATACCTTCCCTTTCCTTTTCATCACCTCACTGCAGAATCTCACCTTTTCTGAATTAAATTTCATTTGCCATTTACCTGTCCTTCTGACCAGCGTATCTGGGTTGGTGTTAGAGCAGCTCACCCTGTGGGAGATGAACTGAAGAAGATGTCAAGAGGTGAAACCATGACCAAAGTTGCATGTTCTTTGTTCCTCTACTGGAAATGCGCAACAGGACACATAGGACTACAGGCCAGACATATCAGAATGCACTTGGATTTGAGGTACCAGAGCTTGGCACTTCTGTGTGTCCCAAGCAAGCAAATCAAAAGAAGGAAGTTGACACCAGAAGACCTTATCACTACTTTGAAATTGATCATTCTGCACTGTCTCACAAGAGGATGGATTATCAGGAAGATGACTAATTGATTAGGTGCAGTTAAGTTTGTGGTACATTTGCAGGACAGTTGTATGAAGAAGCAAAATCAAGACCATTTATGACATTACAAAATTTTAAAATAAAATTTATTCAAAAATAATACAGGAGAATAAGCAGAGCAAAACTTTTACATTCACAGTCAATACATTCTATAGTGTAAATTTCTTAAAAGTCAAAACATTATTGATATTCACTTTGGCCCCTGGAGTGATACACCTTTCAATGTTTGAGGAGTTTCCCTACCCAACTCAGACCCTCCATATGTGGTAGTGAAAGGATCATAGACTGTGGTCTTTCCCCAAAGAGACTTGGCTTTGGCTGCATCACACTTCAGTGCATCCTTTAGCAAGTACTCCTGAAGCCTGGAATATGCTAGTCGACAGCATTCCCTTAGAAAAACCTAGCTGTGCTGGAAGACCAACGCATTTTGGGCAGACCAAAGGGTATCTTTCACAAAAGTTCATGATCTAACAGCAGCACTTGATGTCTGTCCAACTGTGTGACCCTGGCAACAACTAGTAGACTAGAGAATCCTCTTTTACATAGCCGCTTGGGATGAACTGAGACAAGAATTCTTACGTTCTTCTCCACACCTTCTCAGCAAACCTATGGTCTACAAAGACATGGGGTGACCATCTCTTCCCCACCGCAGTCTTCCTGAAAGAAGCATGCGTTGTGTGTGATATGTCATCAATACAGGACAGCTCTGACTGGGAGGCACCTCACACTGCCTGCCAAGTGAGGTCTTGGTGCTTGTTGGTGTATTCTGGCTATGAGGAACTCTGCCAGATGATTTGGGCAGTTTGCTCAGGGAACCACCCAACAGTATCCATCAGTTCCTTGACCCATAGTATCTGGAAGATGTTCTTTGGAGGCCATTGCCTGATGAAATTGTGGTCAAAGGTCTTTCCTTGGAACTACTCTTCCACAAAGAACAGTTAGTGGAGCAACATCTATCTAATTGAGACATTGCATGTCAACAGGGCCAGACCTATCTTTTGCAACACCAGGGACAGGTAATAATTGATTCAAGTTATTATCATGGCAGAGGAGCACGGAACTCTACAAATCTCTGGTGAGACCATACTTAGAGTATTCAATTCTGGTCACCTCATTATAGGAAGAATGTGGAAGCTATGGAGAGGGTGCAGAGGAGACTTACCAGGATGTTGCCTGGTTTAGAGAACAAGTCATATGAAGCAAGGTTAGCAGAGCTGGGACTTTTCTCTTAATCTCTTAATCTACAAGATTATGAGAGGCACAGATAGGGTGGACAGTCAGTACCTGTTTCCCAGGGCACCAATAGCAATCACCAGAGGGCATATGTACTAAATTAAGGGAGGGAAGTTTAGGGGAGACATCAGGGGTAAGTTTTTTACACAGAGAGTTGTGAGTGCCTGGAATGACTTGCCAGGGATGGTGGAGGAGGCCAGACATTAGGGGTATTTAAGAGCCTCTTGGACAGGCACATGGATGAAAGAAAAATGGAGGGTTATGAGGTAGTGTGGGTTTAGTACTTTTTTTAAGGATTATATGGGTCGGCACAACATGGAGGGCTGAAGGGCCTGTACTGTGCTGTAGTATATGGTTCTAAGAGGCCATGCCTGCACTGTGCAGCAGCCCTGAGAACACATCACAGCTAGTGAACGAGTTTTTCCCAGTTATTGACAGAGATCGCTATTTCCTCTGACCCAACTGTTGTTTTACCTTCCCAATCCAATCCAGCCAATTCCTGTTACATACCATCTGTCACTTCCAGGAGTTTCATTCAAGTCAAGGCAATGGATGGAGCTAGTCAGCTCCTCCATGTTTGGCAGTTAGAACCACAGAACACTACAGCACAGCAAACAGGCCATTCGGCCCAACTAGTCTGCGGAAATTTTATTCCGCTAGTCCCATTGACCTGCACCCAGTCCATAACCCTCCACACCTCGCCCATTCACGTATCTATCCAATTTATTGTTAAAACCTAAGAGTGAGCCCGCATTTACCACGTCAGATGGCAGCTCATTCCACACTACCACCACTCTCTGAGTGAAGAAGTTCCTCCTAATGTTCCCCCTAAACCTTTCCCCTTTCACCCTAAAGCCATGTCCTCTCATATTTATCTCTCCTAATCTAAGTGGGAAGAGCCTAATCACATTTACTCTGTCTATACCCCTCATAATTTTGAAAACCTCTATCAAATCTCCCCTCATTCTTCTACACTCCAAGGAATAAAGTCCTAAGTTGGTTAATAAAATAATAAAATGAATAAACTCCTCAGTTGGTCCCACTTGCTGTCTAAAACCTCCATGGTGAAACACAGGAAGTTCTGGGAGATTGTGTTATCTGTGGCCTTTCTGTCAGACAGCCCAACATAGAAGGATCTGTAGATCCTCAATATATTTTTCTAAGAGGACGTTATTGAGCTGTCATCATCCTTAAGGGTGTGGACAACAGGACTCCCTTATGAACGTTTTGGAAGAGGCAGCATGAGTGTGTTTCATCCTGCTCTACAGAGAGGACCCTGGATCTGAAGATGGACTTGAAGCATTCAGAGACAAAGCATGCAGCTTGCTGGCTCTTAACCTCTTGGAGCTCCTTTCTCATATTCACTCCCCTCAACTGCAGAAGTTGTTGTAAGTCTTTCTGGGACTGGCCCAACCAAATAGATGATCCACCATCACAACCACCTTCAATAGTTATGGAGGTGGAGGCACCCCACATTCTTACAGGAAAAGGCATAGAGTCATAGTACACAACAGCACAGAAATAGGCCCTTTGGCCCATCTAGTCTGTGCCAAACTATCTATCTGCCTAGTCCTATCGACCTACACCCATAGCCTCCATACCCCTCCCATCCATATACCTATCAATTTCTCTTAAATTTTGACATCAAACTTGCATCCACCACTTGTGCTGGCAGCTTCCACAACCTCACCTCCCTCTGAGTGAAGAAGCTGTCCCTAATGTGCCCTTTAGCATTTCACCTTTCATCCCTTCCCCGTGATCTCCAGTTCTTGTCCCACCCAGCCTCAGTAGAAAAAGCCTCCTTGTATTTACCCTACCTATACTCCTCATAATTTTGTATATCTTTATCAAATCTCCTCTCATTCTCCTATGCTTTAGGGAATAAAGTCCTAGCCTATTCAATGTTTCCCTACAACTCAGGTCCTCAAGTCCTTGTAACACTCTTGTCAATTTTCTCTGCACTCTTTCAATCTTATTGACATCTTTCCTGTAGATAGGTGACCAAAATTGCACACAACACTCCAACTTAGGCCTCCCCAACGTTGCTCTCCATTTCAACATAATTTTCCAACTTCTGTACTCAACACATTGATTTATGCAGGCCAGTGTACCAAAAGCTTCCTTTACAATGCTATCTATCTGTGAAGTCACATTCAATGAATTATGGACCTGTATTCCCAGATCCCTGTGTTCTACCACACTCCTCAGTGCCCTACCACTCACTGTGTAAGTCCTACTTTGGTTTGTCTTCCCAAAGTGCAACACACATTTGCCCTCATTAAATTCCATCTGCCATTTCTAGCCGATTTTTCCAGTTGGTCCAGATCCCACTGCAAGCTTTGATAATCTTCCTCACAGTCCACTAAATCCCCAGTCTTGGTGACATCTGCAAACTTGCAGATCCAGTTAATCACATTATCATCCAGATCGTTGATATAGATGACAAATAACAATGGACCCAGCACCGATCTCTGTCGTACACCACTAGTCACAGAACTCCAGTCAAAAAGGCAACCCTCTACTACCACTCCCTGGTTACTCCTGCAAAGTCAATGTCTGATCTAATTTACTTCCTGATCTTGAATGCCAAGCGCCTGAGCCTTCTTGACCAACCTGCCATGTGGGGCCTTGTCATATTCCTTGCTGAAGTCCATGTAGACAACATCCGCTGCATTGCCTTCATCAACTTTCTTGGTAATATTCTCGAAAAACTCTAAAAGATTGGTTAGACATCACCTAACATGCACAAAGCCATGCTGACTATCCTCAATCAAACCCTGTCAATCTAAATACTCGTATATCTGATCTCATAGAAACATAGAAAACCTACAGCACAATACAGGCCCTTCATCCCACAAAGCTGTGCCGAACATGTCCCTACCTTAGAACTACCTAGGCTTTACCCATAGCCCTCTATTTTTCTAAGCACAATGTAGCCATCCAGGAGTCTTTTAAAAGACCCTATTGTTTCCACCTCCACCGCCGGCCGCCCATTCCCATACACTCACCACTCTCTGCATAAAAAAAACTTACCCCTGACATTTCCTCTGTACCTGCTTCCAAGCACCTTAAAACTATGCCCTCTTGTGCTAGCCACTTCAGCCCTGGAGAAAAGCCACTGACTATCCACACGATCAATGCCTCTCATTATTCTGTACACCCCTCTCAGGTCACCTCTCATCCTCCGTCGCTCCAAGGAGAAAAGGCCGAGTTCACTCAACCTGTTCTCATTGGACATGCTCCCCAATCCAGGCAACATCCTGTAAATCTCCCTGCACCCTTTCTATGGTTTCCACGTCCTTCCTGTAGTGGGGTGACCAGAATTGAGCACAGTATTCCAAGTGGGGTCTGACCAGGGCCAGGAACCTATATAGCTGCAACATTACCTCCCGGGTCTCAAACTCAATCCCACGATTGATGAAGGCCAATGCACCGTATGCCTTCTTAACCACAGAGTCAACCTGCATAGTAGCTTTGAGTGTCCTATGGGCTCAGACCCCAAGATCCCTCTGATCCTCTACACTGCCAAGAGTCTTACCATTAATGCTATATTCTGCCATCATATTTGACCTACCAAATTGAACCACCTCACACTTAGCTGGGTTGAACTCCATCTGCCACTTCTCAGCCCAGTTTTGCATCCTATCAATGTCCCATTGTAACCTCTGACAGTCCTTCACACTTTCCACAACATCCCCAACCTTTGTGTCATCAGCAAATTTACTAACCCATCCCTCCACTTCCTCATCCAGGTCATTTATAAAAATCACAAATGTCTCTCCAAATGTTCATAAATCCTGCCTCTCAGGATCTTTTCCATCAACTTACCAACCACTGAAGTAAGACTCAATGGCCTATAATTTCCTGGGCTATCCCTACTCCCTTTCTTAAATAAGGGAACTACATCCGCAACCCTCCAATCCTCTGGAACCTCTCCCATCCTCATTGATGATGCAAAGATCGTTACCAGAGGCTCAGCAATCTCCTCCCTCACTTCCAACAGTAGCCTGGGGTACATCCTGTCTGGTCCCGATGACTTATCCAACTTGATGCTTTCCAAAACCTCCCGAACATCCTCTTCTTAATATCTACATGCTCAAGCTTTTCTGTCCACTGCAAGTTTTGCCTACAATCGCTAAGATCCTTTTCCGTAGTGAATACTGAAGCAAAGTACTCATTAAGTACCTCTGCTATTCACTCGGGTTCCATACGCACTTTTCCACTGTCACACTTGATTGGTCCTATTGTCTCACGTTTCAGCCTCTTGCTCTTCACATACTTGTAGAATGCCTTGGGGCTTTCCTTAATCATGTCCGCCAAGGCCTTCTCATGGTCTCTTCTGGTTCTCCTAATTTCATTCTTTAGCTCCTTCCTGCTAGCCTTATAATCTTCTATTATTACCTAGCTTTTTGAACCTTTCATTAGTTCTTCTTGACTAGATTTACAACAGCCTTCGTGCACCACAGGTCTTGTACTCTACCATCTTTTCCATGTCTCATTGGAACATACCTACTCAGAACCCCATGCAAATATCCCCTGAACATTTGCCACATTTCTTCCATACGTTTCCCTGAGAACATCTGTTTCCAATTTATGCTTCCAAGTTCCTGCCTGATAGCCTCATATTTCCCCTTACTCCAATTAAATATTTCCCTAACTTGTTTGTTCCTATCCCTTTCCAATGCTATGGTAAAGGAGATAGAATTGTGATCACTATCTCCAAAACGTTCTCCCACTGACAGACCTGACACCTGATCAGGTTCATTTCCCAATACCAGATCAGGTACAGCCTCTCCTCTTGTAGGATTATCTACATACTGTGTCAAGAAACCTTCCTAAACACACCTAACAAACTCTACTCTAGGGAGAAACTCTACCCCTCACTTTAGGGAGATGCCAGTCGATATTTGGAAAATTGAAATCTCCCTCAACAACAACCCTGTTATTATTACTCCTTTCCCAAATCTTTCTCCCTATCTGCTCCTCAATGTCCCTGTTAGTAATGGGTGGTCTATAAAAAACACCCAGTAGAGTTATTGACCCCTTCCTATTCGTAACTTCCACCCACAGACACTCTGTAAACAGCCCCTCTATGAATCCCTCCTTTTCTGCAGCCATGACACTGTCTCTAATCAACAGTGCCATGCCCCCACCTTTTTTGCCTCCCTCCCTATCCTTTCTGGCACTTGAAGTAGCCATTCCTGCCTCTGCACCATCCAAGTCCCTGTAATGGCTACAACATCATGGCTCCAAGTGCTGATCCACGCTCTAAGCTCATCCACTTTATTCATAATACTCCTTGCATTAAAATAGACACATCTCAAACCATCAGTCTGAGCGTGTCCCTTCTCTATCACCTGCCTATCTTCCCCTTTGAACTCTCTTCAAATACTTTCCAATAACTTTCCCACTACTGATGTCAGGCTCACTGCTCTACAACCTTCTGGCTTATTTTTAGTGCCTTTCTTAAACAACAAAACAACATCAGCTATCCTCCAATCCTCTGGCACCACACCATGGCTCTGAACTTTTAATTTATTTCTGCTAGGGCCCCTGCAATTCCTACACTGGCCTCCCACAGCATCTGAGGGAACACCTTGGATACACTTCTTGCAGACATAGTCATCAGGAACACTGGAGGTCTCTCTGTCTTCACACATCCCACAAGAGGAACATTCCACTAACTTGCCTGGCTTCCCTACTATTCTAAATGTGCAATAAGAAGGAAGGAAAAATTTGATGAAAAAAATCTACCCACAGTTTTCGCCTCCCTTTACTGAAGTCTCTTTGAGCCAAAGTCTGAACTCCCCACTGTAACACTGGCCCACTTGCACAATGGCTGCTCCATTTAAACCTTTTTATTTTCCCCTGCCAATTGCCTAATCATGCACAATCAAATGTCTCCTTGGGAAATGTAGTGCACAGAATGTTCGGAATGTCTCCGTTTGCTTGTTTTGAACTCTCTCCCTTGCTCCACAATTCAACGTCTCCTCGAGAACTGGAGCACAGAATGTCCCGAGTGCTCCTGCTATCTTCTTTTGAAGTCACTCCCCTGCTATGCAATCTCTTTTGGAACTGTGGTGCGCAGTGGTGTTCACACTGCACAGCATTAGTAATGCCAGTTTGATCTCCTTAAGACATTATGCATCACAGTCATCTCATGAGTCAGATAGGTATTTGCTGGAATCAAAATAGTCCTCACCTGCCTGGAGCTCCCACAGAGAAAAGAGATCACCAACTGCTCACATGCCACATAAGCTGAACTGTATATTCACAATGAGCAAGGAAACCTGATACACTGACTTTCTTGGTACTGAAGTGTCAGCGATGTTTGATTTAATATTACAATATTGTTGATCTAACTCAATATAGAGGAGGTGTACTAGCATAAAGATAGACATTCAACTCACCGGTCATGGAACAACAACATGGCTTCACCTGGAGGAAGAAACGTTTTCCCGTTTGGATGTGAGCCTTGTGTTTACTCAGTGTTTGCAAATTGGTTTATTATTGTCTTGTACTGAAGTCTTGCATACAATCAATACAGATCAATTCTTTACAACCGTGCATTGAAGTAATATAAGGTAAGACAACGACAGAGTGCGGAATAGAGTGTTGCAGTTACAAAGGAAGTTACAAGGAGTGCAGAGTTGCAAGGAGGTAGATTAGAAAGTCGAGACTGTGAAGGTAATTCCCTTTTTTTTGCCACTGTTGGAATTGATAAGGTGAGGATGGCAGAATTACAAAGGATAAGTGGTTCATTTAGATTCAGGGATCACGCGGCGTGGTAGTGTAGCAGTTAGTGAAACGCTGTTACAGTGCCAGCAATCCAGGTTCAATCCCGTGCTGTCTGTAAGTGGTTCTTCCCTTAAACACATGGGTTTCTTCCAGGTCCTCTGGTTCCCTCCTACATTCCAAAAAGATGTGGGTTAGTGGGTTAATTGGTCACGGGTGTAATACAGGCTCGTTGGGTCAGAAGGTGCTGTTACTGTGCTGTATCTCTAAGTAAACATGGGGCTGTGGAAGTTTTTGATTGATTGGGAGACCCAGTGTCAGATATGTGAAAAAGCAGGTTTCGATAGCACTGGGAGCCACAGTGTGGCACGCCAGCACAGATAATAGAGCCATTGCTTTTTGTCTCCAGTGACCCAGGTACAATCCTGACTGAGCGCTCTCCATGTGGAGTTTGCATGTTCTTGTGATTACTTTGGTTTCCTCCCCGATTCCAAAGATGTGCAGGTTAAACACAGGAGGTCATCTGCGGAGGGATACAATAGACAATGTTTTGGTTGAGACCCTTCACCTGGGCTGAACGAAAGAGGGAGATAGCCAGGATACAGAGGTGAGGTTGGAGCAGGAGCTGGCGGGCATTAGGTAATAGGTAAATGGGGAGTGTGAGAGAATAGAAGGTGGAAGCTGGAAGATGATGGAATCTGAAAGGAAGGAAGGTGGTACATGTAATTGGGAAGGAGGTGGGAAGGGCAGATGGGAACAGTGGGGGAGGGAACCATTGGCAGCAGATGGGTGGGTGGAGTAGGAGAAAGAAACAGGGTGATAGTGGGTGCAGGAGTAATTGGGTTGATCAGGAAGAGAGAGAGGAAAAGGACAGGGGTACAGTTTGACTGAAGTTGAAAAGTTCCAGTTTTAGGCTACCTGGGGGTATATGAGGTTTTGTTCCTCTCCCTCCGTCGGGGGTTCCCAGCATTTTTATGCCATGGAGCAAGGGGACAGTGGACCCCAGGTTGGGAACCCCTGCTCTAGTTTGTGCTGCAACTAGTAGGTTAATAGTTTGCTGTAAATTAGCCTGTTTGTGTCTGCAAGAGGTAGAATCTGGGTAGAGTTGATGGGAGTGTGGGGAAAATAAAGTGGGACACACAAAATGCTGGGAGAACTCAGCAGCTATGGAAAAGAGTAAACAGTCGAGAAAGAAAAGTCAGAGTAAAAAGATAGGGGTAGAAAGAGGAAGAAGTACAAGACCGGGAGAGGGAGAAGCGGTTGAAGTAAAGAGCTGGGAAGTTGATTGATGAAAGAATTAAAAGGACTGGAGAAGGGGGAATCTGATAGGAGAGGAAAGAAGACCATGGAAGAAAGGGAAGGGGGAGGAGCACCAGAGGGAGGTGATGGGCAGGTAAGGGGATAAAGTGAGAGAGGAAACAGGAATGGGAAATCGTGAAGAGGTGGGGGGGGGGGGAGGCAAATTACCAGAAATTCGAGAGATTGATGTTCATGTTGTCAGATTGGGAGGCTACCCAGTCAGAATATAAGGTGTTGCACCACCAACTGAGTGTGGCCTCATCGTGGCAGTAGAAGGGGCCATTGACTGACACATGGGAATGGAAAGTAGAATTGAAATGGGTGGCTACCTGGAGATCCTGCTTTTCCTGGTAGACAACCTTTAAGGTACTTGGTGAAGAGGTCTGCCAGTTTACACTAGGTGACACTAGGAGACCACACTGGCAGCATGGGATACAGTAGATGACCCCAACAAACTCACAGGTGAAGTGTCACCTCACCTGGAAGGAGTGTTTTGGGCCCTGAATTATAGTGAGAGAGGAGGTGTAGGGGCAGCAGTGGCACTTGTTCCACTTGCAGGGATAAGTACCAGAGGGGAGATCAGTGGGGAGAGACGAGTGGACAAGGGAGTCATGTAGGGAGCGATCCCTGTGGAAAGCGGAAAGTAGGGGTGGGAGGAGTGAAAGATGTACTTAGTGATGGGATCCCATTGGAGATGGTAGGTTGTGGAGGAGTATGTACTGGACGCGGAAGCTGGTGGGGTGGTAGATGAGGACAAGAGGAACTCTGTCCCTGGTATGAAGGTGGGAGGATGGGGTGAGGGCAGACAAGCATGAAATGGAAGAAATGCGGGTGAGGGGAGTGTTGATGTTGGAGGAAGGGAAGTCCCCTTCTGTGAAGGAGGACGCCTCATTACTTCTGGAATGAAAAGCTTCATCCTGAAAGCAGATGCAGCGGAGACAGACGAACTGAAAGAAGGAGCTGGCATTTTTACAAGTGACACATTGGGAAGAGGTATAGTCCAGGTAGTTGTGAGAATCAGTGAGTTTATAAAAGATATTAGTAGATAGACTGTCTCCAGAGATGAGACAGAGAGATCGAGAAAGGGAAGGGAGTTGTCAAAAATGGGCAGGGTGGAAGTTGGAAGCAAAGTTGATGAAGTTGACAAGCTCGGCATGGTGCAGGAAGCAGCACTAATGCAATCATTGATGTAGCGTAGGAAGAGTTGGGGAGTGATGCCGATGTAGGCATGGAACATGGGTTGTTCCATGTAGCTGGCAAATAGGCAGGCATAGCTGGGACCCATGCGAGTGCCTGTGGCTACACATTTGGTTTGAATGAAGTGGAAGAAATTATTGAGAGTGAGAACCACTTCCACCAGACGGTGGTGGTGGAAGGGAGCTGGTTGGGTCTCTTGTCCAGAAAGAAACAGAGAGCTTTAAGGCCCTCCTGCTGGGGGATGGAGGTGTATAGGACTGGATATCCAGAGTGATCAGAGCCAGGGAATTTGGAAGTCATTGAAAAGATCCAGAACCTGTGACATGTCACGGATGTAGGTAGGAAGGGACTGAACCCAGGGGATAGAACAAAGTCAAGGTATGCAGATATAAGTTTGGTGGGTTAATTTAAATGTGTGGTTAGTGATAGGCTGAAGGGTCTGTTCCTGTGCTGTATTGCTCCATGACGCAACAAACTGGGGGTCAACTTCAAGGCTGCTGTGTCTACAGAGACAGAGCACTCAGAGCGGGCGATACAAGAGCAGAGGTGGCATCATAGCATAACAGTTAGAGTGACTTGGGTTCAGTGCTGACAGTGTTGTTGTCAGAGCAGGGTCTGCACATTCTTCCTGTGACAGCATTAACAGCAACACCAACAAGAGTCATAGTCCTGAGATTTTGTAATAACAAGGACAAGAATTTACGCACTGTCTTGATGTATTGCCTAATATTTGTGATATGATTGTTACTTGGCACTTAACGACCCATGCCTGACTGTTGTCCAGGTCTTACTGCACGCAAGCATAATCTGCTTCCTTATCTAATGAGTTGTGAATATTGCACAATCATCAGCAAACATCTCCTCTTCTGACCTACGCAGAAGGAAGGTCATCGAGAAAGCAGCTGAAAATGGCTGGGCTGAGGACATGTCCCTGAGGATAGATCATGCAGTTGTTTGGGATTGATTCAAGATAATGATGTGGCAACGAACTAATGAGATTAAATGAATTAGTAGGATTAATTTAATATTAAAGCAGGGCTAAATGGAGAAAGTGGGCATTGGGATAATTTGATAGGCAGAGAGATGTATCAATCCCAGGACCAGCACTAACATCTCCTCCATGCTAAATAGGGAAAACATGCCCCATTTGCCAATTTTAATTTTCATGCAAGAAACTGATAAATGTTGGATATGTTGAGTCCCTTGCTTCAGAATGGACTAGCCGACGACAGTTCTGAAGCAGTCCTGCACCTATAAATTAGCAGCATAAAGTTATAAACCGAGGCTGTGGATTAAAGAAAGAGAATACAAAATCAGTTGTTTTCAGGGATAATGTTGAACTTTGCTTGTAAAAACCTATTGATGTTAACATTCACCAAACCATTCTGGCTTAACTATAAAAGTTATGTTCAATATGACTCGAGAGAGTGGTTAATGCTGAACAGTTATTGGCACAGGTCAGTAATATTCAGAATATACTCAATTTAACTTTGAAAGTATATCCACTTATTTCTTCTTGTTTCACTCTTTGAATTCTTTAATGTGCAACTTCAAATGTTTCATGCTCTTGTAATTGCTTAGATTTTTTTCACATTTTCCTTGGTTAAAACACAGCAAAATTTCAAACATCTTTCTCACATTTATTCTACAAAATGCTTTACACTTCTCCTATTTTGACAGAATTTTCTCACATTTTTACTTGGTGAACATTTTGCATTTACATCACATTCTTTGTCTTTATTTATCCATCTATTTGTACTTGCACTTTTCATATATTCTCTGTTTTTTTTCCACTTTCCTCAATTTCAATGGAAGGGTTCATTCAATTTTTGCATATTTAGTTTTGTAGCATTCTGTAATTTTTCTTCTGAGTTTTTCAGTGAACTTGCACGTTTTTGAATTTTTGATTTCCCTCACAGTTGGCTAGTCCTGCGCAGTTTGATTTATTTTGGTAGTATGATGGTGCCATCTAGTGGTTCAGCCAGATGCCTGCAGTTTGTGTGAGATTGTGTGTTCAGATGAGAGCAATGGGTTCAGTGATACAATTTACTTGTCAAAAGCTTTCTCAAAACAACACAAACATTACCAACAGACCTAGGCTGAGCAGCCCTTCATGCTTTCTCTGCCTTTTGACTGATCTTTTACCTCGCTGTTACTTGCCAGTACTAATCCATATCCCTTGATTCTGTTAGTAATTGAAAATCTGAAAAAACAAATAGTTGCCTATTTTATACATTTTTCATTTTTTTCTTATTGTTTACTAGTATTCCAAAATGATTTTGATTAACTTAGCTTCTGTTTACATTTTAAACTGCTTATAATTTTATTCCATCAAGGAATTCTAACAATGTTTTAGTAAGTCTGAAACTCAAACTATGCATATGGTGCTCCCATTGTGGCCTCTCATTTCTTGTTGAGACTGGACGTAGACTGAGTGACAACTTTTCTGAGCACAGTCACAGAGTGGATATAGGCCTTTCAACCAACTAGCCATCTAACACCAATCTTCACTAATCTCATAACCGTATGTAAATACTTTTGGCTTTCAGCCCATTAATCTTTTACCTGTTTTATCAAACCCTTAAAAACCGAAGAAATTCCTGTACATTTTACTCTTGAGTATCAGAAAATCAGTTTAAACAGTATAAACAAAAACATGATTAACATCAGAAACACAATAAATTCTGCAGATGCTAGAAATCCAAAGCAACATATACAAAATTCTGGAGAAACGCAGCAGATTGGGCAGCATCCATGGAAATGAACATACAGTTGACGTTTCAGGCTGAGACCCTTTTTCAGGACTGGAAAGGAAGCCGGAAGATGTCAGAATGAAAAGGTGAGGGGAGTGGAAGGAAGATAGCTAGAGGGTGATAGGTGAAGCTAGGTGGGTAGGAAAGGTAAAGGGCTGGAGAGGAAGGAATCTGATGGGAGAGGGGAGTGGACCATTGGAGAAAGGGAAGGAGGAATGGCATCTGGGGAAGGTGATAGGCAGGCGAGAAGAATAGAAGAAGAGAGGAGGGGGAAGGAAATTATTTTTTTACCAAAAGGAGAAATCAATAATCATCAGGTTGGAGGCTACCCAAAAGGAATATAAGATGTTTCTCCTTCACCCTGAGTGTGGCCTCATCGTGGCATAAGAGAAGGCCACAGGCTGACATGTCGGAACGGGAATCATAATGGAAGTGTTTAGCCATCAGGAAGTTCTGCTTTTGGCGAATGGAGTGGAGGTGCTCAACAAAGTCTTCCCCAATTTACGATGGGTCTCGCCAATGGAGAACAGGCCACATTGGGAGCACTGGACACAATAGGCAATCCCAGCAGATTCACAGGTGAAGTGTTGCCTCACCTGGAAGAGTGTTTGGAACCATGATTGGAGGTAAAGGGTAGGGTGAATGGGCAGGTGTAGTGCTTTGGCTCTTTGACGGGGTAAGTGCCGGGAGGGAAATTAGTGGGTTATAAAAGATGTCGGTCGACAGTTTGTCTCCAGAGATAGGGAAAGAAAGATTGAGAAGGGGAGGGAGGTGTCAGAAATGGACAAAGTGAATTTAAGGGTAGGTGGAAGCTGGAAGCAAAGTTGATGAAATTGACAAGCTCAATGTGGGTGCATGAAGCAGCACCAATGCAATCGTCAGTGTAGCAGAGGAAGAGTTGGGGAGTATTACTGGAAAGGGCTCTCGGAACATAGACTGTTCTACATAGCCAATGAAAAAGCAGGCATGGCTGGGGTCCATGTGAGTGCCCATGGCTACTTGGAGTCTGGATAAAGTGACTATTCGTTCATTTCCGTTGATGCTACCTGACCTGCTGAGTTCTCCAGCATTCTGTGTATGATTAACATCAGTATTAAATGTAGAAAGAGAAAACGTACATTAACTGTAATGAGGAGAAATTTTTTTAGCCAGAGGGTCATGAATTTATGGAATTCGTTGCCATATACAGCTGTGGAGGCCTAATCATTGAGGGTGTTTAAGGAAGAGATTGATAGGTATCTAATTAGTCAGAGTATCAAGGGATATGGGGAAAAAGCCAGAAATTGGAACTAGATGGGAGAATAGTTTAGCTCATGGTGGAGTGGCGGAGCAGACTCGATGGGCCGAATGGCCTACTTCTGCTCCTTTGTCTTGTGATCTTGAACTGCAGAAATACAGTGGATTCCGGTTAATTGGGACACATCAGGACCAGTACACTTTAGACCAATTAAGCAGCTCTCCCAATTAGCCCAAGTTTCATGGAAATAGCTAAAAACATATATAAAAAAGACAAACTACCATTTGACTGAGTAACAAATTATGTATTTAAATGAAAAGCTGAACAAATTAGAACACCACCAATACTACTACAGTACTATAAAAATGTTATCAACTGAGAAACTAACACACTCTACAGTATGCTGCCATGTTCTTTTGAGTGACTGTAAATGAACAAAATCAGTGTGGACACCTAGTGTAGATAATGGACTACTTTCATACAATCCTTTCAACAATTGCATCCTCCTAATCTTCATTTTCATTTTATCATTCAAGGTGATTGTCAATACCTTCAAATTAATAGTTCCTAAAGTAGTGAAATTGTTTCATTTTCACTTCTGGCTGTTTCTGAATCTCCAAGCCTGACTGCTAGAAACCTCAGTGAGCAAAACAGTTCTGAATTGTCCTACTGCTTATTTCTTGCCAAAGTACGGTGTAAGTTTCTAACAGCCATACAAGTGCATGTGACTGATGCCGGTTTTAAACTGTAGTGTCACAAATAAATGAAAGGAATCCTGGTTATTTTCTTGAATAGCTTTGGTTCTTTAAGACTTGGCCCAAATAAGTTGCTGCTCCAATTATCCAATGGTTCAATTAACTAGAATCTCGCAGCTTTTAAGATTGCTCCCAATCATTCTCAATCTCTATCCTAAAATCTCAATTCAAAGTTACCAATTTTTAATACATTTTCAGTTCACTTCCAAAGCTAAAGTTTTTCACACAATTCACATTAGCCACAGTTGGATTATCTAGAATCTATTTAACTGCCCAGTGGAAAAAACTCTGTCCTGTCCAACCTTTCCTTTTGGGATAATCAGCCCATTCCAGATCTCCCAGAAGCAGTCAGCAGATCAGGCTGTGAGGGAGTTACTAAAAGCTGTTGAGAAAGGCTTATAGACCCTGCACCTGCCACTTCTGATATTAGACCTGAGAGTGGAATTGTTAACTACAGAACTAAATGATAATTGAGCTGTCAGAGTGAGTACATGCTGGACGAGACTAGAACTAGAGGTTATAGATTTAGGGTGAAAGGTGAAATACCCAAGGGGAATTTGAGGGGGGGGGGGACACGTTTTCACACAGAAGATGGCATGAGCGTGGAACAAGCTGCCAGCAGAAGTGGTAGATGCGGGTTCTATTGTAATATTTACATGGATGAGACTGATAAGGGCAGATGGGACTATGTAGATCAGGTTGGTGCAAACTAGATGGTCGAATGGGCCTATTTCTGTTCTGTACATAGAATAGTACAGCACATTACAGGCCTTTCGGCCCACAATGTTGCACCGACCCTCAAACCCTGCCTCCCATATAAACCCCCACCTTAAATTCCTCCATAAACCTGTCTAGTAGTCTTTTAAACTTCACTAGTGTATCTGCCTCCACCACTGACTCAGGCAGTGCATTCCACACACCAACCACTCTCTGAGTGAAAAACCTTCCTCTGATATCCCCCTTGAATTTCCCTCCCCTTACCTTAAAGCTATGTCCTCTTGTACTGAGCAGTGGTGCCCTGGGGAAGAGGCGCTAGCTGTCCACTCTGTCTATTCCTCTTAATATCTTGTACACCTCTATCTTGTCTCCTCTCATCCTCCTTCTCTCCAAAGAGTAAAGCCCTAGCTCCCTTAATCTCTGATCATAATCCATACTCTCTAAACCAGACAGCATCCTGGTAAATCTCCTCTGTACCCTTTCCAATGCTTCCACATCCTTCCTGTAGTGAGGCAACCAGAACTGGACACAGTACTCCAAGTGTGGCCTAACTAGAGTTTTATAGAGCTGCATCATTACATCATGTCTCTTAAACTCTATCCCTCGACTTATGAAAGCTAACACCCCATAAGCTTTCTTAACTGCCCTATCTACCTGTGAGGCAACTTTCAGGGATCTGTGGACATGTACCCCCAGATCCCTGTGCTCCTCCACACTACCAAGTATCCTGCCATTTACTTTGTACTCTGCCTTGGAGTTTGTCCTTCCAAAGTGTACCGCCTCTGGGTTGAACTCCATCTGCCACTTCTCAGCCCACTTCTGCATCCTATCAATGTCTCTCTGCAATCTTCGACAATCCTCTACACTATCTAAAACACCACCAACCTTTGTGTCGTCTGCAAACTTGCCAACCCACTCTTCGACCCCCACATCCAGGTCGTTAATACAAATCACGAGAAGTAAAGGTCCCAGAACCGATCTTGTGGGACACCACTGGTGTCAAAATCTGAATGTACTCCCTCCATTACGACCCTTTGCCTTCCGCAGGCAAGCCAATTCTGAATCCACCTGGCCAAACTTCCCTGGATCCCTTGCCTTCTGACTTTCTGAATAAGCCTACCGTGTGGAACCTTGTCAAATGCCTTACTAAAATCCATGTAGATCACATCCACTGCACTACCCTCATCTATATGCCTGGTCACCTCCTCAAAGAACTCTATCAGGCTTGTTAGACACAGTCTGCACTTCACAAAGCCACGCTGACTGTCCCTGATCAGACCATGATTCTCTAAATGCCCATAGATCCTATCTGTAAGAATCTTTTCCAACAGCTTTCCAACCACAGACATAAGGCTACCTGGTCTATAATTACCCAGACTATCCCTACTACATTTTTTGAACAAGGGGACAACATTCGCCTCCCTCCAATCCTACCGTACCATTCCCGTGGACAACGAGGACACTAAGCCTTGTGATTTACACAAGGAAATAGGAGCAGGATTGAGCCACTCAGCCTCTCAAGCCTGTCCCGCTATGCATTATGACCATGGGTGATCTTCGCCAGACCACAATCTCTTTATCAGTTCTATACAACCCATAATTCCCTGACCTTTCGAAAATGTGTCTATGTTCAGTATTCCAGCCTCTCACCCATTGTTGTCCAGTTTTTGCCCTTAACATTCACCGTACCAATATACCCACAATTTTGTCTGGACCTTACAATTTACCAACATTTATTGAAACCCATCCCTTTTGTAAATGATGGATGGCTGTCACTCTCCCTCTTCTCCTTTCATCCTACAGCTCATCATGAGAGATAAAAGTTCTGTTGGTTCCCATGGCAACAGTTAACATTTCGGGTTGAGTCCTGTCCATGCTGGGATTTGAATCCTGTTTGGATATTCCAGTGAGTGCCACAAAACAGCTTTTGCAATTCAGCCACCTGACTTCATGAATGC
Source organism: Hypanus sabinus (assembly GCF_030144855.1). Classification (NCBI taxonomy): domain Eukaryota; kingdom Metazoa; phylum Chordata; class Chondrichthyes; order Myliobatiformes; family Dasyatidae; genus Hypanus; species Hypanus sabinus. Next base: position 13,790,636 of record NC_082726.1, read on the forward strand.
TCATTTATTTTGTCAAATACTCAGGCCATATTGCATCCAGAGAGGTCACAGTGCTCTCCTGTCTTTGCACCATGTCCTGCAAGAGCAGGGAGAGAGACTCCTACCCTCTTCTCACTTCTGGCATCTGCTCAGGTTCAGCAGTGGTTGTGCTGTCTCCCTTTGTATCTGCTTCGGCTTTGAAGGGGAAGTGTTCCACTTTCATCACCCTTATTCGGATTCCTGCCAGGCAGTACTCATGCGTGCAGTCTCCCACCCCCACCTCATCTCCGTATACAACCACACGTGAAGTTCTCAGATTACAATTTACAGGTTCAGATAAAGTGCCTCAATCAGAAATGTTGGCTTTCCATACAGATGTTGCCTGGCACACTGAGTTCCTCCAGCACGTTATGTGTTGCTCCACAACCCACAAGTGTCTGGTGTTTCTCCCTGTGCCTTCAGCTGCTCTGACTTAACCTGCTTACCTCTCACAAGTGCCTGTATCTGAGGTGATGATACAGGCTGTTGACCCCTGTGCTCTTCATCATCATCTCCCTCCCTCCACTCTCCCTTCCTTCCTTCTCCTGCTGTTGTTAGAACCTTTACCCATACCACCAAAACCAACTTTCAACAGAAGCAACTGCCCATGTGCAGTCTGCCCAATGGGTGGCGTGAAAGAGCAGTGGAGGAAAGCTCTCTGTAAGAATGGAATTTGAGTGGCCTCTATGTTAGTGTCAGATGGAAGTCAACCACTCAGGGCAAAGATGAGACGAACAGTCTTCACCATGTCATCGTCATCATCATCATCAAGTGCCATGTCGTATGACGCAGGCGATCTTGGTCTTATGACCATGATTGTTCTTGGCAAATTTTTCTACAGAAGTGGTTTGCCATTGCCTTCTTCTGGGCAGTGTCTTTGCAAGACAGGTGACCCAGCCATTATCAGAACTCTTCATAGAATTTCTGGCGTCAGTGGTCACATAACCGGGACTTGTGATATGCACCAGCTGCTCATACATCCATCCACCACCTGCTCCCATGGCTTCGTGATCTTGATCAGGGGTCTAAGCAGGTGCTACATCTTGCCCAAGGGTGACCTGCAGGGTAGTGGAGGGAGGGAGCACCTTACACCTCCTTTGGTAGAGACGTTTCTCCACCCTGCCACCTGGTGTGTGGTGAATATTTGGAATTATCCATCTCAGAGCCAGTGGAAGCTCAGTTCCTGTGTTTATTCAGGACAGTGCTAGATATCTTCTAAATAATGAGGGAGTCAACGGATGTTGATTTAGCACAGGGAAACAGTGCCCAATAAAAGGTCAGCTGTGATACTGCTGAAGAGCACAGTAGGAATGAGGGGCCGAATGGCCTGCTCCTGCTTGTCTTTCCCTTGCTCACAAGCAGCTCGGCCCATGTGGACAAAGGCATGAAAGAAGTCAGCATTCAACACTTAATCCAAACACAAGCTCATGGCTTAGCCTCTCTGAGAAGCAATATCAATGCAGGTTTGGCTTCACCAGATCAGTTCCCAGTATGACCTCCTGTAACCTCGGATACAGCCGTTTGTCTGCCCATCACCCTCGGTCATTCAGGAGCATTCCAGCTGCTGCCGACCCCTGCCAGGACAGAGTTTGCTGCCCACTACCACTACTGTGTTGGGGAAGACAAGCAGACTCACTGTCAGCGAGGGAAGTCTTAATCCACTTTTCCACCGCACATAGGAATGGACAAACCAAGTAGGAAGTATTTGCTTGCAATGAGCCTTACATAAACACCAGCATTCACAGACTGCCCTGATGCGGTATTGCTTCTTACACAGACTAGCCTGGCAACCTCTGATAATGGGGGTGGTTTGATCTGACATCAGGCAGGCCCTGGGGATTTATCCACCTTTAGTCCGCTGAGAAAGCAAATACCAGCTTCTTTTTAATGGTGCCTTGTCTTTTTCAGTATCTTAACAAATGATTTCTGTCCTTTTGAGGGCAGTGTCTGTATTTTGCCTTCTGACTTTTGAAAGTATTTTTGCCTTTTTGTGTACCTTTTTCTCTAAACCACCTATTTTTGCCTATTTTTATCATTTTTGTTTGTCTTTTATTTTCTGCTTCAATTTTGCTGTTTTTTTGGATTCTATATTCCAAAAGTTTGTATGTTTTACTTTGAGTATTTTTTTGTCTTTTTAAGCGCTTTTTTGAGTGACTTTAAAATGTCTTTTCCAATTTTATCTGTTTTGTGTTTTTTTTTAAGAGTGTAATGTGGAATTTCTTTTGTTTATTTTAAGTACACTTTCAAGAATCCTTTCAGATTTGGGGGACATTTCCGCCTTTGTGTGTCCTTTGTGCAGTTGCTAGAGTGCCTGCTGGATGTACTTCTTCATGTGAGCCTTTTCGTCTCTCTGTCTGTGTGTCTTTTTTAACCATTTGCCTTTTTTACTGCTCGTTTTATTGTGTTTCAACATATTTCTGAGTGCTCTTTTGCCAGTTTTCTTTCAGAGTTCTTTTTGAGTCTTTAACCTTTTTTGTGTTCTGTGGGGCATCGTTTTGACTGTTGTCTTCTTGGGTAACTTTCTGTCTCATTTTGAGAGTAAGCCCACTTTAAACCTTTAGTTTTGGACTGCCCTATGCTGGGGAAAATACTTCATTATCTATGCCTCTATAAACATGGAGGTCACTTCTCAGCTTCCAACACGGCAGCAAAAACAACCTCAGCCCATCCTTATAACCCAAGCCCTCCAGTTCCAGTAACATATTTGTTAATTTTTTTGCACCCTTTCCAGTTTAATTACAGCCTTACTACAGCTTTTAATACTTCTTAATAGTATTTTCCTTTAATTTTATCTATTCTATCTTTGACTACCAGATCCCCTTTTCGTCATCTTTATTGAATTTATTGGTTGTCTTTTACGTATTTTTGTCTTTCTTGAGTATTTTTTTTCTACTTTCTCTTATTTTTTTGCTTCATGTGCCCAAGTACCCTTTAGAAAGGCTTTTTTTTTGCCTTTTTCTGAGTGTTTCTCCAAGCACACTATAAGTGAAATTAACTTTTCCCTCTGAGGGTTTTCAACCTGACTATCACAGTGCATTCAAACCCAGTGTTTTTTGCCACGGGTTAGGGTAGTGGGAAAAACCAGGGTAGGATTGGCAAAGTAAATATCAGGACCCTGGAGAGTGTTGCAGAACCACTTAGACGCGGTCACATCTTTCTTTCAACATGGCAATGCAAGTAGACAGGGTGGTGAAGCAGGCATTTAGATTGCTTGTATTAATTGGTCAGCTATTCAGTACAAGAATGAAGACGTGTTACAGCTGTTCGGGATTTTGGTGAGTCCAGTTTTGGAGTACTGTGTATCGTTCTTGTCACTTTGCTGTAGTAAGGCTGTAATTAAACTGGAAAGGGTGCAAAAAAAATTAACAAAAATGTTACTGGAACTGGAGGGCTTGGGTTATAAGGATGGGCTGAGGTTGTTTTCGCTGCCGTGTTGGAGGCTGAGAAGTGACCTCCATGTTTATAGAGGCATAGATAATGAAGTATTTTCCCCAGCATAGGGCAGTCCAAAACTAAAGGTTTAAAGTGGGAGGGAAAAAGTTTAAAGGGAAACGGAAGGACAACTTTTTCACTCAGAGGGTGGTCAGTATATGGAACAAGCTACCAGAGGAAATAATAGAAGTGGGTCTAATTATGACATTTAAAAGAAATTTGGACAAGAAAGGTTTTAAAAGATAAGGGTCAAATGCCAGCAAAATGGATTTGTTTAGTTGTGCAAATTCACCAGCATGGATGAGTTGGGTTGAAGAGCCTGTTTTCATGCGGTATAGCTCTGTGACTCTCTCCAGCAGTCTCCAGAGAAACTGGTTTTTACATCCCTTCTGTGGGTGGAGCTCCGTCCGTGCCTGTGCCCACATGCCACCCATGGAGTCCTTGGTCTGCATTCCCCTGAACTTCCTGTCATCCAGAGCATTCCAAGTGGTGTCACCTCTCACTGAGAGGCTGGGAAGTTTGTCAGCACTCTGCCCCTGGAGAAAGGTCTTCCTCCATTTTCCCTAAGCTGAATGGATGTAGGGATCTGGAAAGTTTGTGGGACTCCTAAAGATTCAAGGTGCAACTGCCAGAGCTTGGAGCTTCATCGCCAGAGCTCAACCACGGGGAAGATTTTCATGCTCAGTGACAGCTCGTGTGGCTTTCACTCTGAGGCATCTGTGTTGATCCACACCCTGAGACCTGGATAGTGGGTGGTGGGGTTCACCTCCTTCCTCAGCCTCTGACCCTCTCTGTGCTTGGCGAGTGCTGGGAGCACTGCTAGCAAGGGAAGCCATTAGAATCCTGGCATGAGGTATCTTCCTAGTGTTTGCATCAAGTGGTGGGAGTCAGAAGGCTGGTGGGAGTGAGAGATATCTTCCCTTTACCCAACCCCTAATACCCACCAGCCTGTTTTTCAGCCATGTTGTTGTCTGCTGCCTCATGCATATCTAACGAGGAGATCCCAGCCTTGCCAGAAGCCCAGTGTAGGTTCTGGTGGATAGCTGCCAAAGCCAGGGAGCCACTCATGGAATTACAGTAGGACTGGGAATTCACAGCTCAGCAAGCAGACTCCAGGATGGAACTAAAGGCCATACACCCAGTGATTCATGATCAGTAGAGCAGCCCTACACTGGCACTGCAGCAGGAGCCACAGGAAGGCATCCATTCTATTGGCTATTCTATTGAGCTCTCCTCAACAGGATCCCATAATTTTATTTATTTAAAGATACAGCATGGAACAGGCCCTTCTGGTCCTTCGAGCCTCACTGCCCAGCAACCCCTGATTTAACCCCAGCCTAATTAAGGGGCAATTTACAATGACCAATTAACCTACTAACCGGCATATCTTTGGACTTTGGGAAGAAACCGGAGCACCTGCATAAAGTCCATGCATTCCACAGGGAGGACGTACAAATGACGTCAGAATTGAACTCCAAACTCTGACGCCCTGAGCTGTAATAGCATCATGCTAACTGCTACACAACTGTGACGCCCAAAAAGCTGATTAAGTGTTACTGATTCTATCCATAAATACTAATTCCTGCAAGTGTCCACTCTTCATGTTATGTATCCATGCTTTCCATCCAAAATGCTTGCATTGAATTCACCCACAACTCGCACTGGGAGAAATATTTCATCATGTCTATTCCGATTTTTCTTAGGGAGTGTATGTCAGAGTGCAGTGTTCAGATGTCCTCTAGCCCTCTTCTTCCTCACAAACTCATACCCTCAGCTTTTAGACATAACTAGTTTGGGGAAATGTTTTTCAATATCCTGCCACCCTCTCGCACCATAATTTTGTACAAAATTTCAGTTTCACACCCCACCCCCAGCTTCCTCAGCTCCAAAGAAGAGAAATCTGACCTATCCAATCATTCCACATAAATGAAATGTTTAATTCCACGTTACAACCTGGTGAATTGCCTCTGCAACCTCTTGAGTGCACTCACATCTTTCTTGACGTGTGTTTACCATAACTGCATACAGCACTCAAGACCTGGACCCATTGCAATTTGCCTATTGCCGCAATAGGTCAACGGCAGATGCAATCTCAATGGCTTTTCACACGGCCTTAGACCACTCGGGCAATACAATCCCTGTGTCAAGATGCTGTTCATTGACTATAGCTCAACTTTTAATGCCATTACTCCCACAATCCTGATTGAGAAGTTGCAGAACCTGGGCCTCTGTACCTCCCTCTGCAATTGGATCCTCGACTTCCTAACCGGAATACCACAGTCTGTGCAGATTGGTGATAACATATCCTCCTTGCTGATGATCAACACTGGCGCACCTCAGGGGTGTGTGCTTAGCCCACTGCTCTACTTTCTCTATGCACATAACTGTGTGGCTAGGTATAGCTCGAATGGCATCTATAAATTTGCTGATGATACAACCATTGTTGGTAGAATCTCAGATGGTGATGAGAGGGCATACAGGAGTGAGATATGCCAACTAGTGGAGTGGTGTCGCAGCAACAACCTGGCAGTCAATGTCAGTAAGACGAAAGAGCTGATTGTGGACTTCAGGGAGGGTAAGACAAAGGAACACATACCAATCTTCACGGAGGGATCAGAATTGGAGAGAGTATGCAGTTTCAAGATCTCTGAGGACCTAACCTGGTCCCAACATATCGATGTATTTTTAAAGAAGGCAAGACAGCAGCTATACTTTATTAGGAGTTTGAAGAGATTTGGCATGTCAACAGATATACTCAAAAACTTATATAGAAGTACCGTGGAGAACATTCTGACAGGCTACATCACTGTCTGGTATCGGGGTGGGGGGGGGGGGGGGGCTACTGCACAGGACCGAAAGAAGCTGCAGAGGGTTGTAAATTTCATCAGCTCCATCTTGGGTACTTGCCTACAAGGTACCTAGGTCATCTTCAAGGAGCAGTATCTCAGAAAGGCAGTGTCCATTATTAAGGACCTCCAGCACCCAGGGCATGCCCCTCTCTCACTGTTACCATCAAGCAGGAGGTACAGAAGCCTGAAGACACACACTCAGCGATTCAGGAACAGCTTCTTCCCCTCTGCCATCCGATTCCTAAATGGACATTGAACCTAAGAAGACTACCTCATTTTTTTAATATGTGTTATTTCTGCTTTTTGGATGATTTTTAATCTATTCAATATACATATACTGTAATTGATTGATTTCTATGTTATGTATTACATTGAACTGCTGCTGCTAAGTTAACAAATTTTGCGACACATGCTATTGATAATAAACCTGATTCTGATTATAAAGTTGAACCGTGACTTCCAGATTCTTATGTTCTGTGCCCAGGTTAGTGAATGCCAGTGTCCTGCATCCCTTCATCACCACCTTGTCCAGCTTCAGGGATCAATGGATTTGAACACCAAAACCCATCTGCCTCTCAATACTCTTCTTGTTCTACCCGTATTAGAGCTCCCAAAATGCATCACCACACTTGTGGAAAATATATGCCAAACTAAAAACCATCTACCATTGCTCTGGCCAATGTTCTAGCTGAGCAATGCCATCCTGTAACCAAAGTGTATCCAAAGCACCGTGGAATGGAGAGCCTTTCAAGTGGAGGAACAAAAGAGAAGCCATGGGGATGGCACAGATAGGAAAATAGACACTGTTTTTTGCAACAAAGTTGGGGAGCCCTGAAGGGTGTTGGTTCCAGGGTTAAGAACATTTCTTCCATGCTGGAGAAGAACCTGGGGTACTGGGTTGGGGGAGGAGTCCATGTGGGCACTAACAATATAGCTAGGACAAGAAGGGGGTTCCGCTAAAGGATTATGAGGAGATCAGGGCAAAAATGAAAAGCGGGACCACAAGGGAGATATTCTCAAGATTATTACCTGAACCATCTGCTAACTGGCAAAGGGTAAGTAGGATTAGAAAGGTAAATCAGTGGTTTGCAACAAGATGAGTTAATATCATAGTTGTCAACATAGGCACACTGTTCCTAGAGGAAAGGAGGTGAGGTGGTATTACTAATCAAGGAAGGCAAAACATTGCTGCATTGTGATATATGGGCAGTGGACGGTGATGTGGAAACTGCTTCAGTTGAAACAAGACACTGACAGAAGTATATAGACCCCCAAATTGTGACCTCTCAATAAGTCAGAGCATAATTAGGGAAATATCTAGGGCATGTTTCAAGGAAACTGTATTTATCATCGGAGATTTTAATTTTGATATTAATTAAGAAAAACAAACTGGTAATAGTACTGCAGAAGAATTTGTGGAACGCATCAAGGTTTGCTTTTCAAAGTAGTGAATTGTAGAACTTACCTGGGAACCAGCTATTTTAGATGTTGTCATATGTAACAAGGAAGGATTAAACAGGGATCTTGTGGTTAAAGATCCCTTTAGGAGTTCAGACCACAATAATTCCAAATATAGTTTGAGGATGAACACCACAGATCCATAACCACTCTCTTCAATATAAGAATAGTTACACGCAGTGGCCACTTTATTAGGTACCTCCTGTATGTTAAAATAGGGCCACTAGGTTCATAGCCTTCAGCTGCTGTAGTGTAGCCCGTCAAATTCAAAGTTTGGCATGTGCATTCAGTGATGTACTGTACATACTGTACTTTGATAATAAATGAATATTTTCTGAATGCAAAGAGTGGTTGTTTTCCAGTCTTCTGGCACCTTTCTGGAGTTTAGTGAGCTATGAATTTTTTCAACCAATGAGTCCACAATTTTTGCAGCTGCTTCCTTTAAAACCCTAGTGTACAGTCCATTGGGTCCTGCTGACTTGTCCGCCTTTGGCTGAGTTTCTCCAATATTTTATCCTTTGTAATTAAGATTATTATAAATTCTACCATGTTCTTCGAAACTGGTTTTTAAGCAGTAGCAATCAGCAATCTGAGTTTGAGAAGACATAGCTCACTCAGGTTCGCCGACTGAGTACACAAGGCATCAATTCACGACAGTTTGGTCTTTTGAGCAGTGGCAATCAGCAATCATGATTGATTGGCAAGAGCAAATTTAAATAAATTAGGGGCAAATGGAGTGGCTATTGTTGGAGTGTACCATGTTAGAGTGGGGATTTTTGATACTTTAGCTCTTTGAGGTTTCAATGAGGAGAGGCTTGAGTGAGAGAAGGTTGAAAAGCTGTAGGTTGACTTAACTCCAGTTTACTTATTCTTTTCTTTCTTTATGTTTGCACAGTTAGAACAATAGGGATGCCAGGCAGGATAATTGAACGCTGCTCTTGCAGGATGTAGGAAGACAGGGAGGCCTCCACTGTCACTGATGACTTCACCTGCAAGAAGTGGATCCAGCTGCAGCTTCTAACACTCCACATTAATGAGTTGGAGTTTGATGAATGTATTTGAATATTTTCTGAACAAAGAGTCAGAGTGGCTGTTTTCCAATCTTCTGGTACCTTTCTGGAGTTTAGTGAGTTATGAAATTTGAGAGGCTGAGGGACTGTTAGAGAGGATGTACAGAGGTAATTGCACCCAAGGAGGAGGACACATGAAACTGGGTGACAGGTAGAGGAAAGGGGTTAAACAGTTAGTGCAAGTACCCCTGTGGCATACCCCCCCCCCCAACAACAGGAAACTATTGTGGGGGAGGGGGGTGGCCTAGCTGAGGAAAGTCACAGCAGTCAGGTCTTTGGCACTGTGACTCAGAAAGGAAGAGTGGAGAAGAGGAGAGCTGTGGTAATAGGGGATTTGTTAGATAGGGAATCAGAAAGGAGGGTTCTGTGGACGAGAACAAGATTCCCAAATGGTATGTTGCCCCCACGTACTAGGGTCTGGGACATCTCGGATTGAGTCCTCAGCATTCCTAGGTGGGAGCATGAGCAGCTATGGTCCATGTAGGTAGGAAGAGTGATGAGGTTCTGCAAAGTGACTTCAGGGAGTTAGGTACCAAGTAAAAGGACAGGAGCTCCATGATTGTGATCTTGGGACTGCTACCCACGCCACATGCTAATGAGGCCAGAAATAGAAGGATTGCACGATTTAACGTGTGGCTACGGAGTTGGTGTAGGAAGGAGGACATTAGATTTTTGCATCATTGGGCTCTCTTCCAGGGAAGGTGGGACCTGTACAGAAGAGATGGTTTGCATCAGAACTGGAGGATGACTAATATTCTAGCAATAAGGTTTGCTAGTGCTGCCCGAGGTGGGGGGGGGGGGGTGCAGTAAACTAGAGTTGCAGGGGGATGGGAACCAGAGTGCTAGAACAGACAGTGGAGAGGCTATGGGGATAGATGTTGTTAAAACTTCAAACAAGGTCAGGAAACAAAAGCCCTGAGCTGTGTATATCTCAATGCAGTATCATAGGAAAGGCAGATGAACTCAGGCACACGGAGTTATAATTTTGTAGCCATTGGTGAGACACTGGCAGTGGGGGCAGCTCAATATTCCAGGGTTCCATTGCTTTAGACGCAACAGAGAGGGAGGGATTAAAGAAGGAGAAATGGCGTTACTAATCAGGGAAAATTTCATAGCAGTACTCGGTCAGGACAGACTGGAGAACTCATCTAGAGAGGCATTGTAGGTGGAACTGAGAAATAAAAAGATATGACCATGTTATGGGGTTATATTAGAGAGCACCAACAATCCTGATTGAGAAGTTGCAGAACCTGGGCCTCTGTACCTCCCTCTGCAATTGGATCCTCAACTTCCTAACCGGAAGACCACAACCTGTGCGGATTGGTGATAACGTATCCTCCTTGCTGATGATCAACACTAGGGCACTTCAGGGGAAGGAGCACTTCACTGCTCTACTCTATATACCACAACTGTGTGGCTAGACAAAGCTCAAATACCATCTATAAATTTGCTGATGATACATCCATTGCTGGTAGAATCTCAGGTGGAGACGAGAGGGCGTACAGGAGTGAGATATGCCAACTAGTTGAGTGGTGTCACAGCAACATCCTGGCACTCAACGTCAGTAAGACGAAAGAGCTGATTGTGAATTTCAGAAAGGGTAAGATGAAGGAACACATACCGATCCTCACAGAGGGATCAGAAGTGGAGAGAATGAACAACTTCGAGTTCCTGGGTGTCAAGATCTCTGAGGATCTAACCTGGTCCCAACATATTGATGCATTTTTAAAGAAGGCAAGACAGCAGCTATACTTTATTAGGAGTTTGAAGAGATTTGGCATGTCAACAAATACACACAAAAACTTATATAGATGTACCATGGAGAGCATTCTGACAGGCTGCATCACTGTCTGGTATGGACAGGCTACTGCACAGGACCAAAAGAAGCTGGAGAATGTTGTAAATCTAGTCAGCTCCATCTTGGGTACTAGCCTACGAAGTACCCAGGACATCTTTAGGGGGCGGTGTCTCAGAAAGGCAGTGTCCATTACTAAGGAACTCCAGCACCCAGGGCATGCCCTTTTCTCACTGTTACCATCAGGTAGGAGGTACAGAAGCCTGAAGGCACACACTCAGCGATTCAGGAATGGCTTCTTCCCCTCTGCCATCCGATTTCTAAACAGACATTGAATCTTTGGACACTACCTCAGCATTTATGTTTCTGCACATTTTTCAAATCTGTTCAATATATGTAATTGGTTTACTTGTTTATTATTATTATTTTTACTTTATTATTTTTTTCTCTGCTAGATTATGTATTGCATTGAACGCTGCTGCTAAATTAGCAAGTTACACGTCACATGCTGGTGATAAATAAACCTGATTTTGAAATTTGTCGAGAGCTTGCAGACTGTTGCAAGAAGCATAAGGTTGTTATAGTAGGTGATTTTAACTTTCCACATATTGATTGGGACCCTCAAACTGTAAAAGCACCAGATGGGATAGAGTTTGTCAAATATTTTCCAGAAAGTTTCCTTAATCTGTACATAGAACTCCCAATGAAAGAGTGTGAAATCTCCTATTTAGGAATGAGACAGGGAATGTGACAGAAGTTTGTGTAGGGGAAAACTTTGTATCTAGTGATCACAATGCCATTAGTATCAAAATAAATATGCAAAAAGATAGGTTTGGTCTGCGGGTTGAGATTCTAAATTGAAGAAAGGCCCATTTTGATGGTATTAGAAAGGATCTTGTAAGTGTGGATTAGGACAGGCTGTTTTCTGGCAAAGGTGTACTTGGTAAGTGGGAGGCCTTCCAAAGTGAAATTTTGAGAGTACAAGACATGTATGTGCCTGTGAAGATAACAGATTTAGAGGACCATGCTTTTAAAGAGATATTGAGGCCCTAGTTAAGAAAAAAAGAGGTGTGTATAGTAGGTAGAAACAAATGAAGTACTAGTGAAATGCAAGAGCGTGCTTAAGAAAGACATCAGGAGCACTAAAAAATGACATGAGGTTTCCCTCACTGACAAGGTGACGAGAATCCTAATGGATTCTACAGATATGTTAAGAGCAAAAGGATAGCAAGGGACAAAATTGGTCCTCTGGAAGATCAGAATGGTAATCTATTCTTGGAGCCAAAAGGAACGGGGGAGATCTTAAATGGGCTTTTGTAAATGTACTTGCAAAGTCTATAGAAGTGAGGCAAAGCAACAGCAAGGACATGGACCCTATAAGATTACAGAGGAGGATGTGGTGGGCAAATTCCCAGGGCCTGACAAGATATTACTGGTACCGTATGGGAGGGAAGTGCAGAAATTGCAGGGGCCCTAGCAGAGATATTAAAATCATCCTTAGCAACAGGTGAGGTACTGGAAGATTGGAGTATACTTAATGTTGTTTTGCTGTTTAAGAAAGGCTCTAAAATTAAACCAGGCAATTATAAGCCAGTGAGCCTGACATCAATAGTGGGAAAGTTATTGGAAGGTATTCGAAGGTACTGGATATGTGATTATTAGGTAAACAGAGATTGGTTAAGGATAGTCAGCATGGCTTGGTGCATGATAGGTTATGTGTAACCAATCTTATAGAGATTTTTGAGGATGTTACCAGGAAAGTTGATGAAGGTAAGGCAGTGGATGTTGTCTACGTGGACTTTAGCAAGGCACTTGACAAGGTCCTGCATAGGAGGTTGGTCAAGAAGGTTCAGTTGCTTGGCATTCAAGATGAAGAGGTAAATTGGCTTAGACATAGTCTTTGCGGGAGAAGCCAGAGAGTGGTAGTAGATGGATGGCTCTCTGACTGGAGACTTGTGGCTAGTGAAGTGTTGCAGGGATCAGTGCGGGGTCTGTTGTTCTTTGTTATCTATGTTGACGATCTGTATGATAATGTGGTTAACTGGATTAGCAAATTTGTGGGTGACAACACAGATTGGGGGTGTGGTGGACAGTGAGGACGGCTTTCAGTGAGATCTGGACTAACTGGAAAAATTGGCTGAAACATGGCAGATGGAATTTAATGCAGACAAGTATGAGGTGTTACACTTTGGTAGGACCAACCAGGGTAGATCTTACTCAGTGAACTGAGTAGAACAAAGGGATCTGGGAATACAGGTCCATAATTCATTGTAAGTGGTGGCACAGGTAGATAGGGTCGTAAAGAAAGCTTTTGCTACTTTGGCCTTCATAAATCAAATTATTGAGCACAGGAGATGGGATGTTGTGTTGAAATTGTATAGGTTTTTTTTTGTGAGGTGAGGCCTAATTTGGAGTATTGTGTGCAATTCTGGTCACCTACTTACAGGAAATATACAAATATGAGTACAGAAAAAATTTAGAAGGATGTTGCCAGGACTGAAGGACCTGAGTTGTGTTAGGACTTTACTCCTTGGAATGTAGCAGATTATTGGGAGATTTGATGGAGGTGTACAAAATGATGAGGAGTTTAGATAAGGTAATTGCAAACAGGCTTTTCCACTGAGGTTGGGTGGGACTACAACCAGAGGTCATGGTTTAAGGGTGAAAGGTGAAAGGTTCAAGGGGAACATGATGGGAAACTTCTTCACTCAGAGGGTTGTGAGAGTGTGGAACAAACTGCCAATGCAAGTGGTGTATGCGAGCTCGATTTCAACATCTAAGAGAAGTTTGGATAGGTACATGGATGGTAGGGCCATGGAAGTGCAGGTCAATGGGAGTAAGTAGTTTAAATGGTTCTGCATTGACTAGATGGGCTGAAGAGCCTTTTCTGAGCTGTGTATTTCTATGACTCTAGCCTATCTGATATGTTTGGAATATTAATTATGTTTTCTGTGGTAGAAACCAATTAAAATGTGAAAACTTTGTCATTTCTTCATCTACTCTAAATAATTAATCTACCTTGTTCTCTAGAGACCTCACATTTAACTTAGCCACCCTCTTCCTAGTTATATATCCATAGAAACTTGACTGTTTTTATACTATATGTAATTTTTTTCTCAAAAATGAATTTCTCCTTTCTATGAGCTTTTTAGTCTTCTGCTGTTGAATTTTAAGTTCTTCCCAGTCCTCTAGTCAGTCACTGGATTTTCCTATATTGTATCCCCTACTTTTCAATTTAACCCTATCCTTTACTGACTTTGTTAACTGTGATCGTACCTCTTTCTCGTACACTCTCTCTTTTTAATTGGGATGAGCTCCTGCTGAGCATTATAAATCAGTCATTTGAACACCTTTATCTCTTGTCTCGTGTACTCCACCTTAGACAATTCCTCCCTCGTACCATTAATCATTTAGTGGCCACGTTATTAGGTACACATGATTCTCTATGCAAATATGTGATCAGCCAATCACATGATAGCAACTCAATGCATAAAAGCTTGCAGACATGGTCAAGAGGTTCAGTTGTTGTTCAGACCAAACATCAGAATAGGGAAGAAACGTGATCGGAGTGACTTTGACCATGGAGTGATTGTAGGTACCAGATGGGGTGTTTTAGTATCTCAGAAACTGCTGATCTGGGTTTACGTGCACAACAGTCTGTACAGTTTCCAGAGAATGTGGCGCACAAAACACATCCAGTGAGTGACAGCTGTGTGGGCAAAAATGCCTTATTATTGAGAGAGGTCAGAGGAGAATGGCTAGACTGCTTCTAGCTTACAATAAGGCAACAGTAACACAAATAGCCACATGTTACAACAGTGTTGTTTTAATAAAACTGACTCTGATTCTGAATAGGTGGATGAACATGTTCTGACAAGGATAATGTGATTCTGCAATGGTATATAGATTGAGTGAATGGGCAAAGGACTGGCAAGTGGAGTTTAATGTGAAAATGTGTGAGATCATGTTCTTTCACGATACCTTACTTTTCAGACCACCTGTATTCCTTCCTAAAACTGTCTTGAAACTCACAGAATTATGATTACTATTCCCAAAATTATTTGATTAAGGGTGGTATGCAGATGCAGGTAAACAAATAATTAGGAAAGCTAACAGAATGTTATTTATCATAAGAGAGATTTAACTCAATAATAGAGAGCTTATACTTCAACTGTATAGGGCATCGGTGAGACAACATCCAGAGCACCATGCAGAGTATTGATCTCCTTACTAAAATGTACACTAATCGGAAGCAGTCCAGAGCAGGTTTACTACACTAGATCCTGGAATGATGAGATGTCTTATGGAGGAAGGTTTGGCAGGCTAGACTTGAATTTAGAAGAGTGAACTATGACTTGATTAATACATCCAAGATCCTAAGGGATGTTGACAGGGAGAATGTGGAAAGAATGTTTGTATTTTAATTCATTCATTTTTTTCAGGATCGGGGTTACTGATAAGAGCGATGTTTACTGCCCATCCCTAATTGCCCCAGAGAAGGGGGTATTGACCTGTCTTCCTGAACTGCTGTCATCCAGCTGAAGGTGCTCCCATAGTCCTGTTTGTAAGGAGTTTCAGAGTTTAGACCCAGCAATGGTGTTTGGTCGGTGATATATTTGTACAGTACATCAGGATGGTGCGGGGTATGGAGAACCAGTGAGGGTGTGGAGGGAAGTTGTTTCCTGGCACCTGATGCCCTTTTTTTGGGCAATAGAGAATGAGTCTTTTGGAGACACTGCTGGAGAAATCTGGATAAACATATTAAATGGTGGAATATGCTTAAGAGATCAAGTGATGATGATGATGACTCAGGCCTGAGAGGCCAGTGTCGGGCATTTTCATGCCTTACAAGGCGCAGAACGAAAGACTGTGTGGCGCGCCACTCCTCACACAGACATTTCACAGTATTTTTCTTTATTTTATGAGGTCGAATTGCGAGCTCAACTTCCAACCCAGCATGGATGGAAAGTGTACTCAGGAACGGCCTGATTGGATTCGAAACCGGGAACCTCCATTCCAAAGTCCAGTGCTGATGTCACTATGCCACCAGCCAACCAAATGTGACCTTCTCCTAATTCACATGTTTTTGTTATGTGGAACTGGTTGGGTCACAATGGCTGCATCCAGTGCTGGCTACCTCCTGTGAAGGATGTGACGGTCCCAGTGAGGATGCAGTAAAGGTTTACTGGAATGTTCTGGCAACACTGGATTGCCATGTGAAGGAAAGAGGGCTGAGGAGATTTGATTGAGGTGGCTAATGTCAGGACGGATGTGGAGGGGAAAATTGAAGACACAAAATATTCAAATGGGAGTAGGCCACTCAGTCCATCAACACAACCCCACGATTCAACATGATCATGGCTGATTTCTCCCTGGGCCTTATTCCTTCTCCATGCCATCTCCCCTATTCCTGAAATCCCACCTCTTCTAAAAAAAAATGATCTACCTTCTCTAATCTAGCCACAACTCTGAGGTTGAGAATTCCAGAAATTCACCACCTACTGAATTTCCTGCAAACCACAACCTTGTAATTATATCCCTTTGTTCAAGACTTTCCCACTACTGGAAACATCTGAGCATCTACTCTGTTATGTTCCCTTAACATCATCTATGCAGTATTCAGTGGCTACTTTGTTAGGTACACCTGTTGATTAATGTGATTATTTAATCAACCAATCATGTAGCAGCAACTCAATGCATAAAAGCATGCGGACATGGTCAAGAGGTTCTTTAGTCATTTAGATTAAACAGCAGAATGGAGAAGAAATATGATCAAAGTGAATTTGACTACAGAGTGATGGACGGTGGCAGGTTTGAGTATCTCAGAAACTGCAGATCTCCTGGACTTTTATGCAGAGTTTACAAAGAATGGTGCAAAAAATCAAAATACATCCAGTGAGCCACAGTTGTGCAGGCATTGTTAATGAGAGAAATGAGAGGAGAATGGCCCGTCCAGTTCAAGCGACAGTAACTCAAGTAACCACACATTAGAACAGGTGTGCGAAGAGCATCTTTGGACACACGACACATCAAACCCTGGAGTGGGTGGGCTACAGCAGCAGAAGACCACAACCACACACTCAATGACCACTTTATTAGGTACAGGGGGTACCTAATAAAGTGACCACTCAGTGTATACTTCAATAAAATCTCCCGCATTCTTTAAGAAAAAACTCAAGAAAACAGATTCAATTCTTTAGCCAGACATGATAAAACAACCCTCTCATCCCAGAATTAGCCAACTAAATCTCATTTGGACTGTCTCCCATGCTGTATCTGTCCCACAACCTCACTATTAACAACATATATTTCAGTCAGAAAATCATAATGCTCTTGTAACTATTACCTAACAGCCTCATTAATTCATATGGACTCACCTGATCAGAGAGATTCTTTTTAATTTACCCAACCTTTTCTTGCTGAAAACTAGCTAAGATTTTCCATCTTTTCCAGTTCTGACCAAGGATTCCGGACCCCAGGCATGAAATATTAACTTTCTTTTTTCATGGATACTGCCTGACCTGTTGAGTGTTCTCAACATTTCTGTTTTATTTCAGATTTCCAACATCTACTGATTTATTCTGACCCTTTTGCCCTTTGTACGCCAATTACTAGAGAGTGACAACGGGGAATCAGAATCAGGTTTAATTCCACTGGCATAGGTCATGAAATTTGTTATTTTGTGGTAGCAGCGCACTGCAATACATAATAACTTTAAAAAACTATAGATTACATAAAGAAAAAGATATATAATTAATTAAATATGTCATGCATAATGAGAGTAAAAATAAAAGCAAGATGGTGTGCATGGGTTCATTATCCATTCAGAGATCTGATGGCGGAGGGTAAGAAGCTGTTCTTGAAACATTGAGTGTGTGTTGTCAGGATCCTGTCCCTCCTCCCTGATGGTAGCAATGGGAAAAGGGCATGTCCTGGGTGATAAGGTCCTTAATGATGGATGCCGCCTTTGTGAAGCATTGCTTTTTAAAGTTGTCCTTGGTGCTGGGGAGGCCAGTGCTCATGATAGAGCCAGCTGAGTTTACAACTTATTGCAGTTTTTCCCAATCCTGTCCGTACCAGACAGTGATGCAGCCAGTTAGAAAGCTCTCTGTGGTACATCTGTAGAAATTTGCGAGAGCCTTTGATGACATTCCAAGTCTCCTTAAAATCTGAATGAAATATAGCCGTTGTCTTGGTAATTATGGAGAATAGGTGCAGGAGTAGGCCATTCGGCCCTTTGAGCCAGCACCGCCATTCAATGTGATCATGGCTGATCATCCACAATCAGTACCCCGTTCCTGCCTTCTCCCCATATCCCTTGACTCCGCTATCTTTAAGAGCTCTATCTAACTCTTTCTTGAAATCATCCAAAGAATTGGCCTCCACTGCCTTCTGAGGCAGAGTATTCCATAGATCCACAACTTCCTGGGTGAAATCGTTTTTCCTAATTGCATCAATATGTTAGACCCAGGAAAGATACTCAGAGATGTTGATACCCAGGAACTTGAAGCTGAAGCTGGAACTTGAAACGTTTTTCACTATTGATCCCTGGATGACGACTGGTGTTTGTTTCCTCGAACTTCCCCTTTCTGATGTCCACAATCAACTCTTTGGTCTTACTGATGGTGAGCGCAAGGTTGTTGTTTGGACACCACTCATCACTCTCCTGTGGGCCTCCACGTGTGAGTGCATGTGAGGTGCATCCCCGTCGACACCAGCAGGGTATGGTTCAGGCAGGAGCTGAAGTCCTGATTGCAAGGTCGTACTGGTGTCCAGTAATACTCTGAGTCAGCAAACTCAGATGTCCCTTCTCCAGAACATCTGCCACTAACTGACTGAAGCCTTCTGATAATTACTATTAAAATATTCTGCTTAAATATAATCAAAGGCAGACATCTTCCTGCTTTCAGTTTCCAGTCCAAAGTTGAGCTGTATCAGACACAGGCATTTAAATATGTTTATGCCAGGCTTGTGTTCATTCCTTAATAGTTTAACATCCATAACAGGCCAAAGCACTCTGACCTTGACAAACTAACTAAGCAGGAACAGGCAATGATGTGTACAAGGTTAGTGGCCACCAGACAAATGATGATAAAATATATCTCAGTACTGAAACAATAGCTGTACGTCTTGTGTGACATATTGCACCACTTCCAGGCTTTGAATCACAGAGCAATTTATTTTGAATCTGCATTCAACTATGTTTTATTGTCATAATAAAGCAACTGCCACAGAGAGGGGGATTTTTATAGTGTCCAATCTTGAAGTTGTTACATTATCTTCACAGCTCAGAAATCATGGTATTCAAATTCATCCTTATAAAAACTGTCATTAAAATAATGAAATCAATCTGAAAGGTATGACAATAAAATCTTGTAATGAAAATTTATAACTTGCGATCAGCCTGTCAATCACTGTTGATAACTTAGAGGAGGGGACTTTCTCTTGTCACAGACTGTCCATTACACCAGGTTCTCAATGGTGGTATCGAGTAGATGGTTAGCATTGTCCAGATGCCATATGCTTGTTGGAAATTTTTAAAAAACAGAGATGCTGGAAATCTGAAATAAATACAGAAATTGCTAGTCAGCAAGTCAGGCAGCATCTGTGGAATGTGAAATAGGATTTAATATTTCGGGTCCAAGTCCCTTCATCAAACTTAAGAAAGAGAAGAAACAAATTAGTTTTCAGTTTCAGTTTTGAGTTTTCTCTGTCCTCACCTTCTGCCCTACTAGCCTTTGAATTCACCATTCTGCACAACTGAAAGTTAACTTATCCTTAGTCTTATGGCCTTTCCCTGTTCTGTAAAGAACAGAAATGTTAACTCTGATTCTTTTCCCACAAGATGTTTAATAATAATAATTTATTTATAGATCTCTTTTCATTCAAATTATGTAGTTTAACGTGTTTCACAATGCAATAAAGTGCAAGCATAAAAATAAAAGACAAAAAGATGTTAGTTAAAAGCAAACATGAGGAAATCTGCAGATGCTGGAAATTCAAACAACAACACACACAAAATGCTGGTGGAACACAGCAGGCCAGGCAGCATCTATAGGGAGAAGCACTGTCGAAGTTTCGGGCCGAGACCCTTCGTCAGGACTAACCGAAAGGAAAGATAGTAAGAGATTTGAAAGTAGTGGGGGGAGGGGGAAATGCGAAATGATAGGAGAAGTCCGGAGAGGATGGGATGAAGCTAGGAGCTGGAAAGGTGATTGGCGAAAGTGATACAGAGCTGGAGAAGGGAAAGGATCATGGGACAGGAGGCCTCAGGAGAAAGAAAGGAGGGGGGTAGCACCAGAGGGAGATGGAGAACAGGCAAACAACTAAATATGTCAGGGATGGGGTAAGAAGGGGAGGAGGGGCATTAACGGAAGTTAGAGAAGTCGATGTTCATGCCATCAGGTTGGAGGCTACCCAGCCAGTATATAAGGTGTTGTTCCTTCAACCTGAGTTTGGATTCATTTTGACAGTAGAGAAGGCCATGGATAGACATATGGGAATGGGACATGGAATTAAAATGTGTGGCCACTCCCGGGAGACCGTTTCGCTGGACACCTATGCTCTGTCCGCCAGAGAAAGCAGGATCTCCCAGTGGCCACACATTTTAATTCCACGTCCCATTCCCATTCTGATATGTCTATCCATGGCCTCCTCTACTGTCAAAATGAATCCAAACTCAGGTTGGAGGAGCAACACCTTATATACTGGCTGGGTAGCCTCCAACCTGATGGCATGAACATTGACTTCTCTAACTTCCGTTAATGCCCCTCCTCCCCTTCTTACCCCATCCCTGACATATTTAGTTGTTTGCCTGTTCTCCATCTCCCTCTGGTGCTCCCCCCTCCTTTCTTTCTCCTGAGGCCTCCCGTCCCATGATCCTTTCCCTTCTCCAGCTGTATCCCTTTTGCCAATCACCTTTCCAGCTCCTAACTTCACCCCACCCCCTCCGGTCTTCTCCTATCATTTCGCATTTCCCCCTCCCCCCACTACTTTCAAATCTCTTACTATCTTTCCTTTCGGTTAGTCCTGTTGAAGGGTCTCAGCCCGAAACGTCGACAACGCTTCTCCCTATAGATGCTGCCTGTCCTGCTGTGTTCCACCAGCATTTTGTGTGTGTTGTTAGTTAAAAGCAAAGTTAAATAAATCGGTTTTGAGCTGACATTTAAAAGTGTCAACTGAGTCTGCATCACTTATGGTTTTAGGGATTGAATTCCAAAATTTAAGAGTGTAGTTCAAAAAAGCTGACCTGCCAATTATCTTTTGAGGGAGATTGTTAAAATTTAAGAGACTAGCGGAAGGAGACTTGAGAGCTCGAGTAAGGTTATAAAATGAAAGCGATTCTGTGATGTTCTTCAGTCCCAGACCATTGAGAGCTTTAAAATCAAGTAAGAGAACTTTAAAATCAATTCTAAAATATACAGGAAGCCAACAGAGATTAGTTAAGACGGCAGTGATATATCCCTCATCCTGGTTTTAGCTTAAAGTATCTAAATAATGAATAAATCTATGAGAGTACCACAATTTTGCACTGTCCAGTCAGTACATTTCAGATAACAACCTCCCTGAACAAAAATATGTCTAAGTCTCCTCCCCTACCTTAAATCTATGTATTTTGGTTATAAATAGTTCTGATAACGGAAACAGTTTCCTCACTATCTACCCCATCTATGCTCCTCAATTTTGTTTATCCGTGGCTATCCCAGCTTCAAAAGAAATATGCACAGGCTGTCTATTCTCTCCTCATAGCCAAAATCAGGGAACATCCTGCTCCATCTCCTTTGCACTCCCCAGTGTAATCACATCCTTCTTGGAACATGGTGATCACCCCTGCACAGACTACTGCTGTTGCTGCATAACTATATTTTGTACAGTAGTACCACATTTTCCTGTCTTTATATTATTTGCACCAGAAGGGCATTATCTCCTATATTTTTTTAATCACCTCATCTAACTGGGATTCTGCCTTCAGAGCTCCTTGACCATGTACACCAAGAGTAGACAGCATGGGAGTGTAGCACTTAGTGTAAAGATATTACAATGCCAATGACCCGAGTTCATTTCCTGACGTTGTCAGTAAATTAGTTCACAACATTCTCCATGTGATCGGTGGCTCTGGATTCCTCCCACATTCCAAAGACTTATTAGTAGGTAATTGGTCACATGGATGTAATTGGGCCAGAAGGGCCTGTTACTGTGTTGTACCTCTAAATATTTTTTTTAAAAGTCTAACAGTGGCATTCTGAATGAGTTGAGGTTTGTCAATAGAAGGCCAGTAAAAAGTGCATTACAGTAATCTAGTCTGTTCGATATACAGGAATTAATTAGATTTGCAGCATCACCACGTGACAGAATCAGTCATATCTTTGCAATATTTCTTGTAAAAATGCTACTCTGGTCATTTTCTTTTTGTGGGATTTAAAATCAAAACCTGAATCAAGGAAAACACCCAGCCTTGTTAATTCTGATTTTACAAAGGGAGCCAAGTCCTCAAGTTTATCAAGGTGTTTATCTCTTTTAGCTTTGGGATCAAATAAAAAGTATTACAGTTGTATCTTCATTTAGTTTTAGGAAATTATTGCTCATTCATTTGCTTATTACAGATAAACCAGAAGTCAGAGAAGGTAAGGGGTTATCATCATCTGGCTCAACCAAGATGTACAATTGTGTATCATCTGTGGAAATCAAGCTTATGCTCTCTAATGATGTCTCTGAAGGGAACCATGTATAAGTTGAAGAGTAGGTGACCAAGACAGCTTTCCTGAGCAACACCAAAGGGTACATCATATGTATCTCTTAGAAAAATGCTCTCCAAAACAGACAAAATAAATTCTCTCTAAGAGATACGAGTGAAATCAATTAAGGTCAGTACCAGAAAGGCCAACCCTGTTCTCAAGGCAATCTAGGAGAATGTCGTGGTCAATTGTGTCAAATGCAGCTCTTAGATCTTGGAGAATTAAAAGACCTGCTGTTGATAGTTTTGGGAAGGACCATCTCCATGCTGTGGTTTGCTCTAAATCCTGACTGAAACTTTTGTAGAATATTGTTCTCATTCAAAAAGTTGTTGAGTTGGTTGAAAATAACTTTCTCAACAAACTTGCCCAGTAAGGGAAGATTTGATTTTGGCTTGTAGTTAGCTAGTACCTTATGACCAACCGCAATTTTGAGGGCATCTGGGAAAAACTCCAGTTTCAAAGGGACATGTTAACAATTTTTCTAACAGAATTTTAATCACTATTTAAAAAAGTCATTTAAAAGTGTGGTAGGAACAAAGTTAAGGCAGCAAGAACACTTTTTATACTTTGTTAAAATCTTGTAGAGTTCTGAATTGGAAATACTTATGAATTTTGAAATGGTTGCCATCTTTTTATGAGTTTGGCTATAGAGGTTACCAGTATAGCTACTATAGAGGTAGCTATAGTCTCCCTAATTGTGGCAGATGCTTGACTAAGGACATTATAGGTTGGGGGATGATTCAACAATCAACTTATAGTTAAGAACAATATTCTTGAATCATCGCTGTTCTCAATAATAATCTTGGAAAAACAGGCTCATTTTGCAAAGCATGTAGCAATGTTAAAGGAAGCTAGGTTTTCCTTGAAAGTATTACGATGGACTTCTAGTCCAGTTTTCCTTCATTTTCTCTCAGCTACTCTGCATGATCTCTTTGGTTGGCTGACAGAATTGTTTAACCATGGTGATTTCCTAAGTGATTTCTTTTTAACCTTAAGTGTTCTTAATATATTTGTTGAGTTAGTGTTTAAAGAATCAACCATTTCATTTTCTGAGCAGTTTAGGTCACATGGGTCAGATAAACTAGCCAACTCAGAGAATTTAAGTTGTGTTGCAGCATTAGGAAACAGTTTTTTAACTGTAATTTTTTGTGCTCTTCGTTAAAGGCAGGAGGCCATCAAAAAGTACACAAAAATAATCAGAGATAATAGAATTAGACAGAGATACATTAATAATAGTTATCTCTTTACCATGTCAAGTGTATTTCCAAGTTGATGGGTGGGCTCAGTGATACACTTGGTAAGATCTCAGCTGTCCAGTAAGTTCATGAATTCAGCTGCCATAGAGTTTGAATCTGTGAGATCATTAAGTTGATTATTGAAATTACCAGTGATAACAGTCCTGTCGTAGTTCAATATAAGAGGGGATAAGAATTCTGAGAGTTCTGAGAGAATGCAGGCATTGGATTTCGGAGGACAGAATCTGGACCACAGATTTTAAACATACTGTATGTACCTCAAATCTTGAAAAATTGTTGATACAGAGCAGATTGCACCTAAAATGTTTTTTTTAATACAGTAGCAAGCCCAGCGCCTTGGCCACTGGACATTGTTACACTGAAACTGTCATAGTCAGGGGGGGACACTTGAAAGTTTCTGCCATTTTCCATTGTCCTGTCTCACACTGAGAGGCCAAACTGCTCTCTTCCTTTATCTAAATGTAGAAAAAATTTGTTTTCAATATTTTATTTTGAGGTACAGCAGATAACAGGTTCTTCCAGCCCAGTGAGTTTGTACCAACCAGTTACATCCATGTGATCAATTAACCTTCTAACCCATACATCTTTGGAAAGTGGGAGGAAACCCATGTAGTCAGAGGGAGAAAGTACAAACTCCTCACAGTCAGCAGCAGAAATGAACCCAGCTCACTGGTGCTGTAATGGTATTACGCTAAGTGCGACGTTTTATATTCATTACTAATTCAGTTCAATAATCTATTTAAGCCCCCTGTTATTTCTGGAAGTACCTTTTTGTTGGTTTCTAAAATATGTTCAATCTTCTGCCTACCACTAATCTTCAATAGATTGTATTCCCTTTTCTAAATTTAATGCCATTCTCAAATTCCTTATCTTGTCACAGTACCATTACCCTTCTCATTGAATCTTACTTTTTAATGTTATGTCCACCGGAGTTTAAAAGAGTGAGTGCAAATATGATTTTTTTTTGAAGGTCATGAGTCTTTGGGTCTCTTTTCTTTAAAGGATGGTGGATGCAGAGTCTTAGAATATATCTACGGCAAATAGATAGAAGTTTGATAAGTAAGGAGAGAAAGGCTGTCATAGGTAGTCCTGAAAATGGAGTTGATAGATCAGCCAAGGTCTTTTTAAATGGTGGACCAGATTGAGGTGGGGAGGGAGTTACATATGTTCAGAGTTCACCTGTTTGTATTTAAATTAGCTCCATCTGCCTCTTCATGATCTTTACTATCTCCATTAAATCTTCTGTTCCAAGGAGAACAGCACTAACACCTCCAATCTATGCATATCTGAGGCAAATCAGGGTGGACAATTCCCCAGGAACTGACAAGGTGTTCCCTTAGACCCTGTGGGAGGCAAGTGCAGTAATTGTAGGGAACCTAGCGGAGGCTAAATCATCCTTAGTGACAGGTGAGGTACCAGAGGATTGGAGGATAGATAATGTTGTTCTGCTCTAGAAAGGCTTTGAGAATAAACCAGGAAATTATAGGCTCATGACCCAGACATCAGTAGGGGGAAAATTATTGGAAAGCAACCTAAGGAATTAGACATATGAGTATTAGGATAGACAGAGATTGGATTAGGGATTATCAGCATGGCATTGTGCGTGGTAGATCATGTCTAACCAATATAGAGTTTTTCAAGGATGTCATCAGTAAGGTTGATAAAGGCAAAGCTGGGTCCATTGTTGTTTGCCATCTATATCAATGATCTGGATGATAATGTGGTTAACTGGATCAGCAAATTTGCAAATGACACCAAGATTGGGGGTGTAGTAGACAGTGAGGAAGATTATCAGAGCTTGCAGCGGAATCAGGATCAGAATGAAAATAGGGTGAAAAATGGCAAATGGAATTTAATGCAGACAAGTGTGAGGTATTGCACTTTGGGAGGACCAACCAGGATAGGTCTTATACTGTGTGCAGTAAGGCAGTAAGGAGTGTGGTAGAACAAAGGGACGCAAGAATGCAGGGCCATAATTCATTGTAAGTGCTGTCACAGGTAGATAGGGTCGTAATGAAAGCTTTCGACACATTGGCCTTCAAAGACTTAAGTAAAGAGTACAGGAGTTGGGATGCTCTGTTGAGTTGTATAAGACATTGGTGAGGCCTTATTTGGACTATTGTGTGCAGTTTACCTACCTATCGGAAAGATATAAATAAGATTAAAAGCATACAGAGAAAACTTACAAGGATGCCAGGATTGGAAAACCTAAGTTATAAGGAAAGATTCAATAGACCAGAACTTTATTCCCTAGAATGTAAAAGATTGAGAGGTGTTTTGATAGAGGTATACAAAATTATGAGGGGTATAGATAACGAATGATGAAGGTGTGGAACGAGCTGCTAGCACAAGTGGTGAGTGCGATTTCAATTTCAACGTTTGGATAGGCAAGTGGATGGGAGAGGTATGGAGGGCTGTGGTCCAGGTCGGGGAGACTAGGCAGGTTAAATAGCATGGACTGAATGAGCCAAAGGGCCTGTTTCTGAGCTGTAGTTTACTATGACTCTTTGACTATAACTGAAATTCCTCATCTCTTAAAGCATTTTGTTAAATTTCTTCTGTACTTCATAAATGTGCCACCCAGAACTGGTCACAATACCGATGTTGTGGCTGATGCAGAGTTTAATAAAGTTTTAATGTGACTTCTTTGTTCCTGTACTCTCTATCCCTGTTCACAGAATTCTGTTTGCCTACTTGATCACTTTCCTATCTTGCCTTGCCTACAACTTTGTACAAAAACCTCCAGATATCTCTGTTCATCCATGCTCTTTAGAGTTGTGAATTTAACAGTACTGCCTCTTCTCATTATACCTTGAAAATGTATTATTTCACATTTTTCAGCATTAAATTTTATCTACCCACCAGCCTGACTCTAGCTCCTTGAACTCCATTATTATTCTCCACAGAGTTGAGCACGCCACAGCACTGGCCTTCAGGTAGTGCAGTACTCCATCAGCGCTCTCTCTCTAGCGTTGGTGCATTCCCTAGGAACTGACCCTCTTACAGTTCAGCATGCAGCACCTCCAAGACTGCAGTGCTCCATCATCACTGCTACTCCCTTAATACTACCTCTCCAATGCAGTAGCACTCTTTCAGTACTGCCTCTCTGACAGCACAGCATTCCTTCAGTTCTTTGTGGGCAGTCCTTTAAGACAAAGGATGATTGCTTCCCATCTGCTTCTATAGGCCTTGAGGTGACAGATGAAGCCAATGTCCATGGATAGGGCTCAGGGGGTATGTGTGTGGGTAGACTGTAGATGGTGCAGTCCTTCTCCCATTTACACGCATCTTTTTTGTGCATGGACCTGAGGTTCTCAATTCCATTCTGGAAGCTACTGTCCCAGCTGTGATTTTCCCAGAAGTAAATGTTGCAATTTTTTTTTAAGGAGGGACACATCCTTGAATCTTTTCCTTTGTCCTCCTAGTAATCCCATCCTGTGACTGGTTGATGAACAGAGTGTCTGATTCAAGAGACTGGTGTCAAGCATGTAATTGACATGGCTAGCTATGTCACTGTTTAAGGTTAACTGAGACTTCTCTTCTAGCGCTGTTGACTAGAATGAGGACAACGACCTTGACACCAGCTCACTTAACCTTCCAGTGAATTTAGGGGACTGTTGGGAGACAGCAGTGTTGGTACTTTTCCAGTGTTCTGAGATGCCTCCTGTGGATCAGATGTACAAAAAAGGCTATTGATCATTATCGTCATAGATAATGTCAGGTCTGAGGTCTTGAACTTCAGACATCCTGTCCTCAATCAGCAAAATACTGTGCTGGATCATCCAGGGAAGGTGAATTTCTTCATTGATATCTGCCTTCATGAAGAGGCTGCTCCCAAAGATATGGGAAATGCTCTGTGTTACAGTATTCTCTCGGAGGACTCGATCAAAGTGCGGAGGAACAGTAGGCTTTCTCTGTCCAAGGTGTCACTGGCACCGACTCAGCCCACGAGGTGCAGATGGCAGGTTCACAACTCGACCCAGGAGCAGAGGGATGGTAGAATCCCCATGAAGAAATGGAAGCAAGAGGATAGGCATAGGAATACCAACAGAACCTTGGAGGAGTGACTGAGCGTCACTGCGAAACAAATCATTCTCTCCAATACAATGACTCCACTAAAGCTCAAGACAAGTTCTCTTTAAATCACATACAAGAGAAAATCTGAAGATGCTGGAAATCCAAGCAACGCACATAAAATGCTGGAGGAATTCAGCAGGCCAGGCAGCATCTATGGAGAGGAGTACAGTCCTGCTGAAGGGTCTCAACCCGAAATGCCAACAGTACTCTTTCCATAGGTGCTGCCTGGCCTGCTGAGTTCCTTCAGCATCTTGTGTGAGCTCCCTTTAAGTAATCGTAGAATACAGGTGACACACACCAGTCACAGTTAAGTAGACAAGATTAAAGCAAAAGCCCAAGGGTTTAACAGCCCTAGTTAAGATAACAATGAGTAAATTTAGGTGCTCAAGAACCCCAGAAGCTTAACACTCTATGGGAAGCTGTGCTTTCCAGAGAATCATTGTGAGAGGGAGGTGGGGTGCTGCAAGGGCAAATAGGTAGAGGAACTTTCTCTTGCAATCGTTGAGTGGAATGTTCATTCTCTCATGTGCTTTGGTGAAAATGTTGACAATAGCTTGGAGCTTTTAATTCACTGTGAGAATACTGTATTGCTGAGGGCAGAACTGAGGGTGTGACATAGTGTTAAAGTGGCAGAGTAGAGGAAGTGTTCCACTATTAGATGGGATGTACCAAGGGAGTACAAAATTGCCAGAGACGCAGGAATGAAGAGATGCTCCACCATTTGAGCAGCAACGCTGAGGGAGTGCTGCACTGTTCGAGGGGCAGAAGAGCATGACAACATTCGGAACTAGAGAAGTAGGTGATTTGGCCACTCACACCTGCTCCACCATTTAACAAGATCATGCTCCTTAGAGCTCCTTTCCTGCAGAAACCTTGTTGATTCCCTGAACATCTAAAAATCTATTAAACTATATCCTAAATATATTCAGCAACTGAGCCTCTAGAGCTCAAATTACTGAATATATTTGAACATATTACCAGGCACTGGGCGAAGAAATGTCTCCTCATTTCAGTCTTGAATGACTGATTTTGACTGCTGTTTTTAGACAGGGCAAACATTATCCTGACACCTGCTCTGACTAGCCCTGAAAGGATCTTGTGTATTTTAATGAGGTCGCCTTTCATTCTTCTAAACTCAAGAAAGCATAGGCCCAGCTTGCTTAATCTTTCAACGTTTTCTTTTCATCAATCCCCCAAAGCCAGTCATCAATTTTGAATCTCTATCGTCCGTATACCAGGCACAACATTTGCTCTCCTAATTGTTTGCTGTACCTGTGTATTAACTATGTGATTTATGTACAAGTACAGTCAGATCCCTCTGAACACCAACATCCTTCAATCTCTCACAATTTAAAAAATACTGTCTTTGTCTACCAATGTGGGCAACCCCAGGTCTTTGCGCATTATATTCCATTTGCTATATTCTCATCCATTCAACTAAGCTGTCAGAATCTCCTTAAAGCCTTTCCGCTTCCTCGTGAAAATTAACACTGACATCCAACTTAGTATCAAGTGCCATTTTGGATATTGTGCTTAGTTCTCTCATTCAGGTTCAGTTAGATCATGAGTAATTAGAATCCCAGTTATAATCTCTGCAGAACCCCATTCATCACAGATTTGTCAAAGCAGATTTTCTTTGCATAAATCCTTGCTAACTTGCCCCAACCTTTCTATTATTTTCTAAGTGTCTACTGTGATGCAGTTCCTCATTCCTTCTGGTCTACTACTGTTCCATCTTCTTCCAGAGAAGATAAATACACATATTGTTTCTCTACAACTTCCTTACCCCTTACATAATCCTCCTCGTATCAACCTTTAAAGGACCTGCAATATTTTTTGTGAATCTTTTCTTTTTAACAAGTCTACAAACACTTCTATTATCTGATTTTATTTTTCTCATTGTTTAACCTTTCCTTATCAGTTTCTTGGTTCTTTGCTGAATCCAACATTTTCCTAATCCTCAATCCTTCTGGTCTTTTTGATAATCCAGCACTAGCTTGAACTTGTATGTTTACTCACAGCTGAACCAATTTTTCAACTGGAATAGATATATGCAGTGCAGTATATGTATGTGTGTGAGAGAGAGGGGGAAAAAGATCATTGGCCCACTGACACAATGCTGACCATCAAGCACTCATTCCTATACTGATCCTAACCTAACCTAACTTATTTTGTGACTGAAACTGCTATCTTCACTGTAAACCTTACACTTGTTATTTAAATAATGACTATTGTTCATCTACTATAAAATATTTTAAAGTACTTTCCCTATCTAAAGTACCTCAGGCAATTCACCCTTCAAACCTTTGTAATCTCCTTTAGGATACTGACTTCTGACTGAACTAAATTATTTCCCATTTTCCTATAACATTCCACTGTGGCAGCCCGCACCTGCAGGACTCGAGCTGCCATCGGGAGCCGCGGATAGACAAGCGGTAGCATGTTTGGAACTACCTGCTCGGGGCGGACCTTCCGGGGACTTTCTGACGTCACGTCCGCCCCGCGTGTCGCAGGGGCCTATGGGAGGGGAGATTTAGGCGCGCGATTTTGAATCAGTAAAGGCATTCTGAGTTTGTGTGCTCTGCCTCCGTGTGCTTCTTTAGTAGCGCATTGCACGTGACTACACCACTATATTAAGATCATAAAACACTAACACTCAGCGTCATAGGAAGTCATTCCTACCTGTGGCCATCAAACTTTACAACTCCTCCCTCGGAGTGTCAGACACCCTGAGCCAATAGGCTGGTCGAGGACTTATTTTTCCATTTGGCATGATTAACTTATTATTATTTAATTATTTATGGTTTTATATTGCTATATTTCTTCACTATTCTTGGTTGGTGTTGCTGTAACGAAACCCAATTTCCCTCGGGATCAATAAAGTATGTCTGTCTGTCAATAAGACATAGGAGGAGAATTAGGCCACTTGGCCCATTGAGTCTGCTCTGCTATTCCATCATAGCTGATTTATTATCCCTCTCAACAGCATTCTCCCGCCTTCTCCCCATAGCCTTGATACCATGACTAATCAAGAACTAACTTAAATATACCCAATGACTTGGTCTCCACAGCTGCCTGTGGCAATGAATTCCACAGATTCCTCACCCTGACAAAAAAAGTTCCTCGTCATCTCTGTTCTCAATGGAGAATGTTCTCAATGTTCTCTGTCCCACTATCCTGAGGTTGTGCCCACTGGTTCCAGACCTATTATTGTGATAACTCCTCCAATAATGAGCCCATAGATTCCAATTTATTATTCCTAATTTGTTTTGCAAGTCTTTATGTAAATGACAGGCTCCTGCGAATATTGTGTTATTTTTGTTGCGCACCTCTAATTCTCCAATGTATACAGTGGGTTCCAAAGGTAGTCATAGCCGAAGGGTGGTAGTGGGGACGTGCTCCCAATACTAAACAAATACTCTTCATGGCGTGTGTCTCAAACAGCCTCTGACAACCAAGTCCAACTCCTGGCCTTCACGTGTGGCATAGTTCTTATGCCCAGCGGAGCTGTTCTCACTGACAGGAAAAGGGGCAAAGGTGGGCCACTGGCACCTTTAAACCAGTTGTTCCGGGTAGATGGGGCTTGTTAACCACGGATGGTAGCTCGTCTAGGAGAAGTAAAGGACTGGAGAAGAAGGAATCTGATAGAAGAGTGGACCACAGGAGAAAGGACACTTGAGGGAGATGGTAGGCAGGTGAGGAGAAGAGTTAAGAGGCCAGAGTAGGGAATTGAAGGAGAGGGGAAAAAAATTACTGGGAGTTGGAGAAATCAATGTTTATGCTGTCAGGTTTGAGGCTACTTAGATGAAATATTAGGTGTTTCTCCTCTAGCCTGAGAGTGGCCTCATTGTGGCAGGAGAGGATGCCATGGATTGACATATCGGAATGGGAGTAAGAACTAAAATGGTTGGCCACTGGGAAATTCTGCTTTTTGCTGTTTGTGTGGAGGTGCTTGGCAAAGCAGTTCTCCAGTCCACTATCCCGTGTGCCTTCCTAACCATTTCATCTCCTTCTGCTGCTGAACTTCAGAGATCCTTGGACACCAAGACCCCTCAATACTCCCCGAGCTCTACCATTCACTATGTATACCCTCGCCATGCTTGTCCTTGCAAAATATATCACCTCACTCATCAGAAGCGACTGCATCGGGAGCACTGGGTACAATAGACAGTCCCAATAGATTCACAGGCAAAGTGTTTGGTGTCTGAATGGAGGTGGATGGGCAGGCGTAGTACTTGGGCCATTTGCAGTGATAAGTGCTGTGAGGGAGATTAGTGGGGAGCGACAAATGGACAAGGGATTAACAGAGTGGAGAGGTGGGGGGTGGTGGTAAAGATGTGTTTGGTAGAGTCCTGCTGAAGATGGCAGAGGTTGTGGAGAATGATGTGTTTGATGCGGAGGCTCATGGGATGGTAGGAAAGGACAAGAGAAACTCTATCCCTATTAAGGTGACAGGAAGATAAGGTAATAGGTAATAATAAGCCATGGGCAGGCTGTATGTGAGAGTGTGTGGAACATACAAGTATCCGTAGTTTTCCCTGGTAATGCTCCCCAACTCTTTCTGCACTACATTGACAACTGCATTGGTGCTGCTTCATGCACCCAAGCTGAACTCGTCCATTTCATCAATTTTGTCTCCAATTTCCACCCTGCCCTTAAATTCACCTGGTCCATTTCTGACACCTCTCTCCCCTTTCTCGATCCCTTTGTCTCCATTTCTGGAGACAAACTGTCTTCCAACATCTGATTACAAAGCTCCGCTGCCTTGCGGCTATACCCACTCACAGAAAAGGCTTTGGGAGTAAACCCCGAGGAAAAATCCGGAGTCGGAGTCCCGAAGGCGGCTGATTGCTGTACCCAGCACCGGCACGGCAACTCCTGCGATACTGCTGGCACCAAACCGTATTGACTTCCGTCGTTCCTTTGGACCTGTCGTCAGCATGGAGAGCGGGGTCCCACTGCATGGGCAACAGATGGATCTCCATAGGAACTCCCCCCTGCCTTGCGCCCTGGAGAGGCCACTCCCAGTGACTACCAGAGGTGTAGTACCCATGGTCGGCCACGACTGACGGAGGCCACACGCACAGAACTTAACTGTTTAGAGGCCTTATAGGCATCTCTCATCGATATTTTCTGCCCCTTGCTGCTTCCTAATTTCATACAAATTGATTCTACTTATTGATTTACTGAGCTAAGATCCATTCCTATTGCTACCTTTATTCCTGTTTTTTTTTAAATCAGAGCTACCCTATGTTCCCCAACACCCTATCTGCCCTTCTTTTCCATTTTGCTAAGAGCTAAAAATCCTGCAATATCTAATTCCCAGCCTTGGTTACTTTGCAACCAATCCCTGCAAGTTTGACACCATCTGGACTGGCATACCATCTACCGCCGGTGTACAGTGTGTATCCTCTACATCAGAGATTACCTCCAACTTCAAAGAACAGGGTTTCCCTTCCTCTACCATCGATGCAGCCCTCACCACTTCTCCTCCATTCCCCAGACATCCTTGCTCACCTCATCTTCCCATCGCCTTAACAAGGACAGAGTTTCTCTTGTCCTTTCCATGAGCCTCCGCATCGAACACAGTTACTCATCTAGGCTACTCTGACAGAACCTCCCAAATCTGTCACCTATATAACTGCTGTAGACAATGGCAGAAGGTGGATTGGAACACTGCTACACGTGGACTGGCCTCCAAATTGCACATTCTTTTGACTTGAAAGTAGATTGCTGGTCCTTCATTACCACTAAAACCACTTAGTATCGATACTATGGGAGTATCTTCTCTTAGTGCAATTTCCCTGACAGGTTCCATGGATCATTACTGCTTAGTGCTTGTGGTCAATGTGGATCAAATGCTTTCCATCAGTTCCCAAACACTACAATCTTCAGACTTGCCAATCTTGTTTAATTTATGGAATTAATATTTATTTTAATATTAACCTGCACTGTTGTTCCTATGTCACAAAGTCCACACACCATAGATACTGCACTAGGTAATAATAAGCCATGGGCAGGCTGTATGTGACAGTGTGTGGAACATACAAGTATCCGTGGAACAGTCCATGTTCCAAGTTTTCCCTGGTAATGCTCCCCAACTCTTTCTGCACTACATTGACAACTGCATTGGTGCTGATTCATGCACCCAAGCTGAACTCGTCCATTTCATCAATTTTGTCTCCAATTTCCGCCCTGCCCTTAAATTCACCTGGTCCATTTCTGACACCTTTCTCCCCTTTCTCGATCCCTTTGTCTCCATTTCTGGAGACAAACTGTCTTCCAACATTTTTATAAACCTACCAATTGCCACCACTATCTTTACTATACCTCTTGTCAACCCTGTCTCCACTAAAAGTGCCATTTACTTTTTTCAGTTCCTTGGTCTCTGCTGCATCTGTTCCCAGGATGATGTTTTCCTTTCCAGGACATCATAGATGTCCTCCGTCTTCGAAGAACAGGGTTTCCCTTCCTCCGCCCTCACTGCATCTCCTCCATTTCCCAGACATCTTTGCTCACCTCATCTTCCTGTCACCTTAATAGGGATAGAGTTTCTCTTGTCCTTTCCTACCACCCCATGAGCCTCCGCATCAAACACATCATTCTCCACAACCTCTGCCATCTTCAGCAGGACTCTACCAAACACATCTTTACCACCACCCCCCACCTCTCCACTCTGTTAATCCCTTGTCCATTTGTCGCTCCCCACTAATCTCCCTCACAGCACTTATCACTGCAAATGGCCCAAGTACTACGCCTGCCCATCCACCTCCATTCAGACACCAAACACTTTGCCTGTGAATCTATTGGGACTGTCTATTGTACCCAGTGCTCCCGATGCAGTCGCTTCTGATGAGTGAGGTGATATATTTTGCAAGGACAAGCATGGCGAGGGTATACATAGTGAATGGTAGAGCTCGGGGAGTATTGAGGGGTCTTGGTGTCCAAGGATCTCTGAAGTTCAGCAGCAGAAGGAGATGAAATGGTTAGGAAGGCACACGGGATAGTGGACTGGAGAACTGCTTTGCCAAGCACCTCCACTCAAACAGCAAAAAGCAGAATTTCCCAGTGGCCAACCATTTTAGTTCTTACTCCCATTCCGATATGTCAATCCATGGCATCCTCTCCTGCCACAATGAGGCCACTCTCAGGCTAGAGGAGAAACACCTAATATTTCATCTAAGTAGCCTCAAACCTGACAGCATAAACATTGATTTCTCCAACTCCCAGTAATTTTTTTCCCCTCTCCTTCAATTCCCTACTCTGGCCTCTTAACTCTTCTCCTCACCTGCCTACCATCTCCCTCAGGTGTCCTTTCTCCTGTGGTCCACTCTTCTATCAGATTCCTTCTCCAGTCCTTTACCTGTTCCACCTATCAGCTCCCAGCTTCTTACCCCCTTCCCCTACCCACCTGGCTTTACCCATCACCTTCTAACTTGTCCTCCTTCCCCTCTCCCCACCTTTCTTATTCTGGCATCTTCCTGCTTCCATTCCGATCCTGATGATGGTCTGAAATGTCGAGTGCTGCTGCATTCCCATGGATGCTGCCTGAACAGCAGAGTTCCTCCAGCATTTTGTGATTTCCAGAGTCTGAGAATCTTTTGTGTTTCTGAGAGAGTGCTGAAGTTATATAGGAATAGTACAAAAGGACTACTGCACTGTCACAAGTACAGTGTTTAGAGAATGCTGAACTGCTAGAAGTAGTGTTGACAGAAGCTGCAGTCTCAGAGAGGATAGACCCTTTGGTGCTGAATTCCAAGAGGAAAAATGCCAAGGGCACTACTGAATTTAAAAGGGGCCATGCTAAGGGTGTGATGAATAATTGGCTATCCACACTATTAAACGGGCAGTACTGAGAGAATATTATAATGTAAGAGGGTCACATTTCACTGCTGGAGGGACTATTCTGAAGGTGTGCGGATCTGTAAGAAGGATAGTTTTGAGAGGATGCTGAAGTCTTGGAGAAGCTATCCTGAGGAAAAGCTTCCACTTAAAAACCGCAATACAAGAGAAGAGATAAGAACTGCAGATGCTGGGATTTCAGGCATATAACAAAGTAGGTGAGGAAGCATCTATGTGGTAAAGTGTCAGGTGGAGACCATTCAGTACAGATGAAGAGGCTCAACCCAAAACATCAACTGTTCTTTTCCCTCCACAGCACAAAAGGTGTCCAGCATTATTATGGGGTAATAATGAAGGAGAGATGAAATTTTAGGTGAGTTTTGCTGACGGAGTTCTGAATAATAAAAGAGTGCTGACCTAATCTGGATAATAGTGAGGAGGCATGAAGGAGTAAAATTAGAACTCCCTGAGGGGCAGTATTGAGAGAGTGTTTCACTGTCAGATGTACATTTCAAGATACTAATGAGACAACAGTATTAGAAGTATTTCTGAGGAAATCATAGAATCACACTGCATGCAGACAGTCGCTTTGGGCCACGTTTGCATGCCAGTCATCATTTGCCTATCTACAATAATCCCATTTTCCAGCACTTAGTCCGTAACCTTTTATGCCTTGATGATGCAAGTGCTCATCTAGATATTTCTTAAAGGTTGTGAGAGTACCTGCCTCCAAAATCTTTCCTCACATCCTTAGTGCCTTAACTTAAACTTGTGCCCAGTGGCTACAGGCACCTTTACGAAAGGAAAGTTTCTCACTATCTACTCTATCTATGACCATCGTTATTTTGTAAATCTCAATCTGTACTCCCCCACCCCCCAACAAATCCATTCTCCCCTCATAGCTGAAACACTCCATTCCAGGCAATATTCTGGTGAATCTTCTCTGCAGCTGCTCTATTGTAATCATATCCTTCCATTGGACACCAGACCGCACACATTACTCCAGCTGATGCTTAACTAATGATTTATGACATTGTACCATAACTCCCTGCTTTTATACTCAGTCCTCTAGCTAATGAATACAAGTTTCCTGTATGGAATCCTCCCCACCTTATCTCCTGATGACCTCACAGATCTTCCAACTTGGACACCAAGACTTCCAAGAATTCCCAAACTCTACCATTCACTTTGTATACCCTGGCCATGTTTATCCTCTCAAAGTATATCACCTTACTTATCAGGTCTAAATTCCAATTTCCACTGTTCTGCCCATCTTAACAACTCATCAGTTTGGTTGTGTAACTAAGGACCAGCCTTCTCAATAGAGTGTTGAACTATTTAAGGACTGTACTGAGGATTTGTTACAGAGGTTGGACTGAGGAAGTCCTGCTTTTTATAACAGCTGACTTCTCGGTGTGTAGCACTGTTACCTGGTCGATGTTGATGAGGGAACAGTGCAAGGTTACAGAGGGCACACTGAAGGAGTCCTGCAAAGATACAGGCTTGTACAGAGGGAGTGCTGAATAGAGAGGCTATCAGGTAAAGTGTTAAATGTGTGCCTTGATGCCTTTCCCAAAAGAAACAGGTAGTGTTACAGATCAAATGGTCACGGAGTGCTAAGTTGTCAGAAGTCTCCTCACAGCCCATCCCACTGATTTGTATCATCACCAAGTGCTCCTCCAATTAGCAATGGCTGAGTGAATGTACGTGGAGAGACATCATGAGAGAGAAAATGCACCTTCGTCCTCGGTCAGCTGAACTCTCACCGACGACACACTGAACATTGAATGGTGTTTTGGATTTGCTGAGGGCTGCCAACCTGACTTTGCTGAGGTGAGACGCTGTGACTGTGAATCCACTTGGAGATGAGTGGGTCCCACATGAGCCCCGTCTATTGTTTGTCCAAACCGCTGCTTTAACCATTTGGCAGCAGCAGCAAACTTTCCATCTCACTGATTGCCTTTGCAATGAAAAGGAGCCCCTGCTCAGCGCTGAAGGCAGAGGATTAATCACTGGTGCTGCTACACTGCACTATAGCTGTGGGCAAACATTCGAAAGGACATAGTGAGTTAAAGCCTTACAGTCTCCCTGCTCTGAAATAATTACAAGGTTGATTCATAAGAAATGACAGAATGTGGCTTTTTAAATAGAGATTTCAACTGGAGTAGTCCCTCAATATTTATCACTGCCTCTCTGTTAGTGACATGTTTAATACAGGACTCTCCATTCTACATATTATTAGCATTCTGAGTGCATTAATTATTATTTCCCAGCGCAAGTGAGTGTGGGTTGTGACAAGCAGCTTGAGATGCCCTTACTAATAACTTAATATTCTCATCATTCCATTAACAGTAGTGCAGGACTTTGAGTAAATTACATGCTTTTGTTGTGTTGGCTGCTTTTTTTCTGAATATGATGCCTGAATTTCAGGTGTCTGGACTCCGAGTGTAAAGTGCAGAACTCACAGTGAGAAGCTTCTCACACTGCCTAACCACGACCCCCACAGTGAGAGGAAATATCATAAGGTCAGTTCAACTCAATCATCTTCAGTCCAAGTTCCCGAAGATGAAGAAGAACCCAAGCAGGCAGCATGATTACACCCTCCAAAAGCAAACTACCCCTGTATTGCATACACTGGAGATCTGAAACAGCAGTGCTGAAAGTAAACACCCAGCAAATCAGACAACATCTGTGGAGAGAGAAACCAAAATAACATATCAGGGCAATGATCCACAACAGAACTGAAAAATAAACTGTCTCCTAAATATTCAAAAACAAGTTTTATGCTGCCATAAAGTAGGGAGAAATGGAGAAAACAAATAAAAAGGATTGTCTGTATTGGGATGGAGATCAGCAGAGGTGGTAGTGCTAGCAGAGGGACAGTGGTAATGGCGGGTGGTAGACAAAAAGCATGACTTTCTTAAATAGGAGTAGAGAAATGAAATCTGAAATAGTGGAAGAGGACAAAGAGAAAAGACATTGAATTTTGGAATAACATAAGAAATGGGTGCAGGTACAGCCCAACTGACCCCTTAAATTTGTTTCTACCTCAGTGCATTTTCCAACAATATACCCTATCCCTTAATTCTCTTAATGCTCATAGACCTATCACTCTCTATTTTGAATTTCACATACTCTAACTTTGTTAATGAAAGACCTTCTGGAAAATATTGCACAAATACATCATATCCACTGGTTCTTTTCTTTACTTCCTCAAATGATTCCAACAGATGGGTCAAACATAATTTCCCTTAATTAATCTCCATTTACAGTTTAATCCTGTTACCCAGTTGTTCTGAAATTTCATCCTTCACATTAACTTGCAGCATTTTCCCAACCCATGATGTCAGACTGCTAGTTCAATAGTTACAGCTTCCCCTACCCCATTCCTTTCTTAACTGGTGGAGTCGGTTGGTACTGTCCAATCCACAGGAACATTTCCAGGTCCACGGAATCTTGCTAAATAAGAACCAGGACATCCACTATCTCTATAGCCACCTTTTACAAAACTCAGATTTGAAGATCATCGGAATTTATCAGCCCTCAAGCTCACTAACTTCTTCAGTGCAATAAGTTATTTCTTTCTGTGCCTCGCCCTTGATAACCTCTTGATACTGTAATGCATCCAGCAGCTATTTTTTGCTTTCTTTTTTGAAGATATGCACAGTAATAGTGTGTCAGTATAGCACGGGACAAGTGCTTTGTCCCACAATCTTGTGCTAAACTAATTAAACTACTAATTAATCCTTCTTCCCTGTACATTGACCATTTCCCTCCCCTCCCTTCGTATCCACATGTGTATCTAAGAGTTTCTTAAATGATCCTATGTTAGCTTCTGGCAGTGCATTCCAGGCCTCCACCACTCTCTGTATCAACGAAAAAGTGTCACTTTTTACTTTCCCTCCTTGCCCTCTAGTACTAGACTTCTCAATCCTGAGAAAAAGATGCCAGCTATCTACTCCATGCCTTGAATGAACATAGTTGTCCTTGAAGCTGCTGCTGTGGGACTTTAGGGTGCCCCAATGTAACTATGAGAAGTTGACATGGCCTGGATACAGCATACATACAGTCTCTTTGGCCTGCCAAGTCCATAACCACCATCAATTGATGCTAAATGTAAACTAATTGAACTTAATTCTCCCACATTCCCACCAACTCCTATCTAGGTCTTACCTCTCACCTACACACCAGTGGCAATTTACCATTTAGCGTACAAACGTGCAACTTTGGGACGTCAGTGAAACACAGCACTCTGGGGCATGCATGCAGTCACAGAGAGAAGGTGCGATCCCACACTGATGGTACCAGAGGTCCGCATGAAGCCGGAGCTCTGTGGCAGCAA
Organism: Hypanus sabinus; assembly: GCF_030144855.1. Taxonomy (NCBI): domain Eukaryota; kingdom Metazoa; phylum Chordata; class Chondrichthyes; order Myliobatiformes; family Dasyatidae; genus Hypanus; species Hypanus sabinus. Next base: position 13,830,510 of record NC_082726.1, read on the forward strand.
CACCACTGTGCTACTTATAGAACATAGGACAATGCTATGCAGAACCAGTTAAATTAGTAATCAAAAGGCCAACTGAACTAATCCCTTCTGCCTACACAATGTCAATTTCCTTCCATTTCCCTGACATCCATGAGCCTATCTAAATGTTTCTTAAAAGTCCCCAGTGTATTTGCCTATACCACCTCCCTTGGTAGTGCACTCCAGACACCCACCACTCTGTGTAAAAAAGCTTGCCCCACACATCTTTCAACTTATCCCTCTCACCTTAAATGTGCGCCTTCTGGTATTGGACATTTCAACTCTGGGAAAAAGATACCGTCTACTCTATCTATGCCTCTCATAATCTTATAAACCTCTATCAGATCTCCCCCCAGCCTCCATCATTCCAGAGAAAACAATAAGTCTGTCCAATCTTTCATTATGGCACATGCCCCCTAATCCAGGCAACATCCTGGTAAACCTCTTCTGCACCCTCTCCAAAGACTTGACATCCTTTCTGGAATGGGACAACCAAAACTATATGCAATACTCCATATACAGCCTAACTAGAGTTTCATAAAACTGCAACATAACTTCCTGACTTTTGAACTCAAAGCCTCGAGCAATGAAGGCAAGCATGCATAAGCTTTCTTGACCACCCTATCAACCAGTGTAGTCACTTTCAGGGAGCTATGAACTTTGACCTCAATGTCCCTCTGCTCATCAACACTGTTAAGGGTCTTGCCCCTAACAGCGTAATATCTACATTTGACCAGATAAAACTCTACTTGCCATTTCTCTGCAATAGATCTATATTCCACTGTATTCTTTGCCAGTCTTCTATGCTATCTACAGCATCACCAACTTTCATATAATCTGCAAACTTACTAACCCACCCATCTACATTTTCATCCAGGTCGTTTATATATATCACAAACATCAGAGGTCCTAGTACAGATCCCTGCAGAACACCGCTAATCACAGACCAGCTCAAATAAGTCCTATTGACCACTACTATCTGTCTTGCATGGGCATGCCAGTTCTGAATTCACCATGGATCCCATTTATCTTAATCTTCTGAACGAGCCTCCCATGACGGACCTTGTGAAATGTCCATGTAGACAAACTCCCTCATAACCTCATCAAAAACTTCAAAGTAAATTTATTATCAAATAATAAATAAGCAATAAATGTCGAGAACATGAGATGAGGAGTCAGTGAAAGTCATTGAGAGTGGTAACATTTAGGTGATGGGGTGAGTGAAGTTATCCCCTTTGGTTCAAGTGCCTGATGGTAGAGGGGCAATAACTGTTTCTAAACAAATTAGTAAGACAAGACTTGCCCCTCACAATGCCATGCTGGGTCTTCATAGTTTTCCAAATTTCATAAGTCCTATACCCAAGAAGTCTCCAGTATCTTCCCTACCACTGACATGAGATTTGCCAGTCTATAGTTTCCAGGATTCCAGGTTCTCTACTTGAATAATGAAAATTTAGCTACACGCCAGTCCTCCAGGACTTTGCCTGTGGCTACAAAAGGGCATGAAGATCTCGGTCAAGGCCCCACCAATCTCATCTTTCAGTAACCTGGGGTATATCCATTCAGATTTATCCACCATAATGATTTAAGATATTCAACAATACCTCTTCCTCAAAATGCCCTAAGCACAATTAATAAACTTGGCACTGATTTCCCTATCCTCTACATCCTTATCCTTGGTAAATATTGGTTAAGGACCTCACCCACATCCTCTACATCCAACCAAATGTCTCCCCACCTCACTTATCCTTGAGTGCTCCTACCTGCTTCCTAGTTATCCCCTTGCTCTTGATGTATGTACAGAATGCCTTCAGATTTTCTTTGATCCTGCTTGCCAAGGACTTTTCGCAGTCCCTTCCTTCTTGAGTTCTTTTCTGGCTTCTTTATAATCCTCAAGAGCAAATCTAATGCTGAAATTTGTTGGAATAGTATTAAAAGTGATAAAGAATTCAAGTTGTAATGATGGCAATTGAAAGCTTGCTGACAGCCTTGTTGACTCAGTGAACTGCAAAGTGGTCACCCAATCAGCATTTGGTTTCTTCAGTGTAGAGGAATGTAGTGTAGTGTAGAGGAGGCCACATTGTTTGTCAGGGGAGAAGTTGCCTCATAGTTTCAACTCTATGAAGCTAGAGTTCATAGAGTTTTTTTAAAACGCAGTAACTAAATTAGAGGAAGTGCAAGAGACTCTCTGCTTCACCTGGAAGAGATGCTTGGTGCCTAGATAATGGGAGGGTGAGTAATAGGCATCTCCTGTAGGATGAATGGGAAGGTGGCACGAGGGAGGGAGTGGTTGGTGGGGATTGAATAACTACGGAGAGTTGAGGTGGAGGGGAGAGGGAAGGTTGATAATGATGTGTTGAACATGGCAGAAGTTATGGGGTATGTTTGGATAAATGTGGAGGCTGGTGGAGTGGAAGGTGAAATTACGGGTAACTCTTTGCTCTAGATGGGAAGCTAAGAAGTCACAGGAAGCTGAACAGAGAGGGTAGAAAGCCCCATCCATAGTGCTGGAGATGGAAAGGAAGATATTTCGGAAACACTGTTGCAGAATGTGGAGTGAGAACCTAAGAGAAGGGAATGGATCCCTCCAGGAAACATGATGCAAAGGCAGGTAGTCAACTGTTGGAACATTCCAGGGGTCCTTTCAGATACTAATCACTAGTCATCTCTTCCAATCGAAAAAGTGAACTAAGGGAAGACACATCAGAAATGGGCCCGATAAAAGTAAGAGGTTGGTGAAAACGGAGTAAAGGTGAAGAATTTTTTAAGTTCTGTCTGAGAACAGGAAACTAGCAGTCTATCCTGTAAATAAAAGCAGGCAACACCATATCAAAGAAATGCACACAAAATGCTGGAGCAACTCAGCAGGTCAGGCAGCACGTTTTGGGCTGAGACCCTTCTTCAGGACTGGTAAGGAAGGGGGAAGATGACAGAATAAAAAGGTGGGGGAGGATAGATAGAAGGTGAAAGGTGAAGACAGATAAGTAGGAAAGTTAAAGGGCTGGAGAGGAAGCAATCTGATAGTGGACCATAGGAGAAAGGGAAGGAGGAGGGGGCCCGGGAGAAGTGATAGGTGGCTGAGAAGAAGTAAGAGGCCAGAGTAGGGAATAGAAAAATAGGGGAGGGAAAGGGAATTTTTTACCAGAAGGAAAAATTGATATTCATAGCATCAGGTTGGCGGCTGCCCAGACGGAGTAAGAGGTGTTGCTGTTCCACCTTGAAGATGGCCTCCTCTTAACACAAGAGGAGGTCAGGGACTGACATGTTGGAATGGGAATGGGAATTGGAATTAAAATCTTCGGCCACCAGGAAGTTCCTGCTTTTGGAGGATAAAGGAGTCCCCCAATTTACGACGGGTCTCACAAATGGAGAGGAGGCTGCATTGGGAGCACCAGACACAATAGATGACCTCAGCGGATTCACAGGTGAAGTGCTCCCTCACCTGAAGGACTGCTTGGGGCCCTGAATGGAGGTGAATGGGCAGGTGCTTTGAGGGAGATTAGTGCGGAGGGCCGAATGGACAAGGGAATCATGGAGGGAGCAATCCCTGCGGTAAGCTGAGGGGGAGGGGGAGGTAAAGATATCGAAGAACCACCCAGAAAGCTGACAACAGATAAAACATGCAGGTATGTTAAGACAAGGAGTCAACCACAAGTAAAAAAATTGTGTTTTTATGAAGTGCAGTCAGTATAAGAGTAGAAGACGCATAATTCAAATATAAGCAAGCAATAGAGTATAAAACAACCAGCAAACAGTACTGTATAAAAAATAATCAATAAATATTCAGCTGTGTGCAAATGATTAGATTAAAAGTAGCCAGCAGCAGAGTAGATAAAGGCAACTCTGAATGAAACAGCAGACGATGGAGTAAAAGCATTCTAGTGGGGTGCAGTACATAGAATATAACAAAAAAAAAGGACAGGCAGTGAACTACAGAGACAGAAGGGACTGCAGATGCTGATATCTGAAACAACACAAAAATGCTAAAGGCACTCGGCAGGTCAGGCGTCATCTAGGAAGGGAAGTGGACGTTCAACATTTCAGGCCAACACCCTTCGTCTTGACTGGAAAGAAAGGGGAGATAACCAGCTGTGAAGTATAAAAGGGCTCTGCACTGCAGCAGAAAAACCAGCAGATGGCAGAGTCTAACAAAAAGGCATGCAATTATCTCAGAAAGTCAAAGCCAAAGTCAAGTTTGTTGTCATATGGAAACATGCAATGTAAAACTTGCTTGCAGCAGCATCACAGGACACATATAACCTGTATTGACAGGAAAATATAAACAATTAGAAAAAAACTGGTGCAAAGTGATCGAAAAGTATAATAATAAGCATGCAACCAATTGAAAAGCTATAGCAGACAGATCAATATAAAAATGGTAGTGAAAAATACAAAACAAAAACATCCAGGTCTTGAATAAAGTAAAACAGCTAGTAGCTCTGTATGAAAGAACAACAAATAGTGGAATAATGAAGATGCAGCAGAATTTGAAGTTTTAAACAATGTCATGCAGCCAAGTCAATGAACAACCCTAGAAGCAGTAAAGATTTTTAAAAGGCAGTCATTAAGATATTAAAGAGACAGCAAGTTCAAGTTGAAGTTTAATTACCATTTGACCATACATGAATACCCATTAATACAGCCAAACGAAACAGCGCTCCTAGGTGGGAAACACAGTACTAACAGCAAATAGAAAAATACTAAAAATCAGCAAAGAATAAAAAGATGGCCAAAACTAAAAAGCCCAATGGCAGGAGAGTATGAGAGAAAACCAGTGGCCTGCTGTAAAGTACGGGGAGTGAATGATAAGTTTGTGGCCTAAGGTAGAAGGAGTCAATTTTAGAAAACCTAGCACATTTATTTATCAACATAGTCCCTTCCTACATTTACACACTTAGTCCAGCGACTGTGGAGCATATGGATCTTGGGCCTCAAGAAAGAGTCCACAAATTGGTGATTGATAAGTTTGTGGCCTAAGGTAGAAGGAGATGAGTTATACAGCTCTCGTTACATGCACATGCAGTTCGGCTTTTTAAGTGATTATGCAGAAAGTTTGGTTAATAACTCATCTCCTACCTTAGGCCACAAACTTATCAATCACCCCTGCTGTGGACACTTTCTGGAGGTCCAAGATCAGTATGCTCCACAACTGCTGGACTAAGTGTGTAAATGTAGGAGGGGACTATGTCGAAAAATAAATGTGCTAGGTTTTTTTAAAATTAATTCCTTCTACCCTAGGCCACGAACTTATCAATCACCCCTCATATATATAAGAAGATCATACAGCAATGAAGAACAAAAAAGAGGAAGCAGAGAAGCATTAAATAAGAGCAGGTTACAAAGTATAATGCAAGACAGGCAAATCCAGGAGTGAAGAGCTTATAATATAGGAACAGCATGCTGGGTGTACAGATAAACCAGCAGGCAGAAACCTATAATAGATCAGGCACTGAAATACAGTAGATTCTGGTTAATTGGGGCAGCTGCTTATTTGAGGCATCTCATAAAGAATAAAATCTAATCAAGAAAATTGCCAGGATTCACTTTATTTATTTGAGACATTATGCTGCTTAATTGGGACAGCAGCCTGTTGTCTAAAAGTTTCTAATTAGCATAAATTTTGCACACTTGTGTGCCCAATAGACTTTACACCATACTTAGAACAAACAGTTTTTAAAAAGCATTAGTTGCATGTGGTTGTGTTCAGAAAGTAGTGATTTTTGTCACTGATAGTAGGCTAGAAATATGCAGAAAGGCATTTCAGAACTGTTTCACTCACCATGGTTTAAAGCATTAAGCCTGGAGATGCCAGAAACAGCCAGAGTGAAAATTAAATGATTTCACTATTTCAACAAGTTAGGAACTACAAAGAATTTGAAGGTATCGCCAATCATCTTGAATGTTACAATGAAAATGAAGATTTGGAAGATGCAATCATCGAAAGCATTGAATGAAGGCAGACCATTATCTACACTAGGTGTCTGCACTGATTGTGCTCATTTACAGTCAATCAAAAGAGCACGGCAGCGTACACTGGAGGAATTCTTCCATCGATAACTATTAGGAACCAATACACAGCTTTATAGTAATAAACAGGTATTGGTAATATTCAAATTTGTACTATTTTATTTAAACACATAATTTGTTACTTAATTAAATGATGGTTTGTGTTTTTCCATGAAGCTTCAGCCAATTAGGACAAAACACACTGGTTCCAATGTGTCCCAATTAAATGGAATCCATTTATAGAAAAGCAAGCAGGTATCTCTGTATTAAACAAAATTCCAGCAGGAAATTGTGTAAAGTCCTTGTATTGCCTAGTATTGGAATTAGCAGGCAGTGAAACCTAAAAAAAAGGAGCAGTAAGGTACAAACCAGCACACCGTACTGAAACACAAAATCCAGGAGATGGCAGAATATAAAAAATAGGAGGCAGCAAATCAAGGAAAGAGCAAGCAGTGAGGTATAAATAAACCAGCAGGCAACAGAGCATAAAAATAACTGCAGCCACTGCTACATAAAAAATTCAGCAGGCAGTACTGTATAGGACACACCAGACAGTGTGGTAAAAAAGATCCAGGAAGCTGGAAAATGTAATCAAAGCATTAGGCACAGCTGTATAAGAACCTAATGGACAGTGAAATTTTAAAAACAGGTAATTCTGTAAAGAATCCACCAGACTGCAGAACATAAAAATCTTAGAGCAATATGCAATTTATTAGAAAAATAGTGAGCAGTAGGTATTAAATGAAGACATTAAAAGTAGACGATGGATTGTCACAGAACCAGAAGGCAGCACAATATTTGGGGGGAAATATCAATCTGTGGAATGTTTACAAAATGCAGTCAGCTTTTCATTCTTTTTTCCTTTAGAAAGGTGATCAGGGCTAACTGGATTGTTCTTACAATATTCAATACAGGCCTGACAGACTGAATGGCGTCCTTGCATGCTATAACAATTCTGTGATTGTAATTCCATGAAGAGATCCTGGTTGCAGGCTGTAAATTGTAAAAACAAACTTGTATCAAAAATCGAAGGGGTAGAAAAGAATTTGTTCCCATAAGGAAGGGCAGCAAATTGGATCCAAGCCTGTTTCAGTGATAAGGACAAAGAGTAATGGTTAACAGATCATTTGCAACTGGAAGGCTGTTCCTGAGATTTCACAAGGTCTGTTTTTCAACCCTTTCCTTTTGTAGTGTATATTTATGCTTTTTACAAAATCTATGAGTTCTCTAGCTAGTCCCTCTTCCACAGCCTTTCCCTTTCAGATACGTCCCGCAGCTTTTTGAATGATGTAAAGCCACTACTGCCACTATAGATGGCTGCCAGTACATTCCAGAAGTTTGCAGGTGATGATAAAAGCTCGTATAACGGTAAGGAGGAGAGCTTTAGACGCAAGAAGTAGAGATGGCTCAATATAGGCCAGATAAGTGGCAAACAAGAACCACTCTACCTCTGCTTTTATCAAATGCTTAAATCATCTTCATTTTGGCAAATCAATGCATACATTTTTTTTGTTTTATCGATCTCAGGAGTACATCTAATAAAGGAGCTTTTGACATCTAGTATTTGGACCCTGGGCCTTTCCTTCCCAAAGCAAAAACACACTTTCATTCCTGCTCATCATAGCGTAATTATTAAAGTTGTTGAATTCCATTCGCAACGCTTAATAACAACAGACTGATAAAAAATGACGAGAAATGAAACTAACCACGGAACTGAGCACTCTCAGAAAAGGACTACAATTCCCATCAGCTATTGCGGCAGTATTTGGGGGCCCATCGATCCGCGCAAGGTCGTCAGCCATCAGCCAATAAGCTGCGAGCCTGCTGGTGACGTTCCGCCCCTCGCATTGCCACTCTCCCTCCTCCGCCGCCGCCGCCCGTTCAGCCGTCCCAACATGGCGAAGACGTACGATTACCTCTTCAAACTGCTGCTGATCGGTGACAGCGGCGTCGGCAAAACCTGCCTCCTGTTCCGCTTCTCGGAGGACGCCTTTAACACAACTTTCATCTCCACAATAGGTGAGTGAGGCTGGCCTGGGCCTGTTGGTGCCGGGCTTCCCCCCACACCCCACCCTACCCTACCCACCAGACTCTGCTTTCCCCCCCCATCCCCCCATGCCTCCGGGACCATAGCGGTTTCCACTCCATCCTTCCCCGGGCTCTGCTGCTGACAGCCCTCCACCACCGCGGGGCCCAGGAGAGTTCCTCACCCCTTTCCATACCGGGGTCTGCTATTGTCAGTGACCCACTGCCCGCCACCTGATCTGCTGTCAAGTTGTTTCGCGTGCCTGGCCCCCACCCGCGGGCTGGCTGCTGTCAAGGCGCCTCTCACAGGGCGACAGTTATCTGTTATCAACAATTATTCCGTTCTGTCGGCGATGATTGCGCTCTCGCAAACATAGTCCGGGGATCTGTTGCTGTTAAATGACTGTTCGGGCGCAGTAGTATTTTGATCTCATGAGTCGTCCTTGCTCTGCTACACTGTCTTTGGGCTTTGACTTTGGAGTAGCCAGCCCCACTAGAGCACCAACTGCATTGGTGGGCGGGGGAAAGTTTTAAAAAATATATAGAAGGCAGGATTTTTTTTTTAGTTCCCTGGAATAATGAGCAGCCAACATTAGTAGTTGAAGTGCATTCAATTGTCATTTAAGCTGTTGAACAGATCCATCATAATGCAGGGAATGGAAGGCCTTGTACTATAGAATTTGGAATTGTGTTGGGTCACAGACATTGTGAGCCAAATTGCTTAATTTTGTGCTGTATTCTTCTATGTTGCTGGTAAAGTTGTTAACCTCGGTCTATGCTGAGTCATAGCCACTTCTGCAGATCATGGAAGTGCATCTTGAAAGTTGTGTGCAGATGGTGTGTGAGGCATAGACATGCCCACTCAACCAAGGTGTGGAATCTTTGACCAGACAAAATTATAATGCCATTGTAGATCATATGCTAATATTACTAGAACTTCAAATGTGCTTCAAGACTCACATGTTTGGCATTGTAAGGTTAAGCATTACAACCTGAATTGAATGAGTTTTGAAATGGGTAGAGTACTTTTATCAAATAAAAATTGCTAACGATATTCTACAGATGCTCTCTCCATTGCCCTGCAGTATCCTCAACATCTGTTGTCATATTTCCATATCTGTAGTTTTTTTTTGCTTTGTGGGAGAACTGTTAATTAAGTTTGAGGTCAAAAACCACCATATAGAATTTCCTGATTGTTTAAAAAATGTAACTCAGTTTGAGCCATATCCTGAACACAAATGTCATCTGTTTTATTTTTGGTCTCTATATTTCAAGCACCTGTGGAGACTTCTTACAAAGTTCATCTCAAAACCAAACTTTCAGTACAAATGATTATCAGGTGTAGATTAGTTTCTGCTTGTCTCATGTGAAGTATACACACTTCCTGTGGATAGTCCAGCACTTGCCTCAAACCAGAGTAATCTTAACAATTATCATTAAATTATAATTCAGTATTGGCCCCAAGTATTTGCATTTTGTCCATTTCAAACTGGGAAATTCTCATCAGTTGTTGGGAATATTTTTTGGTGTTGAAAGCATTTTTGAAGTGATTTAGTTTGAATTGTTCACATATTTGAATTAATTTAGTGTATTGCTTTGACTGCCATTTTACTGATAAATCATTTTTTATTTGGTAGGTATACAAAACAAGCTGCAACATAATGGCTTCTACATCTAATTGTGATGCCTGCTGGCTTTTATATTCAGTATTCAATTTTGCATTCAATTTAATTTGCATTAACATGCCAGAGAGAGTTTGGTTTTGTATAAATAGGTTATAGAGGAAGTCTGTACTAATCAGCTAGTTCTCTACCTGGGCTGCTGTTTATACTTAACGTAATGCAGTATCATGTCAGTGTAATAGTTTACAATATCTGCCCATAGTTCTTTTAATGTAAGAGTATACATTTACTCAACCCTCAAAGTTGCCTAACCACGCATTTGCAGAGCTCTCACGTCAAAGTAGGTTGCAACTCATGCATCTGGCATTAAGATCAGAAGTTCTGTGTAAATGGAACGGAAGTGGAACTCAAGCCTTGTTTGGTGTTTACTTCAGCAAAGATGAGAATAAAGCAAAAGCAGACTTTAGGAAATGCTTGGCCTTAACCAAAATTGTCAGTAGTATAGGAAATTCTCTGACCCATTTTTGCCCTTGTCCTAAACTGCTGCAGGTAAAATAACATTTGAACTGGTAAGGATAATTGTTCTCAAGAAAGCAGCATCCATCATTTAAGACCCTCACCATCCAAGGCATTTTTATCATTTCTACCTTCAGGGAAGAGGTCCAGGACCCTGAAGACACACATTTTAAGAAAAGCTTCTTTCGCTATGCCACCAGATTTCTGAATGGTCCAAGAACACTACCTCACTATTTTTGCTCTCTTTTTGCACTGTTATTTTTTTCTCATTGTAACTTTTTATGTGTTGCTTTGTACTACTGCCTCAAAACAAATTTCATGACATATGTCGGTGGTAATAAGCCTGATTATGGTAATATATTTCTTGATTCTAATTTACTATTTCAGATTGTCCTCATTGTCATGAATATCCCTGACATTTAAGATGCAGCAGCTTTTTCTTAGATCTGTGAAAAAGGTTTAAAATTCTCAGACTGTTGACTATATTTAAAACTGAGACCATTAGATTTTTTTGTTCTTTTAGTCCAGGGATGAAAGGAATGAAGAGGAAGATAAAACTGGGCAAGGATTAGCCTTGATCTCATTGAGTGGTGAAGCAAATAGAAAATATTATAGGGCTTCCTATTTATGATGTAGGATTTGCACAATTGGAAATGCTCTGTTTAGTCACCATTTATGTTTGACTGATTAAAGTTTATAATTAGACCATTGTTTTTGAAATTTCAAGTAATTCCATTAATTTGAAATGAGAATTTATTGAGATTGTGCAGTTACAGTGGAGAGCTATGTCCTTATTTGTTCTTTAAGTAAAAAGAAACATTGTGAATCATGGAATTAAATTCCATTCAGAAAGAATTATAATTAAAACAAAATGACAGTTACATAATTGAAAATCCGGTTGTAAAATGTGCTCTGAAGCCTTGATTAAAACTGGAGCCAAATTGATTACTGCAATTTTGTCATTATGAACTGTAACATTTAACTTAAGCTTCACTTAATGGTGGTGAATCTATTTAATTATTTGGTTTGTTTTTTTATATTTTGATGGAGACCAGAATTGTGGGCTTTTGAACCACATTTGATGTGGTTCAAATGTTTAAACTCTGGCAAATTTGATATAACAATTGGTAAATATGTTTTTTCACCTGCGATAGAAGTTTATTAGAGAATCGGGTTTTGCTGGTTGGTTTCTGCATCTTAAATTTGCTTTTTGCATTTTGGTTCTGTACTGTTTGTACTAAAATGTTACATCTGGTCAACCTTGCTGTATGCTTCCTAAACATGGACTATAACACCAGAACTCCAAAGAAGCAACAGAAATGTGGTTTCTCAGAAGAATGGTACAAGTATCATAGAGAGATCGGGTAACTAATGAGATAGTACTCCAACGTGCCCATACAAAAAGATCTTTAATGAGAACATTAAATGAGAGGATTAATTTAATGTAATCAGAAAGGGAGAAATAGAATACCTTATTTTACAAGGCCGTATGCCTGGGAAACAAGGAAGAGGAAGGCGAAGAAGAAAATATATGTAAATTGTGAAAGAACTAGCAAATGTAAATGTGTGAGATATCATTGACACTGCAAGGGATCGTTTGATGTGGAGAGCCATGATCACCCAAGCATGTAACGCGCAAGGCACATGAACAAGACTGTTCTTACATAATTGAAGAGAAACCCTACATGATCAAGCAAAATGCCTGTTTATTTCTTGTCATCTGAGCACATGGAAGTGAAACGTAGTAAATAATTAAACCAGTAATTAAATTTGTAAACTGTAATATGGATATTTCCATTAAAATTATATCCATTTTGGATCTTTAGGACAGTTACAGTATAAATGTGTTAATTTCTTAATTACTGCTTGCATCTTTTTTTAATATTCCTCTTTAAAAGTAATAGCATTCCCTTTTAATTTTAAAGAATGTATAAATTCACTTTTGGCAAAGAATGCCTATGCTTTGGCATTGGGTTGTGATATGAAAACCCACTACATTTTTTACAGTGATGTGTTTTTTTTTAATATTTTCAACAAATTTTCTTGTCTCTTGTTCCTGAACTTGACCATTGATTGCCTTTGTTGGCATTTTTGTGCAAATCTGTTGTGATAGGTGATTTGAGCTGTAAGTGTAGGCCTGCTTAGTTGGTGACCAGGGGAGCAGAGATGAGGACTGGAAACTTTGTATCTTCACTCCAATGAAAGTGAACATGATTGTTACAGAGACAGGGAAACTGGACATGCTGGAGTCTGGAGCAACACAGAAATGCTGAAGAAACTCAGTGGGACAGGTAACATCAAGGGTGTAAAATGGATAAACACAATTTCAGTTGAGACGCAATGATGAAGCTGGTCCAGATGAACAAATATTGACTGTTAATTTCCTTACACATGTTGTCTGACCCACTGAGTTCCTATAGCATGGTTTTGTGCTGAAGCTAATCTGTTATGCCACTTGTGGCCAGCCTACATGAAATTGGTACCAAGCTCTTGACATTAAGGCATCAGACTTTGTACAGTTGTGATACTAGATATTTACACGTTGAATCTTGAAAAGTTTACTTTAGACTTTGAGCCAAGCGTTAAGTGGCTTTTCTTCAAGAAAGATGCAGACTGTCACAGAGGCTGAGCAAGCCTCCAGATCACTGTGGATCAAGAGTTGTGACCCTTGGGTCAATGCTGCTGGGACATAAGCTAGGGCCTGATCAACCCTGCAGAGTCGCCTGGGTGAGGGTGTCTGATATTCAGAGACCCAAAACACCTGATGACCCCAGCTTACATCATTGGTGATGTGTCCCAGTGCATCCTAGGATGTATATTTAATATAGTTTTAATTAGTGTTTAGAACCAAAATGATAGTCATTCTAAGATCGCCCCTTTTCTTTGATTTTTGTTAATTAATTGGCACAAGGTGTCCATACAATTTTCCTAATGGTTTAAGGGAAGTTGAAGCACCCCTCGGGATTAAGGTTCTTTCTTAGTCATGAATCACTGTGCAATTGAAGGTATTCGATAGTTCAGAGAAAATGCTTGTAATTTACTTCAAAGTTGAGAGAAGTTATACTAATTTAAGTCTATCCATCATCCACCAGACTAAAATAATGTTATACATCAATTATATCAGTGGAGGTGGAGCTGATTCCAGTTAATTGGGACACATCGACACCAGTACATTTTGACCCAATTAAATGGTTGCCAAGAGTTTCATGAAAATAGTTTAAAAGGTACAGTATTAAAAAAGAGTCAAATTACCATTTAAGTGAGTAACAAATTATGTATTTCAATAAAATACAGAAGAATTTAAAACATTACCAATACCGCTGCAGTACTATAAAATTCTGTATTGGTTCCTAATAGTTACTGGGAGAAAAATTCATCCATTGTACACTGCTGTGTTCTTTTAATTGTAAATTAACAAAATTAGTGTCGATACATTGCAGATAACGGACTGTCTTCATTCAGTACTTTTGATGATTGCATCTTCCAAATCTTTATTTTCATTGTAACATTCAGGACAATTGTCAATACCTTCTAATTCTTCCTATTCTTTAACTTGTTGAAGTGGTGAAATAGTTTTATTTTCACTCCCAGTCTTTTCTGGCATCTCCAAGCCTGAATGCTGGAAAACACACTGAGCAAACCTGTTCTGAATTGTCTTGGTGCTTATTTCTCACCAACTATCAGTGGCAAAAATCACTGCTTTTTGAACTCAAAACATATGTAACTAAAGCAATTTTTTTTTAAAGTTTTTAAACTTCAGTAACAGTTTCCTGTCCCAATTAATTGGCATGGTGTCTAAAATAAACAAAGGGAATCCCAGTTATTTTCTTTGGACTGTGTTTTTTCGTTAAAAGTTGTCCCAAATAAGCAGCTGTCCCATTAACTGGAATTCTCTGCAATCAGTCGTAATTGAACATGTGCCATGTTTTTTTGTATCTATTAATTTATATCAAACATACAAAGTATGTTTTTGTATAGTGTGTTTGCTGTGTAAAAACTTATTTGATTGCTACTATCACTCTAGCATCAGATACTGTGGAGAAGATGGGAAACTTAGCAGGGAGAATGCTTTCTTCTACCACTATGCTGACCACAATTAACATTTGGGGTTGTATATTAATTGTTAAAATGGTATCTGTGCATTTGGTTTGATTGAAGAAGTCTAGGGCATATATCACAACAAACAATACGAGAGGAACTCTGTCAGTTGGGCAACGTCCACAGAGGTGAATAAACAGTTTATATTTCAGGCCAAGACACTTCTTTAAGACAAAGATGCTGAATAACTTGCTAAGTTCCTCCATGGTTTTTCGTGTGTTGCTCAAGATATCCAGCATTAATTGGCTGATGAGGTCCCTTTCTTGTTTTCTCCTTTCCCCCTGTAATAAAGAAGCCTAGTTGAAAGAGAGACTGGTAGTGAGAGGTGTTAAAGGGAAGAAAATTGCAATATTACCACTGCATTAAGTCAGCATTTTTTTAAAATGTAAATTACTTCCATTAGTTCATGTCCAGAATGTTTCCATTGTTTGTCCCAAGGGTATTATACAACAGTTTCATCTTGGCATGTTTCACTGCTTAAATGCAGTGATGCTTCCAAAGCAAGAATGGAGTAGAACAGACAAAAGTTGTGAATGACTTTCACAAACCCTAACATAATATAACCCAAGTGAAAGGATATTCATTTTGCATTTTCAGTTCATGCATGTCTTTTATTGCTTGTCATCAAAAACCTTGACCAGCTTCTCTAGATGTGTGGTGGAAAGTGTGCTGACTGGCTGCATTATGGCCTGGTATGGGAAGCAGCCTTGAATGGAAAATCCTACAAAAGATAGTGGATACAGCCCAGTACATCAAAGTTAAGCCTTCCCAACCATTGAGCACATTAATATGAAACATTGTCATAGAAAATCAGCATCCATCATCAAAGATCCTCACCACCCAGGTCATCTTCTTTTCTCGCTGCTGCAGTCAGGTAGAGGGTACAGGTGCTTCAGGACTCTCACCACCGGGTTCAAGAAGAGTTACTATGCCTCAATCATCAGGCTCTTGAACAAAAGGGGATAACTACATTTATCTATTGAGGTGTTCCCATAACCGATTATCTCACTTTAAGGTCTTTTTGTCTTGTTATTTCATACTCCCATTATTTATTACGATTTATTTATATTTGCACTGTTTTCTATGTTCTTGCTCTTTCGTCGATCCTGGTTACGGTTACTGTTCTATAGATTTGCTGCGTATGCCCACAGGAAAAAGAATCTCAGTGTTGTTGAATGTGGTGACATTCTGATAATAAATTGAACTTTGACTTGAGGAAGCTCCATGCAAGTGTTGGAAAACTGAAATTGAATATTGAAAATACAGTTATTGCGAGTAAAGGCCAGGCAAGCAAATATTTTCATAGCTGTTAATTTTTCTCTCCAGACATCTCTGGAAATAATCATGTCTAAATTTTGTCTTCTGCGTTACGTTGTAGTCACTGTTAAGTGATTAAGACCTTGTTTACCTGCTTCTTTGTTGTATGGAGTGCTTAGTGAGACTAAAGAGATTTTCCACCTGCCTGACAATTGGATTCGATTCTACCAGTTGACAGGGTGGCTGCTGTCAATTTAGGGTTTTAGATCACACCTCTTCTGTTTTCTATGCCAACAGTAATAATTTATCTGTTTTTTCAGGTAGATTGAGTTAGTTTTGGTAATCTCACACGTTTTTAATAATTTTAATCACAAATCTTTCTCCTCTATTTTAACATCTACTGTGTTTTTTAAACTTTAGAGATGGATAACATCCTGGTTCAAAATGTGAAATAAAGATTATATTTGTCTTTCATTGCTGGTTATATTTTATACATAAAGACAGGTTATGGTATAGTTTTGGGGGAATTGGTGGTTGGAGATCTGCCAGAATACATGACCATGCACTTCTCTGCACTGTATTCCTTCTGTCACTTTATTTGCTCATTCCCCCAATATGTCTTAAGTCTTTTGGCAGACACCCTGCTTCCTAAACCTGCCCCCCCCCAACCTGTCTTCATATCATGTGAAAACTTGGCCATACAGTCATCAATTAGTTAATCAAAATGATTGACGTATAACTTAAAAGAAGTGGTTCCAATACTAACTCCTATGGCATACAACTAGTCACCACCAGCCAGCCATTGAATATACCCACCCTTTGCCTCCTGATGGTCAGCCAATCTTCTATACATGCTAGGAACTTTCCTGAAATATGGACACTTTGCTTGTTAAGTGTGGCACCTTGTCAAAGGCCTTCTGAAAATCCAAATGAACAATATCTACTGACTCTCCTTTGTCTATCCTGCCTGTTATTTCCTCAAAAGAATTCCAACAGATCTGTCAGGCAAGATTTCCCCTTTAGAAAACCATGCTGAATTTGGCTTATTTGTCTGTACCTCCAAGCCCCCTGAAATCTCAGCCTTAATAATATACTCCAATATCTTTCCAGCCACTGAAGTCAGACTAACTGGCCTATAATTTCCTTTCTTCTGCCTTCCTCCGTTCTTAAAGAATGGTGTGATATTTGCAATTTTTCAGTCTTCAGGAACAATAACAGAATCCAGTGATTCCTGAAAGACCATTACTAAAGCTTCCATAATCTCTTCAGACTCCTTTCAGAACCCTGGGGTGCAGTCCATCTGGTTCAGGTGACTTCCCTACCTTCAGACCTTTCAGCTTCCTAAGCACCTTTTTCCCCAGTAATATAACTGTATACACTTCTGCCCCCTGACACTCACATTTTTGCAATACTACTGTCTTCCGTAGTGAAGACTAACTCAAAGTACTTAAGTTCTTCCGCCATTACTTTATCCTCTATTACTACCTCTCCAATGTCATTTTCCAGCGGTCTGGTATCCACTTTTGTCCCAAAAAACATAAAAAAAAAACTTTTTAAAAGATTAAATTATTAAAATTTTATTTATCTGTCTATTTAGTGATACGGCATGGCGCAGGCTTCCAACCCTTCAATCCACACTGCCCCAGCAAACCCTGACAAAACTCTAACCTGATCATTGGACAGTGAACCAATTAGCCTACCTGGTATATCTTTGGACTGTGGGAGGATACTGGAAGATCTAGGGGAAACCCATGAAATCAGTTGGCTTCTGTTAGTAAAAGCTTCCCAATCCTCTACCTTCCCACTAATTTTTGCCATATTATATGCTCTTTCTTTAATTTTTAAGCTGTTTTTGACTTCCCTTGTTAGTCATAGTTGCCTCATCATCCCATTAGAATACTACTTCATGTTTGGAAGGTTTCTTCCAAATTTACCCCAGAAACATGAGGCATTGCTATTCTGTCATCCTGCAAGTGTCCCTCTCCAGTCAGTTGTGGCCAGCTCCTCTCGCATGCCTCTGGAATTCCCTTTGGTCAACTGTAACTTCTCCTTTTCAAACTGCAGGGTGAATCCTATCATATTATAATCACTGCCTCCAAAGGGTTTCTTTACCTTAAGCTTCCTAATCAAATCTAGGTCATTACATCACAAACACGAGAAAGCCTGCAGGTGCTGGAAATCCAAGCAACACACACAAAGTGCTGGAGGAACTCAGTAGGCCAGGCAGCATCTATGGGAAAAAAAAAGCAGTTGACGTTTCGGGCTGAACTCTTTCGGCATGCATAGCGTTCAATCCAGAATGAATATACATTTATATATTAATGTGAATGAAGTTATCCCCTTTTTTCAGGAGCTTGATGATTGAGGGGTAGTAACTGATCCTGAACCTGGTGGTGACTCCTGAAGCTCCTGTACCTTCTTCCTAAGGGCAACAGTGAGAAGAAAGCATGACCTGGGTGGTGGGGATCCTGATGATGGATGCTGCTTTCCTGCAACAGAGCTCTGTGTAGATATGCTCAATGGTGGGGAGGGCTTTACCCATAATAGAATATTCATTACTTATTGTAGGAATTTCTGTTCAAGGACATTGGTGTTTCCATACCAGGCTATGATGCAGCCAGTAAAATATATGCTTTGCCACACATCTAAAAAAGTTAGTCAACATTATAGATATCATGCTGAATCTTTGCAGATTCCTGAGGAAATAGAGGTGCTGCCATGTTTTCTTTGTAACTGCACTTGTGTGCTGGGCCCAGGACAGGCCCTCTGAAATTATAACATTGAGGAAGTTAAAGTTGCTGACCCTCTCTGTCTCAGATCCCCCGAAGAGGAATGGCTCATGAACCTTTGGTTTCTTCCTCCTGAAGTTAAAAATCAGCTCCCTGGTCTCGCTGACATTGAGTTAGAGGTGGTTGTTGAGGCACCACTCAGCCAGATTTTCAATCTCCCTCCTATGGTAGTGGTGTCATCAGCAAACAAATATGGCATTAGAGCTGTACTTAGCCACATAGTCACAAATGTAAAGTGAGTAGAATAGGGGTCTAAGAATACACCTGTGCTATACACATGTGCTGATGGAGATTATGGCGGAGATGTTGCCAATCCAAACTGATGGGGTCAGCAAGTGAGAAAATCAAGAACCCAGTTGCACAAGGAGTTATTAAGGCCAAGGTTTTGAAGCTTATTGATTAGTTTTGGGAGGAGGATAGTATTGAATGCCAAGCTATAGTTGATAGAGCGCATCCTGATGTATTCACCCTTGCTGTCTAGACGTTTCAGGGTTGAGTGAAGTACCAATGAAATAGCATCTGCTAAGAACCTGTTATTCTGATAAGCAAACTGGAACTGATTCAAGTCATTTATCGGGTAGGAGTTGATATGCTTCCTCACCATCCCCTAAGCACTTCATCACCAGGGATGTAAATGTTCCTGGACAATAGTCCTTGAAGCAGGTTACCACGCTCTTCTTTGATACTGATATAATTGAAACCTGACTAAAGCCGGTTCGTATCACACACTGCTGAAGCAAGAGGTTAAGGATCTCAGTGAGCACTCCAGCCAGTTGATCAGCACAGGTCTGTAGAAATTGCCAAGTACCCATCTGAGGTGATGATCTGTGGGTTCACCTTCCTGAAGGACGCTCTTACATCAGCCTCAGACTGAAGTCACGGGGTCGGAGTCTGGAGAGTTTGTGATAGTTCCTCCATGTTTTGACAGTAGAAGGGAACACAGAAGGTATTGAGCTGATCTGAAAGTAAAGCCTTGTTGTCACCTATATCGCTTGGTTTCACTTTGGAAGAGCTGATAGCATTCAAGCCCGACCACAACTGTCGAGCATCCTTGATTCAAGTTCAGAATTCCCACTTCGCCTGTGAAATGACTTTTCTGAGATTGTACTTTCTTGAGTAGCAGAATAGAGATGCCTCTGATCTGGCCCTCAGCAGATTGCAGATCTCATGGTTCATCCAGGCTTCTGATTAGGGAAAACTGACTTTGTGGGGTCTCATTGATCTACGACAGTTTCCGTAAAATCAATGACAACCGTGGTGTATTCATTCAGATTCACAGATGATTCCTTGAATATGGCCCAGTCTGTCAACTCAAAGCAATCCCATAGCTACTCATCTGCCTCCTGCAACCACTTCTTTGGTATGTGCTGAAGCTCAATTATCTTCAGCTCATATGGGAGACTGAGGAAGTGATAGATCAGAGCTACAGAAAGGTAGTTACCCTTGGGTTGCAGGAAGCAAGAAACTAGGCGAATAAAGGGAAATGGGCAGCCAGTACAGAGGACCCCTGTGTGCATCCCCTCCATATTTAGTATACCACATTGAGGGGGACGACCTGCTAGGGGAGAGCCGCAGCGACTGGGTCTCACACACCGAGTTTGGCATTATGGTTCCGAAAAGAAAAGAGGTGAAGGGGACTGCAGTAGTAATGAGAGATTCCTTAGTTAGAGGAATAGAGGAGAGATTCTGTAGATGTGATAGAGCCACCCAGATCATGAATTGCATCCCAGGTGCCAGACTCAAGGACATCACTTGGATTAGAATGCCCTGGACACAGTGTGGAAGGGTGAGCAGCCTGTAGTCTTGGTACATACTGGCACCAATGATGTAGGGGAGAAAAGGTGAGAAAGTCCTAAAGAGAGATTTTAGGGAGCTAGGTCAAAACCTGAAAAGCAAGACTTCCAGGGTAGTAATCTCTGGATTTCTGTCTGTGCCACATGGCAGTGAGCATAAGACTAGGAGCTTTTGGCAGATGATTGCTTGGCTGAAGGGTTCAGATTTCTGCATCATTGGGATCTCTTCTGGGGAAGATAAGACCTGTACAAATGGGTTGTACTCGGGGGACCAATATCCTTGCGAGCAGGTTTGTTAGAATTGTTTGGGAGGGTTTAAACCAGTCTGACAGGGGAATGGGAACCAGTGGTAGTGCTGAGGATGAGGTAGTTGATTTACAAACAGGCAGGATGTAGTGAGTCTCCTATGAAGGACAGGCTGATGATAGCTCAAAATTGCTGACAGTGGGATGAGCTGCAATGTAAAAGGGAGGCTAAATTGAAAAGAGTGATGAATACAGGACTGAAGTGTTTTTGAATGCAAGCAATATATGGAATCTAGTATATGAACTTGTAGCACAGTTACAGATCGGCATGTTTGACGTTGTGGGCATTACTGAATCGTGGCTGAAAGAAGATTATAGCTGGGAATTTAATGTCCAAGGATAAACATTGTATCGAAAGGCCAGGCAGGTAGGCAGAGGGGATGGGGTAACTCAGTTGGTAAAAAAAAAGAAGTAAAATCAAATAATTAGAAAGAGGTGACATGGGATTGGAATGTGCAGACTTGTTGTGAGTAGAGCTAAAAGACTGCAAGGGTACAACGACCCTGGTAGGATTTATATACAAACCTCCAAACTGTAGCAAAGATGTGTTCTACAAATTACAACAGGAGATAGAAAATGCATGTCAAAATGATGATGTTACAATGGGCATTTCAGAATGCAGGTTGATTGGGGAAAATCAGGTTGGTGCTGGATCTCAAGAGGGGGAATTTGTTGAGTGCCCATGAAATGGCTTTTTAGAGCAGCTTGTAGTTAAGCCCATAAGGGCATCAGTTATTCTAGATTGAAAATTGATTAGAGAGCTTAAGGTAAAGAAACTCTTAGGGTAGTGATCATAATATGATCGAATTCACCATGCATTTTGAGAAGGAAAAGCTGAATCAAATGTATCAGTACTACAGTGGAGTAAAGGAAATTTCAGAGGCATAAGAGGAGCTGGCCAAAATTGTTTGGAAGGGGACATTAGCAGGGATGATGGCAGAGCAGCAATGACTGACATTTCTGAGAGCAATTCAGAAGGCACATCCCAAAGATGTAGTACTCTAAAAGCAGGATGATGCAACCATGGCTGACAAGAGAAGTCAAAGGCAATATAAAAGCCGTAGAGAGGCGATATAATAGAGGAAACAATAGTGGGAAGTTAGAGGATTGTGAAGCTTCTAACAATCAACAAAAGGTGACTTAAAAAAAAGTCAAAGAAAGGATCGATTTTGTAGGTAAGCTAGCCAGTAATATTAAAGAGGATGCAGAAAGTATCTTAAGATATATAAAGTGTTAAAAAGAGGTGAGAGTAGATATCGGACTGCTAGGAAATGATGTTGGAGAGGTAGTGAGGGTCAAGGAAATGGTGGATGTACTGAAAAAGTATCAATCTTCGCTGATGTAGACACCAACAGTATGCCAGAAGTTTGAGAGCCTCGGGGAGGAAGTGATTGAAGTTGCTATCTCTAAGGAGAAAGCGCTTGGGGAAACTGAAAGGTCTGAAGGAAGATGTCTCACCTGGACCAGATGATTTACACACCAGTTTTCTGAAAGAGGTGGCTGAAGAGATTGTGGAGACATTAGTAATGATCTTTCAAGAAGCAATGAGCTCTGACATGAATCCGGAGGACTGGAAAATTGCAAATGTCACTTCACTCTTCAAGAAGGGAGAGGCAGAAGAAAGGAAATGATGGGCCAATTGGTCTGACCTCAGTGGTTGGGAAGTTGTTGGAGTCAACTGTTAAGGATGAGGTCTTGGTACATGATAAAATAAACCAAAGTTGGCATAGTTTCCTTAAGGGAAAATCTTGTCTGACAAATCTTTTGGAATTCTTTGAAGAAATAGCAAGCAGGATAGACAAAGGAGAATCAATGGAATTTGTGTACTTGGATTTTCAGAAGGCCTTTGACAAAGTGCTGCCCTTTAGGCTGCTTAACAAGATATGAGCCTATGGCTTCACAGGAATGATACGAGCATGGTTAGAGCATTGGCTGATTGGCTAGAGGCATAGAATGGGAATAAAGGGAGCCTTTTCTGATTGGCTGCCAATGACTAGTGATGTTCCGCAGGGATCGGTGTTGGAACAGCTTTTTGTATTGTATGTCGATGATTTGGATGGTGAAATTGGTTGCTTTATGACTGATATAAAGATAGTGGAGGGGCAGGCAGTGTTGAAGCAGAGAGGCTGCAATAGGAGTTAAACAGATTTTGGATAATGGGCAAGGAAGGGGCAGATTATATACCGTGTCAGGAAATATATGGTCACACACTTGGGTAGTGGAAATAAAAGTGTAGACTATTTACTAAATGGAGAGAATTCAAAAATCTGAGTTGCAAAAGTCCTTGTGCTGGATTTCCTAAAGGTTAATTTGTAGGTTGAGTCGGTGGTGAGGAAATCAAATGCAATGTTAGCATTCATTTTGAGAGGACTAGGATATGAAAGCAAGGATGTAATGCTGGGGCTTTATAGGGCACTGGTGAGGCCTCGCTTGGAGTATTATGAACAGTTTTAGGCCTTTTCTAAGTAAGGATATACTGACATTGGAAAATTCAAAGGAGGTTCACAAAATTATTTGGGGTTGAAAGAATTCTATGAGGAGTGTTGGGTTACCCTGGGCTAGTACTCACTGGAATTCAGAAGAATGAAGAGGAATCTCATTGAAATCTATTAGATGTTGAAAGGCCTCAATAGAGTGAATGTTTTCTATGGTGAGGGAGTCTTAAGTCCAGAGGACACAGCCTCAGATTAGGGGGAGGTCCAGTTAAACAGAGATGAGGAATTTCTTTAGCTAGAGAGTGGTGAATGTGTGGAATTCGTTGCCACACAGGAAAAGCAGGAGATAGGAGATATCAATGTATCAGCCATGACAGAAATAGCAGAGCGGACGATGAGCCAAATGTCCTAACTCTATTCCTGTATCTTATGGTCTTTGTTATCCTAATGTCTGGAGCCTTGCTCTTCAGCCTCTGCCTGTATGCAAGAAGGTGAAGGACAGCCAGTTGCTCAGATTTCCAAAAGTGCAGTGGGCAAGGAATGATAGGCATTCCTTACTTCAGTGTAGCAGAGTTCAGAGACTATTGCAAGCCCTTATCGGAAAAAGCTTATTCAATATCACAGGACAGGTACTCTGTATCATCATCCTCTTGTACACCACCCTCCAAAATAAAGATTCATGGTTACACCTTTGAAAATGTGAACTGCTTATCTTATCCTGAGTGTCCCCGCCTTGGCAAACATGAGCGAACTTTGGTATATTCTTCAATATGCCAACGCAGCCACTGTACAACAGGGTGGAAAAGGCTGCTTGAAAATCGGGGCCTTAAGCCTTGCATAAAACACTGATCACTGTCCTTCCCTTACACATCTGACTCTTGGATTACTGATATCACCACTCTTGGCAAAGGCTCCAAGTTCTTTCCTAGTTCAGTGTTCCTGGCACAAAGGCAATGATTGTACTGCCAGCTCCCATGGGCAGGCCATATTCCAGACCAGCGCATGTTTCCTTGAAAGTGCTGTTGCAGGTAGACAGGGTAATGTAGGAAGCTTTTGGCATGCTGTCCTTCATCAGTTAGGGCATTAAGTATACAAGTTGGAATGTTTTGTTGCCATTATACAAGACATTGGTTAGGCTTCATTTGGAATATTATGTTTGATTTTAGTCATCTTTCTGTAGCAAAAATGTCTTTAAGCTGGAAAAAGTTCAGAGGAGATCTACAAGGAGCTGGAGGAACAAATGCTGGAGGAACTCTGCAGGCTAGGCAGCATCTAGGAAAAGAGTACAGTCGGCATTTGGGGCTGAAACCCTTTGGAAGGACTGGAGAAAAAAATCTGAGGAGTAGATTTAAAAGATGAGGAAAGGGGAGAGAGAAACCCAAGGTGATAGATGAAACCTGAAGATGGAGGGAGAAGGTGAAGAGCTGTAAAGTAAATTGGTAAGAGACAGAAGGCCATGGAAGAAAGAAAAGGGGGAGGGGTAGAGGAGCACCAGAGGGAGGTGATGGGTGGGCAAGGAGATAGGGTGAGAAGGGGAAAAGGGGATGGGAAAGGAAGGGGGTGGGGACATTTACTGGAAGTTCAAGGAATTGATGTTCATGCCATCAGGTTGGAGACTATCCAGAAGGATGTTGCTAGGGCTCAAGGGCCTGAGTTATAGGGAGAAGTTGAGCAGGTTAGTGCTTCTTTCCCCCCATTGGCACACTGGAGAATGAGGGGAGATTTAATAGGAGCCTGAGGGGCAGTTTTTAACCCAGAGGGTGGTTAGTATATGGAATAAATTGCCACAGGAAGTGGTTGAAGCAAATACACTAACAACAGTTGGACAAGTACATGATAGAAAAGTGGATCTGGATCAAAGGTGGGACTAACTTAGATGGAAATCTTGGTCAGCATGGACTTGTTCGGCTGAATGGGCTCTGACTCTAAGCCTAGTGAAAATGTTGGGAGCATATCATTTCAAATATCCTTCCTGTCTGTCTGATAGGTGCCTCCTACTCGGTCTGTAGTAGAGTGTGCAGATCCCACATTGGCCTCAGCTGTCACCTCAGATCTGGTATGGGAGCCAGTCATTATTGAAGTTGCAGAGGAAACAGAAAGAGAGTGAATGTGTAAATATTGATTTTGTAATTTATAGAACATGCATTTGTTGCAGACCAAGAAACTGGGATTCCTTATATTAAGCTAAATATTTTATTTTGCAATATCTTTGGGCTTAGTATTTGTAAGACATTGAAACATTTTTGTGGGACGATTTTTACTAAATATTATGAAGACATAAAAATAATAAAAAATAACTGTTCTAAATAAACTAAACCACTATTCCCATCAAATCCACTCAGATTCTACCAGCCATTTACACACCAAGGACAGTTTACAGTGGCAAATTAATATACCAACTTGCATGTCTTTGGAAAGTTGAAGAAACTGGAGATCTCAGTAGAAACCCATGCTGGCATGGGGAGGTAAAGTGCAATCTCCATGGCAGGAGCCACGGTCAGGTCAGGATTGAGCCCAGATCTTTCAAGCTGTAAAGTAGCAGCTGTCTACCAATGCAATTCTGTTGCCTTGGTGGCAGACATCTCAACAGATTTAAATAATATCAGCATGTATAGTCAGGGATGTGGGCCAAATGTAGGAAGGCAGAATTGGGCAACAGAGTGCTTTCTAATTGGCACTAATAGAATGACTACCTCTGCCATAAATTTTTTGAATCTTGTTGTGAGTGTTCCTTAATCGTGAATCAAAGTTCATTTAAGTGCTCCTGAATTTTTAGGTTAACATGTTATGGATTGTAATCTAGTATCTTGCCCATCAAAGGTTCAAAGCATCATTTTATTGTCAAAATTTGCATGTATAACTCCGATATTTGTCTGCTCCAGATAACCACGAAATACAGAAAGACCATGGGAGTTGTTGAAGAAAAGACATCAACTCCACCCCTCCCCAGCACACAAAAGAAAAAGAAACAAAACTTGCAAACCCCAAAATCCCCTCGCCCTCCCTCACAGTGAAAAAAGCAACAAATCCCCAACCTCTCCCCACAGGAAAAATCAATAATAATCCTCAACCCTCTCACATCACAGAAAAAAAGCAACAAATCCCCAACACAAAGCTAACAGATCACCCACTCGCCAATGAGCCACAAGAGAGAAAATGCTGAAAAATCAAAGGAGACCAATATAAGGTACAGTCTGATAATCACATAAATCTCAGGATATTGAAAACATCTTTCCGTCAGCATACGAGGAGAGCAGCTGCCTGAATTCAGTCCTTCCATGAAGAATTACTGCCACACCGAGTTCAAACACCATTGACCCTGCTGCTGACCATTGTTGTTCCGCTTGCCTTTGTTAATTGCTGACACCCTCCGTATACACCTTGATTATTCAGTCTTCCTTGCTGCTTCAAGATGGAGTCATTCATAACCCCGTGCCCTGTCTTTAATGACAGTTTGTCTCATTTCTCTGTTCAACTCAAAATTTAGTGAATATTATCTCTTGTTAATGGTATTTCCAAAAATTAGCACCTACACAGGCAAAATGTTTTTTTTGTGTGAAGAAAGCATTAGCATTATTTGGTTAGTTCCTGTTTAAACTGTTCAGGAAACTTCAGCTGAATTGTTTAGACTTGATTGTTTATGAAGTAGCAAAATAAAGGAAGGTAATGGAAATAAATGTCACAGTTGAGTTCATTTTGGATTGCTTTGATGGACAGTGTTGTTTAACTTTGTATCTAACTTTGCTAATTTTATATGATTTGTTTGTATGAAAATCTATTTTTTATCTGCATCTTTTGTCACAGGCAAAGCTTGTACAAAGCTGTCCAGGCCATATCTGAATGATCATTGTAAAGATGATCTTTATCACATGGCCGCTTCCAAAGAGGTAAATCAAGGTACTTATAGATAAGTTCAAATCAAGGAAAACATTTCCCAAAATTGATTAACCAAACAATAAATATTATGATACATTTCAAACTGTTTCCTGATAAGGTCTTGGTGTTTATAGCCAGATAAAATGCAAATCAACCTTCAGAGCTAAAATACAACTATGCTTTTAAGTTGAATGCGAAAAGAAGAGATCAAAGTTAAGTGAAGAACCTACGTCTGATAGCAGGGTTATCTCAAGCAGTGTAAAAGGTACAAAATTTCTATATTGCAATGTTGTAGCTTCATCATTTCTCTTTTAGAACTGCGATAATTTTTCAGTTGAATAAAACAAAAAAATTCTGAAGGTATTTTGGTTCACAGGACTTTTTTGGAACTGGAGAAATAAGAGTAATATGTTTTTCTGAGAAGGGAGAGGATTAAAGAGGGCTGAGTGAATACCATTGATTAGATGAAGATCAAGAGAACCTATGTGATTCTGGGTAGGTGCCTTATCTGAGCAATATGTGCCTGTTAAATTGAATATTTCTTGAAGAGTGTACATAGAAGGTGATGAAGTGGAGGCTGTAACAAGTTGGGGTGGGGACAGATCTCTGAAATCAAGAGATAACAGAACAACTGGATTGTGTGGGTAGAAACTGTCTCTTCAGAGCCTTGCCACTACTTGCCTTTTCATGATTGACCTCACCGTCTTTTAAGTTCTCTGATCTTCTGCACTAGTTCTTAATCTCCTGGCCATTTTCACAGAATCAGGGTGAGGTTTTTTTTAACTTAAAAGTTTGTGAATTCTCTCCCCAGAGCAGTGTGAATGATCACTTGACTTTATTTTTTTTTAGAAACTGAGGAAACCAGGACATTGTTAGCTAACTTGAGCTCAGGGATCCACTGTGATCATCGGATGGTAAATAGGATTGTGTCAACTGCTTGTATTTCATAGAAACTGCAATAGCAATGTTAGTCAGGCATACTGACTCTAGCATGACCTTTTTATATAACTGACCATGACTTCTGTTTTCATTACCTGTCCAATTTCTTGATTCCACTCCTATCATTTTTAAGCGGTGCAGCACATAATTGCAAGTGTTCCTGTTGATCTTTGTCTCTTTCTGGGATCAGCATGATAAACAGGACAGAATTTGTACATTCATTTTAATATCCAGGACATTTTTGTGCTTATTATCAAAATGGTATTTCAATTAGCTATGGAAATATTACCTTTAGACAGTATTCCATAACAAGTACATTTTATTTGCAAAATAGAATGTCTCCCTCCTTTGTACTATTTATGAAAGGAAGTGTTCAGTAATGGGAGGGTGAATCTATTACCCTTAAATAGAGGGCTATGGGTAACCAGAGGTAATCTCTAAAGTAAGTACAAGTTTGGCACAACATTGTGGGCCAAAGGACCTATATTGTGCTGTAGTTTTTCTGTTTCTCTGTTTCTAAATGTTCGTGTAATGTATTTTAGGCTAACTCTGCTTAAGTATCAAGGAAATTGTTGACTGTGATCATGTTGGGTCAGTCTTTGTGATTCTGGGTAAAGCAGCTTAGTGAATTGTGAAAGACTTTACAAATCTAAGGCCTTTCAAAAGTGAAACAGATTGAAGGAATAGTAATATATGGGCCATTTTGCACTTGTATGCAGTGTTAGCAGTTATTTTCAGTAGCTCAGTCACCTATCCGTGTCGAATTTTAGTGTAAGATTGGATTTAGTATTTGAATGTTCTAGGCAAAGTCAAAATCAATATTACAAGTGTATGCACATCAGTTCATCAATTTGCATTTTTGATGTAGCTGCAAAGCATGCAAATATATTTACATAGATACAACATTGAAAATGTTCATTAACTTCAGAAGAATTTCTGGAGAGAAGCAACATCAACACGAAACAACTTTTTTTCCCCTCCATGTAGCTGCTATTTGCTAAATATTTTTAGTGTTTCATATTCCATTGTTTGAACTTTTGTTTAGGATTTTCTAAATTAGCAAAGTGTCCTAAAATCCCAAACAATCCAAAGAGATATTTACACATATAGCTGTGTTGGTTTTGAGCATTATAAGAGGTATAGGCCAAATGGTTTAGGGATTGAATTCAAGTAAATGCCCAGGATGGTTAAAATCATGGTTGTCCGTGATAGAGCAATTAAACTTTCTGTTGAAGTAAAAGGTAACTGCTTAAGATTATCTCAATGGATTGTGGAGCCAGGGCAAAGATTTAAAAAGAGTGAAATTTCTAAACTTGAAACCATTACTTAATTGGGCATCAGTGTAGGCACAAGGGTATACTTGGCATCAGTGTAGACACAGGTATACTTAATTGGGCATCAGTGTAGGCACAGGGGTATTGAATGGTGAGAAGTGGAACACTGGCTTTGCATGCCTTTTCCTCATCTCCCTAAAGAGTGAGAGAAACTGTGTATTGTATGGTGTTCAAATTGTGTATTGATGGGTGCAGTACTCTGCTGTTTCATTTTATTGAAAGTATAGCTGGACTACTTCTCGGAGATTTAAAATTAGGACAGTTTGTTTTATGTATCCAATACAAGTGGCTTTTCTTTGCATTATTATTGGATTAAAACTTTCCCGTAATGTATTTTTGAAGATTTTATGATTGAGGGAACGCAATATGTTGAATTCCGCTAATGAAATTTTTGTCATAAATATTTACAATGTCACTCTCTTGCAAGACAATACTAGTTAATATTGAAAGATTTAAACTAGAGGTGGGGTTTCAAATGTATATTTAAATGTTTAATTATAACTTGACGATGTTAGCCTTGTTCTGAGGATATTAGCTGTATAGTTTATTATCAAAGGTAATGTTAAAAGAAAAAGATGGCATTGTTGTGGTCCAAGTTTATAAGTGTAATCTGAGGATCAGTAGAGATAGTCAATAAAAGAAATGCATGTGCATTGTCGGTTCAGTTTCAGTTATTTCCTGACCCTGTATTAGGGATATCCTTGCTATTTGAACAGTCATTTTATGGGTTTCCTTTTCAATTTTCCTAGCCACTCAACACTTTCCAGACTAATGTTAAAAGCCAGGAGTTCAGGAATCTGCAGGGAAATTGATATATCATTCCTCTTCCTTTCCACTTTCTGAAGCTAGCTATGTAGACTATTTCTGTGCAGAAACTCTTAGGTAAAGAGTAAGGATCATGGTGTATTCGGTGCTCTTTTCAACACCTACATTTGTATCTTTCAAACTTTTTAATGCGAGCATTTAAGGATATCTCAAGGCTGCGGGGGAACTTGGAAGAGGAGAAGAAAAAGTTATCATGGTCCATTTGGAAGCTAATGGTACAAAATGTAGGAAGTTCTGCTGAAGGAATGTGAGCAGCAGGAAGCCAAGTTTAAACCCATAAGATTTAGGAGCAGAATTAGGCCATTTGGCCCACTGAGTCTGTTCAACCATTTCATCATGGCTGATCCATTTTCCTTCTCAGCCCCAATCTCCTGTCTTTTTCCCATATCCCTTCATGCCCTGACTAATCAGAGTCTATCGGCCTCTGCCTTAAATTTACTCAATGACTTAGCCTCCTCAACTGCTTGTGGCAACAGATTCCACAAATTCACTACTCTCTGGCAAGAGAAATTCCTCCTCATCTCCGTTCTAATTGGTACCCCTTTATTCTGAGGCTGTGTCCTCTAGTCTTAGACTCTCCCACCAAAGGAAACATCCTCCACATCCACTCTGTCAAGACTTATCAACATTTGATAGGTTTAAGAACCACAGAGGTGGTCATCGTGGTGGTTATCTGTGGATTACTATTCTAGTCACATTGTCAAAATATCAACAAATTCAGATATGAATGTGTGAACAAAGATTGGTGTGGGAGAAATGGGTTTCAATTCATGGAACATTGGTAGCAGACTGAGCAAAGTGTGAGCATTTCTAGTGGGGCAGCCAGCGGATTAACTAGAGCTGTAAATAAGACTTCAAACCCGTGACTTGGGAGGAGTGGGTTCTGCTGGGAGTAAATTTAAATATTGAAGATGAAGGGCAGGGTGAGAGTGCAGGAAATCAAAGGGGGAAATAGTAATCAGAGTATGTCAGGAAGGGATAGGATACACAGGATACACATTTCTATTTAGTCCAAGTAGGAGAAAAATGAGTAAAAGACAATTAAAGGCTTTTCATCAAAATAGCAGCATTCTGATGCCCCCTTTGCAGCATTCAAAGTAGGTAGGTAAATTAAAGCCACTGTAGAAATGTGCTTGCAAAATAATAGGTTGGAAGTTAATATTTTAAGATGCCTGGAGAAATGGAAATTCAAATGGAGGCTAGCCTAACAGCAAATGGGACAAACCTGAGGAGGATCTTTTTAAAAAAAAACATTGTTTGGGGCAGAGGAGCAAAGTTGCAGGGAAATGGTGTTGAGAGGGATGATAAATCAGTGGTGATGGAATAGCAGAGCAGACTTGGTGAGCTGAATGGCCTAATTCTGCACCTAGGTCTTATGATCAGTGGGTCACATCACTTTTTTTGATACAGTCCTGATGTTTCCTTTAATGAGATCGAAAGTCAACGGTCCCAGCTATTTTAAAAATAAATAAATAATGGGTCAGCCATTTAGGATTGAGATGAGAAGGAATTGCTTCACCTACATGATGATGAATTTTCTGTCCAAATGGGCTGTGGAAGCATAGTTACTGCCAATAGTCAAGACTGAGCTGGACTCATTCTTAGATAGTGGGAGAGTGAGGTTTGCAGGTCACTATATTAAAATGACAGATATGCTGTTGAAGTGCAGATGTGAAGAACTTAATGGCCTTTCTCAATTTGAGTTCTTAGCGGCTAAGTATGTTCATAGAACATACTTGGTTTGAAATCAGAAATTACTTGTGATAACGTACAGGATTTCTAGCCAAGATTTTGTTTTACTACTTTGAGGAGCATTCTTTATAATAAAATGCAATTCACAGATGAGATGAAATGTTTGGAGGATAATAAGTCTTTGGAACTGCTTCTTAAAGGGAACTTCATCTTTTTAAAGCAATAGTAGATATCTCCTTGATAAGAAAGTGGGTGAAAGGTTCTGTGAGTAGGAAGAAATATAGAATTGAGGTTGCAGTTAGACTAGCTGTGATCTTTTGGAGTGACAGCAGAGCCGGAGGTGCCTACCTCAGCTACTGTTTAGCCCATATTCCTTAAACCTTTTGTATCTACGTACTTGCCCAAATGTCTTCTAAACATTACAATTTTACCCACCACACAAACCTCCTTGTGTCTTCATTAAATGTTTCCTCTCTCACCTTAAACCTAGTTTAACTCCACTAACCATGAGAAAAAGACTGACCATCCACCTTGTTTTCATCCTTAATGTTTTTATAAATCTCTCTAACCCTTCAATGTTCTTCATTCTAGGGAAATGAGACCCAGCCTGTTCAAGTTCTTGTTATATTTCAGGCAACCAGTCCTGGCATCATTCTTGTGATTTTTTTTTCTGAATACTCATATGTTAATCATATTCTTCCTTTTAAATGGCCACCAAAGTTGCACTCAGTAACTCCTCACCAGTGAATTGTACAGCCATAATCTGACATACCTACTCTTATACTCATTGACCTGACTGATTAAGGCAAGTGTATCACATGTCTTTGCCACCCTGGGGTCTAACTGTGTAACACTTTCAGGGAATTATATACTTGTACCTTGCATCTCTGCTCTACAACACTTCCCAGGGCCTTGCCATTCACTGTCTTAAGTACTGGCCTGGTTTAACTCCTTGATGCATTACCGCACTTGTCAGTGAGTTAAATTCCATAAGCTATTCTTTCACCGGTTAATCTAAATCTTGTTGTAATATTAAAGAACCTTCATTGTAATAAAGAATAGCACCTCAGCTTTTGTTTAAGCACTTTGCAACCTTCTGGACTCCATGTGCATTGTAAGAGTTTCATTTAACTTCCCAGCTCTGAAGACATCTACAAATGCTCCCTGATCTGAGTTATTTCTACCATCGGTCTTTCATTTTGATTTTCAGAAATTGCTTTGTTTTACATCCCATAGCTGCAGCATGATGCTGTTCTCTTCACTTAATTCATGGTGCTGTGGCGACCCATTTCCTG
The DNA here is from genome assembly GCF_030144855.1 of Hypanus sabinus. NCBI lineage: Eukaryota > Metazoa > Chordata > Chondrichthyes > Myliobatiformes > Dasyatidae > Hypanus > Hypanus sabinus. The sequence continues at coordinate 13,863,335 of NC_082726.1, forward strand.
GCACATCCGAACCGGCTCACAATTAGATAGCCTACGGGGGTTTGCGAGCACAGAGCTTTGGAGCCTCTGCGCCACGGGGGACAGGTCGAGAGAGGCTTAAACATGAGGCTGAGGATTTCGAATAAAGTTTTTCCTTCGACTGCAGTTACCGACTCCGTGTCGTAACTTTAGCGCTGCGTGTAGCACACCGCTACAATTGGTGACCCCGACGGTCCAAACGATTTTTGGACCAGAAATGACCGACGCCGCCTCTGTTCATGCGGTTTCGTTGAAACTGCTGGGTTTCTGGACACAGCGACCGAACCTATGGTTCCAGCAAGCCGAAGCCCAATTCCACGTTCGCCAGATCATCTCGGAAGACACCCGCTACTACTACGTGGTGAGCTCCCTCGACCAGGACACAGCGGCCCAGGTCGCGGAGTTCGTACAGTCGCCCCCGGCAGACGGCATGTACACGGAATTCAAAGCCCTGTTCCTCAGGACTTTTGGACTCTCACGGCGCGAGCGGGCTTCCCGTTTACTGCACCTGGATGGCTTGGGGGACAGACCTCCATCGGCTTTAATGAATGAGATGTTGTCTCTCGCCGACGGACACACACCCTGCCTCATGTTTGAGCAGGCATTCCTGGAGCAGCTGCCTCCTTCGCCAGTCGGAGCTTGTCCAGGGGAAGCCGCCGAGTGCGGGCGTGGAGGGGTGGTCCCTGGGTCAGGATGTGGTGCTGTACGCTGTGTCGGGGCATGGCTACTGTGAACTGCGGTGCCAGAACCGATGGGAAATCCGCCAGGACCCTGGTGAAGTCGTTGTCGGACAGCGTGATGGAGCCGAGGTGAGGGGCTGGCAACTGGGCTGCACCCAGGGAGAACGTCAGAAAGGTCTCGGCGTGTACCAGTCTCTTCCTGGGCAGGAGATGGCCAGAGGCGGTCCCGCTCACCGACACCACCTCCGAATCTTGCGCCTGAGCCCTGATCACCACCTGGATATCTCGCTTTGGTGTACCGGCCCACATTACCTCCGACAGAGGCGCCCAGTTCACCTCCAGCCTGTGGTCAGCTATGGCCAGCCTTTTGGGGACTCAGCTGCACCACACCACTGCCTACCACCCACAGTCGAACGGGCTAGTGGAGCGTTTCCACCGTCACCTGAAGTCGGCCCTCATGGCCCGCCTGCGAGGAGCCAACTGGGCGGACGAGCTTCCCTGGGTCCTACTCGGCATCCGCACAGCGCCCAAGGACGACCTGCACGCCTCGTCGGCCGAGTTGGTATACGGCGCGCCCCTGCTCATCCCCGGGGAGTTCCTACCAGCCCCACGGGGGCAAGAGGAAGATCCAGCAGCAGTCCTGGGCAGACTACACGAGAAGCTCGGTAACCTGGCCCCCATTCCCACTTCACAGCACGGGCGGAACCCGACCTGCATACCCAAAGACCTACAGAACTGTAAGTTTGTGTTTGTACGAAGGGGCGGGCATCGGCCACCGCTGCAGCGGCCATACGAGGGGCCGTTTATGGTGCTCCGGAACAACGGGTCCACGTTCGTGCTGGACGTTGGGGGGAAAGAGGAGGTTTTCACGGTGGACCGCCTCAAACTGGCCCATGTGGACCTGGCGCAACCGGCCGAGTTTCCGGCACCTCGGCGCAGAGGCCGACCTCCCAAGCAGGTTCTGGCCCAGACTGTGGACATTGGGGGGTGTATCGCCGGTTCTGGGGGGGGGGGGGGGTTATGTGGCGACCCATTTCCTGGCACATCCGAACCGGCTCACAATTAGATAGCCTACGGGGGTTTGCGAGCACAGAGCTTTGGAGCCTCTGCGCCACGGGGGACAGGTCAAGAGAGGCTTAAAAGTGAGGCTGAGGATTGCGAATAAAGTTTTTCCTTCGACTGCAGTTACCGACTCCGTGTCGTAATTTTAGCGCTGCATGTAGCACACCGCTACAGTGCCATATTTACACCCTAGATAGATCAGCCAAGATTACCATCTATTTGTCACTCTTCTTGGGTGGCACCAGCACTGTATGGTCACCTGCACAGCTTTGGTCTTCATCTAATGAGATAAGTTCCCTCCATTCTTTCCTGCTCATTTTAGAACAAACTATTTCTTCCTTTTCCAGTTCTGAACCAAACTTATTTATCTGATGTGTTAACTGTTTCACTCTTAGTTGCTACTTGATCTGCTAGTTATCTCCAGTTTTCCTGTTTTTTGTTACAGCTCTCTGACCAATGCACTTTATTGTTTTGTGGATTGTGATCCTGTGATGGCAAATATAACTGATCAGAATAAAAAGTGTTGAAAACACTTGAATTAGAAATATCCATAGAAAGGGAAAGAATATTTTTGGTCCTAGACCCTTTGTCAAACTGGGAAGGAGGGGAAAAACTGGACCCTCATCTAAATGATCTGCTCTAAGTACCTTTTGATCTCTCTTTTCTCAATTAAATACAGCACATGAATTGTGAGGAAGAGGCTTGGAGATGGTGGTTTTGGTTTTGTGTTTTTGTTGTAGGAAATAGTTATCAGATCGTTAATAGAAGTACAATTAGAACAAAGCTGGCTGCCGGATTGAAGTACGTTGTTGATAGAGCATTGAGACTGAAACTTCCAGTTTTGGGAAAAGGTTGGGGGTTTACCTGTGGTTTGAAAATTTTTGTTTGAGAATTTGATATTTTTTTGGGGAAATTTAAGCAAAAAAAACAACCCTTAGGAATCCCTGTTGTGTAACATGATTCTGTAACCTGTTTAATTTTTGTTTTAGAAATCTATGTACTATAATCTTCCTGTTCCTTGTGATTTTTTAAAAAAAACAATGAGATACAGTGCTCAACAGACTCTCCGTTGAACAAGCTGTGCCCCCAGCAACCCTTCTATTTAGCCCTAGTTTAATTGCAAGACAGTTTAGAATGACCAGTTAAGCTACTAGCTGGTACATCTTTGGATTATGGTAGGAAACAGGAGCATCTGGAGGAAACCCACACACTCAGAGGAAGAACACATAGACTTTCTTACAGAGGGCACTGGAATTGAACTGTGCCCTCTGCCTAAGCTGTAATAATGTTGCATTAACTGCTACACTACGTGGTATCCCATTGAATTCTCAAAACAAAGTGCAGTTTCAGTACCCCTTATCTGAAATTCCAAAATCTGTAAACCTCTAAAATCCTGACAAGACATCATGAATGGAAAATTCTACAAGTAGCTGGGAAGGTTCTCCGACGATGCACAAGTCTCTGTACCACAGACAATTCTGAGAAATGTCCTCGCATATGAAATGAATAGAAGTTAATGAAAAATAGAAAGCACTGCATAAAGAAAAAATGAATATCTTGATCGTGGAAGATTGAAAAAGTGGAGTGAACATAAAGCGCCTGCTGATCTTGAAGCAGCAGAGAAATTCATTGCATTTGCCATAATTGTTGAAAATCTAACATGCTGAATGGTTTCATCAGTACATATGTGTGATGAATAAGTGTAAGACAGACTGCTCACTGGTAATGCACAAATTCAGAGTAGGAAATGATGGCAGTCCTAACCTTTCTCGTTACACATTCCATCATCTGAAATCCAAAACACTTCTGGCCCCAAGCATTTCGGATAACCTGCATCTATTTTGCAGATGTTCCTTTAGTCCATTTGTGTATTTTTCAAGAGCAATTAAACTTTCTCTTGAAGTAAAAGATAACTGTTTAAGATTATCTCAAGGGATTGTGGAGCCAAGGCAAAGATTTGAAAGAAGTGAAATTTCATAAATTGAGACCATTACTTAACTGGGCATCAGTGTGGTCACTGGAGTATTGAATGGAGAGAACTGGAACACTGGTATTGCAAAAATATGTAATATCAGTATAAGTTATATCAAATTTATTTTTTTTCCTCCTCACCTTGGGTTACAGTAATTTGTTTTGTGGTTTTATTGCATGACCAATAAATGGTCAATAAATGCCACATTTATTTGACAGCACTGCCAATGTACTTGTTTACCTTGGCTTGGAACTTGAGTTCTTTGGCAAACAACCTAATGGAATTCATGGAAATAAAAGCCTTATCCTTCACTCTCAGAAGAGTGAGAGAAATTGTGTGTTGTATGGTGTTCAGGAACTTGATGGGTGTTGTACTCTGCTGTTTCATTTTATAGAAAGTATAGCTGCACTGCTTCTTGGAGATTTTAGAATTATTTTTCAAGAAAGCTAATGAGATTACCCCAAAAATGTAGTCTGGAAAGTCTGATTTGAGATTACAACTAGGCATTAGCAATTTATATTGGTGAGCAGCTGTCCAGGACAAAGGAAAACATAAACTTCCAACTTTGAAAATTAGATTTTATTTAAGAGATGTATCATCAGTTAGGCTGTATTTGTTGCATGGTTAGCTGCACTGAGCAGCAAATAATGTCCTTCAATGGGCACAGTTCCTTTCTATTATTGGTGGTCCCAGAGTAATAATGCTCATTGTTGTTTCTTTGCCCAGTTTTCTTGATTTATTATGGTATGATTTTACAGGCAGTAATCACTACTCCAACATGTGATGGGAATCGATGCTATTTATGGAAGGTGGTTACAGGCTTTAAGTAGAGAACGTCATTAGTTTGTTGTGGTTCACATCTCCAGCAAGAAGTTTCTATATGGTATGCATACTAATCATGCGTACTCTCTCCGCCCCTCCACTGACTTAGTACATGATTTGACAAGCAGATATCTTGTGGGCCAGCCTATGAAATGAAGCACCACAAAAATGCAGCTGTCATCTAAGTGGGCTTATTTGAAATCATTCAGTAAAGCTGTTTGTTCTATTATGTTCTTTTAAATTAACTTTCTGTATCTGCTAGTTGAAGAACATGGTATTCATTAGATATTCCCAAAAGGAGCAAAGAAAAGTTCCATTTCATCATTGTTTCTTTCTAGGACAAAGAACACATGAAAAACAGGATGGGTGTAGTGTTATATTCTCACGATATTAAGTCTGGCTTCCATCGAACATGCAGTATTCATGAGATAGAGCAAGGCTATTTTCTTTGCTTGTAGTACTAACTATCCAGTTGACTCAGCTGGTTTAATGGGGGGTTTGGGGTGACTAAATGCCAATCCATCAAATACACATCAAAGTTCAACGTAAATTTATCATCAAAGTACATAGTGTTAACCATATACAACCGGGAGATGCATATCCTTGTGGGCATATTCAATAAATACATAAAGAATAATAACCATCGTAGAATTAATGAAAGACTACACCAACCAGGCTTTCGATTAATATACAAAAGAAAACATTGTGCAAATACAAAAAAGTAATAATAATAAATAAGCCAAAAATTTCAGGAACATAAGATGAAAAGTCCTTGAAACGGAGTCCATAGGTTGTGTGAACACTTCAATGATGGGGCAAGTGAAGTTATCCCTTTAGATAACCTGATAGTTGAGGGATAATAACTGTTCCTGAAACTGGTAGTATGAGTCTTGAGGCTCCTGTACCACCACCATAATGGCAAAGCAAGAACAGAGCATGACCTGGATGGTGGGGTCCCTGATGATGGATGCTGCCTTCACTGCAACAACACTCCATGTAGAGTGCTCAGAGATGGAGAGAGCTTTACTTGTGATGGACTGGGCAGTATCCACTACTTTTTGTAGGATTTTCCATTCAAGGGCATCATTGTTTCCATACCAAGCTGTGATGCTGCCAGTAGCTATACTCTGCACCACACATCAATAGAAGTATGTCAGAGTTTTAGATGTCATGTTGAATCTTCACAAACTCCTAAGGAAGTAGAGGTGCTGCTATGCTTTATTTGTAATGGAGCTTGCAGGACAGGTCCTCTGAAGTGATAGCACCGAGGAATTTAAAGTTGCTGACCCTCTCCACCCATGATCCCCTGGTGTGGACTGGCTCATGGTACCTCTGGTTTCCTCCTTGTGAAGTCAATAATCAGCTCCTTGGTCTTGCTGCCATTAAATGAGAGGCTGCTATTTGCACCACTAAGCCAGTTTGTTGATCTACATCCTATATGCTGATTTGTCACTATATTTGATTTGCATTTTATTTCAAACTATCTGATTGTTTCATTTAATTTAAAGAGTATACAATGATGTTTCATTGTCAGAGTCCTGACAAAGGGTCTTGGCCCGAAACGTCGATAGCGCTTCTCCCTATCGATACTGCCTGGCCTGCTGTGTTCCACCAGCATTTTGTGTGTGATGATATTTCATACCTGTTCTGGTTTTTTTTGTTACCAGTGTAACTTTTTGTAATTGGCTCATTTATACTTTTAAGTAGTTGTTCATAGAACTGAAAGGTTAACAGTAGTTTTTCCTCAGTTCTTTAGTAAGAGGCATGATTTTTAACCACTATTTTGAGCATGAGCACTGTCGCTTGTTAAATCAGAAGTACAAGCAAGCTGTTAGGTCATGGTTTTTTGGTTAACTATCTTTTGTTAACAGTTGCAATAGGAAGAGAAGTTTGGATTTCAGCAATAGCTGTGTACTTCAAAATATTTAATATTTCAAGCATTGTTTTCAATTGAAGATTATTTCAAAACCCAGCACTTTCAGTAGTAAACTGGTAGACTTAATGGAAGTGTCCCAAGTTGGTTGTTACTCTTAATGCATTTGAGGTGATTAAATTGTCAAAAGTCTAGTTAAATAAGCAGTATAAGCTGTGTTGTATGTAGATGTTATTGCTGTATGAATAATATACATATTCAGTTTAACTCCTGATTTCATATGGCAAAGTCCTCTCAGATAAGAAACAAGGTAACCCAATATTCAGGTGTTGCATGGAAAAAGAACTTTGGAACTAGTTCTCATGCTGCTTATCACCTCCCAAAATTACAGCCCATTTCAGTGGTAATATGTTTGACCTTATGAAGACCAAAATGAAAGTGCTAACTTATGGCTGTTTTATTTTTGCTGGTTACACTGAGTGCATATAATTACAGCAATACTAAGGCCACAGATTTCTTTGCTGTATTTTTCAAATGATTAGGGTTGACCATTTTTCTGAAGGTTTAATCCATTCCAGGTCTATAATTGAAGAACATAAACCACAAGAAATGGACAGGTTTTGCTGTAATGGGAGTATCCAGCAGCATTGACTGTGTTGCTAATAAAATGATGAGGTGGCAGTGGCAGTTAATTAGCTGCTGTGATTTACCTCTCCATGTATGTATGTATGTGATGGGAGAATCAGGAGAATTTGTGGGCATCTTGTGAACAAATAGGTTGCAAGGAAATAGGTGGGGAATGGGATCACTTTTGAGAACCAGCATAATAGTTCTTGAGAAATATTTATCTCCCAAAGACTCTGCAGTTTTTGCATAACTAATCGATGTTTCTTGAAGGAGTATTGCATACACAGTGGATTCTGATTAATTCAGACAGCCGCTTATTTAGGGCAACTCTAAGAGAACAAAAGCTAATCGAGGAAAGTAGCCAGGATTCCCTTTGCTTATTTGCAACATTATACCACTTATTGTGGAACAGTTTCTAACTAGTGTCAATTGTGTGCACTTGTGTGGTCATTACACTACACTGTACTTGAGCGAAGAGTTTTTAAGTACCATCAGTTGTGTGTGTTTGTCTTCAGAAAACAGTGATCTTTGTCACTGGTAGTTAGCAAGAAATGGGCATTAAGATAATTTGGAACTGTTTTGCTCATTGTAAAACATTTCCTTGAGATGCCAGAAAGGGCCAGGAATGAAAATGAAACTATTTCACTACAAGTTAGGAGCTTCGAAGAATTTGAAGGTAATAGCAGTTGAACATTACAATGAAAATGAAAATTTTAAGGATGCAATCATTGAAAGCATTGTATGAAGACTCCATTATCTGCTCTGGATGTCTGCGCTGTTTTTGTTGATTATCAATCAAAACAACACAGCATCAGTAACTATGAGAAACTATTTGATTGTACTGTAGTAGTATTAGTAATATTCTAATCTGTTCTGTATTTCATTTGTACATAAATGATACTCAGTTAAACAGTTTCTCTTTTAAACTATATCCATGAAACTTCGGCTAATTGGGCCAAAAGGTACTGGTCCCGATGTGTATCAATTAACTGGTATTCACTGTATATCGAGACCATAATTTAAATTGTTACTATAGTTGCTTTGTAAGTGAGGGACGTGGACCAATCTTTGCTGAAGCTTGTCAAGTGTCATTTCCACTCTTCAAAAGAGATCCTATTCTAAGGAAGTGCAAAATTCTGTATACTACTGTTCTTGAGGTGTGTAGTACTACTGTTTTCAAAACAAATACGATGCCTAGCTACTTAAATTCTAAATGGGTATAATAGCACACTTGGACATTGAAGTCTGTTAAGATTAGCCATATTCTGTCGCCTTTCTCCCTTCCTTTTCAGTTCCGATGAAGGGTCTCACCTAAATCTTCAACTGTTATTCCTCTACATCGATGCCGCCAGACTTCCTGAGTTCCTCCAGCATTTTGTGTTTATTGCTCTTAATATTAGCCATATGATTTGGGAAATGGCCACAAATTACATTTGGCATGCATTCTGATGCTGTATTTCATTATGTTTATTGTTAGCTGTGAGGCTCAAGAACAGTTTCTACCCACTGGTAAAGGTCAGTTAAATGATTCTACGTAACATTAAAATGGACTCCTGACTTCACAACCTATATCTGATTTTGTACCTTATTGTTCACCTGCACTGCATTTTACATTGTACTACCTCAGTGCACTGTGTAATAATTTGATCTGTATGAACAGTATGCAAGACAAGCTTTTCACTGTATTTTAGACAATAGACAATAGGTGCAGAAGTAGACCATTCGGCCCCTCGAGTCTGCACCGCCATTCTGAGATCATGGCTGATCATTCACTATCAATACCCAGTCCCTGCCTTGTCCCCATATCCCTTGATTCCCTTATCCATCAGATATCTATCCAGCTCCTTCTTGAAAGCATCCAGAGAATTGGCCTCCACCGTCTTCCGAGGCAGTGCATTCCACACCTCCACAACTCTCTGGGAGAAGAAGCTCTTCCTCAACTCTGTTTTAAATAACTGACCTCTTATTCTCAATCCATGCCCTCTGGTACTGGACTCTCCCAACAACTGGAACATATTTCCTGCCTCAATCCTATCAAATCCTTTAATTATCTTAAACGTTTCAATCAGATCCCCTCTCAATCTCAATTCCAGCGTGTACAAGCCCAATCTCTCTGCGTAAGACAGCCCTGCCATCCCAGGAATCAACCTAGTGAATCTACGCTGCTCTTCCTCAATTGCCAGAATGTCCTTCCTTAAACCTGGAGACCAAAACTGTACACAATATTCCAGGTGTGGTCTCACCAGGGCCCTGTACAAATGCAAAAGAATATCCTTGCTCTTGTATTCAATTCCCCTTGTAACAAAGGCCAACATTCCATTTGCCCTCTTCACTGCCTGTTGCACTTGCTCATTCACCTTCATTGACTGGTGAACTAGGACTCCTAGGTCTCTTTGCATTTCTCCCTTACCTAACTCAACACCGTTCAGACAATACTCTGCCCTCTTGTTCCTGCTTCCAAAGTGGATAACTTCACAGTTATTCACATTTATTCACATATTTTGGTACATGTGACGATAATAAACCAATACCAATTGAAAGTTGTGTACAGTTGTACTTACAGCTAATGAATTGCTGTGCAACACATGCTTCTCAACAAATGTGACCAGTCATAAATGTCTCGCTCATGTTAACACTAAACAATCTGTCACTTTTGCGATCTGCTTGGGGATTCAGCAAGGATGTGTGGAGAGTGCCTCTACGACCATCGCTGGGGATGTACACTGTGTTGATTCCTAATGGTGGAATACAAATGCATGGTTGGCTCCATTACTCCACGATGAACACACATGACAAACTCTACCCCATCTAGTCCTTTTACAGTATGGGACTCCCAGTTAATATGTGGAAAGTTAAAATCACCTACAATAACAACCTTATGTTTCTTGTAACAGTCTGCAATCTCTGCACAAATGTCTTCTTCTGAATCCTTAGGATTATTGGGTGTCCATAATATAGCCCTATTAACATGATCAGACCTTTCTTGTTTCTCCGTTCCACCCATAACACCTCACTACTCGAGTTCTCCAGTCTGTCCTGACACAGCACTGCTGTGACATTTTCCTTGACTAGTAATACCAATTTAATGCCTTCCCCTTTAATCCCTTCTGCTGTGTCATGTCTAAAACAACAGAACCCTGGAATATTAAGCTGCCAGTCCTACTCCTCCTGCAACCAAGTCTCACTCGTGACTACAACATCTAACTCCAGGTGTTGATCCATGTCCTGAGCTCAACCATCATCATTTGCTGTCTATCCCAGTCACATTCAGAACTGAGCTGAGCCATTACAGGGGGCAGGTGAGATTCATCCACATTGATTAGTCCAGAATAAGGCTGAACAGTTAAGTATTTCCCTCCCTGAAGGCTATTAGTAAAATGGGTGTTGCTTTCTTAGCAATGATGTTTTCATTTTCACCATTATTGATGCCAGCTTTTCAATACAGAATTATTTAATTGAATTTAAATTCCTAAGTAGCCATAATAGATTTCAACTTCATGTCCCTAGAGCAATACCCTTCTTGGATACTAATCTATTCAATTGATTACTGTTGCTATATTCAAAGATAATGTTTCAATTTTAAATTCCCATGTTAACTATCTTGGAGAGTTATGAATTTTAGACATTGGCAATTTCAAATAGCAATGTAACAAATGTAGGTCATAAATTTGTCTAAATGACATTGTACAAAAGTGATTTATGTACCTTACTTAAACTCCCTGTATTAATTGAAAATCATATAATTACCCAGGCTGATAATTCTAGAGGAGACCTTTGGCACTTTGGACATTGTGGAATCAGTCAAGAACACATCTAGTTATTAAGCACTAGGAAAACAAAAATGTGCATGTGCTCCATTCTGCAAAATTCCAGTGTGAAAGATGTACATTATAATTGAGAGTTCACTCGGGCGATAAATAGAAACCACCTTGGTTTTGCTGGTCCTACCCACAGATGGAATTCTCTACCTGTTGTCAGTCTACAAAATTAACATCCTCAGAGAGGGCAAAAGCCACTTGGAACAAACCTTCATTTCCTCTCTCCTTAATGCATTGAATTACCAGTAAAATGATTCCTTATGTCAGTTACAACCATATTTTATTGTGTAATGAATCTGTTTTTTTTTAAAGTTATATTTTGCAAGTTTGAAAATGTTCCTCACTCAGTTTCATTTTGTTTTCCTATGGCTATCTTGTATACTACCACCTTAACCTTTCAGTAATAATAGGGATTCTATTAATCCTATATTTGTGTTGTTGTCATTTTAAAGATCAGCTATCCTTGCAGTGCACCACTCTGTGGAATGATGCTTTCTGACCAGAACTCTTGACGTCTAGCAGGTTGATTGCATTTGCCTTCACAGTTCCAAAGTTCAAAATAAATTTATTATCGAAGTACATATTTGTCACGTTATACAACGCTGAGATTCATTTTCTTGTGGACATACTCATAAATCCATAATAGAATAATAACCATAAAAGAATCAATAAAATACTTGTACCAACTTGGGCATTCAGCCAGTGTGCAAAAGGCACAAACTGCAAATACAAAAAAATGTAATAATAATAAATAAACAACACATTATTTCAACACATTAATTTGCACATTATATTCTTTATCAATATTTGGAACTGGGAAGGTGATTTAAAAAACTTTTGTTTTAGGCTGCAGGGAGGGTAGGGGAAGGATGGATAGAACTAAAGGAATATCTCTGCATGAGGCCAGAATTGCTGGCATGATCCACCTGTTTACAGAGTCATCTATTTATGATGGTAAACAGAAAGGGATGTGTTGATGTGAAATGCAGACCAGAAGCATTGAAACCAAAAGAAGAATGTTGGACATGCTAGCAGCTCAGTCAGTGAAGCATAAGAGTAAAAAATTGAATAAGTATTACAGGTGGATAACATTAAATCCCTATAATAAGGAAATGATAACACGTTTGATTACAAAAGTGTACAAAATGGATGGAAATTGGCAGGTGGTGATGTCCCACCAGGCTCTCTGTTTGTGGTGGTAGTTTGGGAGTTTCTCAGCCTCGATGAATAGCTGCAATATAAGATGTTTCACATCACAGAAATTATTCTTAGCTATTTCCTTTATGAATGATGCTTGCCTTCATCGTTTCCTGTTTTTGGGTTGTCTTCGGTGCATCTCAATTTATTTTAACTGAACCAGATTGAGTTGCAGCATCCAGGCCTGAAAAGAGAATGGACCCAGCTGTGTTCATTGCATGTTGTTCTTGAGTCTTTACAGAAAGGATCTCATGTCCATCAGCTGTCCAAAACTTTAAAAGTACATAATTTCTATCTAACTTTTTTCTGTAATCAGTGAACACTGGCTTGTTGGCCAGAAATAATAATTGGGAATTTAAAAAACTATTGAAGCAACACTGTCTGGCACTATGGTGTCTATTTATAACACTGTACGTTCGTCCTAATGTCCAGCCATCATGGGGCCATCCCTCCAACCTTGGTGTTTCCGCAGTCCCGGATAGCAACAGAAAGTAAAGCTTGCTTGAGTACTGCTCAAGCTATCTTCTGACAACTCCCTGCTGAGAAACAGTGGAGAAAAATATAAAAATCTATATAAATTCACATAATGGACATCAGCTGAAAATATTTGTATATTTTTTGTATATTTTTGGGGAAAAAATTGCATGTTTAAAAAGTAGGTTAGTAAATTAATTCAATTAAATGGGACCATATTAGATATGCTGGCTATTAACATGATTGGCTGGCCATTGAGATAGAATATAATTGTCCCAAAAGCTGTATGCAATAGAATGTTCTTGCACTTGACAACTTGCAGGGTGCAGAACAAGATACCTACATCTTCAGTGTCTATATTCGCACACTGTGGAAGTTCACATGCTTCAGGAGTGTTCTCAGCAGAACTTCTAACTATCCATGAGTCAAGAATGTGCCATTAAACATTGAGGACTTGGTATACAACCCTGCCAGGATTGGGTAAGGGTTCAGTTCCAGGGAATGGAATATGTGTCAGAACATCTGCTTTCTACAGTAACATATTTTATTGCCGTACTTACACTAGCTATAATTTTATCTTATTCAATAGGCATCCTAACAATACCCATAATTAAATTAATAGAATTTATACTGCATCAAGTCTTTAGTTAATGAAACAGCGAGCTTAGACAATGCTTTAAAGATGTATGGGAGAACTTGTGTAAAGTCTTATTTCCTGAAGTCATTTGTAATTTTAGAAGCTCCTGTAGTCTGAAGCAATGAATATGGAAAGTGGAATAGAATCAGTTAGGAGAAAGGAAGTACTGGGGAAATGCAAGTTGTATAAAAAGTTAGCAGATCTCCTTGACATAGCTTTGTACCCTTATGGTTACTGAAATAGCTATTGTGTTAGCAGAGTCTTCCAACATTTGAAAGTTCTTGGATCATCCCAATAGATTGGACAGCAATAAATGAAAATGGCTAAATAAAAGTAACTAGGTGTTATAATCCAAATAAGAGCATCATACTGGAAGAACTCAGCAAATTCAATAGCATCTGTGGAAAGACGCATCCAGTTTCCTATCTGGGATACTTCACCTTGTAATATTGTTCTTCAAGAATAGATAGGAGAAAAAAAATGTGAAATTATCTGCCAATTAGGTTGACAGGTAAGAGCTGCAAAAATCCTATCTATTTAAAATCGTGAAGTGATTAGGTATTGGATTAATGAAAAGAAAATCACATTTGACTAATGCTTTTTGAGGACCAAAGTAACAGAATAAAGGGAACCAGTGATGTGGTATAGATGGATGCTCAAAAGTAATTTAGTAAACTGATAGTAAAAACTGCTGAGAGGATCAGTAGAGTCTCCCTTCAGCACCCCCCACCCCCATGACATTTACTGGAAGCATTGTAGATGAAGAGCGTTGTTGAAGACCCCCACCACTGATTCCCCCCCAATAATTTCTTTGACCCACTACCATCAGGAAAGATGTACAGAAACATCAGGACCACGACTGCCAGACTAGATAGCCGTTTCTTCCCTCAGACTGAGACTAATGGATGCCCTGCACTACATGCATTTTTAATATGTTATTAATGTGGTAATATTTTGTTTTATGTGCCATGTGTGATGTGTTTTGGTGCACAGCGGTCCATCATTTGATTGTGTACAGTCAGATGAGAATAATCTTGACATGAATTTGTGAAGATAACACACCAGCTGTTACAAAAGAAAGGGCTCGTGTTTAGGATGAGTTCCTTAGTGTGGATAGCAGTACTGGTGTGATGACATATGGACTGGAACTGGGTCTTGGACCTTATGCGATCAGTGTTACTGACTTCATTCAAAACAGTGTATGAAATAAACTGAAAAGGACATAGTTTGCTTGGAAGGGAGAATAGATTAACAGGTTAGTTAATGGGTACAAGGATGGCAAATGGAATATCTGTGGCAGATAAGTATGAAGTATCTTTTGGCAAAACTAGTAAAGCTGACAGTTTTGGACATTGATTCATGCAATACAGGTACAGGCTACAATTGGAGAACAGAAGGATGTTGGCCTTTGTTGTTGTAATAAGCTACATGGATAAGAGTAAGAAGTTGTTGCAAGTGTGTAGGATCTTGATTTGATCTGTAGTACTGTGTGCTTTTTAAAACTTACTATAATAAGAACTTATTTACCTTGGAGTTTACATGGAGGGGTGGAGCTTAGAGGGATATACAGGAAATTGGAACTATCTAGATGGACATTGTGGTCAGCATGGACTTGTTGGGCTGAAGGGCTTGTTTTCATGCTGTATTGCTCTGTCTCTCTAAAGGAGAGAAGCTTTAATGCATTTAGACTTTTTGACTCGCTCATTATCCTGCTTCACTGAAGGAAATTGATACCAAAAGGCTAAGGAGCTGACACTTGTTTCTTCTATTTCTTCCTACTTTTACTTCTCCCTTGATCTTTCTGTTCAACTTTGCATCTAGTTATCTCAGCAAAGCCATGTTGCACTGCAGCTCCCAATGGGAGCTTTACAAGGGGAGAGAGAGGGCGGGGGGGGGGGGGGGGTAAGTGTTGAGCCCAGAGAGGGAGTGGGTGGTGTTGGACCAGATCCAGAAACAGTGCTGAAAGGATATATTGAGAGCAGAGGAGTGGAACTGACTTGAGCTGACTGGAAGGGACAATTGCAGCAACAACAGCAAGTTTTAACCTGACGACACAGCAATCAAATATCATTTGAAGATTTCTTGACAAATGTTTTCTACAGCTTAGTTGCAGCACATTCTATTTTTATACTAAATAATAATATGGCAGTATGCTGTGTTCGTTTTGTAGAGGTATTGGAAGTGAAAATGTCATTGTTTGTATCTAAAGGAAGTGGTTAGTTGCACTGATGTCCTGAGTTAATTGTCAGAGTCTACCACTTCCTGTACTACCCTACACCGTACTGCATCCTGTCATCCAATTTAGCTCTGCTCTTTGTAGGTTTGTACTTCATCCAAATTGCATGTTCATTAGAGTTGAGTACTGACAGTTGCAGCTTTCAGTTGAAAGTTAAAAGTGCAGTTAAAATTGAACAAGACATGTTGCTGTAGTTTCTGTTACGGCTATAGTTGCAATAACATTTTGCTTACTGGTTAAATGCTACTCACTTGGCAACGTACCAAAGTATCTCCTATCTCTAATGTCACTAACATACTTGATTTGAAACTAAATTATTATAAAAGAGGGAAGGGAGTTGCACTACTAATCAGGGTCAATATCACATCTGCACGAACGGGAGACATAAGTCACTGAGACAGTTAATTTGGGTACAACTCAGGAATCGGAAAGTGTCATCACACTAAATGGATTACACTATGGGCCACTGGGATGTTGAACAGATATGTAAACAGATTATATTTTGTGTGTGTGCGCACGCGCGCACACACACACACACACCCCCACTCTATCTTGTGCAATTTTAACTTTCTTAATATACACTGGGACCTTCTTAGTACAAGGGGTTTAGATGGGGCACAATTTGTTAAGTGTATCCAGGAGGGTTTATTAAATCAATATGTGGACAGTCCAACGAGAGGAGGGGCTATATTGGAAATGGTATTGTGTAATGAGCCTGTCCAGATACTGACCCTTCAGTGGCCGAGCAGCTAGGGAGTAGTGACCACAACTCCTTAACTTTCAGGATAGCTGTATGTAACCCTCTCACCGTAGGCTTGTAATGAGTTAGCTGCTGCTGTGAATTCTACCTAACAGCAACATAACTCGACAATGTATGGGGAATAATGAATAATCATAATGGGGAATAATCTATTTTCAATAAATAAACACGTCTAGGGTAAATATGATTCAAGTGAATACAATAATAAAAGTTTGAATGTTCCTTTAAGGGAAAGCAGTATTGATACTTGTATGAATTTTGACACCCGTCAAAATTTACTGTTCACTAGGAAGCAATAATTTAAATCACACCAGTATCAACTCAGACCAAAATTATATTGACAAAATATATAAATATTAGTCTGTAATGCACACATAGTCGTTGGAACACATTGTTGTGTAATCAATTTGTTCACTTTGTTTACTCATGGTACTGAAACCGTTTTGTCTGAAAACCAAGTCCAAGCGAGACTTAAATATCCACGTCATATCCAAGGAAAAAGGCTTTGCGCTTTCTCCAATGGCATGTGCTAACTAAAAGTTATCTGCACCTTCCTGTGAGACCATTGTCTGCATGAGAATTTTCCAACAGCGGTATCTGTCCTTCCAAATGGGTTCTCTGAGCATTTCACCATGTTCTTCTGTTACGTTCATTGTTTGTTTCCATTTTCCTTTCTCCTCCCTCCTCCTTCAATACCACGCTCTCTCAAGAAAATGGCTGCCCATTCTTTTTTCCACACTCTTGATAGAATGTCCCCAAGGCATATCCTATTGGCTAATTCAACAAGTCTGACAATCAACTGAATTTTATTTTAAATAGCAAAAGTGACATACAGGTTCCCCCCCCCCCTTACGAATGTTCGCTTTATGTCACTTCGCTTTTACAAAAGACTTGCATTAGTAACCTGTTTTTGCATTACAAAGAGGATTTTCACTTTTACGAAAATTTTTCCCATATAAGTTAATGGTTCTTCACTTTACGCCATTTCAGCTTCAGAAAGGTTTCACCGGAACGCTCTACCTTTGTAAAGGGGGGGGGGGGGGAGAGACACCTGTACTCGATTGTATAATGTAATTAAAGGAAAACGTATTTGAGAAAACCGGCAGAAAATAAAATGCCCAACAGAATAAAATAATGCATGCTCTTAAACCAGGGTATTACATATAGATAAGTGGAGGTTTGGTCCTTGCAAGAGAGTTCTAAATTGGGCTAGGGCAAATTGCAAGGGCATTAGACAGGAACTAAGAAGAGTTAATTGGAATACCTTTTTCTGGCATGTCCGCATCAGACGCATGGAGGGTGTTAAAATCAACTGCACAGAGTACAGGAAAGGTACATTCCTGTTAGAAGGAAGGACAAAGATGGAAAGATGAGCAAACCTTGGATGTCCAGAGAGATGATGAATTTACTCAAGAAGAAAATGGAAAAGTATGGAAAGCTTTGTAGGTTAGGATCAAACTGAGCACCTGCATAAAGGTACCAAAAATTCACTAAAGGGGATTAGAAAAGCCAAGAGGGCCATGAAAAAGTCTTTGGCAAGGATTAAGGTGAATCCCAAGGTTAACGAGTAAGAGGGTAGAACCAATTGAGGATTGGGGGTGGGGTGGGGGGGGAACATTTGCTTGGATGCAGAGAATGTGAGTGAAGTACTTAATGAGTACTTTGCTTCGGTATTCACTGAGGGGAAGTACATAGAGGACCAGGAGATCAGTGCTGAATGTATAAATATATTGAGGTCAAAGAGGAGGAAGAGTTGGGCCTCCTAATAAGGTAGGTAAATCCCCAGGGCCTGATGAGATTTACCACAGATAATTGAGAGAGACTATGTTGCTGGGGCATTGATCTTTATCTTCTCTAGGCACAGCCAAGGTCCTAGAGGACTGGTGAGTGGCTAATGTTGTACCTCTGTTTAAGAAGGGAACAAGTGAAAAACCTGGAAACAATAGACCAGTGAGTCTCATCTCAGTTGTAGAGAAATTGCTGGAGAAAATTCTTAGGGATAGGGTATATCAGCATTTGGAAACCCATGGCCTAATTAGAGCCAACATGACTTTGTGCGGGGCAGGTCATGTTTTACCAATTTGGTTGAATTCTTTGACAAGGTAACGAGAAAGATTAATGAAGGTAGAGCAATGGATGTTGTCAGCATGGATTTTAGCAAGGGGTTTGACAAAGTCTGTAATGGGAAGCTAATCCAGAAGATCCAGGTCCGCAGTGAATTAGCTGCATGGATTCAGAAATGGCTTGCGAGTAGAAGACGGTAGTGATTGAATGGATTTATTCCAGCTGGAGGTTGTAATTAGTGGTGTTCTGTAAGGATCTGTGCTGGGACCTGTGCTGTTTGTGATGTACATAAATGGCCTGGATGAAAATGTAGCTGGGAGGGTGAGTAAGTTTGCAGATGATACCAAGATTGGTGGAATTGTGGATAGTGTAGATGACTGGCAAAGGTTACAGCGCAATATAGACCAGTTGCTGATATGGGCAGAAAAATGACAGATGGAGTTTAACCCAGAAAATAATGTTAGGTGTTGCTCCTTGGTAGGGTAAATGCAAGGAGACAGTACATTGTTATGGGCAAGATCCTTAACAGTGTTGCTGAGCAGAGAGGTCTTGGGATCCAAGTTCATATCTCCTTTAATGTGGCTACACAGGTGACAGGGTGGTTAAGAAGGTATGTGGAATATTTTTATTAGTCAAGGCATTGAGTTCAAAAGTCAAAAGGTTATGTTGCAACTTTATAAAACTCTGGTTAGGTCACATCTGATGTATTGCATACAGTTCTGGATACAGATATAGCCCCGCTATAGGAAGGATGTAAGGCTTTGGAGAGGGTGCAGAAGATGTTTACCAGGATGCCTCGTTGTTTAGAGGGGCATGTGTTCTCATGAAAGGCTGGATAAACTTGGGTTTTTTAACTTTGAAGCAGCAGAGACTGAGGGGAGATCTGACAGAGGGTTACAAGATTGAGCTAGATCGAGTGGACAAGTATCTTTTTCCCAGGGTTGACATGTCTAATACCAGAGGGCATGCATTGGTTCAAAGGGGATGTGAGGAGTAAGTTTTTTTTTACTTAGTGGTGGGTGCCTGGGATGCACTTGTCTGGTATGGTGGTAGAGGCAATTACGTTAGAGGCTTTTAAGAGACCTTTAGAATGGCAAATAAGTGTGAGGAAAATGGAGGGATATTGACATTGTGTAGGTAGGGCGGTTTAGTTTTTGGGGAATTTTTGATTTGTAGCTGGTTCACACAACATTGTGGGCCAAAGGGCCTTGCCTCTGCTGTACTGTTCTATGTTCTCTCAAAATTGAATGTAATATTTGCATATGAACTAGATTTACAATTTCATAGCAGGGTTCTGTTTGGAACAGTGTAACACAATAAATCTAGTTCCTCACCTACATTCTTACTAGTTTTGATGGAGAATAACAGTGCTCAGCTCCATCACATACCACTTTTCCTGATTTCAGCATTTGCAATCTAAATTGTCAGACTGTTTGATGTATAGCACTGAATGAGCAGAAACTTCCTTCAACTACTTACTGACAACATCACGAGCTATTCCCTAGTCACTGATTCCATCCTCACCTCTGTCATCCTGTCTGAAAGGGAACCAAATTATTAGCAATCTCAGTAGCAAATTTAAATTTGAGATGAACTTTGGCCCAAAAGTGCTACCACAGAATCCACCACTTCACAAATCTAATTTTGTTAAACTAATTCATGCCATTTATTACCACCTGGGCTTGAATATATCACCTGTCTTTCTGAAAGACCTATCTTGTTTGTAAACTTGCTTTCCAAAACTACTGCGAATGCTTGAACCACCTTGCCTTTTTATCATCATCCCCTGCACAATCTCGCAGACCAAGCAACACACTCACCTTGTTTTCACATTCTACTCGCTGTGCTCCCAGACCTCACAGCACATATCCCTACCGTCTCCCATGGCTTCACCCTTCACTTCTCTCTGCTGTGAAACTCTTGATAGCAGTACCCTTGGTCTAATCCTCAAATTTAATTATTCAACGGCAGATGTACTTCAAACCATGCAGATCCTGATCTTTAGGATTTCATCACAAAAGTATTTGATATTTTTGTGAAGCATTTCATAGTTTGCTGCAATTGCAGTTTAAATGTATGATGGCAAATGAATGGGATTTGTAATAAAGTAGAAATGTTTCTGCCAGAGGGTTTTCAAAATGCTTTTCATTCTAATATTCCTGGCTTTATTACAAGTGAAGGTGACATCTCCCTCTCTAGAAGTTCATTCTTTGTTTCTACCCCTTTCCAAAAAATTCCTGGCCTCTATCCTTGTGAATAAGAAAAAGAAATATGATAGCAAATATGTTTCATAATGTATACTGTAAATACAGATGGGACCTACTTCAGTTAGACTTGAATACCCTTTAGTTTTAAATGCATTAGGTTGGTTAAAGATAATACATTGGATAGAAATGAAAATTAGCTTTAGTCCTTCTTTGGATTGCCTAGCAGAGGGCTGTCAAAAAGATATTTAAATACTATTACTCTGAAATTCTACCTAGTAGATCCATAAAATAGAATCAGTATTCCTGTGGTATCAAATTTGTTTGGGGGGTCTTAACAGTAAAAAATGTACTTCTCTGACAGTATCCTGAACTGCAGCCTTATCGGGTTGTCTCCAGAAACATCAAGGTTGTAGTATTGAGTGACTTCAACTTCCGTAATGTAGATTGTGTAAGTTATTCAGTGAAAAGAGGGTTAGATGGTGTGGCATGGTTTTGTGCATCCAAGAAATTCTTTGAACAGTATATGGATAGTCTGACTAGAGGAGGAGCCTATACTAAACCTTGTTTTGGGAATGAGCCTGGTTGGATGATTAACCTTTAGGAAACAAAGATCATAATTCCTTAAGTTTTAAGATAACTATGATTAAGTATGGACTCTTTTATGAAAGTATTAATCTAGGGGAGGGCAAATTACAAGAGTATTAGACAGGAGCTAGGAAGAGAACCCAGACAAACATTGCTCCAGCAGAGACCACTATCCAGCAGCCTTGGTTCATCAAACCTATTGCTAACAGTAACCTGTGATTACCTGTTGGGTTGATTGAAATATAAACTGGACCATTGATTGATCTTGAAATGAAAGGTTCCACATAAAGCCTGAAAAATTGGAGTTATTGGATTTCTTTACTTTTTTGAGATTCTGCCATTCCAGATTTAGTTCAGACATTGAATAACATTGTGTCACATGACTTTATTTCTGTTAGCTTGAGGCAGTGGAGTACATCTTTTCCTCAGCTGTAAGAATAAATGATTTGAGTTTGCATACAGAAGTGACGGTGAATTAACCTGCTATTGAAACAGTAAAACCTGGGCTGTGACCTTTTATTGTGAGGAAATGATGTGGCAGTCTCTGTGACAAGCTATAGCTGATCATCTTGGGTTGTGAAAGACTTGAGAGCACAGAGTAGCTTCTCATTCCAGATCAGCTGACAGTCAGAAGCTTACTAGAGACTTTGTTCTAGCTGTCTGTAAGCATTTGTTACAGGAATAGCTTTTTACAACTTGTCCCTTGTAAAGCAGCAATCATTTCTGTAAATCATTGTGCTCGTGAAATGGTTTGCCACCAATTCCGATATGAGATTGCGTGTAGTATAAGAAATCCATCACATGTAATTACATTAGCATTAATAGTATAAACTTAAAGCAGTTTAAATGTGGATAACCTCACTGAAATGTTGCTGTGAAAATCCAAATTAAATTGTAGTCTTTAAATTGAATAACACTATACATTCAGGCTTTGATTTTTTTTTAATTTGAACTCATTTAATTTACAAAGCTACTAATTTGATCAGCTTTTATGTGCCGCTTTCCTTTTTCATTTACAGGGCATTTCACTTTCAGTGCTCCATCTAAAGGGACAAAGGTCCTCTACCCTAAAACCCTGAAGGTATAGTTGGCCATTCCGCCATTAAGTCTTCACTATTCAATCATGTCTGATTGTTTTTCCATCTTGTTCTCCTGCTCGCTCCCTAAAACTCTTCAACCCTTTACCAATCAAGAACCTATTAATCTCTGCCTTTAAAATATACACCTAATGACTTTGCCTTCATAGCCCTCTGTGCAACAAAATACACAGATTCTCCATCACTTCCCAAAGAAATATATCCTTAACCCAGTTTTAAAGGGACATGTCTTTATTCTGAGCCTTGTGCCCTTGGATCCTAAACACTCTTACTAATGGAAACAACATCTGCACATCCACTGTATTCAGGCCTTTCAGTATTTGGTAGGTTTCAATGAAATACTCCTCATATGGGATCATTTTTGTGCACCTCCCCCTGTTCTCTCCAAGGCCAGCACTACTATACCTGGACACGGAGCCCAAAGCTACCTACTTGTCCCTCTGTCTTTGTATCATCTGTAAACTTGGCCACAATAATATCTATTCCTTCTTCCAGATCATTATAAAGTGGAAATATGTGTGGTCCTAACATCATCCAAAATTCTACTAGTCACCTGCAGTCATCCTGAACAGGACCCCTTTATCCCCACTCTATCTTTTGTCAATCATCTTATTTTCTATCCATGCTGGTATCTTGTCTCTGATAGCATGAACTCATTGTTTTTAGCAGCCTTGTGTGCAGCTAATTGTCAGAATCTTTCTGATAATTTCCACTAACTCTGCTTAATCAAATCTGCTTGTTACTGACTCAAAGAATTATAACAATTTTGCCAGATATCTCCCTTAGTGAAATCATGTTGATTTCACCCAGTTTTATCATTTTCCTCCTAATCTCTCCACACAAGTACAATTACCAGTTCTAGTCAGCTGGCATTGTAGAAAATAGGACACTAATATGGTGATTTAAGGTAAAGAACTGTTAGGTTATTTATATAAAAAATAGAGACTATAAATGGTAGTATAAGTGTGTTTGACATGAAAAGCAGAAGATGCTGAAAATGCTCAGTCAGGCAGGGACTGAGGGAAGAGAAGCAATTGATTTTTTTTTTAATCCATGACCTTTCCATTAAACTAGAATAGTTGATGGTAAAAGTTGAAACACTAAACTACAAGAACGGGAGTGAGGGGAAAGCAAAGTGCTGCCTTCTCCATCTGTCTCATCTGAGTAAAGATCTCTGAACCTGGAAATTAGATGCAGAAATTGGTCACTTAGTCCATTGAGTCTGCTGCACAATTTAATGTTTAGAACTGAGACAAAATGTATTTCCATCTACTTGCAATGACCTTCTACTCCATTATTGGTAATCTGAGTACTACATTAAAAATATTCAAAGACCCTGCTTCCACCATGCATGCGAAATGATACTCTGAGACAAAGAATTGTGCTTTATCTCTCTGACGTGGTAACCCTTTAGATTCTCCCAAAACCTGAAATGTCCACCCTGTCAGCTCCCCTCATGACCAAGTCACCTCTGATTCTTCTAAACTCCAGCAAATGCAAACCAATCCTGTACAGTCTTCCTGAAATGATAACCCATTCTTTATAAGCATTAGTCCATTAAACCTTTTCTGAACTACTTCCAATGCATTATACCTTAAATGAGACTAATAATGTACATAATACTCAAGATGTGATCTCACCAAGGCCTAATTTAAGTTAGGCATATTCTTTTAACTTTTGTTTTTTGTTCTCTCAGCAAAATGAAAGCAAGCTGAATACTATTTATGTAAGTGATACTGTAGCTTCTGCAAATCTTGAGCAACACTCACAAAATGCTAGAGGAACCCAGCAAGTCAGGCAGCAGCTATGCAGGGGAATAAACAGCTGCCATTCTGGGCCAAGGCTAATCAGGACCTTTCATCCCAATAAAGAGCTTCAGCTGCTGCTGATTTGAGCTGCAGTATTTTTTGTGAATATTACTTAATTACCTGATATGAGCCTTCTATGAATCGTGTACTAGGGCACACAAGTACTTCTGCATCCTTAAGCTCAGCAATCTCTCATTTTGATGTTTTTGCATCTTCTGCTTAATGAAGAATTTCACACTTTTCAAAATGTGTCCAGGTACTCACTGTACCTTCCTTGTGTTATCAGAACATTTAGCAGTTATCCCTTTGGTGCCTCTTTGAACTCCTTTGTGAAAGCAAGAGTGATTAAATAGGGGTGAAAATGCAGGGTGACTGGGCATGGTAATATAACTAAATTGGTGAAGGTGTAATGCAGGAAACTTTACTACTGTTGATGCTAGAGATCTGAAATAAAAATACTACAAATGTTCAAGGAAATATTTGAATGCAGTATTGAATCCAGAAGCCTAGTTGGAAGATCAGGTGCAGTTTGTTAGCGTTTCATTAAGGTTCAGGGACAGATTTATTGTTAGTGACATTAACATGAAATTTGTTTTTTTGTGTTAGCAGTATTGTGTAAGACATAAAATCTATAAGTTACAAAAATAGTGTGAAAACAAAATGAAGTAATGTTTATAGACTTCAGAAATCTGATAGCAAAAGTTGTTCCTAAATCCTTGATTGTGGGTTTTCAGGCTTCTGTACCTCCACCCCAGTGGTAGGAATGTGAAGAGGGCATGTCCTGATAGTGAGGGTCCTTAATGGTGGATACAGCCTTCTTGAGGCACCACCTCTTGATGTCCTCAGTGGAAGGTGGGGAGGGTAATGCCTGCGATGGACCCATTGACAAGTGAGACTGGAAATTAAATGGAGGAATAGTGATAAGCACCTGACTGCTCAGAATTATGTTTGAGTGATGGTATTGTGCAAAGCAGTCATCTCAATCTGCTTTTGGCCTCTCCAGTGTAGAAGGAACAATATATTTGTCATAAGTACTACTTACTGTGCGAGCATCCTGTAAGCAAAGAACATGACATAAGTGTATGACATAAATAAATTTGAATCTGGAGCTCACATTGCGAAAGTGAAATATACTGGAAAATTCAAGTATACTAGGATTTTTTTCAATCAGTTTGCTTTGCAATATGAATATTTATGTAATTACTAAATAATCATTACTGGTTATTTAAGTAGACCCACTGAGATTTCATTAACACTGACTTGCTAAGTATGGTAAAATGAGTCATGGTTTCTGAGCAAGTCACACCAGTTTGCAAGAAAATCTAGTGTGAAGTGATTCTGTTTGATCAATGTGAGATGAGTCAAAATGTATAAATTTTATTTTATTTTTCCAATTCATTTGGCACTTCAATTTTGCAGGAATTGATTTCAAAATACGAACAGTAGAACTAGATGGGAAGAAAATCAAGCTCCAGATATGGTAAGTATTAATGATTGATTGAATGAATGTAATGTTTGTTCAGTTAAAATGGAGCAGTTACTGGTCTAAATGTGATAACGGATTTGGGCTAGATATGTTACAAACAAGAAAATGCTCATTAATAAACAACATCTATGGGGGAAAAAAATTTAACATTTCAGATCAATGGTCTTTCATAGCTCTTGAGATTGCAACCAAACTGGAATTCCTCAACTTAAATTCCAGCAAGAATGAAAATTTAATGCAAATTAGCTAAATCATGCAAATTTGGTTGTAAAAGTACTAATTTTAATCAGGAATATAGTGTTGGTTTGATCTTCTGCACAATTATCTATTTCAAGAATACCCTCCTTGATGCTAGTGTCCACCGTGTGTCCCGTCTGGCTCCACAGGGAATCCTGTAAATGCCAGCCATCCTGAGTTGCAGGTCATCTTTGACTGCATAAACTGCATTTGAGCTTCCTTATGGGTTTGTGGATGGTATTAATGCAGTATTTCTTCAAGAACCTGGCGATCCTTCCAGAAACTGGAAATATAGAGAAGATGGGTGGTAGCGATGGGATCCTTCTCGTTAGGTTTCCTGGTTTTTCCATCAGCCCTTTGAAGGGCCCAATTGATTTCCTTCACCTTATAGTCAATCATTGTTTGTAATCATATTGCTACTTTGTAGAGCATCTCCGGGTCGTTTTTGCATAGAAAATGAGTCCTATCATTAACTCAGGCTACATCTATCTAGTTTTAGCAGTTGCAGACTGTCTCTCTTTCTCTATGCTAAATGTACTCATCTTTGCTTTATCTGTACATAATACTTAAAACGTTTTGAAAAACCAAATGTTTATAACACTTACTGCATAAATATTTCAAAGATTTTTAGATGTGTCGATCATGACTTAATTTTAGAATTTTGCTGACTGATCATAGCTAGCATTTCTATAAAGTCTTTGGTTTAGTGCCCTCAGAAGGAGACTTGTAGAGTGAGACAAAAACAAGACTGATTTGCAGTTTTTATGGAGAAATAAATTCACTTCTTTGATTCAGCTGGAAAGACCGTTGTGTCAAGTTACCAAATTAGAAGTAGATTTCTTCACACTGCTCCTAATCTTTGAGAATCAGAGGGAGAGCAGCCCTTAAGTTGGAGAAGCAAAACTGTGGATGATTTAAGTGGTTAATCCATGAAAGTGAAACTTTTAACAGTATTCCATGATTGAGTTCAAAAGACCTGAATTCTGCATCCTAGTGATCTGAGGTAAATGGTTGAAATTATTTTGTAGAATGCTGAGAAGTCTAATAACTGAAACATGTCACCACCATATGAATTAATTCTAGATTAATTAGCTGGACATGCAATATATCCTGTACTAGTGAGTATCTTTTCAAAAATGTTTTTAAACATTTTCCACGATTGTGCCAATACAAACTTGCTGTAGAGTACAACACAAAAATAAATTAGATCTGTGGAATGGTTTTAACTAAACTTTCCCAGATATTTAGCACATGCTAATCTGTAGAAATGCTTTTAAGATGTAGGAGTAAAGTGAAATGTCACAGTTAAGTGATCAGTCAAGGAATAATGGGTTTAGTCTGTAGGGTGAGTACCGTAGATTCCGGACTACAGAGCGCACCTGATTAAAAGCCGCACGCTCTAATTTTAGAAAGAAAATCAATTTTGTACTTGTACAGGCCGCACCGGATTTTAAGCCGCAGGTGTCCCACGTTGTAATATGAGATATTTACACAGAAAGATATTACACGTGAGGATTTTTTAACTTTTAATTAAATCCGTATGGTAACATAAACAAATACATATTGCAAATGCTTTTTTTCGAACAGTGCCTGTAACACAGCTACTTTTAAATATACATACGTATCGGTAACACACAAATTACGTTGCGTATACTTTTTTACTGAACAGTGCACGAACAACATTCCAATATCTCCTAATGACTGGTAAAAAAAATATATATACTGCAGCCTACCAGGAAAAGTTATTGATCGCCTTCTTCATCTTCCTCCTGCGCACTAAAACCATCAAAGTCCTTCAGTGTCCGAATTGAATAAAACCTCAGGATCTCGTCACTCACTTCAGTCTCTTCGTTGTCGCTCTCACTTGAGCGCACGCGGTCCTCTTCATCACGCAGCAGTCCAGCCTTTCGAAACACGCTGGTGATGGTGGATGTTGTGACACAGCTCCATGCATTTAGGATCCACTGGCAGACTTGAGTTAAAGATGCTCTTCGCATGCGTCCTGTTTTGGTAAAGGATTTCTCGCCGCTCGTCATCCAAGCCTCCCACTCAACGCGCAGCGCCACTTTAAATGCCCAGTTCACGCTGATGTCCAGTGGCTGCAAATACTTTGTGGTGCCCCCAGGAATCACAGCTGGAATTGAGTTTGTACTCTTGATGGCAGCTTTCACTGAACTTTCATTGTCAGCCGCTTAAAAATCACCATCGGTGGAAGCTTTAGTCCAGATGCTGTGCAGCTCAGAACACAAGTAAAATGCGTTCTCTCATGGCCACTTGTTTTCAGTGTGATGGACGAGTCACCTTTTTTATTAACAGTCCGAGTGAGAGGCAAAGGTATTTCATCCATATTTATGATATCATCTGGCCCGATGGAATTCTCCGCTATCTTTGTTTGAGTGAATGTGCGGAAGTTAGCAAGTTTTACCTCATGGTGTCGGGAGGGAGCTGCTGACACAGAGTCGTGCATATTCTGATGGACAGGCCTTTTCGTCTCATAAATCTAAAACACCAGGATGGCCCACCTCTAAAATCTTCGATTTTCATTTTGGTGGCAATTGCTTTAGTCTGATCTGCACGGTGGAAACATCGCGGCCGCCTGCTCTCTGTGTGTTAACCCAGTCTTCAAGAAAGTTTTCAAGTTCGGGCCATCTGCTATGATTACCTCTGAAAGCTTTTGTCGTCTTTTTGCATTGACTCAGTTCTTCATGCTGGCGTCTCCACCGTCTCACCATCGATTCATTTATGCCAAGATTATGTGCAGCAGCTCGATTTCCTTCTTCAACCGCCAGATTGATCGCCTTTAACTTAAAAGCTGCATCATATGCTTTTCTTCGAGTGTTTTCCATGTTGATGAGGGTGAGTACAAATGACTGATTTACAATAACTTAATTGTGAAATTGCGCTTGATTTATCGTACAATTTCATTGGACCTCTGTGAACTACTCATCAATTTTATTGGTCTACTGTTACGAGGCAAAATGTTTTTGGCGGCATGAAAAAAAAAACATGCATTAGCCGCACCGTAGTATAGGCCGCAGTGTTGCCGCAGTGTTCAAAGCGTGGGAAAAAAGTAGCGGCTTATAGTCCGGAATTTACGGTAATCAGATCTTTACAATATAGCACAGCCTCAATATAACTTCCTCCTTTATTTTGTGATTTCGGGTATCCCACCCCATATTATCATGACCCCGTTATGGAAACCAAGCACATGTTAGTTTTCCCTTTTATACAGGTCTTTTTTAACGTAGGTGTTAAAATCATTCCCTGACGGCCGTGTTATGAAGGTTGTGCAGTAGTTCACTAGTTCTTTGAGAGGGTGGGTGATTGAGATGGAGAAGTAAAGATGTCAAAACCCTTTACAGTCAATAATTGCTAACATTTTTGCAGAACTGAATAGAAAAGAATAAAACCACTTAACATCTACATTGCTTTTTTTTTTGCATGATTTGAACCTCTCATTGATTTTCCAGCAAGTGCATCACAACAGTCTCAAGGTGCATTGCTTTGAATCATCTGGGAGCACCCACAGCTACTTAACACAAATATATTTCCTACATATCTGAAAATGTGATATTATTTCAAATACTACTTTATTTTTCTGTTTGACTGGACAGCACTGTGAAGAGTAAGCCCACACTGATCTGTAACTTGTGCTGGATCACTCACATTTGGATATTGATGTTTTTGATATAGTGAAACATGCCTTCTGTTCAGGATAATGAGGGGATCAGAGTAAGAACCGATTTACCCAAAGGGAATTTGGAATGCGCTGCCTGGGGTAGTAGATTAAAATACTCTCACAGCATTTAAGTACTTAGAGAAACATTTAAATCACTGAGGCATAGTGTAATTTATGGTGCAACTGCCGGTAAATTGGATAAGCATAGATAACTGCTTGGTCGGCATGGACACATGGTGGGCCAAAGAGCCCATTTCTGTGCTTTACTCTTTGACTAGAGCCATATTAAAACCTCTTATCCCATGATTGTCCTCTGATTAAAATCTTTTTTGACACTTAATCTGTTCTGCAGTCTACCACATCCATTATTCTCTCCTCTTCCTTCCACTGTGTTGTAAATTTATTTTTTTCATGTTACACTGCTGATTATAAAATAAGATTGAAACCTAATGCTCACCAGGTTTTAAGGTGTTTTGATTGCAAATATAGAGAATGCTCCCAGTAGCTTGGTTAGTAATACATTGAGCTGTAAATTTCATGTCTAAATTGTTAGAGCTTCTATGATCTTTTCCTACCAAAAAGATCAAAAGATCTATTTTGCTGTTGTTCATGAATTTACCAGTAAACCTTAATTGACAGAAGGATAAAGCTACAAATGGTTTCTGAGTATATCCATGGGCCCATACCAGTTGTTGCTTTCTCAGGTAAAAGTCAAACATCTGCTTTGGAATATGCCTATCGGCAGAATAGGTCTGCAGTGGATACAATCTCATTGGCTCTTCATACAGCTTTGGATCACTTGGACAATACTAATACTTATGTCAGGCTGCTGTTTATTGACTACAGCTCAGAGCTTAATGCAATCATTTCTACAGGACTGATCAAAAAGCTTCAAAGTCTGGGCCTCTGGATCCTCTACTTGCTCACTAGAATAACATCTTCACCTCACTGACAATCAACATTGGTGCATTTCAGGGATGTGTGCTTAGTCCACTGCTCTACTCTCTCTATATCCATGACTGTGTGGCTAGGCATAGCTCAAATGTCATCTATAAATTTGCTGATGACACATCTGTTGGCAGAATTTCGGATGGTAATAAGGTGGTGTACAGGAGTGAGATAGTTGAGTGATGTCGCAGCAACAACCTTGTACTCAACGTCAGTCAGACCAAAGTAACGATTATGGGCTTCAGAAAGGGTAAGACAAGGAAAAGCATAACAGTCCTCGAAGGGTCAGAAGTGGAAAGAGTGATCAATTTCAGTGGGTGTCAACATCTCTGAGGATTGATATTGGGCCCAACCTATCAATGTAGTCACAAAGGAGGCACGACAGAGAGTGTATTTCATTAGGAAGTTGAGATTTGGTGTGTCACCAAAGATGCTCTCAAATTTCAACAGATTTAACATAGAGCATTCTGACTGTCTGGTATCGGGGGCAGCACTGCACAAGATTGAAATAAGCTGCAGAAGGTTGTAAAGCCAGCTCCATCATGGGCCTACCCAGCATCAAGGACATCTTCAAGAAGCAATGCTGCAAAATTCTTCCTCTGCCATTTCAGAATGGACATGGAACAGATGAAAACTACCTGACTACTTACTTGCACTACTTAGTTAATTTTGTTTATTTTTTTTTACTGTAATTCAGTTTTTACTACAGGTTGACCTTCACTAATCCGACTACCTGTAATCCGGTTCCTTCGATAATCCAGCACTGATTTCAAATTTTCCACGCAACTGTATTTTCAAATTTCCTGAGCCACCATACCAATCTGCTGCACATTGTTTTGGTTGCACTAGATCTGTTCACATGTTGGCGCACTCTTGTAAGCACAGACAGGCGATTCCTGCTTGTTTTCCTGGATTTATTAATATCATTTGTGTGAGGCACAGCTGCCCGGCACCCGCCAGCGGCGGTGGAGCTGGCATGCGCTGGGTCGGTCCGCCTTCTCACCCACCTGCCGGCAGTCACGCACTGCCCTCTAGTGTCACCCAGCCAGCGCTCTGTTCTCTTCTGCCTATGACCTCAGATCAGATGTGGCGACCCACTGAATTTAAGCATACAGGTAGTCCCTGAGTTACGAACGTTCAACTTACGGACAACTCGTACTTACGAACCGAGGAAGGAGAACAGTGTCCGCCATTTTAAGTCGTTGCAGTTGACACTGTGTTGAGTGTTAACTTTGTATTTGGCTTAAATTTTTCTTAGTAAGATTCACCCTGACCCCCCCCCCCCCCCCCCCACAGTTCCAGTCAGCTGGTGGCGCAGTGAGATCAGCGCCGGGCTGGAGAACAAAGGTTCCTGAGTTCGATTTAGTGATAGACCACTCCCGTGCTGGGTTGATGTCGAGCTCGCAACTTGACCTCATAAAAAAAAAACACTGCCACCTCCAGTTTAAATTCCCACGTGGAATATTGTGGAGGATCAAATACCCAAACCCAGCAGACCTCGGGGGCCAGTGCAGCTTGGGACCCACCACCCACAGTGTTTCTGTTCCATTGACGGGAAGCGATCATGATTGAAAATAAAGTGGAAATAATAAACCGTTTGGAAAGAGGTGAAACGCCATCGGTCATTGGAAAAGTGTTAGGCTACAGCCAGTCAACAATCTGAACAATTTTAAAGGATAACGGATAGTGAGAAAAACGGAGCATGTGAAAAGTCCTGCCCCCGATGAAAGCTACAATTATTACTAAGCAACACAGTGGTTTAATTATTGGAATACATACATTTCTTAAATGTTTTATATGCATAGAAAGGTAAAATATATGCTATATACTAAGACAAAAGTTTGACTAACTGACGCTAAATAATACCGGATGTACTTTTTTTGACTTACGTACAAATCCAACTTAAAGACGAACTCAGGAACAGAACTCGTATGTAACCCGGAGACTGCCAGTATTACTAAGCGGAGGAAAAGAAACTAACAAGGATTCCCTCAGTAACAGCGAGTGAAGAGGGAAGAGCCCAGCGCCGAATCTCTGGCCGCCTGGCAGTTGCATGAAATGTGGCGTAGAAAAGGCCTACTTTCTCCGACTTCTGCTTCTGCTCACCAAGATGTTGATGATCCTGACAACCCCACAATTTGCAGACATGTAACTTTGCCTGAGGGTATATTAAAATGTCTCACTTTAAAAGCAGAAGTGCTCAACTGTTCTGTATAAGTTAATTCCTGTACATTTACCTCTACCCTTTATTTTATCTGTGTCTGTACAGTATATTACTTTATTAAAATTTCACTTGCTACTCATTTAATATTTCTTTTTCAGTATTATCTAACTTGTACTGATTTACATGATATTTTAAAGGTATGATGAGGCGGTTAGCTATTGCTTAATGTGATCCTTCTGTAATTCGGCATTTTCACTAATCCAGCACTCCTCAGATCCCAATGGTGCCGGATTATGGAAGGTCATATTATGTATTGCAATGTGCTGCTACGTAACAGCAAGTTTCATGACATATGCCAGTGATATTAAACCTAATTCTGATTCTGTTCTAAATTGGAACTGTTGATGAGAGGAACAAGTATTGAATGCAGTATCAACTCATCAATGCTGTGGGTTCTGAGAAGAGGAAGTTGCAGACTGGTATGGGGTCTTCAGGGTGTCTGATCAGTTATTTACTGCAAGCCACCTGCTCAGACTTCAACCTTTTGCAAATACTAATGATGGGAACACAGGAGATTTTTGATTAAACTATCCTCTCTTTCTGATCAGGGACACAGCAGGTCAAGAAAGATTCCGTACCATCACAACCGCATACTACAGAGGAGCTATGGTAAATAGTCTTTTCTAAGTTCTGTGTTCTAAATTAGCACTGCATACAACTACAGTTGAATGTTTACAATTTTAGTAGTAAATATTTAGATAAATGGGGAAACAATATAACCACTTTCTGCCCCTTAATTACTTCTATTAACCCCCTGAGTTTGTCTATCGGAATAGTGTAATGTTTGCAAATCTACTGAAACCCTCATGTAGAACTATGTGGTACAGGGAGTCAGGTTACATATGAACCTCACATAATGACAAGAGTCCTAGGTGAGATGGTTCATCCGTTTCCAATTGAATGGAAAGAATGAAATCTAGTCCCCGAGACTGGTAGGGAAATATGCAAGCCCATTTCATGATTATATAACTGTTATTTATTATGATCAGTAGCGAGGGTGGAAGCATCAGCTCTGGTTTTCTAACCAATAAACTGTGTAGCACTAATAATAGCACTGTGTAGCAGGCTCAGGTCTAACCAACGAACTATGTACACAGCATACTATCAAGTGCAGGCGTATGCTTGTACTTCCTGCCTGGACAATTGGTGATAAATTGTCTATTCATTGCAGGCTTGTGTAGGACGAGTACTGTATTTTTTTATGCCTTTATGGCAGCTAGTCATTGAACAAACTGTGAAATGGGTTGTCAGGTTTTCGCGAGAAAAATTCAGTCTTTTCTGTTTCGCTTTTCTAGATATTCTGAAACTTTTATTTGTGAAATAACTTTTGCCCTCTGTGGAATATTACTAAACAAAATTTACTATGTTTCCTCCCTTATCTACAGTGTATCCATCATTGTTTCAAAATAAAGCAGGATAATGTTTGTATATAACATGTCTGTTGCCTCCTGAGGATCTACGTCTCATCATCTCTAAAATGTCCCTTAATTTTTTTCTATAGCGATCAAGAATTTCACTCAGTTAACATTGTGTTCATTGGCATGTTGCTGATGTGCTGTAGATTGATGAAAGCAAAAGTGGAGAAATATGCATGCTATAAACTTTATTTTTGACTATGTTTCTAGGGAATAATGTTGGTATATGATATAACAAATGAGAAGTCTTTTGATAACATAAAGAACTGGATAAGGAATATTGAAGAGGTGAGTAACCATTTGTTCAAAGCTTTGATCTGTCAGCAGTAACCAGTTGACATATGTCATGAAAGGCAGAAAATTAAAGCTCAACTCAGTTTCTAGACTAGTGTGTATGAAGAAAACAAAATTGTGATCTTAAAAATTCAAAAGCTAATGTAAAGTTACAAAAGTGGGACTGTTTGTGTGGATGCAACTTCCAATAAATCTTGCCTATTTACCTTGATGTTAGGCTGATGGGTAGGAGGCTGTGTACTATGATCTCAAGTATTGTGATGAAAGTACTAGAGCATATGTGCATCTTGCAGAAGAATTGAGGTTGGCAAAACCTAGTATTATTCTGTCATAACTCTGTGGATCTAATTTTGGAGCTCTGGTAATGAATCCCCCAAATGTATTATTTCCAAATAGTAAGAATCGGATTTGACTTGGTTTTGATTTTCTCCATAAAGTGTACTGTGCTAACTGGATGCCAAGTCTTAAAGTTGCTTAGTTGCTGGTTCAGTATTTCTATACAAGTCCTCCCCTGCTTACAAGTGCCAGACTTGTATACAGCCCATACATACAGATGAGCATTTGCCAGCAGCTGCAGGCATTTTCTGCCAAGGTGAGAGCCCTGTTCACAATATCTTTTCCAACTTGCAAACTGAGTTATGAGCAGTTCACAGGAAACACTGGTCTACAGATACTGAAATCTGGAGCAACAAACACAATGCTAGAGGAAGTCAATGGTTCAGGTAATATCTGTAAAGGGAAATGGACAGTCACAGTTTTGGTGTTAGATCTTCACTGTAGGATGGGGTGGACTTGTAGAGACTTGATCTTTCTTTTCTTTCCTTCTACATCACCTCAGTTTAATGACTCACTTTTGTCTCTTGGACACTTCGACTTCAAAGTACATGTATGCCACCATATACAATTTGAGATTCATTTTCTTGTGGGCATTCACAGTAAATCCAAAGAGAGACAATAGAATCAATCAAAAACCACACAAGACGAACAACCAAAAAAAACTGCAAGTATAAAAAGAAGAATTAATTAATTAATAGATAAAAAGAGCAATAAATAAATAATTGAGAGCATGAGATGAAGCATTCTTGAAAGTGAGTTTACAGGTTATGGGAACAGTTCAGTCTTGGTATGAGTGAAGTTATCCCTTCTGGTTTAAGAGCTTGATGGTTGAGGGGCAGTAACTGTGGTGGACTGAGCTTAACTACTACTTTTTGTAGGCTTTTACAGTCAAGGGCATTGGTGTTTCCATACCAGGCCAAGATGTAACCAGTCAATGTACTCCCCACCACACATCTGTAGAAGTTTGTCAAAGTTTTAGATGACATGTCAAATCTTCACAAACTTCTCAGGAAGTAGAGGCACTGTCGTGCTTGAATAGTTGAAGTCTGTTTGGAGCAGGTGGGTACTTCAGACTGGCAAAATGAGAGGTTAAAGATATCAGTGAACCCTCCAGCCAGTTGATCAGCACAGGTCTTCAGTACTCTGGCTTAGAATTCTGCTTCTATGCCTGATTTCACAGTCTCCAGATTTTTAGTTATTTATTTACGGTGCGGAGTAGGCCCTTCTGGTCCACCCCAAGAACCCTGATTAACCCTAACATAATCAAGGGAGAGGTTACAATGACCAATTCACCTGCCCAGTATCTCTTTGGACTGTGGGAAGAAACCAAAGCACCTGAGGAAGATGTACAGAGACTCCTTATGGAACGGCGTCAGAACCAAACTCCAGAACACCCCAAGCTGGAATGGCATTGCGGTAACTGCCACTCTTACAAAACTCTTTTTCGAAAGCCTTCAGAAACTCCTCGTGCACTGCGCAATCGTGTAAATATAAAAAAATTTAAAAAATCTCAGACTGCAAATGCTGGAAGTCTGAAACAGAAATTGCATTACTTTCATCAACATCATTAAAACTAAAACCACAAGGCTACTAAACAGCTTCCTCCCACAGGCAGTCAAACTGCTAAATAGCGGCTCTACCCGACTCTGCTTTGGACACTTTTAACTTGCACTGGATATTTATAACTTGTTGTTAACTGACATGTGGCTGTTGTGTTTTACTATTTATTGTTATGTTTATTATTTACTGTTGCGTTTGTTATGTTATGATTGCACTGCTCCTGGGAAACGCTGTCTCACTCTGCCCTACAGAGCTGATGTACGGTTGGAATGACAAAAGAGTTTTTGAATCTTGAATTAATTCATTAAACAATTCCATCAAATCATCTGAGCACCATTTACTCTTAAATTAGTGTTGCGTTACCTTAATCAATCAATTCTGAGACCTATGATTTTGAAAACACTCACCATTAACCAGTGGTTGGCAACTGCTGAGCCTCTTTCTTGATCCCCTATAGGAACAACCTCCTCTGGTGCCACCCTCGTAATCCAACATTGCAGTCACTGTTTCCTCAATATTCTCCCATACTTCCCTCAAAATCGTAGTATAGTCCTATATGGTATGATTTAAGGACTCCAAGATCAATATGTCTTTCCCACCCCATTCCCTTACCAATTTTTAATATTTCTGATGTCCCAACTGTCTCCTTCATTCTTTATTCACGAACACCCTTTTACTCTGTGAAGACAAATGCAAATAATTACTAATTTCCTCCTCCGGCGTCTCCGTAAGTTCCCAGTTTTGTTCCTTGTGAGTCTTGCTCTTCAATGCACTGCTTTACCATTTATACAGCACTCCAGGATTCCTATTTATGTTGGCAGCTTACATTTTCTCATACACTGTCTTTGCCTCTCACTTTAATTTTTACTTCCCCTCCTTTATTATCAGCTGGTTCTCTATTGAATTTATAACCCTACGTAGCCTAAATGGATATCAGGTAGGCATAAGGGAAACTAATGTGCAGGCCTATGAGAAAAGAATATTGTAAGCAGAACCATCTTTGCTGCTTTACAAAGAACTACCATGAACTGGTTGGGCTGTTTATCAATTACGATGATTTCAGTTAGTGGTTCAGATGATTCTGACCAAGTATACTACACCTTTTACAACCTTTATACCACCTTTTTAAATGAAAGCCAAGATAATTTTCTCCCTGATTAATTATTTGTCATTACAGTACTACAATAAGTGTATGGGACACTGGAAAAATGTTGAATTTCCCCTTGGGGATGAATAAAGTATCTATCTATCTATCTATCTATCTATCAGTATGTTTTTTTATTATGAAAGAGCAAGATAAACTAGTCTAGCACCTAACAATTTGGAAATGTGCTAATAGCAGCTGAAATGTCACGTTTTGGCATCTAGTGTGTTGCAGGCTTATTACAAAGTACAGAATAAACCTAACATTTGTCATGGCATTGTGATTTTTGTAGTCTCAATTGTTTCATGATTTTAAATATAGATTTCCAGGGCAGGTAACTTTTAGAATACACTTAGGATTTGTATTTAACAAATGTAGGGTTAGACATTTGAATGCATAACTAAGTTCACCTTGTTACACTTTCAGAAACTTGGAGACCATTTAGCCACTCAGATCATTTATACTACAGGCTAAAATCTTGTACACACCAGCTAATATGTGGTATAGAAGGAATATCACCAAAGTTGCGGTTTTGCAAATCATTTTGTCGCTTTTAAATACATTTTGTTATTCTCAGAGTCATGGGATAGTTTAATGTAAGAGCAATCAAACTTGTCCCACTCCCCCACCTTTCTCTCAACAGCTCAGCAAATCCTTTCCTTTTATATGTATTTCTAGTTCACTATTGAATGCTGCAATTGATTCTGCCTTCAGTACTGCTCTAACAATGCACTACAGACCCAAGCAGTCATTTTTTAATTCGTATCTTTTTCTTAATGTATTTTGTTGCTGATGGGAAGACTTTCTTTCTGTCCACTTTTTAGAATGCTGTTTGCATTGTAAATACATACAGGTATTTATTCACATTGTATTCCGTATACAAACTTTATCCTTGAACTTTTTTAAATACCTAAGTCTTTATAATTGTTGAATTTGCTGTTTTGCATGTTGCACCTTGACCAACACACACAGCAAGTTCCTGATATATGTAAATATATATGGTGAATAAAGTTGGCCCTTGATTGTTTTTAAAACTGAAGATCCTCTTACTTTTCAAACACTTGCTCATCCTACTAGCAAACTATGTATATGTACCCCCTCCCCGATCCTCATTGTTCTAATTCTGCCCACTTGTTTATATTACTTTTCTTTACTGTTTTCTCCAAGTTAACACTTGCATTTTATCTGTTAACTATCTCCCAATTCCACCCCAGTCTGCTTGTTTTCCCCTTAGTCAATTATCTTCCCCAGTTCACTACGCATTCCACTTCTGTGTATTCCAGCAATGATGGTGCGGAAACCAGTTAGGGTGGTTTTTGTTTGCTATGAGCCACTGATAATCACTCTGTGTCTGTAGTTTTACAAAGATGAGTGTGATACTGGGAAAAAAAATTGTACCCAACCTGAGCATTTGGGAACATAGTTTGTAATTGTCCTGAGGTAATTTTCTCTTCAGAGCAATTAAGTTGTCTTCAAATTTGTAAAGTGAGCAGAGAAATTTATCCTGCAATCTCCACTGCTGATTTGCACAAACTGAGCACTTCTGTCAGCTTTGTGAATTTGAGTCTAGTTGGTCACTATACATTGTCTCTCACCTTTCTTTTACTTAACAGCAACCAAACAAAGGCAAAGATTCACAGATTCTTTATTTGCTCATGTTCCTGGCCTGAGTTGGAGAGATCCTAGTTTAAAAGGCATTTAGATGGTTGTGGTTATGATATTCATTCAGAATTTGTATGTTTTTTCTTTTGAGAGGTTATCTGATTCAAATCTGAATGTTTAATTAAATTGAGGGACAAGCATAGTAAGATGCTGCCACCTTCACTGGAAGGGATGAAGGAGTGAGGGGAAGAGGAATTGGAAGTCAGATATGTTATTGACCTCACTGTACAAGCTGTTGCTGAATCATTCAAAGTTGCCTTCTGTAGCCATTCTGGCTTTGTATCAGCGTGAGTCATTTCTTCACTTGATGGGTTTTTGTGGGAACACAGATATAACAGTGTATGCTGACATGGAAACTGAGCAACATTGATGCCAAAGTGAATCTTGGCAGTTTTTAAATTAATGTAGTGAAATTACTTTTTTTGGATTGAGTAAAATCTTTGTTTTGTTTTTAGCATGCGTCTTCAGATGTGGAAAGGATGATTCTGGGCAACAAATGTGATATGAATGAGAAAAGGCAAGTGTCAAAGGAGCGAGGGGAGAAGGTAAGGCAATAAAAATTCATCTGTTTAAGATTGATCATTCAAGTGTGTTTTTCTGGGTTTGTAATTGATGCTTATTTTTACTTTTCCACAGTTAGCGATAGATTACGGGATTAAATTCCTGGAAACCAGTGCAAAATCCAGCATAAACGTTGAAGAGGTGAGAACCAGAGGAAATTTTCGTGTACTGATGCATAGATTAAATGTACAGTCTGTACTCCCCAACTAATTTATAACAAATATTAGGCAAGAAAGGTAACATTTGTGAGCGGGAGAAACAATTAGCCTTCACTAGAAGGGATGATCTTTTATCTTTCATGTTAATCTTTTCTCAAAAGCTGTAGACAATTTTTAGGGGGAGAAGGAGGAGGGGAAGAAAGGACGTAAAGGAAGTGTCTGTGATAAGGTAGTGCAGAAAAAAGGTAGGATCAAGGATAGTTGTTGAGGAGGGAATGAACTCCGTAAAATATCCAAGAGGACAGTAAAGATGAATATAACAGGTTAGTGGTTAAGTTACCGGACTGGCAACCAGAAGTCTGATCTACTGGTGGAAATATTCGTCCAAATTCCACTTCAGCAAATGGAGAAGTCAAATTCACTTTTGTAAATTTGAACAACCAGCCAATATTGTCTTTGGTGTTTGTGAAAGTATGGTGTTGTCCTGAAATGTAAAACATATTTTGGGGAGAAATTGTGGACCAATTAAGGTTGTCCATAATTCAAGTTCACTTGGGCTGCATGAGGGTATGATGGGAAAGTGGTTAGGTTATTGAGTTAGGGATCAAGAGACATAATTATGTTTTTTCAGCAATTTAAATTTGCCAATCAAATGATTGGAGTTATCATTTGATGGCCCATTCATGTATTTAAGGAAAGGCAGGAAGGCTGCTGTGTCTCAGTATTTAAATAAAGATCTTTCCTGGATCAGGTTTTGTCCTTGTGACTAGACCCACAGCAATATGCTTAACTCTTGGGCCTAGCAATTGGGGTTAGCAATAACTACAAGTCTGCCCAGTTGCACCTACCACACACAGTGAGTGAATTTTTAAAATGTGCTGTTGGCGCAGTAAGTGGCTGTCTCATCTTTTCTCATTTCCTTTCCCTTGCGTTGCTTTGCCACATTCTTTCTTTGCTGTTTTCAGCCTTTTGCCCACCTGGCTTAGTATTAGCACTGTTTTATCTGCTTCAGGAAGATAGTTTCAATTTATTTATAAACATCAACTGCAATATAATTAGCACAATTAACATTTCTAAATATGGTAACAGTGGTGCAGAATGAATGAATTGGTGAGATTACATGCAGGCCAGAAAAAGTTTTTAAACATATTGATCGTCTTCCAGGACTTTGCTACAGCTTAAGTGTCTTGTTTGAGTTTAGTTTTCATAACTGGCAAGTAAAAAAAGCTAATCTCTATAGAATAAGCAATATTTATTTTGCCACTCACACTGACTAGTGCAGCTTGTGGCAACACTCCAGCTTCTGGTTCTGTATTTAAAATAAAAGCAAAATTTGAAAACATTAGTTTTGTGCCTGATGAGCTCTCAGAATTGAAATGACACAAGCAAAATATGGTAAAAGCTGAAAATTTAAAATAGAAACCAAATGCTGACAACACTTTGCAGCTCAGAAAGCCCCTGAGAAGATGACACAGTGCTTAAGGCCAGATATCTTACATCAGAATGTGTCATGGGGGTGAACAGGATAACTGAGGAAGAGTTGCTATCCTTCATTATTAACTGCTTCTCTTCATACAAATACTGTGAAACTTTTTCTTTTGCTTATTTTAAAATCAAAATAGTTCTCATCTGTTTCCTAAAGAATTGTAAATGCTGGAACTTTTGTCCTTCACCTTTCAGAATCCTGATTTTAACTTTGAAACACATGTTACATGTGAAAATGATTCCTCTAAATTTGTTGTAGCCAAAGGCTCATAAGGTCCCTTCAATGTTGCTGGTGGAGGGGATTCTGCACACATGAAACTCATGCAAGATTTGGTGATCATTATGTGCAAGGTAGTAAACAACCTTCTTGTAGCACTGAATCTATCAGGAAGTTGTATCTTTTTTGGGGTTATGCTAAATGTGCAGCTTTTAACACCATGACTCAATTTCCTGAAACACGGGTGCGTAATAAACAGAGCTACATGTAACAGTGGCCTATTTATTTCATTGCAGGCATTTATTACACTTGCACGGGATATCATGACAAAACTCAACCGGAAAATGGTAGGTAAATGTTTCTGGGACTGCAAGATGTACTTGTGGAAATTTAATATTGAGGTATTGGCTAGGAATGCTGAGAATTACTTCTACTGGTAGAGCTTGTGATTGGAGAAGATTTCACAACAGCTTAGCAATACGTGCTCCTTGTGTCCTTTAGCCACTGTTCCTAACTCTGCTGTAATACCTCGTCCATGAGAGGAACCATACCTCGCACTCTGGTGCCGGGCATCACCAATGGCATTTTGGATTTTAAAGCACTCAAGAAATTTGTGGGATATCATCTTTTTATTGTTACTGGGTCTTCACCAGGAAAGCAATTGTGGTTCACAAACTGTAAAAGCTTTGAGTTGTATTATGGGTGAAGATTGAATGAATCCTTGCATTGCTCTACATAGAATAGGTGAGGGGGCCACTCTGCAAAGGTTGCTGAGCCAGATTCCTTTGTGTATCAAATGGCACATGACTATCACCAAGAATTTCAGTAGTGCACTGCTGGTTTGTGTGCAGTGAGTGACGAGAGAATTTGTAGACATTCTGGTGAGAGTGAGCCAGCACAGCAGAGAAAAAGTGTTCTCATTGTTTATCTTTTTAAGGGTCTTCTATCTTCCTTTTAAAATTCCTTCATACCGAGAAAGTCAAATCAGTATTGAAAATGGAAACCACTTGAGCCCCAGGCCTGCTGTATAAGAGATGACATCTCATTTCAAAGATAATTACAAATATCCCATTGTCTTGCATTTTGAATTGAAACAGTTGTGACATAGCAGGCAAGTGGATGCTGACTGTCTGTTTTGTAAGAACAGCTTCAGTTTCTGGTTGTTAGTCCACAAACATATACAGTTTTATCATCAAAGATAGTGGACTTTGTTTTAAGTCAGGGTGGCAATTCTGAAAGCTGCCATTTCCAAATGCCCTCATGTAAGATAGAGAAATCTATTTGGGCAAAGTTTTGCTGGCATCATGCCTCATCATAAATCCTATAATTAAACTTGAAAGCTGCGGTCCTCTTTCTAGTTCTAATTCTTGGTGCAAGTCTGAAGAGATTCTGTGCTTACTGAGGAGCAAAACTTCCCAGATGAATGGATTATCTGATATTTAAATGTTGCCTGAGGTTTTGCTAAGCAGATAACAGACCATTGTTTCCTCATTTTGTGTGTGAAAACCTTTTATAGAATTCTATGGGAAATCCCTATAATGGACTTTAGAGACACTCAGATTTTTGTTTCACTTCCTTCCAATGTTGTTCCCTAGTGCCACAACAAAAGAATGAGCAAATGTGGTTGACAGTCTCTTTCTAATCTAAACAACTGACATTTTACCAGATGACATGGACGTGGTCTTAAGAATATTTGGAACTTGAGCAGCAGCAGTGTAATGAGATAAATGAGAATACTGCATGACAAATGTTGCTTACCTCCATGTGCCTAAAAAAAAATCTGACAATGTTTTTCTGTTTCTAGAATGAAAACAGTCCTCCAGGAGGCAGTGGACAAGTTAAAATCACCGCCAAGAACCAGTCAAAGAAAAGCAGTTTCTTCCGGTGTTCGCTGCTTTGATGGACCTAAAATGACAGACTGCAGCATCCTTAGGGCAACCTTCTTTGCTTCCGTGAAAGCACAGTGTTGATCAGCCTCTGAAATTAATTCCACCTGCTGCTGCTGAGAGCTTGCTGTTTGCAGATCACCCGTTGGTCTTCCCTGAATGGGTTGGGCAGATACACGTGTGCCAACCCAAGCCCACCCTTTCATTCCACTCCTCCCTCTACCCCCCCCCCATTCCCCCCCCCCCTTTGCCCTCCCTAGCACAGTTGGCTCACGTTTGGCCACTGTGACAGAAAATGATATGGAAGAAATGGAGATACAGGAATATGCTGTGTGAACTTGTTTAATCTCGACTGCCTGCTGTAGAAGCTGCTGTCTGTGAATGGAACCATCCCTACAGTATATATGCCAAATTCGCCTTTGGTCCTGGCAAACTCCTTGCAACTTTATTTGTGCTTGTGTTCCCATTACCAACTCTCTAACCTTTCCTGACCTCCTTTTCCCTTCCTCTATTCTCATCTTTCAATACAAATACTTCTGGATCTCAGTTTCCTTTTTCAATTCGCTACGCACATTGCCATAACCAGGTTAACTTGAATATTAAAAGCAGTGGCCCTGGACAGGTTGAACTTCTCTGAATGCTCTTTTTTCGGCTAAGTGCCCTGAAGTAAAAGCTACATAGATGATTTTTATCTCGGTGTTTGTCTAGTGAAATTTCCTTGTGATTGCTTGTATCAGCCAGCCTAGTGTTGGGGCTAGAGTTAGTTGCTGACTGCTAGATGCAGGAGTGCTGCACTGGAACTTCATGCCTTTGTGTCAAGATGGAGACATCAGCCATGGATCCTACTGTTAATTGTTGACCCATCGCTCTCCTATCATTGAAAGTATTTTGTGTGAGATTGTTGAACAGCTTGGTGATGTTCTGACCAAATGAGCTGTTCAGGGCATGCAGAGGAAAAAGGGCCACTTTGATTCTCATGAGCCCCAGTGCCAGCAAGGAATTTGTGTCTTGAGAGGCAGAGTGATGAAAGAAGTGGTGGAAGAAAGAATGGAGGCAAACACTCAGACTATATGTAACTGGATTTTAGAGGGTGTAGGTAGAAGGACGAGCATCCCCATAATTTGGAAATCAGTAAGACGAGCACAAACATTGTATGGCCTGGTGGGAGTGCTGACTGGACACAAGCTGTCTCTGATATTGCCAAACTCACTGTCTTTGCTGCTCCATCTTTGAAACTCCACTTGAGAACCAGTACCTTCCTA
Organism: Hypanus sabinus; assembly: GCF_030144855.1. Taxonomy (NCBI): domain Eukaryota; kingdom Metazoa; phylum Chordata; class Chondrichthyes; order Myliobatiformes; family Dasyatidae; genus Hypanus; species Hypanus sabinus. The sequence continues at coordinate 13,907,826 of NC_082726.1, forward strand.
AATTGCACTGTGAGACCACAATCACCTTTTTTTCCCTGTGTATTGAGCCACGCCACCAAGGGCTCTCTCTGATGTATGTTCTTTATTGGCAGCCCCTCTGGACTTTGTGCTGCTCTTAGTCACTTGATACCAGACACAAACTTTGTCTCTCAGGCTGTTTTGGTAGACTGTAACAAACTGAATCAGATTCAAGTGGCTGCTTCTCACAGTGCTGAGGTCTGTATGCCCTGACTGCCAGAGCACTATTGTTGAATGTTTCTTTCATACCGGCGCTGCAGTCATTGTGTGGTAATAGTAGAGAATCTGTAGCCTGTTCTTTAACAGCTGTGAGCATGTTGTTGACAAGTCTCCTGCAATTTCTTTGTCTAAAGACTTCAATCTCATGATTTTAATATTAAAGCTTTATTATAAGGAAAACCACTGGGCATTATCAGAGATGCATCAAATGTTGCAATTGTCTTATAAGCCTTGACTTTTCACATGTCACTGACCATTTACTGGCAATTGCTACAAGAATGTGTACACACATGCCTGTCTCCAAGAACAACCTTCTCCAGCCTGTAATGACTATTATCCAATATGCTTCTTGACGCAGCGGTACAGTGGAGTATATGCTCTGATGTAAAAAAAAAAGTTTTTGCTATTTTCTTAACTGTAGCTATGCTAAATTATAAATACATCGCGGAAGCCCGTAGGAAGTTCACTTTCCGCATGGCAAGAGTGAGGTTTCTAAAAGAAACGATTTGCATTGGTATTAAATGCTTTCTTATTGTGAACTTGTTCACAACACTGTAACAGTAAGTCTGCAAAACTGGGGGTTGGCTTGCAGTATGGATACTAATTAACAAAAAAAACCTATTCCCTGTGGATTTTGAATCTTGTTTCATAAAATGATCAATGTGTATGGTTTACAAGAAACTGGACTGTGGAAAAGAAAGCATATTTGCAGCAGTATTACTGTTTCCAGGGCTGCACTTTATTACCATTAATTCTTAATAAACTACAGTGTTTATTTTTAATCTCGGTCCTGTGGAATGCAGAGTTTGGCATAACTGAGCTTGCAGTAACTGTAAGCACATGTTAATTTGTTCCCATGACTGTATCTTGTTGCATAAAATCTTGTTCAATAGACAGAAAATAACTTTTTTAATTACCTTACAGTTTGTCAAGAACATTTACCAGGGACCATCAGTAATTTTATTGCATTGTAAATTAAAATACATAATCACACTCCTTCCTTGCCCTTTCCAAAAGCCCTTGGAAATTTTTGTGTGTTTTTTTTATTAATTCTAAACATTTGAAATATTTGAGAACAACCCTGACAATATTGTATGTACCTGCAGCTAAATGAATAGGATGAGTTCCTATGATAAGTGTTTTAACATTTGAATCCGATTAATTCATGTACTGATGTTCTGTAAAGTAAACTTGGTGGGTTTTATTATTCAGTGTGGACTTTTTTTTATAATGAGTCTGAAATAAAAATTAAATGCCAGAATGAGCAGTGAGTAGTCTGTAATACCATGTTCAAGTTGCACTTCAGAGGAGAGTTTTGTACATTTGCCCAATTTAACTGCAGCTTTTCTCAATTTACAAGGGGCATGTGCTCCAGAATAACATATATATAAGCAAATTTTTGTAAATCAAAGACTCTGCAAAATGCATTGTGCATATTTCGATATACAAATGCATTGTTTTTGTGAAAAATGGCTTCATAAATTGAAGCCTCATACCCTGAGGCATGGCGTTATTTCAAGAATTTGTAGATATAGCTGAATTAAGTCACAGATTCCAAGTCGCGTACGTATTAGAAACTAAAGTGTTCTCATTTGCTGCATGCAACACTTGAAAGTTGCTTGATAGATTTCTCTTGTGGCACTGTGCTGTTGCAGATTTGAAGCCTGACAGTTTGTAGCCCAGCTGTGGAGCTGAAGATGCCAAATAATTTGTGCAGTAATGGTAAGTGGCTCTGTAGGACTCTGCTGCCCTGCCCTGAAATAAATTGACCCAGATTTTTTCCAGAGCAAAGTATCCCAGCTAGAAACAATCCATCAGATTTGTTAACATTTGAAATATTTATTGGTTATGGATGCTAATTTTATTTGTCTCCCTTGATTCTAAAGCAGTGTATTTATCTAACAAAAATATATCAGCCTTGCGTTTGATCCCAAAACGTGCAAGAGTTGATATTTTGGGAGAGGAGTTTCAGATTTACATACCCCTGAGTGAAGTGTCTCCAGACATCAACTTGAATAACAGTAATATCAATTTGTTTCCGTCCATGACTTCCCAACCCTGTTCTCAGCTCCACTAGCAAGAAGGCTTTGCAGCCAATCCGAACTCATCCTGTCAAAACCAGCTGTTGAGTTTGCAACCTGCCAAACCTTATTGCATGTCGTTATCGCAACTAATTTAAAAACTCCAGATCATCTTGGTTTCCCTCAGCTGTGTTGTCAAACCTTTTTAATCCTTTTAAATCTGATAAAGCATTAATTCTGTATGTTGTCATCTAGTTCAGTCTCAGTATCATTACAGTAAAATTGTTTGGCTTGTTTTTGAAGCCAGTAGATGATTTGAACATTTAAAAAAGGCTGTAGGAGATTGTTGGCTCTTGACTCTACCCCACCATTTAACAAGATCAAGTGATTTACTTTCTCAAGATATTTGCTGCCAAGGTCCTGGCCCCATATTGCTAGATTTTTGGAGAGGAATCAAGAGATTTCAGCTTTGAATTAACCTTGACTCTTTTTTTCCCCACTGCCCTCTTGGGTAGAGGATGCTCAAGATTCACCTTGGTTTGGGGAGGAAATAGCTCCATTTCAGTTCTAAACTCAGACAGGAGAAAACTCATGTAGCTACTCTCAAGTCTTCTGAGAATTTTGTACATTTCAATGTTGCCCACCATTCTCTAAGCTCTAAAGATTGAAGCCTTGCCTATTTAATGGGAGATCAAAGAACTAAACATTGCCTAGAACTGAGCAGTGTGTTCTGTCAGAATCTCATGAAGGTTTCATAAGACTAAACTGGTGTGGTTCAAGTTCTGAAGAATGGAGGGACCTAACAAGTTTCAATTAGCATTTGCTTTAAACATTTAGTCAGGGAATTGGGGTTTGTTCAAGTTAAGTAAAAGTAAGTAATAGGAATGGCATTTTTAAGTTTATTACTTGTTGAGTTGATCTAATAAATAGAATTGGCACAGCATCTCAGGGTTGTGGACTGTATATTCTGTCCAGTGTGTTGGGGGAGGGTTTGCCCAATGGCCATTAGTGTTCTGAATGACACAGGAAGTGTCATCAGCTGAAGGAAGTGAACTTTTAAATTGGAGGCAGGTGCTGCCTGTAAGACAGCCTGTACAGGAAGTGATCAGCTTGCGTCTCAAGGGAATTGGTGCAGTCAATTTCTGCCAGACAGGAAAAGAAGACAGGCGGGGGGGTTTCGGGAAACCACTGAATGTTTTAAGACTGGGAGTATTGTTTCCCTGAAAAATACAGCTTTGACAAGGACATTGAACCTTGGATGGCTCAGTTAGAGCTACTTTAAATGGATTCTGTAGTTAGCACAAGGTTTCTGTGGTTCCAGATGTGATTTCAGTTTGTTAATGTTGATCACTAAACTGCATCAAAATTGCAAAGGATGAACTATCAGAGGTAGTGGTATAAAGACATAAATAGAAAAGGGGATGCAGGCAGGTTTTGAAGAGATGGGAATTAAAGATAGGGATTTAAATGTTAGTAATATCATTCTGCTCAGAAAAGATGCAGTAAAGATTAATGTGACTAGAAAAAAAAGATGCTGGACAAAGCGCTTTCAATTCCTGGAGCACAAACTTGTGCAAGCAGGAGGCTTTACACCTTTAGTTTATCCATTGTCCTGGTTTCATTTAGTCGAGACATGGGTACAAAAATGATCATTGAAATTAAGAAAATTAGTGTTTTTTTAAAAAAAAACATGAATTTGTAGTCTCTCGTGTCTAAGAAAAACAGACATGAGAGACTACAGGCGCTGAAATTGTGGAGCCATACACAAGTACCACTCTGGAAGAACTCAGCAGGGCAGGCAGCATCTACGGAGGGAAATGAAGAAATTCTGAAATGATGAGCAGAATCTGGAACAGAAACAAGGTGTGGGCACATTACTAGGACAATTCTCTCAGCCACTAACTAGTGGTGTAAATAGGAGCAAATATGCAGAAAAATGCAAGAGACGTGAATTTAAGATGATGGCTCATTTGAATTAAATCAATGTTAGACTGTAGTAGCTAAACGTACAGAAGAAAAGACAGCAGAGCTTCTAAGGTATGTTCCTGAGAATTTTTTGATGTTCTTTCCCACCCCCACGCCCATTACAGTAAGGATGTGGAGGTTTTAGAAAGGGGGCCGAAGAGTTTTTCCAGGATGTTGCCTGGATTAAAGAGCGTGTGCTACGGGAGAGGTTGAACAAGCTTGGATTGTTTTCTGTAGAGTGTTAAGAGGCTGAGACAAGACCTGTTAGAAGATTGTAAGATTTTCAGAGGCATGGATATAGTTGACCACCAATAGCTTTCTCCCGGGGTCAAAATGTTTAGCGCTAGAGAGCATACATTTAAGATGAGAGGGAGTAAGCCTTTTTACACTGTAAGTAGTGGGTGCCTAGAATATACTGCCAGAGATGGTGGAGCCAAATGAGCTTCTTTGATAGGCTCATGAAGTGTGTGGAGAATGGACATTTCTCCATTGTATAGGCAGAAGGGATTAATTTAGTTAGTTTGGCATAACATGGGGAGCTGAGGGGTCTACTTCACCCTTGATCTGCCTGATCTTCTCCATAATTCAGCCAATGACAGTGATACCTTTAGCAAACTTAAATATAGCATTGCAGCTGTACTTAGGCCTCCCAGTCATATGTATAAAGCGAGTCGAGCAGGGGGCTGAGCACAAAGTCTTGTGGTGCATCGTTCTAAAGGAGATTGTGGAGGAAATGTTGTAGCCAATCCAAACCAAATGGGGTCTCCAAGGGATGAAGTCAGGAATCCATTTGCACAAGGAGGTATGGAGGCTGAGGACTTGGACTTTATTGATGAGTTTTGAGGGGATGATATTACTGAATGCCAAGCTGTAGGTGATGAGGAACATCTTGATGTATGCACCTTCACCGTCCAAATGTCCCAGGGTTGATTGAGGAGCCAATGAAATGACAACTGCAGTTGACCTGTTGCTCTGGTAGGCAAATTGGAGTGGATCCAAGACGCTTCTCAGGCAGGAGTTGATAAGTTTTATGCTTATAAGTTTTAAGCTTTAAAACCAACCTTTTAAAGCACTTCAGTGCTATCAGAGCACAGCACAGCATTGTAGACATGAAACTTCAACAGTCATCGTTTCAGGCCGCAACCCTTCATCAGGACCGGAAAGGAAGGTGACAGGAGCCGGAATGCGGTGGTGAGGGAGCTAGCCGGAGGGGAAGCTGGATAGGTGGGCGGAGGGTGATGAAGTAAGGTGCTGATAGGTGGAAGATTTAAAGGGCTGACAAAGAAGGTATATGATACATTTGTAGAAGAGGACAGTGGACTGTGGAAGAAAGGGGAGGGGGGTGATGGACAGGTGAGAGAAGGGGTAAAAGGGATAAGCAGAGTGGGGATGGAAAAAGAGAGAAAGAGGGATGGAGGAGAAATTAGCAGAAGTTCTAGAAATTGATGTTCATGCATAAAGAGATTCTGGAAAAGCTGGAAATCCAGGCCATATTTATGGAGGGGAATAAATTGTTGATGTTTCAAGCAGGGATACTTCCTCAGGGATGGAAAGGAACAGGAAGGAGCCCGAATAAGAAGGTGGGATGAGGGGAAGGAGTACATCAGACGTAGGAGCAGAATTAGGCCACCTGGACCATCAAGTCTGCTCTGCCATTCAATACATGCTGGCATTTGAAGTCAGGTGAGGGGGAAAGTGGGTGGGAGGATGAGAGGGGATGAAGTCAGAAGCTGGGAGGTGATAGGTAGAAGAGCAGGAACACTTTTGGGTTTTGAGTAGTTGGACCTTTCAGCACAATCTGAATCATGGAGAAGATCAGGCAGATCAAGTCTGTTCCCCACATTTACACCTACTTCATTCTGGACTCCACTAGTCACTAGGGACAATTTACATTGGCCAGTGAATCTACCTTCCTCCAGGTGTTCCAGTTTCCTCCCAAAAATGCACATTACTGGGATGTGTGAGGAAACTGGAATACCCAGGGAAAGCCCATGGATGTGCAAACTCCACATAAACGATACCCTGAGGTCAGGGTCGAACCTGGGTATCTGGAGTGGTGAGGCAGCGGCTCCACTGGCTGTGTCAGTGGGCTTCTCATTTGAAGTTATTAAGGTTGTAGACAACCTTATTATGGATTCCCCCACCACCCCACACTACAAAGAAAACTACGGGAATTTTTAGGCACGGTGAAGTTCTGTCACCGCTTCATTCTCTGAGCTGATGAACTTAAGCTCCCCCTGTATAATGTGCTTAAAGGCAATACCCCAAACCTGTGCTTGACAGGTCAGTGGATATGACCGGGGCATTTGATGATACCAAACAAGCTCTTCCTGACGTGACACTACTGGCACACCCGCTCCCCTAAGCACCAGTAATCATTGCTACTGATGCTTCGGACTATGCTGTGGGTGCTGTGTACGAGCAATTGGTTGGAGGCGTGTGGCAGCCGGTCGCCTTCTTCAGCTGGAGGCACCGTCTCCCGGAAGGGAAGTACAGCATGTTTGACTGTGAGCTTCTCGATCTCTATCTGGTTGTCTGTCATTTTCATTTCTTCCAGAGGGTTGACATTTCACAGCTTTTATTGACCACAAACCGCCGTACATGCAATGGCCAAAATATCAGACCCTTGTTCTGCACGGCAGCAATGCCCACTGGCCAGTTCACAACTGATATACATCATAACAAAAGGAAAAATAATGCCTTAGTTGATTGTCTGTCACAGCCAGTTGTTGCGGTCATACACATAAGGGTTGACTACGCTGGCAAGCCAGCTGATTAGGCTACTCACCCCGAGATCCAGACTAACCAAACAGCAATCATGGGCCTTGTGTTGGCTCACATTAAGTTTGAGGAATCTGGGATCTCTCTCCTCTGCGATTTCTCAACTGGTCATCCTCGCCCCATAGTGCCCGCAAACTGGAGGCAGACTGTTTTTAATTCCATACACGGCCTCTCGCATCCAGGCCAGAAGGTCTGACAGAATCTAGTTGCACTAAAGTTTGCGTGGCACAGCCTTATATAGGACGTGCATGATTGGAGTGCAGACTATGTGTAGTGCCAACGGGCAAGAATTCATACACAGGCACACTGACACCTTTCGAGGTCCCTGAGCGACGGTTTCAACATGACAATGTGGACCTTATTGGTCCTCTTCCCTCCTTCTGCAGTTTCACACACCACCTTACCGTGGTGGACAGTACCTCCCGGCGGCCAGAGATGGACGCCTACCATCGGTGACAGCCGCAGACGTGGTTTAGGCATTCATCAGCTTCCTTGGTTCAGCACCCCACCTGATATTTCCTCTGACCGCAGTCCCCAGTTCATATCAGACCTCTGGGGTGCGACAGCCCAAAACCTCGACACCGCGGTGAATCACCTGCAGTTCAATAAGCCTATGTGAGCAGTTTCACTCCCCCTTAAAGTCTGCTTCCCTGACAGACCAGTGTTGGCATGATCATCCCCCCCGGGTCCTGCTGGGGCTCAGGGAAGAGAACCTGCAGTCATCCATGGCACAGTAGGTATATGGGCAGCCATTATGAGCACAAACTGATTTTATTCCCAATGCCATGACTGCTTGGTCGGCCTCTCAACTGCATTCCACCCTCCTCTGTAAACTCAATTCCTTTGCACCTATTCCTATCTCTGATCGTGGCGTACAGCACCCTTGGGTTCCTGTTGAACTACATTCCGCCTCGTTTGTTTTCGTCCGCCATGATGTGCACCAACACCCCCTTTAGCCCTCTTACGACGGGCTGTTCCGCATTTTGGAATGGAGAGAAAAGACTTTTGTCATAGGTGAGAGGGGTAAACCTGAATGTGTTTCGGTTTACCACCTTAGACCAGCCCTGCAAGGGATGGAGGATTCCACCATGATGCCCCTGCCAGAACAACATGACCATGGGCATGTCAACGCCCCCCAGGACAAGCCAGAGGCACTGGTGTTACTCCATCCATGGACAACTTGTCCGAGCTCTGGACAGGCTGGCAATGCCAGTTTTAGCAAGTTTCTGGGGGGCCTGTGCTATTGGTGTAAACATACAGAATTCACAGTCACCAACATTGAGGTGGAGTTCACTTTGAGAGGCTGGTCTGACGTGATGACGTAATCACGTTAACTACTTTAATGGTGCTTTGTGCTCAGTTTTTTTCGAGTTCAATAACCAAGTAGCTATGGTTATTTTCTTAAACGTAAAACACCTCGCGTCACTTTATTTGTGAAAACCTACACAGCTACAAAGAAGGCACAGCAGCGATAATATTTTTTCAGGAGTTTGAGTTGATTTAGTACGTCACCTCAAACACTTGCAAATTTCTACAGGTGTACAGTGCAGAGCATTTTAACTGGCTGCGTCACTGCCCGGTATGGGTGTTGTGCGGGGGGTGGGGGGGCTACTGCACAGGATCGAAGTAAACTTACTCAGCTCCATCGTGAGCACTAGCCTCCATAGTATCCAGGACATCTTCAAGGAGCCCCATCACCCAGGACATGCCCTCTGCTCATTGCTACCATCAGGTAGGAGGTACAGAAGCCTGAAGGCACACACTCAGTGATTCAGGAACAACTTCTTCCCCTCTGCCATCCAATTTCTGAATGGACATTGAATCCGTGAACACCACCTCACCACTTTTTCTTGTTTCTATTTTTACACTACTTAACTATTATATATCTACTGTAATTTGTAGTTTTTTTTCTTTTCTTTTATTATGTGTTGCATTTTATTGCTGCTGAAAAGTTAACAAATTTCACGACATATGCTGGTGATATGCTGATTCTGATTATGGTCTTATCACTGAGTCACTATGAACAGTCCACGCTGGGTCACTGGAACACCACGTACAGGTTCCACCATGTTTCCAGCAGCTGAATCCCAGTCTGTCCTCTTCAATACATGAAAATTTGCCATTAAAATAGAATGTTTGAATCAACTGTGAAGAATTACGTCCAGAATTCCGAAAAGGTCGATACGGATGACGTCACTCCAGGCTGCTGAAAGCTGATCTGACTTCAGGTTTCTGAGTTCTCCATCTGCAGGTAAATCCGTGTACGGGTGTCCGAGTATCCCTTTCCCAAACTCTTCACAGCTTAGGCCTGTGCAGCTCTGTCTTCTGCAGCCGCCGCTGCATAGGCCGCCCCTCGGCTTTCAGACGTTTTACCTGCTCTGGAGAGTCCAAAGAAAAACCGTAAGACAAAGGAGAATTAGGCCTTTGTCGGAGCCGATATTCACTAATGGATAGGAGGATCTGAGGAGCCAAGATCAGCTTGTTCCTTCCTTCTGTGACACACAGAGAAGCTCTGCTGAGGAGAGAGGGGAGATGAGGAGGGGACTGGGGAGAAGAGTGGGGAGTGAGGGCGAGAATGGGGATAAAAGGGGATGCGAGGAGGAGAGGTCTACTAGAGAGTGAGGGAATGAGAAGGAGGAGTGGAAAGGGGGAGTTTTAGGGAGAGTAGGGAGGGGGGGCGGAGGAAGGAGGGGTGAAGTGAAGAAAAGTGAGTGGGGAGGAGAGGAGGCGATGTGTTGGAGAAGGGAGAGTGGAATAGGGAAGAGGGAAGGAGGGGGGATAGGGAGGAGAGGGGAGAAGGGAGAATTATGAGTGGCAGCTAGGGAGAGGGAGAATGGGGGAGAGGGGTTTGGGGTAGTGGGGGGTCCTGGCTGTGAAATTTCATGAACTGTAACTGATATTGCCTGACCAGTTCACTGCAGTTTAGTCAAACTTAAGCATGTTCTAGCAATTCTGACTAAACCTCAGTACTAACATTGTCAGCCAGAGCTGGACCCGAGCTGAAATTAATGCACATTTCTCTGGATCCCAACTTGTAAGAAACTCAACATTTGCTCTGAACCTATCAGACTCCAATTGACCCAGTGAATCACTAATTATAGCTAGATACATTTTTAAGAAACATCCATTATTAACCCCTCACCTAGGGACCAACGCAGTCTCTTCCTCACCTCGCGAGGGCTACTGTGAGGCACGTCCTGGGTCCAGAACTGTTGGTGGTAGTGATCAATCATCTCACCCCCAGGACAACACTGCAGAGTCCCTCAGTATTCCTAATGCCTCATTAATAATCTCTCTTCAATTCTGAGGTGGAACTGGGGATGTTTGCTGATAGTTACACATTACATGCCATTCCAAATTCTCAGCAGCTGAAGCAGGCCGGAACTACGCCAAGTTCAGGAGTTAAACTCAGTGATGCTCTTCCAGTCAGGATGGTGTGGAACTTGGAGGGGAACCAGCTAGTCATGGTGTTCCCCTGAACTTGCCCTTGGTCTTATCGGCAGAGGTTGTGGCTTCTGAATGTGCTGTAGGGTAACAGGTGACTGCAAGTGCATCTTGGAGATGGCAAGTTGCAGGGGCAGTAACATTTCTATCAAGATGTCAGTACAGGACCTTTAGGTCCCAAACCACCAGGTTCAGGATCAGTTACAACCCTATGATCATCAGGCTCATAAACCAGCATGGATAACTTCACTCACCTCATCATGGAACAGACCCACGTTCACGGACTCTGTGGCTCATGCTCTCAAAATGTTTTCATTTGCGTAGTTTGGTTGTTTGTCAATGGAACAATACAGCACAGGAAAAGGCCAAAGGGTCTCTTGTGTTGTGCCAGACTAATTAAGTTAATGACCTCTAATTAACTAATCCCTTTTGCTTGGACATGATACGTACCCCTCCATTCCCTGCACATTCATGTGCCTATAATCAGAGCCTTTCAAATGCTTCTGTTGTACTTGTCTGCACACCCAAGAGAGGGTCCAACCGTTTACAGTTCCACCTCTGAGCATCCCACACACTGCTGACTGAACGTCAATGTACTGACCAGAAAGACCACGACACGTCAGAAGGTTACAGGTTAGGTATCTGGCAGAGAGTGACTCACTTTGTAACATCCCGAAGTCTTTTCAAAGCCAGGTGTCTGGATCCGCCTGGTTCCAACTACCTGAGAAAGCCGGACACCGTCCAGGACAAAGCAGCCCACTCTATCAACAGCCCATCTACCTCTTCCTCCCCCTCCCAAACATCCACTCTCTCCGCTGCTGTAGTTACACCCAGGATACCCCTACAGCACCTTCCACCTCCGCCATCAGGAACAAGGGCAACAGGTACAGAGGAACACACCAGCAGCAGCAGCAGCAGCAGCAGCTTCCCCTCCACGTCCCACACCATCACAGGTCCTTTACTCACACTGGGTTAAACCCCAGCCCATTACAGTGAGGGCTTCTCGAGGGATGGTGGAGAGCGACAATACATGGAACAGTATTGTATCATGCCTAACTCATTAAGCTATGTTACCTATTTAAACTGATCTCCCTGCATGCACGTGATACATAACCCTCCATACTCTGCCAGAGTCTGTCCGAGAGCCTCTACCAGATTTGCCACGACCATCACCCCTTCCATCAGGTCGTCCCTCAGCCGCTGCCGCTCCAGAAAAAAACAACCAAGTTTTGTAACACTTTATCCTGCATTCTGCTATAGTTCTACCTCATACTGCCCCAATGATCTGTATAGATGGAGTGAAAAACAAGATTTTCACCGTACGACAGTACAGGTGACAATAATAAACGGATTTACCATTTTGCCAATTATCAAATTCTCCGTATATCACATGCCCTCTAATCCAGACAGCTACCTGGTAAGTCTCTTCTACACACTCTCCAAACCCCCACATCCTTCCTATGATGTGGTGACCAGAACTGAGTGCAGTTCTCCAGATGTGGCCTAACTTGAGTTTTATAAAGCTGCAACCTAATGGCAAACCAATTAGGAACTGGACTGACGGTGATGAAGTTGTTCCACCAGGGGTCAGTGTTGGCCTCGATATTCCCCGCCATGGCCTGGAACAGCAACAACTGTGGCGAGGCTGGGCAACTCCAACAGCAGGAAAGGTGTGGGATGAACAAACCAGAGGGAGAGTGGCTGACTTATGTGGGAGGAAAGTTAAGGAGAGGCACGTCCAGCAAATGAGGAAATGGAACTCAGTGCAAACAGCAAAAGAGTAAACGTTAAAGTCTGGGTCATTTTGTTCAACAGCATCTAAACTCCCACCAACCCTCGAACCATCAAAGACCGACTTTCAAACTTCATATCAGCATGTTCGTTTACCAATGCAGTGGCTTAGTCTGCTGTCAGTATATCAGTCCCAGTCTCCTCCCCCACCTCATCACCTCCCTCCCTCGTCTTCTCCTCTCTCATCACCTCACTCCCTCTCACTCTCGTCACCTCTTCCCTCTCTCCCTCGTCATCTTCTCTCTACCTCGTCACCTCAACCCTCTCTCTCATCTCCTTACTCCCTCGTCACCTGCTCCTTCACCTGTCATCCCTCGAGGGTCTGCTCTCACTCTGAGTCTACTGGCCTTGTGTTCTTGGGTTCAGTCCCATGTAAAAGGCAAAATGGAACTGCCAGATGTGTGGGATGGATCAGTTCCTGAGTAAACCCTTGTCTTTCAGTGGACAGAGGGGGAGGGGAGTTGAGGGATGGAGAGGAGGGGGAGGGAGAGGCTCTGATACAGCTAGACAGATGTCAAAAGCCAGGCCATTGAATTCTTACCTTCTCTTCAGAAAGTAGATGGTCAGTAACAAGGCAATCACGACAAGAAGCACACAGCCTAAAGCAACCGGGATGAGCACACCTGCAGGGGAAGAGGCAACAAGACCAAAGACATTTGGATAAATAGGAGGGATATGGGACTCGTCTGAAGGACAGAATGGACAAGCTGGGCTGCGGCCTGTATGTATCTGAATTACATTACTTAGTAGCACAGACTGGCAGTCTGTCGGAGTATCAGTCTCCGCTTGCTTCAAGCACAGTTGTGAAATTACTTTTACTTGGGGACAGAATTCCTTGCACAGAGTGCGCAGGGACCTCTTCATTCCCCAAGGAAAGGTCAAACACCACTCTCGGGCACGTTCAATCCAATCCTTGTCAATGAGGAATGAAAATTAGATGCTGGAAATCTGGAATAAAAACAGAAAATGCAGGAAAAGTGAGTAGGTCAGGCAGTGTCTGTGGAAAGGAAAGCAATCTTCCAAGTCTTACAGGTTCTGATAAAGGATCTCTGAGCAGAAATATTGACTGTTCCAGTCTCCGCAGATGCTGCCTGATCTGCTGAACCTTCCACCCAGTATTTTCTGTTTCTATTTGTGATCTGCTGGGATTGGTTACTGGGTGCACACACTAGAGAATCATCACCCAATCTGTTGGCACAGTACCGTCCCCACACAAGCAAGCCTCGGCAATAATTCCACCATCAACAGGAAGCTGTGATGGGAGTATCTGGCCCACAGCCTTTCTGTCTCTGCACTTACATCCAGTAGGACTGTGATGAGATAGATATCTGCACTGTAAACGGGGAGTCTGGTCTTATCTGTCCACTGCGGTATGGAACTTCATCACACACACACCACAGTATCAATGGACAGAGACCTGAAGGCGGATCTCTGAATGTCAATCCAGGACCTAAGGCAACCAACCCTCTGCCAAAAGTACCAGTAAATCACAGTATGTAGCTGACAGCAGCCAAGGCAGATCCAACAAGACCTCCCCAGACACCGCCTTCTTGGACCGCTGTGCTTCATGTGGCAAAGGTTCTCCCACAGTGATGTTGTAGCGGTGTGCTACACGCAGCACTAAAATTACGACACGGAGTCGGTAACTGCAGTCGAAGGAAAAAACTTTATTCGAAATCTTCAGCCTCACTTTTAAGCCTCCCCCGTGGCGCAGAGGCTCCAAAGCTCTGTGCTCGCAAACCCCCGTAGGCTATCTAATTGTGAGTCGGTTCGGATACGCCAGGAAATGTGTCGCCACAATGTGACCTTTCCCAACAACCAAGGAGGGCTGGCTTGGATTATGGCTGTCACACATACTGAAGAACTTTCGTTTCACATGCCGTCCAGACAGATGATGAGCACACAGAGGCAGAGAAGAGAAAATCGGAATGCATACTGAAGTGTTGCATTATAGTTAAAGTGCAGTAAAGGAAGAGAAATGATGAGCAAGGGCCACAGCAAGGTATGTTCTGCGGCCAAAAGTTCCAGAATTACGCACAGACGCAAAAACTTGGGAGTTCTTGTGCAGGATTCCCGAAAGGTTAATCTGAAGGTTGAGTTGGTGGTGAGGAAAGTAAATGCAATGATAGCATTCGTTTCAAGAGGACTGGAGTATAATAACAAGGATGGAATGCCAAGGCTTAATAACACACTGGTGAGGCCTCACTTAGAGAATTGTGAGCAGTTTTTGGCCCCTTATCTAAGAGAGGACGTGCTGACATTGGAGCGGGTTCACGAAAATGATTCTGGGATTGAAAGGCTTGTCGTATGAGGAGCGTTTGATGGCTCTGGAGCTGTACTTGCCGAATGAGAAGAATGAGGGTGACCACATTGAAACCAATCAAATGTTGAAAGGCCTCGATAGAGTGGATGTTTCCTGTAGACCAGAGGACAGCCTCAGAATGGGGAGGGGATCCTTCTAGAAAGGAAATGAGGAGGGCTTCCTTTAGCCAGGGTGTAGTGAATCTGTGGAACTCGTTGCCATAGGTGGATGTGGAGGCCAAGTCATTGAGTGTATTTCAGGCAGAGGTCAATCAATTCTTGATAAATCAGAACACAGGAGAATGGGGTTGAGAGGGAAATGGATCAGCCACGGTCAAATGGTAGAGCAGACTCGATGGGCTGAAGGGCCTAGTTCTGCTCCAGTGTCTTATGGTTTTAACATTACAGTCTCAGAGTTGTGATTGAAAAGAGTAGAACAATTATAGTAAGTGCAATTAGTAACTTGGAGAGATCCACCCCATTCCTACACGATTTTGGAAGGTATATCTGCTCAAAGTCACCTTCTGTACTGAATCATGGAAACATGGTCAGTCTGGACACCACAATACCTCACTTTGAAATTGTGTTCCTTACCTGGAGTCGGGCTGTGCCCAGCATACCTAGCCTCTGCAAGGAAAAAGACAGTTACAGCAATTGTTACTATTTCATAGTTTATAACAAGGCTTAATAGTTGTTACATTTTCTAACATTACTGCAGAATGAATATAGGGATTCAGGGGAATGTGAAAAACACAGAACCCCTAGGGTTGTAATCTCTGTATTACTCCCAGAGCCTGGTGCTAGGGAATGTGGAGGCAGGGTGGCTGAGGGTCTGGTGCAGGAAGGCTTCATGTTCTTGGATCTCATCGAGCCCTGTAAAAGACAGGGGGCTTGCCCCTGAACTGGAGAGCTGGAGAGTCCAGTATTGTGGCAGGGAGCTTTGCCAGTGGAGAGAGGTGGCATTTGACCGTGGCTGATCCATTTCCCTCTCAACCCCATTCTCCTGTGTTCTCCCAGTAACCTTTCACGTAAAGGAAACTGGCGTCAAGCGAATCCCTTGAGAAGTACAAGCAATCTAGGAGTACACTTATGGAAATCAACAGGGCTAAAGAGGCCAATGAGATAACCCTGGGTGACGAAACAGAGAATCCTAAGATATTCTATCGATATATTAAAAGCAAAAGAGTGAATGGGAAGAAAACAAGTCCCCTTAAGGTGCTTGGAAGTAGGTACCGAGGAGATGTCAGGGGTAAGTTTTTTTACACAGAGAGTGGTGAGTGCATGGAATGGGCTGCTGGCGATGGTGGTGGAGGCGGAAACAATAGGGTCTTTTAAGAGACTCCTGGATAGGAACATGGAGCTTAGTAAAGTAGAGGACTATGGGTAACCCTAGGTAATTTCTAAAGTAAGTACATGTTCGGCACAGCATTGTGGGCCGAAGGGCCTGTATTATGCTGTAGGTTTTCTATGTTTCTATGTTCTATATTTTATTGAGATACAGCTTGAAATAGGTCCTTACAGTCCTTCAGAAACCCCTAATTTAACCCCAGTCTAATCACAGGGCAATTTACAATGACCAATTAACCTACCAACCAGTACGTTTTTGGAATGTGGGAGGAAACCTGAGCTCCCAGAGGAAACCCACGCAGCCTCGGGGAGAACGTACAAACTTTCATTTCGAGAGGACTAGAATATAAAAACAAGGATGCAATGCTGAGGCTTTAAAAGGCATCAGTGAGGCCTCTCTTGGAGTGTTGTGATCAGTTTATGCTGACATTGGAGAGGGTTCAAAGGAGGTTCACAAAAATTATTCCGGGAATGAGGAGCGTTTGACGGCCGTAGCCTGTACCTGCTGGAGTTCAGAAGAATGGTGGGGGGGGGACGGGACATCTTGTTGAAACCTATCGAATGTGGAAAGGCCTCGTTAGAGTGGAAGCGGAGAGGATGTTTCCTATTGTGGGGCAGTCTAGGACCAGAGGACACAGCCTCAGAATTGAAGGACGTCCCTTTAGAATGGAGGTGAGGAAGGATTTCTTTAGCCAGAGAGTGGTGAATCTGGGTCTGAACATCTCCTTTCACAGCTCAGAAGCCATTCTCGGACAACAGGAGAGCAAGGATATGGCAGCCCCTAGGACACAGGAGCAGAGTAGGGAGGTGATATTCTCCCTCCACCCACTCCCCGTCCATCAGGTCTGATCTACCATTTGATAGTGGCTGATTTATTATCCTTCTCGACCCCGTTCTCCTGCCTTTTCCCATAACCTTTGACACCCTTACTAAGCAAGAGCCTATCAACCCCTGCTTTAAAAATACCCTTGGCCTACACAGCCGCTTGTGGCAACAAATTCCACAGATTCATCACCCTCTGGCAAAAGAAAATCCTCATCTCTGTTCTAAAGCGACATCCTTCTAATCTGAAGCTGTGCCCTCTGGTCCTAGATTATCCCACTATCGGAAACATCCCCTCCATGTCTACTCTGCCTAGGCTTTTCTATCTAGGCAGGATGCACAATTACCACCCCCTCATCCCCCTCATCACGTCTTGTCCATAGGGCACCAACTGCTGCCACTGGGCTATAAACGTGCAGGAGCAGTGTGTGGTTAAGTGCCTTGCTCAAGTACACACACACTGCCTGGGCTGAGGCTCGAACTAACGACCTTCAGATCACCAGCCCAAAGCCTTAACCACTTGGCCATGCGCACTGTCCACCCGACAAATCTTCTTCCAGCCCCCGGCTCCATTGATCAGTGTTGGGGACCATGGGGCGGATACCATACCCCCACACATTCCAGTCCCTCAGACCAATCACTTCCTGCGCCGTCACCCCCTTCTCTATCCAAGCCTTTGGACTGTAAACTTCTCCACGTGACCAACTAAGCCTTTCGGCCCTCAGTGCCACCCCCTACCCACACCCATCAATTCCCACTGACCCTGCCACCATCCAGCTGGACTAGCGCCACGCAACCCACCAGCACGCGGGAGGAAACTGGCACACCCAGAAGACAGCCACGCACTCACGTGCAGACTCCACTCAGACAGCACCCGAGGTCAGAGCAAGAGTCACTCAACTTGGATGAGCAAGTCATTCCAATATCACTGTTAGTGGAATCACACGGTGTACAGATCAGCTGCCTGTTTTTACCCCGCAGCAGGGCAGGCACCATCTTTCGAAGCCTACGGCATGATTTAGACTTTCCTGAGGTGTGGACAGACTCTTTCCAGCACCTGCTGAAGATCCTACAGCTTTCTCAATATTAAGATCCACAAATGGGACAGTACAGGAAGGTGAACAGGATACAGATTTGCAAGTTCAATCGCATTTGGGAGGGGTGAGGTGAAGTTTGGGCGTTCAAGTGGGGGAGCCGATGGGCACTAGGAAAGGTCAAAGGAATATGGTCTTGCTCTGAGTATCAGCATTGGCTCAATAGGCTGAATGGCCTCATTCTATATCTGCTGAAGAGAGATTTGTGAAGGTCATACTGTACACTGTAATGGCAAGATTCAGCTTATCTTTATGAGTCACAAATTCAAGAAACAGGAAGTTATGTTGCAGCTTTATAAAGTGCTGGTCAGGACACGTCTGGATATTACACTCAGTTCCGGTCACCTCACTACAGGAAGGATGCGGAGGCATTGGAGAGGGTGCAGAAGAGCTTTACCAGGATGCTGTCTGCATCAACAAGTCTGTGCTACAGGGCCAAGTTGGACAGACTTGGGGTGTTTCCTCTGGAGTGGTGAAGGCTGAGGGGAGATTTGATAGCAGTTTATAAGATTTTGTGAGGTTTAGATAGAGAAGATAGTCGGTATCTTTTTTCCCCAGGGTTGAAATGTCTAATACTACAGTACATACATTTAAGGTGAGAGGAGGTAAACTCCTCTCATCTTAAGTGTTTAAATTCAAGCTTTTTGTAAACACAGTGGATACCTGGATTGACAGTGGAGGCAAATACAATGGAGGCACTCAAGAGGCTCTCATTCACATGAATGTGCAGAAAATGGAAAGCTACAGACAACCGACAAAAGGGATTAGTTTAGTTAGGTACTCACTTACTAGTTTAGTTAGTCTGGCAGAACATTGTGGGCCGAAAAGTGTGTTCCTGTGCTGTACTATGTTCTATGTTCTGAAACAATGGGTTTGGAGCATTTTAATAAGGTTAGGCTGAGAAAATTATGCTGTTGCTCATTGACACGTGAAAGAAGGAAGACAGCGATTATCGGGAAACTAATCACAATCTCCTCCTCTAATCCCTTGCAGGCAATCACAGTGAATTCACTGCAAGGTTACACCCCAGTCTGTCTCCTGCATTTTCTGATCTACCGCTTTGTGCAGAAGTGTTTCAGTTTGTGGCTGATGGAGGTGTGGACGAGAACGTTCCAGACCTCATTAGTCCAGTCATCAGTCAGTGTGGGTGAGATGGAACTGTGAGCAATTTCATTGCTCTTGGGTAAACTTGTTCAACCATTTGCAAATTTTGACCATTGGACAAATTTCCCAAGCATCGAGCAACGCCCATGCAAGTAATTTGGTTTTGCAAAGACAGTCCACAATAACATATCCCTTCCAAATTGCAGCTTCCGCACCCATAGTCCCCGCCTGCTTTCACATCAGATATGGATAAGAACACATCCCACGCCAGACTGTGGTCAGACTCTGAGATTTCATTCTGGGACAGAGGAAATGCTGTACTGCTGGTGGGGGAAATCCCTCTAATCTTTAATTAGGGAACCACAGTAGCTGAATGTTTCCACAAATCCACTATCACAGCCTACTCTTACTGGTGACCACCCACAACTCTCTAAATGCTTCAACTCTCCCAATGATCAGTAACTGCCCCAACAATTCATAGAACATTGAACAGTGCAGAACAATACCAACCCTTCGGCTTACCATGGTTCCCTCAGTTAGCAGCTCTCTTCTTCACTACTCCTGCTGTAATGCAACCAGGGTGCTTCCTGACTATCGGTGACCCTGGCTTCGGGCCTTAGTGAAACTCTGAACAACGCACGACTGTTCTCCGTCACAGAGATCCAGGCTCACGCCAAAGCCCGGCTGCTGTCAGTTTGAAGTTTCTGTGTTCTATCTGCGACTAGTTGGGCTTCCTCCAGGGGCTCTGGTTTCCTCCCACATCCCGGAGAGTGGCAGGTTAATTGGCTGCTGTATCTTACCCCTAATGAGTGTCAGAGTGTGTGTGTTGTTGAGCTGAGGAGAGTGTTGGGGCAAGAGGATTAGAGTAAATGGAATGCTGCTGGTCAGCACAGACTTGGTGGGCTGAAGGGCCTGTTTTGTGCTGGGTTACTCTCATTCCTTAAGCAAATTGTTGTCAACCCTTCCCCATGTGTTACGCACTTGTACCATCACACACGAAGCTCTGGGCAGGACTTGACCATTCTCCCAGCAGCCCACCCAATGGTCAAGGTACAGAGCATGATCCCACTCTCACCTTGGAATGAAATCAGAACCTTTCTCTCTCCGAGCTCCTGAACATGCCTGTAATTGTTCACCATCTCCGCTCGACTGTGCTCACTCATGTTTGAGAAGTACAAGTCACTCTCCAACTCTAAAAGCTGCAGCAGATTAAACAGTTATTGGTTACAAGAGCATGATGCCAAAGCGTGGCTGGTGGAATCTCTGTCCGTGCCAGTCAGTAGATACCCCCCAGGGGAAATAGTTCATGGAGCTTATGGTGGGGTGGGGGCTGGGGATGAATGACTTCTTCCAAGGGAGACTCCTTCACATGCCTCGATGATTGTGTGAACTTGAGCTTTTTTCACAATACGTGGAGGCCATTCAGCCCAGTGAGTGCATGCTGGCTCCCTTGAAGGACATCTTCCAGTCCCAACCCCACCTTACGCTGCTCATTCTCCCAACTACAGCTGGATGAGGGAGGCAGGTGGTGACTGGGGCTTGCAGCCAGCTCCGGGACTCCCACGCCCCGGGGCAGAAGGGAGCTGGAGCTCCGTTATAATCCACAGCCCTGGCTTTATCAGCGCAGACAAAAACCTGCCGCCCCTTTGAAACCCAGCAGCGACTGGCGTACAGAAAGCAAGAGCAGGGAGGTCATGACGGAACTCTAGCTGAACCCTGCCACAGATTGCCACACAGCTGACACACAACCATCTGCAAACGTGACACAACGCGCACCAACTTCAACGGGTGAAGTCAGAGGTCCACCCACACAGGTCACCGGAGGTGTGCTGGCAGATTTTGCAACTGTCACAGATCCCTGGAGGGTATGTGTGTGCGTGCACACTGACACTAACACTCACGTCCCTCAAGCCTGGGTGATGACAGGCTGGAACACAGCACAGGACCCAGGCTGACGTCAAAGGGCTCCAGCAGCTCAGAGGGCTTGAGTACAGGCAGAGGGTTAACTTGGGGGCCCGCTGGGGGCTGCTGAACATCAAGAGTTGAGGAGCTACCGCTGTTCCCTGGGCTATCTCTGTGCCTGCCCTCTCCGTCTTCCCTCAACCTCACAGAGCTGCCACTTTCTCAAGCGATGTGGCCGTTTGGCCCATCAGGTCTGCACTGACTCTTTGGAAGACAATTAGTCAGTACCAGACAGTGCTTTGCCTATTTCTCTGTACCTTACCACCTCACTAACCAACAGACTCCCAGTCAAGTAGTTGTCTAGTTCCTGGCACTTAGAGAATGGGTAACCCAGTTCACCCAAGAAATCACCCTGGCAGGAGGGAGCTGTATGCTACTGGACATTATGTTAATGAATGTTATGTTAATACACATTATTTTAATGCATGGAATCTATATTGATGATTGTGTTAAGTGGTCTTGAGATAATGTTTTATGTTAATAAGTTTAACTCTTTCCCAAGCTTCCTTGGCACATGCAAAGGAAAGTCACATGGAGAAGGATTGAAACCAAGGGTTACCAACCTTCTTTATGCCATGGACCAATGACATTAAGCAAGGTGTCCTTGGATCAGGCTGAAAAACTGTGTGACAGACTGCACAAGTTGTTTTGGGGTTCACTGGGGCCAGCATCTACTGCCTGCCCGACTGTGAAGGTAGTGGTGAGCTGGCCCTTTGGGTGAAGGTGCTCCCAAAGGGCTGCTGGGAGCGGAGGAGAGGAGTGGTGCGACAACCTGGATGTGGAGCTAGTGACAAAGAAAGAACATAATAATCAGCCCGCGAGGAGCTGGCTGATTTGGAGAGATTCCTGCAGTTGGTGGGTTTCCGCATCCACTGACATTGAGGGAAGTTCTACCTCAGCTGCATGGGGTATGAAGACCGACTCGGGTCCAGACGGGTCGGTTACAAGGGGAGGCTGTTCAGCCTGGGACTGCTTTCTGTGGAGCGTAGAAGGCTGAGAGGTGGCCTTATCACAGTTTATAAAACCATAAGGTGTAGATACGGTGACTAGTCACGGCCTTTTTCCCAGGATACGGAGGTCTATAACTAGAGGATGTAGTTTTAAGGTGAGAGGGGAAAGATTTAAAGGGGTTACCTAAGGGGCAAGTTTTTCCACACAGACTGTGGTCACTATATGGAATGAGCTGCCAGAGGAAATGACAGAGGGAGGTGACGGGGATGTTTGGAATGCATTTGAACGGGTACATAGATTGGAAAGATTTACAGGGATATGGGTCAAATGCAGGAAACTTGGTCAGCGTGGATGAGCTGTGCCCTGCTGTGTAACTCTATGAGCTACCTCGTGTGCAGAAGGGACACCGTAGTAAGTAACCCAGTCACCAGTGTTCACCGTGTTCCTTCAGACAAGCAGCCTTATCACTCCAAATTTGGAACCTAGATGTACAGTCAAATAAGTTGCTGATGTTAAGATCTTGACCCTCAGTAACAATCAGAATCACTCTGCTGCTTTATGTTTAACTGCAGATAGTCAGTGAGACACTCAAACATCACATTGAACAAAGTGCATCGGAACATCACAGAACTGTCCACTTCCACATTCAATAAGCAGTTCCCTCCCACTCTTCCTCTTTTGCCCCCTCCCTCTCCTTCCCTTTTGCCCTCTCCTGCCCTCTCTCTCTTTTGCCCTCTCCCTCTCTTTCTTTCTCGCTTGCCCTCTCCCTCTCTTTCTTTCTCTTTTGCCCTCTCGCTCTCTTTCTTTCTCTTTTGCTCTCTCCCTCTCTTTCTTTTTTGCCCTTGTTTTCTTTTTCTTTTGCCCTCTCGCTCTCTTTCTCATTTGCCCTCTCCCTCTCTTTCTTTCTCTTTTGCCCTCTCGCTCTCTTTCTTTCTCGCTTGCCCTCTCACTCTCTTTCTCATTTGCCCTCTCCCTCTCTTTCTTTCTCTTTTGCCCTCTCGCTCTCTTTCTTTCTCTTTTGCCCTCTCGCTCTCTTTCTTTCTCGCTTGCCCTCTCGCTCTCTTTCTTTCACATTTGCCCTCTCGCTCTCTTTCTCTTTCTCCCTCTGGCTCTCTGACCCTGAAGGGGCGTCAGGGGTCCACACTCCAGTGGGGAAAATGTAGCAGGCTCGAACCAAACATTAACAGAGTGAACCCAGTTACCTGTTCACTGGAGATCTCTACTGGTTCCCTGAAGACGGTCCACTGCACACTGGGGTAGCAGGGAGGGGTGGTCAGCGATCCGTTGTAGCGGAAGTATTCATCCAGTTGACTTGGGAGAAGATCGTTGATATTAAAACCGGGTATCAGGACCTCTTCACCTGGCAACACAGGGACAACCGAGGACAAGGTTAAAATCTGCAGAGGCCGATATATACACAGCAAGAGTCCACAAGCTGCAGGTGCTCAGATAATCGGGTGCAGGAACAGTAGATGAATAAACATCAGCCGGTATTCTGAGGGGGTTGACTCTGCCCTTCACTGACATCAGGCCTTCGTTCAACTATGGGAGTCACATGGTCCCAAGAGGTGGCACCGGGGACAGGCAGCACCAAATGGTCAGTGGAGGTCACCTCTGGGAGAGAAGGGAGGGAAAGAGAAACAATTTGGAAGAAGGAACAATTGGGCAGATTATTATTTAGATGGGGAGAAAATTCAAAACTCGAAAGTGCAAAGGGACTTGGGGGTCCTAGTGCAGGATACCCTAAAGGTTAACCACCAGGTTGGATCGGCAGGAAGGAAAGCGAATGCTACGTTGGCACTCATTTCTAGAGGAATAGTGTGTGAGAGTAAGGAGGTGTTGATGAGGCTCTATGGGGCACTGGTGAGACCCCATTTGGAATACTGTGTGCAGTTTATCTTAGAAAGGATGTGCTGATGTTGGAGAGAGTTCAGAGAAGATTCACGAGGATGATTCCTGGAACACAGGGACTAACATATGAGGAGCGTTTGTCAGCTCTTGGATTGTATTCATTAGAGTATAGAAGAATGAGAGGGGAAACATTTCGAATGTTTAAAGTGTTGGACAGAGTAGATGTGGAAAGGCTGTTTCCCTTGGTGGGTGAGTCCAGGGCAAGAGGCCACAGTCTTAGAATTAGAGGGCACCCATTTAAAACAGATGAGGAGGAATTTTTTTAGCCAGAGGGTCGTGGATTTATGGAATGCATTGCCCCTCATACAGCTGTGGAGGCCCGATCATTGAGGGTACTTATGGAGGAGATTGACAGGTATCTAATTAGTCAGGGTATCAAGGGATATGGGAAAAAAGCCAGAAATTGGAACTAGATGGGAGAACAGTTTAGCTCATGGTGGAGTGGCGGAGCAGACTCGATGGGCCGAATGGGCTACTTCTACTCCTTTGTCTTGTGATCTTGTGAGAGGGAGAGGATGAGTTTGAAGAACGTGAGGGACGATCAGTGAATCAGCCGAGTGCTGATTAGTCAGGTGACTAATGCACTGAACCATACAGGGAGTGGAAACTCTGGAACAGTCAACAACCACTGTAGGTGGGCAGGACAAGACGATATCTCCAGGAGCCTTGGTGATAGAGTGAAATCAGGCCAAGACCCAATGAGTGGCAGTGCTGAGGTTGTAAGGCATGGCCAGAGTGAGGGAATGGGACCAGTGGCGATAGACTGAAGACAATCTCCTTGGACATCCCAAAGTTTTATTGACAGATGTCCAGGCTGATGCAGGAGGGGCGGTGTGTAGGGAGGATTGTTCTGCCATGCTGTGGTAATGTTGGGTACAAGAAGAGATGAAGAACTTGCCAATTTTTAACGGTTTTGTCTTTGCTAATTATCAGTGATGTCACCAGGCTTTTCTTTCTAAAGGCCAGGGCAACCAGCACAGCTTTAAGAGTATTTAACATCCTACCATCCATTTCCATTTCCCAGTCGTTTAAAAATCCTTGCCCAGCTTCACCAACCCTGCTCAGATAAACCCAATGCCTCACTGACATCATCCCCACCTTCTTTGGCAGGCCACTGTCTGCACTGGACCATCAGCAGAACTACAGTACCCCATCCCAGGAGCTCACTCACAAACCCCTCCTCCTCTCCATTCCCCACCACCCTCCTTGCCCCTACCGCATCACATTGCCTTTGCTCAAGATCCAGGTGGAAAGCACTCCGATCGCTGGGAAACAAGCACTGGACCGGGTTGAACCTGGCTCGCCTTACCTTTGTACTGAATTTCTTTCAGGTGCTGAAATATCTGGTTGTAAGCAGCATTGAACTGCCTGACCTAAGGCAGAGAAGAGGCATTAGTTGTGGGGCCTGATGTCTGAATGGAAACGGGGTGCAACAGGAACAGAATAAATACCTGGATCAGAATTCCCAGGACAGCCAGTCCGTCTTCTTTGTCTATTGCTACGGAGACATTTTCGTATTTCTCGGAGTTGTAGTGAACAATGTGCAACTGAGTGGACAAGGTAAAGATGAAGATGCAAACACTGGGTTAATAATACACAATATGGGAATACATCGCTGGCTGAAGAGTGGATTTTATTAATGCATTGAATATTCAAAAGTTACAATTTTATATCAATCTTCCAAAGTATAATAATCAGATTTCAATTGAGCATTGAACAGCCAGCTGGACACACCATACTTCGTGCAGTACATGTATCCTACAACCTCTTTTGTCTGCCACAGTTATTTCACCATTTGGAAAATCCCAGTTAGGGTACCACTCAAACGCAAGCACCGTGCCAGGTGCCTGTCTCTGGGATACAACAGAGGCTCACTTAGCCTCTGGGACACCAACATCCCCTCCACTGCTCGGCCTCTAAAGGGTGTCATTGGACATCCGTTGAGTTTGTATGCACACACTGTGTTGCGTCACATAGCAGACACCCAGCACCTCTGGCTGTGCGTTACGGGACTACCCTGCAACGTAACGTGCCTCTCATCAAGGATCACCATTACTCACACGCATCATCCAGTTCGTTGACCCAGGCTCTCTCTGACCGAGGTGCTGGATAGGCACAACAAAATGCAACACCGCGAATTGGCCTGAATCGTTACTCCTTCAATTAAATTTCAACACGATTTACAAGAAGACAACAAATTGGAGAAGGAATGGGCTACAAGCTTGCCCTATTATTCAACAGCTGATCTACACTGCTTTCAGCTCCTCTTCAGGGTTAGTTCCTTAGCACCTTCATCCTCCAAATATTTATGTACCTCCATCTTAAATATATCTAGATCTGCTGTCTACCATCCTTGGGGACTGAGAAACCGGAAAGAAATTTCTACACCACTCAGTTTAACTGACTTTGTAGCTGTGGCCTCCCGACTTCAGACACTGTCCATGTGGAGTTTGTATGTTCTCCCTGTGACCACCTGGGTCTCCCTTGGGTGCCTGGAGTCATAGAGAAACAGCATGGAAATGGGCCTTTTGGCCCATCTTACCCAGGACGGCCAAGATACTTCTAAATCTGCCCCCATTTGGCCCGTATCCTTCTAAATCTTTTCTATCTCTGTGCCTCTCCACGAGACTTGTAAATGTTGTTAAGATATCCACTTCCTCGGGCAGCCCGTTCCATACACACACCACCCTCCGCGTGAAGAAGGTGTGCCCTTCAGGTCCCTTATAAATCTCTCCCCTCTCACCTTGAACTTGTGCTCTCTAGTTTTTAATTCCCAACCCAGGGGGAATTCACCCTATCTACATCCCTCATGACTTCTACAAGTCTCTTACACTCTGTCCTAGCCCCTCCAACCTCTCCTTGCAACTCAGGCCCTTGAGTCTTAGCAACGCTAATTGGAGACAGGAGAAGGGGAATGAAGGGGTTACTCCACTGAGAGTTGTCATCGATCCAATGGGATGAATGGCCTTGTTCTGTGCCAATGAGGGAAAAAAATAAGAGTCGGGCCTTTCAGATATATGCAACAGGCAGTGGATAGTTTCCCCTCTCCCATAGTTGCTGACATTGGGTCCCTTTATTACTTCAGGACCTGAGACAGACAGACTTGGGGACATTTTCAGAAGGTGGTATTTCAAGAAAGCAGCACCCACCATCCAGGACATGTCCTCTTCTCGTTACTACCATGGGAGGTCCCATCTCTCTGGCACTTTCTGCTGGGTCGGCACTAAAACCTCCCACCCTTCCATCTGAACTATCTACTGCGAATTCCTTCCTTGGACATTATAAACAGATGGATTCCCAACAGCAAAACAGACTGTTAATTTTTAACAGTCGGAGCTAAGTGAATTAGAATCAGCAGAAGAAAAGGTTTGTCTGCAAGTGCTGCCCCTACAGCTGTGCCGGAGCGCTGCCCAGTGCCTTGATAACATCTGCTCGCGTGACCATCACTAGCTTAGTGCAAACGTCTTTCAGTAGAGCTGACTCTTTTTAACGTATTCATTTCTTGCCCATCTCAAACTTGCCCTTGAACCACAGCAGTCCATCTGGTGAAGGTTTAAGGTGAGAGTTCCGGGATGAAGGCCCAGTGACAGACAAGGAATGGCAATACTTATTTCTCCAGTTCTGTGACCTTGAGGGGAACCCGCAGGTGGTGGTGGTGGTGCTCCCCCTGCACCTTGTTACCTTCTGCAGCTTGGTGGCAGAGGTGGCCACTTGAGCAGGTCGGATCAGAGAAGCCTAACCCATTTGCTGCACGTCAGGCAGGGGAGAAGTGGAAGAGTTTTGGGAAATCCTCCCCAGAGAAGGTGATAAAACTGGTCTGATCCTGATCTAAATCATTCTTTGTGCAGTTCAACTGGTTCAGGCAGTGACAAACCCGTCAAGCTTATCCCACCAGCAAAGCCCAGGGTGACTCACTCACAGGACTAGCCCAGGAAGTGTCGCAATGGTGAATCAACACCTCTCGTACCCAAAGCACAAGTCATCAGGCAATGGGGAGAATGAGTCCCAGCGAGATCTTCTCATTCCGGCCGGGGTCCCCAGTTCTACGCCTCTCATACGTCTCCTCTATTCCAAACAAAACTTCACCAGCCTCTGCAAGCTTTCTTCACAGGCACAGATTTCCAGTGCTGGCAGCATCCCTGCACCCTCCCCAGTGCAATCACAATCTTGCCTGGAGCCAGATGACCTCAGCTGTACAGAGAGCTCGTACTGTAATTTCACTGGTGGTGTACCATTAACCTCCCAGATCTCAGCCAGTAGAGAAAACCATTCCTTTCTGCCTTGTCAACCACCTTACTGACCTGTCCCTCTATCGATGAACTCTCCAAGCTCCCCCTGTTCCACCACACCACCCAATATCCTCCCACTTGCCCTGTTGCACCACCCTAAACACATTGCCCTACACTTCTCCATAGTCAAACCTATTTCCCACTTTTTTGCCCAACTGACTCAATCATCTCTGCCATCTTTCAGTTTAACACTGTCCTCCTCATTCCCAATCACTCAGCCAATTGTCGTCCTCTACAAATTCTGCAATGCCTTTATCCAGAAGTCGGAATGGCTTACATGCACACAGCCAATCACGAGTGGATACCTGTGCAAACCCACTCCTTTGAGTCAATCGCGATCCATCCTCACTCTGTGTACAGACAACTGTGCTTTGAGTCAATCGCGATCCATCCTCACTCTGTGTACAGACAACTGTGCTTTGAGTCAATCGCGATCCATCCTCACTCTGTGTACAGACAACTGTGGAGGACAAGTCACTGGGTATATTTAAAGCAGATGTGACGGGTTCTTGATTAGTCAGAGCATCAAAGGTAATGGGGAGAAGGCAGGAAAAGGGCTTGAGGGGGGATAATAGATCAGCCATGATGGAATGGCAGAGCAGACCCAATGGGCTGAATGGTCTAGTTCTGCTCCTATATCATATGATCTATACTGACTGGTAATTACCTACATTAAAACAAAATGTGATTACACTTCAAAAGTACTTCACAGATCATAAAACACTTGGAATTGGTTTATTACTGTCACATACTGAGATACAGCAAAAAACAGTTTTGGATGCCATCCCCACAGATATTTCAAATCACGTACATCAAGGTAGTGCAAGCAAAAAGCAGCAATAGGAGCAGAATAAGGTGTTATGTTTCAGAGAAAGCACGGCGCAGGGCAGACCATAAGGTGCAGGGACCATGACAAGATAGATTATGAAGTCAAGAGTTCACTTTCAACGTACAGGAGGCCCATTCAAGAGCCTCATGACATGCAGAGGAATTTGGACCATTTGCGAGCACCGTCTCGGTACAGTTAACCTTACCTCAGATGGATAATGCCTCCCGCTGATGGTGTGCTCGGACCCCACAGGCTCCGTCTCACTGCCCCAGTGCAGGTGGAGCTGCACTGCGGTGTAGCGATGCGACATGCTGATTATGTGCATGGTCGGCGGCAGAGTGACTTTCACTGCAACAAACACAATTACGCCCTGAGACCCTTCCGAACAGGCTTCAGGATCAAGCAACAAAACCCTTCTTCACCCGAGGAATAATACTTCCATTAGTAGGAGAGTCTAGGATCAGCCTCGGAATAACGAGACTTGAAAACTCTGGGGGAATTTCTTCAGGCAGAGGATGGTGAATCTGTGGAACTTATGACCACAGAAGGTTGTGCATGGATTGATGACAGAAACTGATAGGTCCTCGATTGGTAATTGGATTAAGGATTGTGGGGAGAAGGTGGGAGAATGGGACTGAAAACAATCAAGCATAAGTAAAGGGGACGGCAGACTCCATGGGCCAAATGGCCTAATTCTGCTCATGGACTTTTGGTCATCTGATGGGCACCTGGAAGAGAAGAGATGGGACCAGACATCTTTCTCAGGAGGCTGGTCACCAGCCATTGACCAGGTTGGGGAGTGGCGCTGTTGGGGGGTGGGGAGGCTCATGTTCAATCCATCCCTCCTCACTGCTCCCACCCTCTTCCCCAAACCCCATCACATCTCCCTTTCTTCTCATACCCACTGGTCTTTAAACCTGTTGTTACATGTGCTGTTTTTTTTATCATCACTGGTTTCAATTTAATCACTGGCAAAAAAGAAAACACATATAATTATCTTCAGTTGCTTGAAATATTAGGTGCAAGAATGGAGTTGTTAATTAGGTGAGATTTCAAAACTGAATATGGAGTTTGGAAGCCAGTCAGGGGATGGGGTGCAGCTTTGCAAGCTGATATTGGGAAGAGTTCAGGTGGAGGGTGAGATGAGCTGCAGGGACAAGCATCTGGAAGCCCAGTATCACCCTCGTGGGTGGCCCAGAGCTGCTGCATGAAGCAGGTATCCACTCCCATCCCCGCTGGCTCTCTCCGGGGTACAGGAGACCACACAGTTCACTGGACACGAGGAAGCAATCAACATTTCCGCTGGAAGGAGAGTCGGGGTCTCCGGGTAGTAGGAGGGAAGAGAACCTCTGGATAACAGGAGGGAAGAGAGTCTCCGGATAGTAGGAGGGAACAGAATCCCTGGATAATAGGAGGGAAGAGAGTCTCCGGATAGTAGGAGGGAAGAGAGTCTCTGGATAACAGGAGGGAAGAGAGTCTCCGGATAGTAGGAGGGAACAGAATCCCTGGATAATAGGAGGGAAGAGAGTCTCCGGATAGTAGGAGGGAAGAGAGTCTCCGGATAGTAGGAGGGAAAAGTGTCTCCGGATAGTAGGAAGGAAGAGAGTCTCTGGATAGTAGGGTGGGGGTCTCCGGATAGTAGGAGGGAAGAGGATGAAGAACAGCACATCAGAAGTGGCTGTGAGAAGGGAAATGGGTATTAGTGAAGGTGGGAGTGCAGACCAGGAAAATGGTCGCTTTGGAAATCTGAAAAGGGGGGAGTGGAGGGGAAGGTGTGGTGGAATCCCTTGCTGATGATCGAAGTTATAGAGGATAATCCATTGAATGTGGAGGCAGGTGGGGTGAAGAATGAGGACAAGGAAGCCCCATCCCTGCCCTGGGTCAGAGATGTTTGGGAAATAGAACGGAGGCATTTGAAGACTCTGCCATTTATGGTGGAGGCAACTGAGGATCAAGAAATCACATCTTGGTGTTAACATTGACTTCTTCCGATACAATCAATTTCTTTCATTGGCAATTACAGTCTAAGAGATACATTTCCAGTCAGGAATGTGTGAGGCTCGGAGGGGAACCTGCCCCTGGTGGTATTCCCTTGTGCTCACTGCCCTTGGTAGCAGGGGCTATGGGTTTGGGAGGTGCTGACACAAGAGACTACAGGGGCTGGAATCTGGAGCTCAAAATAAACTGGAGGAGCTAAGTGGATGAGGGAGCACCTGTGGAAGGGGGCAGAGGAATGGTCAATGTTTTGAGTTGAGACCCCATGTACTTACCCTCTGTTCTCCTCCTTGCTCTCCTTCTGACCCTCTCTATTCCTGTACCCTCTCCAGACCCACACCACACAGTTTTATCCCCCAAACCCATCCGGCTCCTTCACCCGTCACCCAAATACTTTGTCCGCAGCATCTCAGGTTCCCTCCATCGTCTGATTCCAGCCCATCAGCTCACTCTTATGTAATTAGGCCCCAACACTTCCATCTCTTGTGTCTCCAAGTGTCAACCTCCCCCCCTCCCATTTCTCTCTCTACTCCCCCCCTCTTCTCCCCCATCACTCTCTCCACCTAGGTCTACTGATCACCCCTCCTCCTCTCCCCCTCACACTGGCTCTCCTCTCCCTCTGCTCTCAGTCCTGATGCAGGTTTTCACCCCAAAGCACTGACCTTTCACTCCACAGATTTTATAATATATATAAAATTAAAAAGACTTTTGGACAGTTCTGTACACTTCCCGCATCCTCGTCCTTACCAGCATGGCCATCGTTGGTTAATGACAGTTTCTGTGTTGCTGACAGGTTGTAGCCCATTAACTGAATGGGCTCCAGGGCTGGGTTGTAGGTGTAGATTCCCGTGTGAAAGTCTATGGGGGACTGCTGGAATTTTCCACAATGCGGATAGCTCAAAGCCCAGTGATCCTCTCCTTCCGGTCCTGGGAAAGAAACCAATTTTAACAGTACAAGTGTCTTCCACACACTCCACAAAGTCTCACAGAGCAGCAGACTGATGATGCTGGATATCACACATGGTTTCAGCGATCAGCATTAAGAGAGTTTCACAAATTGATTACTGGTACGTACACCAGTTGTCCCCAAGTTATTAACAACTTACCTATGGACACTCCTGCCTATAAACAAGCTCCCATAATAAATTCAAAATTCCAATGTATGAACACAAATTCTGTCACAACTAGTTTGCTCTCTCCACTTTAGTAGTTGCTCTTTCTATAAAAGTCTTGACCAGGTGTCCTCTCTAATAAGGTGGACCTTTAACCTTGTGTGGAAGAGGGGTCAGCAAAAGGGTTAATGAACTAGGTAGCTAACTTATATTTTTCTATTTGAATTTTAGTAGCCCAGTGTCCCAAGTTTAGACCTGCAGACAGTTTTTCATAACCAGGATGCAACACTAGGTGCAGGTGTCCGAAGAGGAACATACACCTGCACAGGGTTTAGTCACTTACCTGTTCTATGATCAACAATATCTTGTGCTACAGATATACTCGCTTGTTCCTGGTTACGTATATCTGCTTGTGTAACTTACACATTCCTGCAGGGTCTCCACGATATCATGCTGAATAAAGGCATTGAAGTCGTTTTTCTTCAGCTCAACTTCAAAGTAAATTTATTTCAAATGTATTCATTTTCGTGCTGGCATTTAAATGAAAAGCTAAATGCAATCTTATTTTACTAAAACAAACTACACGTTTACCGGGATGCTGCCTGGATAGGTTGAGCTAGCTAGGGCTTTTCTTCGAAACGAAGGAAGATAAGAGGTGATTTGATAATGATGTACAAGATGATGAATTCTGGATAGAATAGACACCCATTTCCCAGGGCAGAATGGCTAATACGCACTGACATAATTTAGAGGTGATGGGGGGTGGTGTCTGAGGTAGATGTTTTACGCAGAGAGTGGTGGCTGCGTGGAACACACTGAGGAAAGTGTAGGCAGATACTTTACAGACATTTAAGAGATTCTTAGGCAGATGGATAAAAGAAAACTGGAGAGCTGTGTGGAGGGGGAGGGGGAGGTTGATCTCAAGGTTGGTTAAAATGTAGGCACACCGTTGTGAGCCTGTACTGGACAATACTATTTATGCTTTAAACAAAGACTAACAAACTCAGCAATAAACATAACACTGATAACGTGAGTCGTAAAGAGTCCTTGAAAGCAAGTCTGTATGTAGCCCCCTGATAAGCCTCAGGCTCGCTCAGCTCGCTTCTGTCCAGGGGGAGCAGCCTTCGGCCCCACCAAACTAGGTAATCAGTTTGTGTAGATGCTGTGTGATGTCCCCCACCCCGTCAAATAACAGACAGTACACCATATGTGATGAAATGATTACACTTTATAGATCTTAACGTGCTTAATAGAGATACAATATAAAAGGAAAAGTAATGGTGCCAAACTTATCAAAGTCCAACCACTTTGTGCACAACTGTTGGAGCTCAGTTCACGAAGTCTTCTTGCCACCATTCGATCCCCTCCAACCTCCTCGACCCGCCGCCTGGGACCAACCACGGTGGTCAACCAAAACACTCCACACAAATCTGTCCTCGTCTCCTCTCCTCGTCGAAAACCCTGGGCCTCAGAACCCCGCTCGGGATCTGTTCCGTTGCCCAGCTTACAACATCGCGTCTTCTCCTTCTAACCCCCTCATGCCGACTCTCCAAAAGTCCACGCAACACTAGCTTACAGACCCACAAGGAAGAATAACGGCTAAACCCAAGTGGTTAACGAATTCTCGTTATCAGTAACTATAACCCAAACTCTCACCAGTTAGCATAACAAAGAAGCATTTTTACTTTTAACATAACAAAGAAGCATTTCAGTAGCTTTAGCAGTAACATAAAAAAAGAAACCCCTTACATGTAGATCATAGAATCAATTCAGAGCAGTGGTGAATTAAGTTATCAACTCTGGTTCAGAAGTCAGATGGTCGTAGGGTAATAACTGTTCATGAAACTGGTGGTGTGGGACCCAAGGAGTAGTAGATGGTGGTGAGAAGAGGGAAGGCCTGGATGGTGGGCTTTGCGTCTTACTGTCTCCAGCTTCTCTGGCACTGTAGCACTTGATTCTGCATTCTGTTACCGTTTCCTTGCTCCGCACTGTTGAAATGAAATGATCCACACGTACGGCATACCAAACAAAGTTCTTCACTGCCCCTTGGTGCATGTGATAGTAATAACCAACTTACCGTATCAAGTCGTTTCTGACTTACAAATGTCTGCAATAATGGAATCTGAAATGGAGGGCAGCAGTGGGGCGGGCCGACCTAACCAGTCCAGAAGCCCCACACGTTGGCTTTGATTTATTGTTGTCACATGTATCAAGATACGGAGAAAATATCTTCGTTTGCACACCTTCTGTGCATTGAGAGAGCAAAAAGGAAACAGAAGGCAGAATCCAAAATCAGCTGCAGAGGAAGTGCACTGCAGGTAGACAAATAAAGAGCAACAGTCACGGTGAGGTAGTCTGAACCTAAGGAATTCCAAATAAGTTTCTTCCACAACCCCACAACTTTGAGCTTGTCAGTTACACGTCACTGGGTAAGATTTTAGTCCCAGCAAAGATATAGAGAGATACAACTATAAATCTATATTTTCATTTATATTTATCATTATTATTGTTATGAGCAGAGAGACAACATCTGCCGGAAGTAAATTCCTTGTATGTGCACAGGTACTTGGCGATTAAAGTCTGACTCTGATTCTGAACATGGAAACCAAGCCCACTCCAATTTATATGAATTCTACATTTTTTCATTCTTACCTGCACATTAGGGTTAATTTATAATGGGCCAATTAACCCATTATCCCATTTCCTTGGGATGTACAGTACTGTGCAAAAGTCTTAGGCACATACGGTGTATGTAGATAGGGAGCCCAAGACTTTTGCAATGCACTGTAGTACCGTCACGTATTGCACTGTACTGCTGCCACAAAGAAAAACACAGGCTTCATGACATAAGTGAGTGATGAGAAATCTGACTCTGATATGGGTCTCTATTGTGGACTCAGAGTGGGAGAGGGGAATCATGGTTGGGAAAAGGGGAAGGGAGAGGGGAGGGAGCAGGAAGCACCAGAGAGACAGTCTGTAATGATCAGTACACCAATTGTTTGGAATCAAATGATCTTGCCTGGGGTTTCAGGGCTGGATGTCTCTACACTTGTGCCACTCACCACCCACCCCAACACTCCTCTGCCATCTGTCCCACACCCCTCCTGCATGTTCCGTCCTCACCATTCCCAGCGTCCTATGCTCCCGCCTGAGTTACAAACTCATTCTCCACTCCACGTTGATAATTACAGTACTGTGCAAAAGT
Organism: Hypanus sabinus; assembly: GCF_030144855.1. Taxonomy (NCBI): domain Eukaryota; kingdom Metazoa; phylum Chordata; class Chondrichthyes; order Myliobatiformes; family Dasyatidae; genus Hypanus; species Hypanus sabinus. The sequence continues at coordinate 13,942,987 of NC_082726.1, forward strand.
CTTAAGCACCTAGTATATGTGCTAAGGCTTTTGCACAGTACTGTGAAAGCAGAGCACTCTGGGGGGGAAACCCACAGAGTCCCAGGGAGATCAGTCAGACACCCCACTGACAGCGGCCAAGGTCAGGGGTGAACACAGGGATCTGGCACTAAGAGGCAGCAGTGGCCATAACGTGATGCCTGATGTGATCAGATTGTACTTGTGGTTTGCTTTACCATTGCTTCACTTTCAGCATCAGGATATGACAAACAGCAATGAGAGTGGCCAGGAATCCAGACAGGATGTGAGGAGGCAGTGAAGGACATCGTAACTCATTAGTAACGATGGAGCCATTGTGTAATGTAGAACAGAAACAGGACCTCAAGCCAAATCATCTTTACCGAACAGATGGCTTCCTCAGCAAGTCCAATTGCCCATGTTTCACCCACATCTCTCTCTAACTTTTCTATAACTTCTCGACATCTTTTCTGTACCTTCTGAAATGTCTTTTAGGTGTTGCTATTGTACCTGCCTCGACCATTCCTCTGGCATCTAGTTCCATGTACTTACGTTCCATGTTCCAAGGTCCCTTAGAAATCATCTACCTCCCACTTCCAACCTATGCCCTCTAATTTTGATTCCCTTTACCTGGGAAAAAGACCACGAGTTCATCATATCTGTATCCCTTATGATTTCATACAACTCTAAAAGATTCCCCTGTCTCCTCTGCTCCAAGGATACAAAAGCCTGAAAGCACATACCACCAGGCTCAAGGACCGATTCTACCCCACTGTTATCAGACTCTTGTACAATAATATCAACTCTTGCCCTCACAGTCTACCTCGTTATGACCTTGCACTTTACATCTACCTGCACTGCACTTTCTCTGTAACCTTTACACTTTATTCTACATTGTTATTGTTTTGCCTTGTTCTAGCTTGATGCCTTGTGTAATGATTTAATCTGTATGAACAATATGCAAGACAAACTTTTCACTGAATCCCAGCACATGTGACAACAATAAACCATAACACAATTAGGGAGCTTAAGGTAAAAGAACCCTTAGGAGCCAGTGATCACAATATGATTGAGTTCAACTTGAAATTTGATAGGGAGGAAGTAAAGTCCGATGTAGCAGTATTTCAGTGGAGAAAGGAAAAACACAGTGGTATGAGAGAGGAGTTGGCCAAAGTAAATTGGAAGGAGCTGCTGGCAGGAATGTCAGCAGAGCAGCAATGGCGTGAGTTTCTGGGGAAAATGAAGAAGGGGCACGACATGTGAATTGCAAAAATGAAGAAATACTCAAATGGTAAAGTAGTACAACCGTGGCTGACAAGGGAAGTCAAAACTAATGTAAAAACAAAAGAAAAGGTGTACAACAAAGCAAACATTATCGGGAAGATAGACGATTGAGAAGTTTTTAAAAACCTACAGAGAGCAACTAAAAAATCATTAGAAGGGAAAAGATGAAATATGAAAGCAAACTAGCAAAATGGATAGCAGAAGTTTTTTCAAGTATGTTAAAAAATAAAAGAGAAATGAAAGTGGACATAGGACCCCTAGAAAATGAGGCAGGAGAAATAATAAAGGGGAGACTAAGAGATGGCAGATGAACTAAATGAGTATTTTGTGTCAGTCTTCACTGTGGAAGACACTAGCAGTCAGCCTGATGTTGTAGTGTGTGGTGTGAAGGAACAGAAGTGGGTGCAGTTACTATTACAAGAGAGAAGATGCTCAAAAATCTGAAAGACCTAAAGGTACATAAGTCACCCAGACCAGATGAACTGCATCCTAGGGTTCTGAAAGAGGTAGCATTAGAGATTGTGGTGGCTTTAGAAATGATCTTTCAGAAATCATTGGACTCTGGCATGGTGCCAGAGGACTGGAAAATTGTAAATGTCATTCCACTCTTTAAGAAAGGAGGAAGGCAGCAGAAAGGAAATTATAGACCAGTTAGCCTGACCTCAGTGGTTGGGAAGATGTTGGAGTCAATTGTTAAGGATGAGGTGACACAGGACAAGATAGTACAAAGTCAGCATGGTTTCCTTCAGTAAAAATCCTGCCTGACAAACCTGTTGAAATTTTTGGAGTAGATTACAGGTAGGATAGATAGAGGAGATGTAGTGGAAGTTGTATATTTGGTCTCAGAAGGCCTTTGACAAGGTGCCACACATGAGGCTGCTTACCAAGTTAAGAGCCCATGGTATTACAGGAAAGTTATTAACATGGTTAGAGCAGTGAATGATTTGTAGGAGGCAGCAAGTGGAAAATATAGACCAGTCAATCTTACATCAGTTGTAGGAAAATTTCTGGAGAAAAATCTTAGTATAGGATAGTGGTCGCCAACCCGTCAATCGTGATTGACTGGTCAATCTTTGAGTCTTTCCCAGTAGATCCTGAAAAAAAATGAAAAGTAAATACACAAATACTGTTGAGAGATTGTTTCCGGGTAGCGGGGTTTTAGTTCTGTTCTTTCTGCCCAGTGCGCATGTATGTAGCTCCCCCACCACACACTGGGAACAATATGAGTCAGCTGCACCTTTCCTCATTCCCTAACACGCCCACTGTTGAACTTGCATACACGCCAGGTCATCAGTCGCCTAAATGCAGTGATACCCTCACGCCGGGGATCGCTGGTTGGCCTAGGGTAACTGGCCGCCTCGCACCGCCAGTGGGAAGTGCCTTTGCTACCGGCCTGGAGCACGGACAGGTGGGCGCCGCCTCTGAACCTGGTTACCACACCGAATGTTCGTGGGGAACCCGGTGCTAAAATACTCGCATATTAAGTATCAGAGCAGCTACCTCGCTGCGATCTACTGAAAGTCATCCCTCGAGCCAAACTTTTGTCAGCTAATAGATCCTACGGGGGGGGGGGGGTGATGGTTGGGCGCGCACCCTGTTGCACTCCTCGCTTGGTCGGTCGCTCTCTCCGGACTGCGACCACTGCGGCCCTGGCACGGGAACAGCCGCACCTGGCCAAGGTGTCTGGCGGTCAGCGGGCGGGCAGGAGGCTGGAGCTCAGGCCCAGAGGCTGTCTAAAGAGGCAATGAAGCCCTCAAAACGGCTTCAGTACCCTGAGTCCAAGCACCCTGCACTTAAAGACAAACACATTGAGTTTTTTCAGCAGAAAAAATGTGACCAAGCGGGACAGAAGCTAAGTGCTGAGAGCCACGTAAACTAAATTGCGGAATAGACTGGACATAAGGAACCTGCTTCGAGTATCGTTGTATTCCGGGTCATGTTTAACACCCCCCTCCCCCCCCAAATCGGTTGTCAATATTAAACCGGTCTGCAGTGCAAAAAAAGGGTGGGTAACCCTGGTGTTTATACATTATTTCTACTTCATGGTTGTGGGGTTTTACTTCCTGTCTTTTCTGCCCCGGTGCGCATGTGTGTAACTAATCGATCTGGGGTCGATCTTGCCTTTCACTAAGGCCGAGGTAGGGGATCTTGGGCTTTCAAAGGCTGGTGACCACTAGTATAGCATATACAGTATGGGCTTATGGAAGCCTTTGGTCTAATTAGGGAGAGCAAGGATGGATGTGCATGGCAGGCTGTGTCTTACCAACTTGACTGAGTTTTTTGACAAAGTGGTAAAAGGGATTGATGAAGGTAGAACAGTTGATGTTGCCTGCATGGATTTTAGTATGGCATTTGACAAAATCCCTCATGGGAAGCTAATATTAGGATGCATGGGGCCCATGGCGAATTGGCTGTTCGGATTCAGAATTGGCTTGTGCGTAGAGGGTAGTGGTTGAAAGGACTTATTTGCGTTGGAGGTCTGTAATTAGTGGTGTTCCGCAGGGATCTGCACTGGGATCTCTGCTGTTTGTTATGTATATAAATACAATGGCTGAACATGTAGATGGGAGGGTTAGTAAGTCTGTAGATGATACTAAGGTTGGTGGAGTTGTGGATAGTGTAGACAACAGGCAAAGAATACAGCACAATATAGATCAGTTGTTGATATGGGCAGAGAAATGGAAGATGGAGTTTAACCGAAGGAGACAGTACACTGTTAAGGGGAAGATCCTTAACCCTGTTGCTGAGCAGAGAGATCTTAGGATCCAAGTACATAGCAGCTTGAAAGCAGCTACACAGGTTGATAAGGTGGTTAAGAAGGCTTACGGAATGCTTGCTTTTATTAGTCTTGAATTCTAAAGCCAAGAGATTACGTTGCAACTTTATAGAACTCTGGTTAGGCCACATCTGGAGTGTTGCAAACAGTTCTGGTTGCCCCACTAGGAAGGATGTTGAGGCTTTGAAGAGGGGGCAGAAGAACTTTACCAGGATGCTGCCTGGTTTAGAGGGCATGTGCTATCATGAGAGGCTGGGTAAACTTGGGTTGTTTTCACTGGAGCAACGGAGGCTGAGGGCAGATCTGATAGAGATTTATAAAATTATGAGAGGCATAGATAGAGTTAGACTGGGAGTACCTGTTTCCAAGGGTTGAAATGTCTAATACCAGAGGGCATGCATTGAAGGTGAGGGAGGGTAGGTTCAAAGGGGATGTGAGGGGCAAGTTTTTTTTCTCAGAGAGTGGAGGATGCGTGGAATGCGCTGCCTGGTGTGGTGGGAAAGGCAAATACATCAGAGGCTTTTAAGAGATGCTTATATAGGCACATGAATGCAAGAAAGTTGGAGAGATGTGGATATTGTGTACATAGGAAGGATTAGTGTTTTTGATTTGTTTTTTTTTTAGCTGGATGTTCCTGTGGGCCTGTTCCTGTGCTGATTTGATCTATGTTCTATGACAGAGCAGGAAGGATGAAGGATGGGGAGGTAGCATTGCCGGTCAGGGAAAATATCATGGCACTACCCAGACAGGACAGGCTGGAGAGCTTGTTTACTGAGGTTATGTGGGTAGAATGGGTAGGAAGAAGAAAGGGATGACCACATTAATGGGATTATATCATGGACCACTCAATAGCGTGTACATACTCAGAGGCATCAGTAGATGTATGTACACAACAAGGATTTTGCTGGGGCTTGAGGACCTGAGTTATAGGGAAAGGTTGAATAGGTTAGGACTTTATTCCCTGAAGCATAGGAGCATTTGTACTCTTTCTAGATTGTAATAATATTTTTACTATAACAGGGTGACCAAAACCATAAGCAAAGTTACAGGCGTGGCCTTACTAATATCTTGAATAATTGCAGCATAACAAGCTAACTCCTCAGGAGCCATTTCACAAGAACCCTTCTTGGGTACCGAGCTGATGCTCTGGGAAATCACTGAGCAGCTGTCCTCAAGGCGAGCAGGCTCACTTTCACTGCACAAACAGCATCTGCAATCCAACTTCACCTTTCAACGGGCGTTACTGAATTAATGTGAAGACTACAAATGGGTCAGGCAAGGGAGTCTTAGCCCAGCATTAATGAGTTCCCTCGCAGCCAGGATCACGGTAGGAGAAGTGGGGTGACTGATGCTTTGAAGGCAGATGCCCACAATTGTTACTCTGGCTGCTCTCAGTCAGACAGCTTAAAGTCAGGAAACAAAACAAAAACAACTGCAGTTGTTGAAGTAAAAACAAATAAATGCTGAAGATTCTCATCAAGCCTGGCAGCGTCCGTAGAGAGAGAAACAGGACCAGCAGTTCAGGTTGAAGTCTGTTCTTCACTCCCAGAAACCAAACACGTTTTAAACGAGAGGAGGAGGTGTGGGAGAACAGAAGGTGTCGATCCTTTAAGATGGCATAAGGAGGAATATCTTCTATCAAAAATACTTCACTTTTGGACCTGACCGTGTCAGAGTACTGTGCGGGCAGAATTCATTGCAGACACCAACAGACAATTAAACTACAAGGGACTTGAGGGGTATGATGGGAGAGAGGGAGAATAGTGCTGAGACCAGAACCAGTCAGGATCATGATGGACAGCAGAGCAGACTTGAGGGGCTGAATGGCCTACTCCTATTTACATTTTACAAGTGATCGAATAGAGATCCAAATGAGTTGATCTGCGAAAGTGACAGAGGCTCGTTATGGACTACTGGCTATAGCTTTAAGGGAAAAGTGCAGGATATATTTTTGTACACAGGAAGTGGTGGATGTCTTGACAGGCTGCCAGGGTGATGGTGGAAACAGACTCGATAACAACATTTAAGAGGCATTTAAACAGGCACCCGAACAGGCCAAAATGGAGGGATGTAGACTATATGCAGGAAAACGGGATTAATTTAATTTAGCATCATGGATAGCACAGACATTTTGGACTAAAGGTCCAGTTTCTTCCCCTCTACCATTTACTGTTCTATGCTCTGTAATCTGTGTGGAGGAGATTTAAAGCTAAGATTATAATCAGCAGTTAATTTTATGACATGCTGATCCAAAGGCAGTGTTATTGAAGATTCTTAAATTTAAGAGGTTCTGCAGAGGCTGGAAATCCAAAGCAACACACACAAAATGCTGGAGGGTCTCTGCAGGTCAGCTGGGGGCAGCATCAATGGAAATAAATAAAGAATGGTCTCGGCCCAAAATGTCAGCTGTTTATTCGTTTTCAGAGATTCCTCCAGCATTTTGTGCTACTAGAGATTATTTCCTTATATTTAATGCAAATGTTGCCCAGCACAGTGCCCTAAACCCATGACAGGGAAATCGTGACTCACAGTGAGTCAGCACTTAAGCTGCTTCTCATTCCGGTTACAGCCAAATCCTTCAGCTACCAAGAAACTGATTCCTTTCTTCAAAATCCATCATTCAGGCATCCTATTCCACATGTTTTCCCACCATTTTGTAGAAGACCCAGAATTGTCTGCTCGGGGATCATTCCTGTGGTACAGAGAGCAGATTTCTGAATGGTCCAGGAACCCATGAATCCTACCGCAGAATTCCTCTTTTACACATTTGTAACAAACAGTATTTTTTCAAATCTTGTACTGTACTTCTGCCACAAAATAATAATTACACAATGTACGTCAGTGATCAAAAACCTGATTCTCCTTCACTGACCACAAACAGGTCAGCCACATAAATACATGGACACAGAGCAGGCCAAAGGGTGGCTACCTTGTGGGGACTGACTGCAGACAGCTTTGCCCCGGGCAGTGTGGAGCTTCTCAGCACGTGGAGTGTATTCCCAACCCTGTACCTTGGAGACGGTGAGAAAAGAGTTTGGGGTGACATCATCGTCACTTGCCAAGATGAGTGGAGCTCTGTCTACACTCAAAGTCAAATTCAAAGTAAGTTTACTATCAAAGTATATTTACGACACCATGTACAACCCTGAGATTTGTTTTCCTGTGGCCACACTCAGTAAATTCGTAATATAACAACAACCACCTTAGAATCTATGAAAGACTGCACCAACTTTGGTGTTCAGCCAGTGTCCAAAAGACAACAAACTATGCAAATACAAAAAGGAAGAAATAATAAATAAATAGATAGATAGATAGATAGATAGATAATAATTATTATCAAGAACATGAGATGAGGAGTCCTTGAAATTGAGTTCATAGGTTGTAGAAACAATTCAGTGATGGGGCGAATGAAACTATTCCCTCTGGTTCAAGAGCCTGATGGTTGAGGGGTATAGCTGTTCCTGAACCTGGTGGTGTGGGTCCTGAAGCTCCTGTACCTTCTTCCTGGTGGCAGCAAGAAGAGAGCATGTCTTGAGTGGTGAGGGTCCCTGATGATGGATGCTGCTTTCCTGCAATGGTGTCTTGTGCAGCTGTGCTCAATGTCAGAGAGGGCTTTACCCGTGATGGACTGGGCCATATCCACTACTTTTAGTTGGATTCTCTGTTCCAGGGCATTGGTGTTTCCATACCAGGCTGTGATGCAGCCAGTCTATATGCTCTCCCCTACACTTGAGAGGCTCCACAAATACCCAGGACAAAACAGTCCACGTGATCAGCACCCCAATAAGCCTTCATTCTTTCCACCACGGGCACACAGCCGGCACAGTGTGTACCAGCTGCAAGATGTGCTGTCGGCCCTCATCCAGACCACGGCACGTCCCAACCCTACAACCTCGGCTACAAAGAAGCAGAATGGGCAGCGAGTGCAGGACTCACTACCACCAGGCTCGGGGATAGTTACTACCCCTCTTGAAACAAACTTCACTTCCCCCGTCACCCAAAATGTCCCCACAACCTACAGACTCACTTTCAAGAACTCATCTCAATTTCTCAATACTTATTGCTTACTAATTTTTTTTTCTTTTTCTATTTGCGTGTTTTGTTTTGCTCGCTGGTTGAATGCCTAAGTTGGTGCGGTCTTTCATTGACTCTATTATGGATTTATTGAGTATGCCCACAAGGAAATGAATTTCAGGACTGTATATTATGTCATATATGTACTTGGATAATAAATTTACTTTGAACTCTGAACCCGTTTCCTCACACCCATCTGAAATCTAACCTGGGTCACCACAAATCCTGTATGAGGCCACGTTAAATCCAACCCAAAGGCATGCAGGAAGAAACAGGAGGAAAGTACTGAATAGATCCCCAGGAACGTCCAGTTAGCGACTGAAAGACCAAAGATAATGCCCCTGCGAACACAGTCTACAATCTTCCTCCATACTTTGGAATGAAGTATAACCAATGCCCTAGATCAGGGGTCCCCAACTAGGGTGGGGTGTAGATCCACCACGGCCCCCTTGCTTAAGGGTATTGGTCCATGGCAGTAAAAAGGTTGGGGAGCCCTGGCGTAGATGATCTGCTTTTGTGATATCAACAAGGCTCAATTATCCTTGGGATAATCTGTCTGTTTGTGGGTTTTGTAAGGAGCAACAGCGTCACTTTGAACTGGAGTCTCACAGAGCAAGACCTCAGACAATGAAGAGAGAGCCCAGCTTGCTGGGTTTGGGTCTCAGGGTAGGGTAATCGGTTAATGAAAACAGGATGCTGGCGAAGTAAAAGAAATTCAGGATGTATATTGTATGTATGCTTTTCTCTGACGCTAAGTGTACCTACTGAAGCAATCCAGCAGACAGTCTGAATCCCCCACTAGATTCACTCAGCCCCCTGCCCTGCTCCCCACGAGATCTGTCTGTTCACTGAGATGATGAACAGTTACCGCTGGCACAGTTCCCGTGTTGCAGAAGCACTTGAGGTCCTCTGCTCTGACTGCGATCGCAGTGTCACAGACCCTTTCCAGCCAGCTCCAGGCAGACGTAAGCAGAAGCTGCTGGTCTTCGGCCAACCCCCTAATGACAGGGCAAGCGGCCGAGTCCCTGTGATCAAAGCTGCCCACAACGACTGCTCGCTCCGTCCCCCCTCTCCTCACCCGAAGACCAATCTACAAATAACTCCACCACGGGAGCACCTCACACAGTCTGATTTAAATGCCCAAGCCTCGGGGCGAACCACAGACTGCACCAAGAGGTTCAGAATGGATGAACAGAGATCCTGTCCCACACAACAGATTCCTTGTCTTTCTGCCCATAGCCCCGTCCTCTGTGAGAATCTCCCCATCCTGAAATCACCCTACTGGCACCCAGCACTGATGCCACTCTATTCCTCCCACGCCTCCTGCTGGGACTGATTCCAACCAAGCTTCTCGCCTTAAATCTTCACCATCACCAACCACCTGCCTCTCCCGTTGCTTCCCTCCACCCTTCCCTGTGCACCTCCAGTTCCTGTTTCCGAAGCAAAGCTCATTCCCCTGAAATCCCGGTTCTGTTTTCTTCCTCTGGGAAGGGGCGGGGGGCTGTTGGTTACTGTAGTCCCTCTCCTCTGCCGATGGAATTGTAATGAGCCCATGGGTTTTACTAGAAACACCAGGACAGGTCAAGCATTGTAAAAGAATGAGAATGAGGCCACTCAGCCCCTCAAGCCTGCACTGTCATTCAATGGCATTATGGCTAATCCATCTGTCAACTTAATTCCACATTCTCACTTTGCCCAGTAATCTTCCTCAAACACCAGCCCCTCCCCCCAAGCTTCTCTAGAATCTATTTTCCTCTGCCTTACAAACACTCAAACACTCCGTTTCTTCTGTGCTTTAATGAAAAGCATTCCAAAGTTTCAGAATCAGAATCAGGTTTATTATCACCGGCATGTGACGTGAAATTTGTCAACTTAGCAGCAGCAGTTCAATGCAATCCATTATATAGAAGAAAAAATAATAATAATAAATCAGTTACAGTATAAATATATTGAATAGATTCAAAAAATCCTGCAGAAATAATATATATTAAAAAAGTGAGGTAGTGTTCAAGGGTTCATTGTCTATTAAGGAATCAGATGCTGAGGGGAAGAAGCTGTTCCTGAATCGCTGAGTGTGTGCCTTCAGGCTTCTGTACCTCCTCCCTGATGGTAACAGTGAGAGAGGGGCATGCCCTGGGTGCTGGAGGTCCTTAATAATGGATGCTGCCTTTCTGAGACACCGCTCCTTGAAGATGTCCTGGGTACTTTGTAGGCTAGTACCCAAGATGGAGCCGACCAGATTTACAACCTTCTGCAGCTTCTTTCGGTCCTGTGTAGTAGCCCCTCCATACCATACAGTGATGCAACCTGTCAGAATGCTCTCCACGGTGCACCTGTAGAAGTTTTTGAGTGTATTTTTTGTCATATCAAATCTCTTCAAATTCCAAATGAAGTATAGTCGCTGTCTTGCCTTCTTTATAACTGCACTGATATGTTGGGACTAGGTTAGGTCTTCAGAGATCTTGACACCCAGGAACTTGAAACTGCTCACCCTCTCCACTTCTGATCCTTCTAGAGGATTGGTATGTGTTCTTTCATCTTACCCTTCCTGAAGTCCACAATCAGTTCTTTCGTCTTACTGATGTTGAGTGCCAGGTTGCGGCTGTGACACCACTCCACTAGATGGCATATCTCACTCCTGTACGCCCTCTCGTCACCACCTGAGATTCTACCAACTATGATTGTATCATCAGCAAATTTATAGATGGTGCTTGAGCTATGCCTAGCCACACAGTCATGGGATTAGAGAGAGTAGAGCAGTGGGCTAAGCACACACCCCTGAGGTGTACCAGTGTTGATCATCAGTGAGGAGGAAATATTATCACCAATCTGCACAGACTATGGTTAGGAAGTTGAGGATCCAATTGCAGAGGGAGGTACAGAGGCCCAGGTTCTGCAGCTTAGTGATCAGGACTGTGGAAATGATGTTGTTAAACGCTGAGCTATAGTTGATGAACAGCATCCTGACGTAGGTGCTTGTGTTGTCCAGGTGGTCTAAGGTCATGTGGAGAGCCATTGAGATTGCATCTGTTGTTGACCTATTGTGGCGATAGGTAAATTGCAATGGGTCCAGGTCCTTGCTGAGGCAGGAGTTCAGTCTCGTCATGACCAACCTCTCAAAGCATTTCATCACTGTTGAGGCGAGTACTACCAGTGATAGTCATTAAGGCAGCTCCCATTATTCTTCTTAGGCACTGGTATACTTGTTGCCTTTTTGAAGCAAGTGGGAACTTCCACCCATAACAGTGAGAGGTTGAACTCCTGCCTGTTGGTTGGCACAAGTTTTCAGAGCCTTACCAGGTTCTCCATCAGGACTTCTGCTTTGCAAAGTTTCACAATGCTCAGTGAAGATTTCACCCCATCTCAGCCTTAAACGGGAGGCCCCAACCTGCTTTTTATTTAAATAGTGACCCTGGTTCTAGGTTCTCCCACAGGAGGAAATCTCTCCTCCACCCCTTAAGATCTTAAGTTTCAATCTAGTCACCTCTCTTTAGAGGCCATTGCCCACTCCAAGCATCAATCCAGTAAATGTTCTCTGGATGGTTTCTAATGCCCTTACAACCATCTTCAAATGTGTAGACCAATACTGTGCAGACAGACCAAAAATCTGTACAGAACTTGCTAAAAATATGTAAAGAAAAAGTGAAAATGGAAGAAATGGTCAGCAGATCAGGTGGTATCTGTAGAGAAAACAGAGTTCACAACTCAGGTCATTAACCCGAAATGATTCCTCCCTAACTGATGCCAGCTGAGTTCTCAGTACCTTTATTATTGTTGTGTTATTTATCATTTACGCTACTAGCTGTGCAAGATCACAAACAGGTTCCGTTTCTCCAAGCAACCACTAAATAAATCCATTTGGTCCATTATTCAGAAAATGCACAAGAATCACTCGATATGATAAGGGTATTGCAATTCATAACGTTGGTGAAGTTGTTGATAGCCATTCCCAGCCTAGTTATAGTGGTAGAGAATTGGGATGTTGTGCACTCAATGGCTGATAATGAGTGGATGTCACATTTTTCTCATCTCAAGTAGCGATAGAAGTGATTGCTTCTCGACTTCCAAGGCAACTCTGTTAAATGGCCTCCCACAGTGAAGAAAGCAGCCTGCATTCTTAATAGACAGTGGTGTCTTATTACTCCAGGGAGGTTACCTGTAAACAGGTTTCTTGTTTAAGAATGGTAATCCTTTGAATTTAATCATGTTTATGGGAATTCAATCATACATGAATTGGCCATTTGTAACACAAGCAGAACCTGTACAGGAGACTGTTCAGCCCATCCTATCTGGACTATATACAGAAATGCCACTGTAGCCCCTGAATTTTTGTCCGAGTCCTGTGGGGTTTCATCACTCTCCACTCCACTCCTCACTCAAACTGACTCTGAAATTGCTCTCCACAACTTTCATTTCGTCGCCTGCAGAGTACCGTCATGAAAGAAAAGGGACTTTGCTTCCGGATCACAACAGCAGTGTGCATTGCCCAGCCCCGCACAAAGGAATTGGTCCTCTGCAAATAGCAATCAAAGCTTGCTGGTCCAGCCACAGCACCAACTAGTGGGTAGTCCCCAGCCCTAGGCAAGGATTTCAGCCCACAACACTGTGGGTGACACACTGGCACAGCTGGTAAAGTCTCTGGCTCACAGCTACAGAAACCTGGGTCCAGGGGTTGGTTTACAGTGGAATGCCTCGGATGGGGGGGGGGGGGGTAGTATGACCTGAGCAGTCCCGGTGAGTGAGTGGTAGAGCATTGGTCTCACAACTCCAGAGACCTGGGCTTAGCTCCAATGTCGGGTGCTGTGTGGGGACTAGACCTCCTTCCGATGAGTGACCATGTTCCCATACTAATCCCTCCTCCCACCATGTGTCCAGGTGCTTCTTAAAGACACTATCGTACCTGCCTCAGCCACTTCCTCTGGCAGATCATTCCAAAACCTCGGCATGAAACAGTTGCCCCTCGGATCACTTTTAAATCATTCCTTTCTCACCCTAGATCTATGCCAACTAGCTTTGGGCTCCCCTACCCTGGGGAAAGATTAATGATTCACCTTATCTAAGCCTCATCATTTTGAACATTCTTGTAAGGTTGCCGCTCATTCCAAGGAATGAAGGCCTGGTCTGAGCAACCTCTCCCTACAACTCCATCCCTCTCGGCCTGGCAACATCTCCATGAATCTTCTTTGCCTTCTTTCCTGTAGCAGGGTGACAAACCCTGTTCACAGTAATCAAAGTGCGACCTCACCAACAACATACAACTGCGGCATAATATCCCATCTCCTATACTCTGTGCTCTGACTGATGGTCAGTGTGATAAATGCCTTTCAGGCTCCCCTTCTTAACTGTGACGCCACTTCAGTGAACCGTGCACTTACACGCTCAACACGCCGGAGGAACTCTGCAGGTCGGGCAGCATCCGTGAAAGCCAACGGTCAATATTTCGACCCGAGACGTTGACTGTTCACTTCCACGATGCTGCCCGACCTGCTGAGTTCCTCCAGCGTGTTGCTTTGACCCCAGCATCTGCAGAGTATTTTGTGCACTTATACTGCTGGTTCCTCTGTTCCATTTATATTCCTCAATACCCTACCTTTACATTACAATTTATATGCTGATTGGACTTTACAAAATGCATCATCTCACACTTATCTGTACTGAAATCCATTTCCTTAACTAATCGAGATCCCCCTGAATCTACTACCAACCAAACTTTCTAATTTTGTATAATTTGCAGACTTGCTGATCAAGCCTTGTGCCTGCATTTCCATCAATAAAAACACTGAGGGCCCCATCAGATTACCAGTCCCGTGGCATATTACTTGTCACCAGCCCCCATTCTGAGAAACAGCCTTCAACCTCCACCTCTGAACCTTCTCCAAATCCAGCTAGCTAGATGTCCCAACCTCCAGACCAGATTTAATTGAAATATTTCATTGTGCTTAAATATACTCCTTTTTAAAAAAATATTTACTTTTTGAAAATAGATCCAAAGTTATTTGCACATTTGTCAGGATCACAGCCATGCAAACTGTCATTGGAGTGACCCTTGGGGGGGGGGGGGGTGCAGGGGTTGCTATCTGTCTCCGACTCTGGGGGTGAGGCCACACCAGCTCTGAGACGAGCCTGCTGTTTGTGCTGAATGCCAGCGTGCCAGTGTGAGTCTGCTGTTTGTGCTGAATGCCAGCGTGCCAGTGTGATTCTGCTGTTTGGGCTGAATGTAGTCAGAAACGGGTAGTATATCTATTGATCTGTTTTGATGAAGTGAAGCTCCCTGATAAAAGTTGGTTTGGGTTATGTTAGTTACCCACCCCCGCTGTAGGTTTAGGTATGTTGTGGCAGTATGTCATGGGAAACTAAGATGTGGTAAGTGTGGTGGGGAACAATATGAAGATTGTGAAGGTGTAAAGTTTCATTGTTGTAATTGCGGAGGAGAGCATGGTGCAGCTTCTAGAGGATGTGAATGCTTAAGAAGGCAGCTGAAGTTCAAAGGGTTAAAGTACAATTAGGTGTGTCTTACACAGAGGTTGTGCAAAAAGTTAAAACAAAGATTGATAAAGTATTACCAGTCAGAGAACAGACTGTGAAGTCAGGGGCTATATGTCAGCATCATACTTTTCTTACTAAAGATACTTCACTAGTTGATAAGATGCAGTTTGAGACGTACATAGCGGATGTGGCGAATTGCTCAGATGTTCAGACATCTAGTCATACCAAGGAATTAAAAATATTGTGAAAGCTGCTGAAAAGTATCTGGGTACAACAGGTGTTACGTAGGAAGCTATAAATGAAGCTCTAATGGGTTAAGTTTCTATATTTCAGTCTCCTTGTGAAGGTACATAATAGGCATAAGAATATTGCAGTGGAATGCGAGAAGCCTGATTTCTAAGAACTTTAAGAAGTTTCTGATTTATCAAATCCACCTGATATTATATGTATTCAGGAAACCTGCTTGTTACCACATTTAAGTTTTTCCTTGCAGGATTATGTTGTAATTAGGCATGATAGATTAGTTGGTAGAGGGATGGTGTTACAAGTTTTATAAGGAAAAGGAGTTGTAGATGTAAATGAAGTGTGTGAAGTGCTTGTAGAAGTACAAACCCCATTTCCAGAAAAGTTGGGATATTTTCCAAAATGCAATAAAAACAAAAATCTGTGATATGTTAATTCACGTGAACCCTTATTTAACTGACAAAAGTACAAAGAAAAGATTTTCAATAGTTTTACTGACCAACTTAATTGCATTTTGTAAATATACACAAATTTAGAATTTGATGGTTGCAACACACTCAACAAAAGTTGGGACAGAGTTAAAATAAGATTGAAAAGTGCACAGAATATTCAAGTAACACTGGTTTGGAAGACTCCACACTAAGCAGGCTAATTGGTAGCAGGTGAGGTATCATGACTGGGTATAAAAGTAGCGTCCATCAAAGGCTCAGTCTTTGCAAGCAAGGATGGGTCATGGCTCACCCCTTTGTGCCAAAATTCGTGAGAGAATTGTTAGTCAGTTCAAAAGGAACATTTCCCAACACAAGATTGCAGAGAATTTAGGTCTTTCAACATCTACAGTACATAATATTGTGAAAAGATTCAGAGAATTCAGAGACATCTCAGTGCGTAAAGGACAAGGTCGGAAACCACTGTTGAATGCGCGTGATCTTCGAGCCCTCAGGTGGCACTGCCTAAGAAACCGTCATGCTACTGTGACAACTATAGCCACCTGGGCTCGGGAGTACTTCGGAAAACCATTGTCACTTAACACAGTCCATCGCTGCATCCAGAAATGCAACTTGAAACTGTATTATGTAAGGAGGAAGCCATACATCAACTCTATGCAGAAACGCCAGCAAGTTCTCTGGGCCCGAGCTCATCTCAGATGGACTGAAAGACTGTGGAACCGTGTGCTGTGGTCAGATGAGTCCACATTTCAGCTAGTTTTCGGAAAAAACGGGCATCCAGTTCTCCGTGCCAAAGATGAAAACGACCATCCTGATTGTTATCAGCAAAAGGTGCAAAAGCCAGCATCTGTGATGGTATGGGGGTGCATCAGTGCCCACGGCATGAGTGAGTTGCATGTATGTGAAGGTACCATTGACTCTGAGGCATATATCAGGATTTTAGAGAGACATATGTTGCCATCAAGGCGACGTCTCTTCCCGGGATGTCCATGCTTATTTCAGCAGGACAATGCCAGACCACATTCTGCACGGGCTACAGCAGCGTGGCTTTGTAGACACAGAGTGCGTGTGCTTGAATGGCCTGCTGCCAGTCCAGATCTATCTCCTATTGAAAATGTACAGCGCATCATGAAGAGGAGAATCAGACAACGGAGACCACAGACTGTTGAGCAGCTGAAGTCTTATATCAAGCAAGAATGGACAAACCTTCCAGTTGCAAATCTACTACAATTAGTATTCTCAATTCCAAAATGATTAAAAAGTGTTATTAAAAAGAAAGGTGATGTAACACAATAGTAAACATGTCTCTGTCCCAACTTTTGTTGAGTGTGTTGCAGCCATCAAATTCTAAATTTGTGTATATTTACAAAATACAATTAAGTTGATCAGTAAAACTATTGAAAATCTTTTCTTTGTACTTTTGTCAGTTAAATAAAGGTTCACGTGAATTAACATATCACAGATTTTTGTTTTTATTACATTTTGGAAAATATCCCAACTTTTCTGGAAATGGGGTTTGTATTTGATTCAACAGGTAGGGGTGTTAAAATGGTAATTCTTTTTTAGCATTGTGGAAAGCTCTTGATTGATCTGCTGGAAAGTATGGGTAGCTCCAGCTCACTAAGGGTTGTCTGGTGTGGGGATTTTAACGCACATAGTTCACTGTGGGCTTGTTTGCAGCATCATGGTAATGGTTTAATTGTAGAAGAATTTTTAGGTGTTTCACATCTTGATGGGAAGGGCATGAAATTTAATGTTTATAATAGTTCTGAAACTGCTATAGATTAATTTTAGTTTCAAACCTTCTGGCTGGAGTGAGCGAGTGGGATGTCCTGGGAGATGAAATGTTGGGAAGTGATCATTTTCCTATATTTATAAGCTTGGGTTTGCATTTATATAGGGTACAGGGGCCATTTTTAGGAGGTGGAATTTTCGTAAAACATATTGGGATAGGTTTAAAGTTTTATGTGATGAATGTCTATCAGGGCTGAATGTTGAGGGTGATGTAGAATCTGCAATGAAGGGTTATGTCACATTATTCATCAAACTAGAAGTGATTCCTATTAAAAAGGGCATTGTAATAGAAGAAAGGCTGTACCATGGTGGACTGAGGAGTGTGCAGAGGCAATTAGGGAGAGAAATAGGGCCTTTAGGAAAGTTAAGAACCATCACTCTCCGAGTGACCTTATTGGGTATAAAAGGACCCAGGCTATGGTGAGGAAAGTAGTAAAGGTTGCGAAAAAGGTTTACTGGAGGTCATATTGTGATAGTATTGGAAGGGGTATTAAACTTGAAGATGTTTGGGGAATGATTAAAAACTAGAGAGGGGGATTCATAGGGCTAATAACATTCCAGTATTGACTAAAGAAGGTAATACAACTGTTACTGAAGCAGAAGGTTGAGTTACTGGCTCGGTCATTTGCTGCAAATTCATAATCAAGATAATTTAAGTGAAGAGCCTAAACAATGTAGGGATGAGTTTCCAAGCGAACTCCCCAATGTGTTGGAAGCTAGCTAGAGCACTGATAGTATTAGTGATGTAGAGTTTTGTTTGTCTGAATTTATGAAAGCTATTAATAGTATAGGTCAGATGGCTCCAGGAAAGGATGAGATGTGTTATTGCATGTTTAAACATATGGCTGACAACTTTCTTCAGATTATATTAAAATTTTTGAATCATATCTGGAGTTTCGGCCATCTTCCCTGCTCATGGAAAATAGCAGTAGTAGAGCCTATTCTAAAACCTGGGAAACCCGTCAGATCCTTCTAGTTATAGACCAATATCAATAACGTACCGTTTATGTAAACTTACGGAACACATGGTAATAGAGCAGTTGAATTATATTTTGGAAAAGAGATATAGCGTTTTGTCAGAGCGGATTTCAGAAGAATAGAATGGCATTGGATTCAGTTTCATGTTTGGAAGATGGTATTAAGACAGCAGAGGCAAATGAAGAAGTCGTACAGTAATATTTTTAATATAGAAAAAGCATATGTTATGGAGGGAGGATCCTTTGATTAAATTATGGAAATTAGGAGTGGGAGGAAGGCTATTTTTTTTATTTTCTTATTTGGACAGTCTATGCAGGTAGGGGTTGGAAAGGTATATCGAGAATGGGACCCCACAAGGCAGTATTTGTAACCCTTTATTGTTTAATATTATGATTAATGATACTTTCTCATTAAATATTTTCACAGGGATGGGTAAGTCACTCTTTGCAGGACGATGGAGCTTTTCGGATCTGAGGAAAAAAATTCAATTTAACTGTATGTAGGATGCAATTAGCAATTAATAAGGTCAAACAGTGGGCAAATGGTTGGGTTTTATGTTTTCAGTAGCTAAACACAAGTTATGTTTTACAAAGAGGATCTATAGACCTGCGCTCAATTTGAAATTGTGCAGTCAAACTCTTGAAGTGTCGGTGGTAAGACTTCTCGGCCTGTGGCTGGATAATAAGCTGACATGGAAGCACCATGTTAGTAAGATAATTGATAAATGCAAAGGAACATTAAATATTCTTGGGTGCTGCATTAAAATCTCTGTTGACTTTATATATTTGTTGAATTAGATTGGTACTTGATTATGGCTGTGTGGCTTATGGATCAGCTTCATCTTCAAATTTAAAATGTTTGGATGTGATACAAGCTCAGGCCTTGAGACTGTGCTGTGGTGCAGTAAGACCATCTCCTGTTTCAGCTTTACTGGTCGAAATGGGACAATTACAGTTGCGGTGAATGAAGTTGTTGACTTGAGAGAGCGGAGGAATGATCACCCTGTTAAGTGTTTTGGAAGACTGTTGGGAACATCACAAGAACAGTGTTTTTAGTTTTGGGTTCTCATCACGCTAGGAGTATGCATTGGCTGGATAATGTAATTGGTCCCACTGTAGCTTTTTCAGTCCCCTTACCATTGTTTTTTTTTCCAATAGCTTTAGTTGATTTTAGGTTTCATGATTTAATGAACTCCAAGGATTCCAATATGTCTGTTGGTTCACCAGTATATTAAGGAGAATTATTGTGAAATGTTAACCATTTTTACAGATGGATCAAAAGATAATTTAACAGGAAATGTTGGTGTGGCTGTCTTTGTGCCTGAATTACAGGTAACAATAATGAACTGTCTTACTATTTATCTGTGTATACTACAGAATTGGTTGCCATCATTCTGGGCTTACAGTGGGTGGAGGAAATCTGTCCTTGCAAAGTTATAATTTGTTCAGATTCTTTTTTGGTTTTGACAAGTCTTAAAACAGGTTGTTCTAGCAGTAGGTCTGATTTAATGCTGGAAACTCTCCAAACTATTTAATATTCAAAGTATTAGTCTACATGTCCTTATGGATTCCTGCACATAGAGGTGATGAGGGGAATGAGCGGGTTGATTGTTTGGCCAAAAAAGCCATTAAAATTTCATCTGTGATACAGACCTTACACTTAGCAAAGCAGAAGCTAAGTAGTTGGTGGGGTAAGAATTAGGGATTTATAGGAAGACCTGTGGGATAATGGACATACATAAAACTGTTGGATTGATGGGAGAAGGGGACAAGACAAGAAGTGAAGGAATTATATTGACTCAACTTAGAATTGGGTATCCTATGCTTAATTATTCCTCGTATCTTGTTGGAAAACATCTCTCTGGAGTGTATATGTGTTATCATCATTATAAAACAGTTGAACACGTTTTACAATGTGAAGTATACAAGGCTGAAAGAAAGCAAATGCAGGCTGCACTACTAGCTTTGGGGATTAACAGCTTACATTTAAGAACCTTTAAGTTATGGAAGTGACTTTAATTCACAGTATTGTCTTTCATTATTTAAAATCTCAGAAGCATTTTCAACAAACACCAAATCCCTGTGTTTTCAAACCTTCAAACACACTCAGACAGAAACGCTTTCTGGGGTAATTTAGTTTTCAGTTGATAAAGAACTAATAGGGGGTTTTGATTCCCAGCTCTCTGCACCAGACTCCAGTCCACTTGGTGATGGTAATGCACCTTACATTGGGGAGGGAGAGGAGGAGACTTCTTTATCCCCTCTTTCAAACCCACCTATTCTCCCTGTCCAAAATGTGCACATTGTTATCAAAGGAGTGTCTCTTGTCCTTTAGGTGTAGATATACAGCCAAGTCTTGACCTGAGGTGTTAGTCCTTGTATGTTGAACCATCCATTTATGAAGTGGTTGTTTTGTCTCACTGATACACAGATCTGCGCGGATCTCATTGCATTGGTTACCATATACAATACTGCTCTCTTTATGTTTGGATGTTGGGGTGGACGAGTTTCTGTCTGAGAGTGTTTGAAGGTTTGAAAAATACAGGGATTCTGTGTTTGTTGAAAATCCTTCTGAGTTTCTCTGAAACTCCAACCACAGGTGGGATGACCGTGTTTTTCTGTCTGCTTTGCTCCTCATCTCTGTCAGTTGGGTTGATGTCCCTGCAGGTTTTTGTTGCCATCTTGATGAAGGCCCACTCAGGGTAGTTGCAAGCTTTCAAGGTTTCTCTCAAATACTTGCACTCCTCATCTTTAGCTGTGATGTTGGTGGGCACATTCTCAGTGCAGTAGTGTTCTGATAACACCCAGTGTACGATGAGAGTCAAACTGTAGATACTGATCAGCAGGGGTTGGTTTCCTGGAACTTCAAGATCAAGATGTTCATTCTTTTGGTAAGAACTGCACAGTCTAAAAAGGCCAGTCTATTGTTCTTGACACCTCCTGTAAATTTGATGTTGTTACCCACCGAGTTGATGTATTCTGTGAAGGCTTGCATCTCATGGGTTTTGATCTTGACCCAGTTGTCATCCACATACCTGAACCAATGACTGAATGATGTTCCATGGAAGGTGTTCAAGACTGTCCTTTCTGCTTCGTCCGTGTACAAGTTGGCTCCAATAGGAGACACCAGTGAGCCCACGGCACAGTCATGTTTCTGCCTGTAGAAGACCTGTTTGTATTAGAAATAGGTAGCGTTGAGACAAAGGTTGAGTAGGGTACATACGTAATTCGAGTTGTGTGGTCCTACTCTCCAGGGTACTATCCTGACAGACGTATTTTTTACTGTCTTGATCATTTCTGAAGTGGGCACTGATGTGAACAAAGATGTAATGCCATTTGACAGCATGGTCTTGTCTGTATTCAGCTTCAGGTGATGAACTTTCTTGACAAAGCTGGAATCTTGGATGTGGTGTGGAGTGTTGCCAGGCAAAGGCGTGAGAATGTGGCAAGATATCTCCCAATGTTGTAGGAAGCTGAGTTAATGCTGCTCACAATGGTCTGAGAGGGACTCCTTGCTTGTAGCTCTTGGGGAGTCCATACAAGGATGGGATGGCTTCTCCCAGATTGAGGTGATGATATAGGTCCTAATTGATGACTTTGTTTTTCTCTAAATGTTGCAAACAGTCCATGATCTTCTTGTAGCTGCTGGTAGGATCCCCATTAAATACTTCATTAAGAAATGTGTATACTTTGTCACAGTAATCTGTGTTGAGAACAACGGAACGCCTACCTTTGTTGTCAGGTGGTGATACTGCGGTCCTTTCAGAGCAGTGTCAGTGCCCTCCTCTCCTGTGAGCTGAGGTTGGATGGAGGTGCTTTGGCCAAGGCAGCAGAGACTTTCACCCCGAGTTGTTCTGCTTCTGATATGTTGTTACTGCGGATCGCTGATACAGTGGCTGTGATGAGGTCCACCGTTGCAGTGACAGCAAAGTTTAACCCTTCAGCAAGGACCTCAATCTCTGGTTCTCTGTCAGACAGGTTTGTTACCCACTTGGCCTTGTCATTGTTTGTTGCCCCACCATCTTCCTTCTGCCTCCAGGTCAACTCCTCTACCTTCCCGTTGTTGCTGGTTCTAGTTGCTAAGATGATAAACTTGTTCCTTTGTCTTTCCTTACCTCTCTGGTGTGTTGAGCTCATTCAATGAAACCAGCCGCTGTCTGTAGAACGGTGGCTGGCAGTTGTGCAGTAAGACTCTGTATTTGGTTCTTTCTCTGTATTAAGACATCAATAGTGAAATGGATCTGTCTTGCCAAGAGGAAGAATGACAAAATGTTTTCTAGACAACACAGCAAGTCAATTTGCCTTTTCTTACCACTACCTGATATACAATGGCCTGGATGGCTGAGAACCTTCATAGGCATATTCCCAGTAGTTTTGGCCTAAAGGATGTGCCTTGGTATGTGTCCTTAGTTCCCCAAGGCCAGCGTGGTTGACTGCCACTAACTAACACCAAGTCACTTAAGTGTTTAAGAGAAGTTTGGATAGGTACAAGGATAGTAGGGGTGCGGAGGGCTATCATCCCAGTGCAGGTCAATGGGATTAGGCAGTTTAAGTCGTGTTGGCATGGACCAGATGGGCCAAAGGGCCTGCTTCTGTGCTGTACTTCTCTAGGACTCCAACCCTGGTAAATTGACTTCATCCCAGTCACATCTGAGAGCAGCCACGTGTAGGGGCTGAGCCCGCCTGACGGTTATCACTATTCCAAATTTGGGCACCCCCCGCTTCCCGTGCAGCGGGTGGTGCTGCTGCCTCGCAGCTCCGGCAACCCCAGTTCGATTCTGACCGGCGGGCTGGCCCTGGGGCTGAGTGGGGTTCTCCGGGTGCCCCGGATCCATTATTTACTGAGCATGGTGAAATAATCAAACGACGGGAGTAGAGGTGGATAGAAGAGAGAGAAGCAGGAAGGTAGCGGGAATTAAGGAAGGGGAATAAAACGTTGGGATGCTCTAATGTCTAAAAACTTGTTTTCTTACGTGACTACGTTAGACACAGACACTACAACAAATTACAGGACCTTCGACCCATAACGTGCTGACCATGTAATCTACTCTAGAAACGGCCTAGAATTACACTATGCATAGCCCTCTATTTTCTAAACTCCACGTACCTATTTAACAACCTCTTAAAAGCCCCATTGCATCCGCCTCCGGCAGAGCATTCCACGCACCCACCACTCTGAGTGAAAATCTTGGCTCTGACATCCCCTCGGTACCTTAAAACCATGCGCCCCCCCCCCTCCCGTGCTAGCCATTTCAGCCCTGGGGGGAGAAAAGCCTGACTAGCGACATGATCAATGCCTCTCATCATCTTATACACCTCCTTAACGTCATCTCTCATCCTCCGTCGATCAAGACGTATGTTCTTGCACATCTGCCCTGGAGGAATGATGTCTCGTTTGGCTGTATCCCTTACACTTCCTCCCTCACCACCATTCAGGGCCCCAGCCAGTCCTTCCAGATGAGGCGACACTTCACCTGTGAGTCGGCTGGTGTGTTATACTGCATCCGGTGCTCCCAGTGTGGCCTTTTATATATTGGTGAGACCCAACGCAGACTGGGAGACCGTTTCGCTGAACACCTACACTCGGTCCGCCAGAGAAAGCAGGATCTCCCAGTGGCCGCACATTTTAGTTCCACGTCCCATTCCCATTCTGATATGTCTATCCATGACCTCCTCTACTGTCAAGATGAAGCCACACTCAGGTTGGAGTAACAACACCTCATATACCGGCTGGGTAGCCTCCAACCTGATGGCATGAACATTGACTTCTCTAACTTCCGTTAATACCCCTCCTCCCCTTCTTACCCCATCCCTTATTTATTATTTCCCCCCTTTTTTTCTCTCTCTGCCCCTCTCACAACCACTCTTTACCTGCTCTCCATCTCCCTCTGGTGCTCCCCTCCCCCTTTCTTTCTCCCGAGGCCTCCCGTCCCATGATCCTGTCCCATCTCCAGCTCTGTATCACTTTCGCCTTTCCAGCTCTTAGCTTCATCCCTCCCTCTCCTGTCTTCCCTCATCATTTCGGATCTCCCGCTCCCCCTCCCACTTTCAAATCTCTTACTATCTCTTCTTTCAGTCAGTCCTGACGAAGGGTCTCGGTGCCCCAAACGTCGACTGTGCTTACACCAGCACCGCACCAGTGTGTGTGGCTGTGTCCATGTATGGTTTGAATAACAAATTTAATTTGATTTGATGTAATTGACCGGATAGGTCTCCTGTGCGATAATAAATTAACCCCACAACTACCACAGTGGTATCCACGGGGTCAGATTCAAGTGAAGACAGCAGTCTTGCATATACAACGGGAGCGAGGCGTGACGGATTATAGCTAATCATTGAATGACTTTTGGGTTAATTGTCTGGCTCACAGTCAATTGCACACTCAATGACATTTGCAGATTATAAAATTCATGCTTCTACTAACCAGCCGGCAATTCTCCCACACCGAAACTCCGTCTGTAATTACCTTCACGCGTAGCAAACTTTGTCAACGCGGTTTAAATTGGAGCTCTCCCGGCCAGCGTGCGCGGTGATGGGGGAAATGCGGGCTGGTTCCATTCCCCCACCCGCAGGAGAAGGGAGGAACTATGCCCAGCTCCCGGTGCCTTTGTAAGTTGACAACCTTAGCGATGCGAAATGTAGTTGGGGAAAAGCTGGAAACATGCGGGAGATCAGGTTGCTTTGTGGGGGGAGAAGGCTGCAGACGAGTTGCTGTGGCTGACGAAAGGGCAAAACCTGTTCTCCCTGCAATGGCAACCGGTTACGGAACGAGGAAAGAACTAATGAACCGACGGCCCTGCCAGTGCCCGTGTTTACTGTTCGGCTGGGTCCCGGTGGGTTGGGAAGGAGTTAAGAGTACGAATGCCTCCAGATCCCACCCAGCGCTGCCAGACGCCGCTCCGGGATTTTCCCGACACCCGCTGGACAGCTGGGCGACGCTGTCTGTCCGGACTGGAGGGCAACTTTCAACGATGAAAGAAGTTTAAAAACACTTACCGGTGTAGCTCCATTCGGTATCTGTAATAGAATAAATAAATGCCAGATCAGACCATGGAGACTGATACAGCCCCGGGCTGGGACATGGGCTGCTTCGTCCCTCCTTCCTTCACTTTTCCTCCTTCCTTCCCTCATTCTCCTACCACCCTTCCCACTCCCCTTCCTCTCTTCCTCCTCCCTTTCCCCTCAATATCCTTCCCTCCTCCTCTCACCTTTCCTCCCTCTCCATCTATACCCACCCCCAGCTCGCTCTCCCTCACATTTTCAGTTTCACCATTCTTCCTTCCTCTTATTTCCTCCTTATTTCCCTCTCCCCTTCTCCCTCTCTTTCTCCTCTGCCCTCGTCCCGTCCCCCCCCCCCCACCCCCAGCCAGCACGTCCAGCATCGGACAACTTCTCCAGACGGATCAAGTCTTCACACCGCCGAAGACCCGTTCCTCAGACCCACCTGCGCCTGCCCGCCGGGAGCTGATCCCGAGAAGGAGCAAAAGGAAAACCCCCCGACTCATTGCCGTGGCCATCTCTGCTCGCTGCCGGGATTCGCAGAGTTTCGGTGCAAGTACTGGAGCGAGTACCCGCCCTCGGCTCCGCCCCGTCCCGGCCCGGAGGGGAGGGAACCTAAGCTGGTCCCTCTGAACATATCGTCCTCTCCCTGCATCCCTGCTGGGATCCTCACTTCTTCCTTCCTTCCCTCCCTCACTCAGCCCTCTCCACTATTTTTCACTCCACCCTTCCTCTTTCTCTCTTCCCCCACCCATTCACCCCTACCACAAGGTGACCAGGCAGTGCGAGCAACTCCAGGAGAGGGCCCGGCTGCTGTCAGAATTTTCCGCAATCGCTTCTCCGAGATGAGACCGGGTTCTGGAGTCGGCCCGAGGAATATTAGAAGGACAGTTTTATTTAAAATAAAGTGTTCTGTTGATCTGCAGTCCGGGACAGTTTGAGATGTGGCTGTCCGTCAGGCAGAGGAAACACGACCCGCGGTCAAGCAAACCCCGCCCGAGTCTCTGCATGACAACGGGAAGTCTCGGTTTCTTCCCTATTTCTCTTCCAGCCTCCGTGTAGCCGCATACCATCGAAAAAATGCTAACTCACGACCAATCTTGCAACTTATTCTCCCCATATTCCCATCAGTGGTTTCTATGAACTTCCTCTCACTTACTCCCCAGGGTTAATTCGGAGCGGCCAATTAACCCACCCGCCCACGCTCCTTGTTGGGGTGAGGGAGAAACCCAGAGCCCTCACAGGGAGAACATACAAACTCCACCAGGACAGCAGCCAGGGCCGAAATCGAACTTGAGTCACCCAGCCCCACACAGAAAGCAACCCACCTCTGGGGTCGGGACAGTCCCTGCACAAGCCCTGGGGCCCTGCACCGGCGAATAGAGCAACCTGTTGGAATTGTACTTGGGTAGTCGTTGGGAAATGAACACACAACCTGGTTGAGATGACGGACTTGGGGAGTCAGAGTAAATTTCAAATATTTCCATATTAGGTATTCAGGAAGAGTTGCCCACAGTACTATAGTAATTGTATAGATAAATACTTTATACAAATATTAGAAGAGAGGTAATAACAGAATAAACAATGTTATCTCCAACAGACTAACAGGAGGGGGTCATCACTTCCTCAGCTATAGGTTAACTCATCATTGAGCCTAAAGGCCCAGGCTAAGAATGACCTCATATTGCCAGCATTTTGTGTGTGTTGCTTGGATTTCCAGCATCTGCAGATTTTCTCTTGTTTGTGATTGAATAAACCAATTGTTTGGAATCGAGCTACCTTGCCTGGTGTCTCAGGGCTGGATGTGTCTGCACCTATGCCAGCAGCCCTTCTCTGCCACCGGTCCCACACCCCTCCCGCCAATCTCCATTTCCAACATCCTTTGCTCCCGCCAGATTGACAAACTCGCTTTCTGCTCCACCTTCACAAAAATAGTACTGTGCAAAAATCTTGGGCACCCCGACTACATATATGTGCCGAAGACTTCTGTACCGTATTATTGTATCTGTATCGTATCTTACCTAAATACCTAATATGGAAATTCCTGGACATTGTGTAGTACCTCCTTTAGCATAGTTAATTCCTTACAATAGCTCATTTCATACGATACACCTCTCCTGTGGGAATGTGTAACTCGAATAATTATCTAATTATCACTCACTACATTTAACTCCTGGTTTAACTAACACTAACACACACACACACACACACACACACACACACACACACACACACACACACACTCACACACACACACACACTCACACACACACACACACACTCACACACTCACACACACACAAACACACACACACACACACACACACACACACACACACACACACACACACACACACACACACACTAGACACACACACACACACACACACACACACACACACACACACACACACACACACACACACACACACACACACACACACACTAGACACACACACACACACACACACACACACACACACACACACACACACACACACACACACACACACACTAGACACACACACACACACACACACACACACACACACACACACACACACACACACACACACACACACACTCACACACACACACACACACACACACACACACACACACACACACACACACACACACACACACTCACACACACACACACACACACACACACACACACACACACACACACACACACACACACACACACACACACACACTAGACACACACACACACACACACACACACACACACACACACACACACACACACACACACACACACACTAGACACACACACACACACACACACACACACACACACACACACACACACACACACACACACACACACACTCACACACACACACACACACACACACACACACACACACACACACACACACACACACACACACACACACACTAGACACACCTATGATTTCCACTGGTGCAGAAAACTAACCTGTCTTTCTTGCTCTTCTCATTCTGACAAAGTGTCCCTGGCCTGAAACATTAACTGTTTCTCTCCTCACAGATGCTGCCTTACCTGCTGAGATGTTCCTGCATTTTCTGTTTCTATTTCAGATTTCCAGCGTAACCTTTGCTTTTTCAACCGCTAGTCTATAGCACCTGTAAACTGGGTAACTCTGACTGACCAGCTGCGCCAGTGGAAGTCTCACAGTCCCACAGCTTCAAATTTAGATTCTCCAACCTCACAAAATGCTGAAGAACCCAACTGGTCAGCCAGCATCTGTGGAGGGGAATGAACAGTTGGTATTTATTTCCCTCTATAGATTGGGGGCCGCTGTGTTGAGGACCTTTGCACCGTCTGTCACAAAAGGCAGGATCTCTCTGTGGCTACCCATTTCAATTCTCATTCTGATATGGCTTTCTTGGCCTCCTCCTCTGCAAGATGAGCCCAAACTCAGGTTAAAGGAGCAACAGCTCATATTCTATCTGGATAGTCTCCAACTTGATAACTATTACCCAACTCACCCTCCTTCCCTCGCACTTTCCCCATCCCCTATTACCCCTTCTCTTCTCCTCAGCTCCCTCTGATTCATCTCTTCTTTCCATTTCTTCCATGGTCCATTGTCTTCTCTTATCCATTTCCTTCTTCAACCCTTTGCCTCTTCCACTTATCCTCACCCTCACCCAGTCACATTTCCCCCTTACTTGCCTCTACACCTCCCCCCACCTCCTTATTCTGGTAGGGGGATCCTACTCTTTCCCCTTCCTTTCCAGTCCTGATGAAGGACCTCAACTTGAAATGTTGACTGTTTATTCCTCTCCATACATGCTACCTGACTGTTTGAGTTCCTCTAGCATTTTGCTCAAGATTTCCATCATCTGCAGAATCTCTGGTGTCTAGATTTTCCAAAGCTTCTCAAATCGTGAGCAAGCAGGGGCAACAAAACATAAGTATCTCCAACTCCACCATTCAGATTTGGATATACACTCAGTGACCACCTCGTTAGGTGCACCTGTACACCTGGCTGTTAATGAAAATATCTAATCAGCCAATCATGTGGTAGCAACTCAATGCATAAAGGCATTGACATGGTCAAGAGGTTTAGAATCAGAATCAGGTTTAATATCACTGGTATATGTAATGAAATTTGTTGTCCTTGTAGCAGCAGTACGATAGTGCAATGCAATACATAATAATAGAAAAAAATCTGTGAATTACAGTAAGTGTGTGTATATATATATATATATATATATTATATAACTAAATTAAGTAAGTAGTGCAAAAGTAGAGTGAGGAAGTGTTCATGGGTTCAATGTCCTTTCAGAAACTAGATGGGAGAGGGGAAGAAGCTGTTCCTGAATCATTGAGTGTGTGCCTTCAGGCTCCTGTACCTCCTTCCTGATGATAGCAATGAGAAGAGGGTGACGGAAGTCCTTGATGATGGACATTGCCTTTTTGAGACATCGCACCCTGAAGATGTCCTGGATACTACGGTGGCTAGTGATAGAGCTGGCGAAGTTTACAACTGTCTGCAGCTTACTTTGATCCTGTACAGAGCGCCCCCTTTCACATTCCAGGCAGTAATGCAGCCAGTTAGAATGCTCTCCAAGGTAACCCCTGTAGAAATCTGCGAGTGATTTTGGTGACTTACCAAATCTCCTCAAACTCCTAATGAAATATAGCCATTGTCGTATTTTCTTTGTAGCTGTTGGGTCCAGGTTAGATCCTCAAAGTATTGACACCCAGGGACATGAAATAGCTCGCTCTTTCCACTCCTGATCCCTCCATGAGGAGTGTGTTTCCTGGACTTAATCCTTTCTGAAGTCCACAATCAGCTCTTTGGTCTGACTGATGTTGAAAACAAGGTTGTTGCTGCGACACCACTCAACTAACTGATATATCTTGCTCCTGTACGCCTTCTCGTCACCATCTGAAATTCTGCCAGTAGTTGTATTGTCTAGCCGCACCCAACGTGAGTGTAGAGGGAGTAGACAGTGGCCTAAACACACATGCTTGAGGTCCATTGTCGGAGAGGTGCAGATGTTATTTCTGATCAGCACAGATTGTGGTCTATGGTTAGGAAGATTGGGGTCTATGATTAGGAAGTTGAGGATCCAGTTGCAGAGGGAGGTACAGAGGCCCAGGTTCTGGAGCTTTTTGATCAGAATTTTAGGAATGATTGTGTTAAACGCTGAGCTGTAGTCCATAAACAGCAGCCTGACATAAGTATTAGTATTGTTCGATTGGTTTTCAAACCGAACATCAGAATGGGGAGGAAACGTGACCATTGTTATGTATTCGTGGGTATCATGTACTTGTCATGTGACCGTGGTGTTGAGCTGCTGGAGATGAGGTAATGGACTTGTGATGGTGGAGTGACGTCATTTTCCCGCCAGTGAGAGGTCATGTGATAGGTTTTTTAAAAACAGGATATCAAAGGAGGACCCCTCCCTGTGACGCAGGGCAGTCAGCGGTTGACTTCACTGGTGACGCACATTGCTGCATATTCCGATGTTATGACGCAGTTTTGTTTTAAAGTGAAGTCTTATTTTCTGCCTTAAGTCTCAAAGGTTATTGCTGGCAGTTTTGCTATAATACTGCCAGTTTAGAAGTGGAGATTGAAGATTCGTCAGAGTTTGGAAATCCAGAAGAATCGGGAAAGTTGATTTCGACGGTTAAGCAAGCTCGACCTTGTTTAATCCTCATTCGGAAGGAATTTGTTAGCTGTGTCCATGATAACCTCTGTTCTGCCAGAAGAATAGAAGGTTGGGTACATTTTCGCCAAGAAAAGGTCAGTGCCTTTTAAGCCATTTCATTGTTTGCTTCGTAAATTCTCTGGGAAAAACAATCCTTCAATGGGAATCAACATTAACGCCATGAAAGAGAAGTTAAGTTATAAAGGAAAGACTCTTGTTAACAGACTTGGTAAAACTTTGGACTTTTGCATTACTACTTCTAAGAACTCTTTTCGCATTATCGCTTTAAGAACTCTTCGAGCTGCCGCAGAGCAGTTGACTTCCGGTTACGTTAGTTTTGCTTACTTTTGGGTTTTTTTCCAGCATTTAATAAATGTTTTATTTATTATAAAAAACCTGCCTCAGATATATATTTGTTGTTGCCGAATCCATAACACCATGGAATGATTATTGGTGCCAGATGGGGTGGCTTGAATATAGAAACTGCTGATCTCCTGGAATTTTCACACAGAATAGCCTCTAGAGTTTACAGAAAATGGTGCAAAAAAAAACAATCAATGAGCAGTAGTTTTGTGGGCATAAGTGCCTTGTTAATGAGAGAGGTCAGAAGAGAATGGCCAGACTGGCTCAAGCTGACAGGGAAGTGATAATAACTCAAATAACCACGCATTACAACAGTGGTGTGCAGAAGAGCATCTTGAATGCACAACACATTGAACTTGAAATGGATGGGCTACAGCAGCAGAAGACCACGGACATACAGGAGGTACCTAATAAAGTGGCCACTGAGTGTGTGTCATCATCGCTGGGTCTGAATCCTGGGACTTCCTCCTGAAGAGCCCTGTGGAAGCACCTTCGCCAGAGAGGCTGCAACAATAATACTCCACCAATTTCCCAAAGGCAACAAATGAAAGCAGGGTGAGAGAAAGAAACGGGATGATCCTGTGTACAGAGTGCAGAGGCAATAGTCCATAGGTATGCCCAAATAACTGGCAGACTCTTAACACCAGTAGTTCTTCAGGAGCCATTGGCAAGTTGTAGATCCTGGCCAATCCCTGATCAGCTGCAGGGAGCCAATGGCTGATTGTAAATCCTGGTAGGCTGGGGAATGGAGGGATCGGCTGAAGGGATTTTGAGCTGCCTGTTCTCTCCTCTGGCCTGCTGATAGGTGGTGAGAAACCTCCAGTCTAGACACGTACAGAATAACCAGCTGTAGTAACAGGCAGAAACCTCCGACAGCCAGTCGAAGTTGAAGGCAGTAGATGGTCTACAGTTGCCTCTGTTCTGCTGACTGCCCTCTGACTCATCCTCAAAGTCCCAGGGGTCATCAACTGGAGAAGTGAGAAAGAAAGACTGCCTTCAATGGTGCTGTTTGAAAGGGTTGAGAGCTTTACAGATCCTCAGAGTGAACATTGCCAAGAGAGCTCGTCAGTGCCTCTGCTTCCTCAGGAGACTAATTCGGCATGTCCTGTGCTGCACTGTTTGCTCCTTGTTCCTTCTAAGCCTCACCAGTTTTTTATCAATACGCCGTAGAAAGCATCTTTCCCGGATGCATCATGGATTGGAACGGCAATGCTCTGCACGTGACCGTAAGGAACTCCGGAGAGTTATGGACACAGCTGAGCTGAGCACAGAAACAATCCTCCCCGCCACGGACACTGCCTGCACTTCTCACTACCTTGGTAAAGGAGCTGATATAGACAAAGACCCCACCCAGCCCAGACTTTGCCTCTTCTACCCTGTCCCATTAGGCTGAAGAAAAGCCTGAAAGCTCAGGGACAGCTTCTATCGTGCTGTAATAAGCTGGGTCCCCTAATACCATGAGAGAGACTCTTGAGCTGACAGTCTACTTCATTATGATGTTGCTTGCCTGGACGGCACTTTGTCTGTGACTGTAACACTTCACTCAATGTTTTGTTATCACGTTACCATGCACTACCCCAGTAAGGCCATCAGAGACTGGGGCCATCAGAGTTAGGCCACTTGGCCTATCGAGCCTGCTCTACCATCATGGCAGATTTAAGTATTTATTGAGATACCACGCAGAACAGGCCCTTCCAGCCCAACAAGCTGTGTCACCCAGCAACCACCAATTTAACCCTAGCCTAACCATGGGACAATTTCCAATGACTGATTCGCCTACTAACTGGTACGTATTTGGACTCTGGGAGAAAACCAGAGCACCTGGAGAATACTCATGTATTCCACAGGGAGGATGTACAGACTCCTTACAGAAGATGTTAGAATTTAATTCTAACTCTGATGCCCACAAGCTGCAATAGCATCATGCCAACCCGCTATCCTACCGTGGCATCCAGTATCCCTCTTGACCCCATTCTCCTGCCTTCTGCCAGTAACCTACGATGCCCTGACTAATCATGAGCCTATCAGCCTCTGCTTTAAATATACTCAGTGACTTGAGTATACTATATTGGTAGTGCCCAGGCACTACCAAACTCTGGAACATCTGGAAAGATAGATCTGTGAGCACTGACACTAAGATACGCCTCCCGAAGAGTCTCGTCTGGCCAGTACCCTATATGGCTGTGAAACATGGACCCTAAAAGCAGCTGATGAAAAGAAGTTGACAGCATTTGAGATGTGGACATACCTCAGGGTATCATACATTGAAAGGAGATCCAGCAATTTCATCCTAGAAATTGGTACGAAGCCAATACTTCTGGAAACAGTTATCCAAAGAAAACTTCTTTGACACATCTCAAGAACTGATGACACACTGGAACGTACTGTGCTTGAAGGCAGAGTAGAAGGAAGGCACTCCCGAGGCAGACAGAGGACAACCTGGATCGACAACATCAAGAAGTGGACCAGCCTCACCGCCAGAGATGCAAGAGGTTTGACTGCTGACGGATCGCAGTGGAAGGAAGTGGTCACCAAGGCTCTGGCAGAGTGTGGCACATGATGATGGTGACGACGACTTGACCTCAGGCATCCATGGCGATGAATTCCATGGATTCACCACCCTCAGGCCACAGAAATTCCTTCTCATCTCTGTTCTAAATGGATGTCACTCTATTCTGAGGCTGTGCCATTGGTCCTAGACTCCACTACTATAAGAAACATCCTCTCCATATCCACTCTGTCTCAGCCTTTCAGTATTCAGTAGTTTTCAATGAGATCCCCCTTCATTCTTCACATGAGTACAGGCCCAGAGCCATCAAACGCTCCTCACACATTAATTCTTTCATTCTCAGAATCATTCTCATGAACTTCCATTAGACCTTCTCCAATACCAGCACATCTTTTCTTAGATAACGGTCCCAAAACTGCTCACATTACTCCAAGTGTGGTCTACCCATATAAAATGTCAGCATCACATCCTTGCTCTTATATTATAGTCCTCTTGAAATTAATGCTAACATTGCATTTGCCTTCCTCACTACCAACTCAACCTGCAAGTTAACCTTCAGGGGATCCTGCAGAAGGGCTCCCAAGTCCTTTTCCACCTCTGATTTTTGAATTTACCCCTAGTCTATGCCTTTATTCCTTCTACCAAAGTGCATAGCATTCACTTCTCTACACTCTACTCCATCTGCCCATTCTTTGCCCATACTCCCAATTTGTCCAAGTCCTTCTGCAGAATCTCTGTTTCCTCAACATCACCAGCCCCTCTATCTACCTTTGTATCATCTGCAAACTTGGCCAGAAAGCCATCAATTCCATCATCCAAATCATTGACATATAACATGAAAAGAACCGGATCCCTGTGGAACACCATTTGTCACTGAGGGCCAACAAGAATAGGCCCCCTTTATTCCAACTCTTTGCCTCCTGTCAATCTTCTGCCCATGCTGATATCTTTCCTGTAATACTGCCTTCTTAAGCAGCCTAATGCCCGCACCTTGTCAAAGACCATCTGAAATCCAAGTAAATAACATTCATTGGCTCATCTTTGTACTGTTGTCCTGCCTGTTATTTTCTCAAAAACTTCCAACAGATTTGTCAGGCAAGGTTTCCCCTTATGGAAACCATTTCAGCTTTGACTCAATGCACAGCTGCAACAAAAAGATCTGTATAGATGGTGTGCCGGACATGTTTTTCATTGTAACTCAGTACATGTGACAATAATAAACCAATTTACCAAATGTACTTCAACTTTGACCCTAAACAGGCTCTTTATGTCCACACGGGAGCAGATGGGACCTTGGCTTAAACTTCTCATTCCCTGGCCGCCGGTGTGTTGCAGCATTGGAAGTGCCGTTCCTGGATGAGATGTTAAACTGGGGCTTCCTCCAGTCCTCAGATGAGAATGATTCCAGGGCTCTATTAAAGCGCTGCAGCTTCCCTCAGTATCAGGTCAATATTTATTCCCCAGAGAGTATTGTAGACAGTGCTGAAGAACTTTGCTAATCAACTGGCTAGAGTAATCTTTAACCTCTCACTTTGGCATTCTGAGGTACCTACCTGCTTCACCCAAGCTTCAATTATACCAGTGCCTATGAAGAAAGAAGTAACCTACCTCATTGACTATCATCCAGTAACACTTACATCCACTGTGATGAAGCACTTTAAGAGGCTGTATATCTAGGAGTAATACAGCATGAAACCCTTCAGCCCATCTGGTCCATGCTGA
Source organism: Hypanus sabinus (assembly GCF_030144855.1). Classification (NCBI taxonomy): domain Eukaryota; kingdom Metazoa; phylum Chordata; class Chondrichthyes; order Myliobatiformes; family Dasyatidae; genus Hypanus; species Hypanus sabinus. The sequence continues at coordinate 13,978,330 of NC_082726.1, forward strand.
CCATGGTAATTCCAGTTGCTTGCATTTAGCCCATAACCCTCCAAGTCCATCCCTCCATCCCTCCAAATGCCTCTGAAAAGTTGCAATTGTGCCTACCTCGACCACTTCCTCTGGCAGCTCATTCCTGGTACTCACAGCCCCCTGTGTAAAGAAGTCACCTCTCAGGTCCCTTTAAAATCTCTTGCCTCTCACCTTGTTATCTGTGCCCTTTATGTTCAGGAAGGATGTCATTGTGCTGGAGAGAGTGAAGAGGAGGTTTGCAGGATATTAGGAGACAGGGAGAAATCAGCTGCTGGAATCTGGAGCAAAACTATAAGCTGTCCCCAGCACGTCCTTGCGTGTGTTGATTGTTAACGCACCTCACGGCCTGTTTCGATGTACACATGATAAATAATTCTGAATCTGAATTGCTGGAGGCAGCCCAGTGGGCTGTAGTCCTAGAGCTCAAAGGACTAGTATATAGATATAGATGGTATATAGATAGTATATAGTATATAGCAGAATGTTACCATTGATTGTGTGGGAAACTGAGTACATAAATAGGCAGACAAAAGGGGGCTGCAAACGCTGGAAGCTGAAGCAACACACAATCTGCTGGAGGAACTCAGTGGGTCGAGTAGCAAGTGTGGGGTGAAAGGAAATGTTGATGTTTGGGCTTGTTTTGGATCACATTGGACCCTGTTGTCAGATTTTCGTCTCCTCTTATGTAAGGTGTATGTGACCCCACTGCAGCCTCCTTATGTCCTCTTCACAACTTATTTTCATGGTTTATATTCACTTATAGTCTATCTCGGCACTTGGCTGAAGCCTTTTCTCTCAGTGGGCTTGAGATAACGCGTGCGGTCATTTGTTTGGAGGTGAGCGAAGCGCAAGTTTAAAACATGAGCCAAGCCTTTTGGGGCGTTTCGGCAGGCTTGAGATATCGTGGCTTATTAGGCACTTGGCAAAAGCTTATAAAAAGAGGTGATGTTTTAAGTGGAGTGGCCATTGTGTGAGTGGACTAATGTTAGATTGGAGTGCTGAGGATTTGGTGAAGAGAGACGGAGGCTAAGTTTCTGGTAAGTTTCTTTCTTCCTTTGTCTGTTGTCTAGTAAGAATGGATTCGGGGGCAGTTGTGTGCTCTGCCTGTCAGATCTGGGAGTCTGGGAGACCTCCAGGATTCCTGATGATTACATTTGCATGAGCTTTCAATGTTTCATTGTTTCAAACAAATGTTTCAAGCTGCCACTCCTTATAGACTGTGTTAAGCTGCAGCTGGATGACCTTCAGCTTATGTGGGAGAATGAGGTGACAGATGGGAGCAACAGAGAGGTTGTCGCCCCTCACTTGCAGGAGTTGGGTAGCTGGATGGCTGCCAGGAGAGGGAAAGGGGAAGGAAGTAGGCAGACAGTGCCAAATACTTCTGCAGCCGCAGTCTCAATGATGGGTATACCGCTTTTGATACTGTTGAGGGAGGGGGTGACCTACCGGGGAAAGCAGTAGCAACCAGGTCTCTGAGTTTGGTTCTGGGCTCAGAAGAGAAGTGGGAGGGGGTGGGGAGAGATGAGGAGTGTAATGATGAACTGGGTTCAGTAGTCAGAGGCACAGACAGGATTTCCTGGAGATGTGATTGAGACTTGTGGATAATACGTTGCCTCCCAGTAGCCACGATCCGGGATGTCTCAGATCATGTCCACAGCATTCTGAAGGGGAAGGGTGAGCAGCCAGAAGTCATGATACATATTGGTATCAAGGACATAAGTAAAATAAGGCATTAGATGCTGAAGAGAGGATATAGGGAGTTAAGTACGAAGCAGAAAAGCAGGACCTCAATGGTGGCAATCCCTGGATTGCTGCCTGGGCCACGCACCAGTGAGGATGAGAATAGGATTTAACAGATGAATGCATGCTGAGGAACTGGTGCAGGGGCAGGGTTTGAGATTTCTGGATCATTGGGAAGGGATGACTTGTAGAAAAGAATGGGTGACTCATGAATTTGAAGAGGGCCAATACCCAAGTGGGAAAACTTGCTGGAGCTGTTGGGGGGGTGGGTTTAAACCAGTTTAGCTGGGAGGTGGAATCCAGAGTGACAGGTCTAAGGATGGAGCAGTGGTATACAGATAGATACACATGAAGAGAGACTGTGTGGAAGGATAGGTAGTTGACAGGACAAAATTGCAGTTTGAGGGATGGATTGAAGTGTGTCTGGTTTAATGCAATAAGTATCAGCAAGGGTAATGATCATAGAGTGTGTGTTAATGCATGGGACTGCTCCATTGTCACCACTGCAGAGACTTAGCTGTCCCCAGGACAGGAATGGCTGCTTAGTGTTTTGGGCTTTAGAGCGTTTAAAGGGGACAGGGAGGGAGGTAAGAGAGGTTGGGAGTTGGCATTACTAATCAGGGATAATATCACAGATGTGGAAGGGGTGGACATTGTGGAGGAATTGTTTACTGGATCAATGTAGGTGGACATCAGAAACAGGAAGGGAGCAATCATTCTATCGAGAGTACTCTATAAACATGGTCCAATACAGCAGAGACACTGAGAATCCGATCAGTAGGCAGATTTTGGAAACACGCAAAAATAACAGAGTTGTTGTCATGGGTTACTTATATTTTCCTAATATTGACTGGCACCTTCTTAGTGCAAAAGGTTTAGGTGGAGCGGAATTTGTTAGGTGCGTCCAGGAATGATTCCTGATACAATATGTAGACAGATCAACTAGAGGAGAGGCCATTCTGGATCTGTGCTGGGAAATGAACCAGGCCACATGTCAGATCTCTTGTAGGTGAGAATTTCAGGGACAGTGACCCCAACTCCCTAACCTTTTACCATAGTCTTAGAGAGGGATAGGAGCTGAGGGTACGGGAAATAATTTAGTTGGAGGAGGGTGAATTATAAGGCTATTAGGCAGGAACATGGTGTTGGGTTCTGAGGTGTTTAGAGCACCTGAATTGGTTAATTGTTGATTAGTGAGAGTTGTTAATCATTTAGATTGTGTTATTCTTGAGAACTTGCTCTTTGTCATACAGTCTCCTGGTGCTCTGCTTAAATTTGATAGGCTCGTGGATTACGTGTTATTTGTATTACTTAAGTGGATTCCCAATTAGCACTAATCGTGGGGTCCTGGTTTTGAGATTGTTGCTTCACGCAGTGTTGCTCACCTGAGCCACCGATGTTCTTTTGAAACTATTATGAATAAGTTCTCATCACCGTCTCTGCATCGGAGTCTGTCTTTCCTCTGCACTTGGGTTCTGACATTGCCAGCACACATCATGACAGAAACATCAACAACTGCTTGTTTCGGGTTTCAACAAGTTCTTTTGTTGCCGCATAAATAGGGAATTATGCTTCAGCTGTTTAGTGTAGTGGTGATTCAGCATAGATTAAAGTAGCACAGAGACCCTCCTGCATTTTGTTTCACGCTGACTGCTCTGCACTTATCCACATTTGTCTCCCTTGAAGCCTACTCAACTCTCCCTTCACTCCAATTCTCCTGCCTCCACCTACACCAGCTTACAGAGACTACAATCTTGGCACATGGGAGGAAGCTGGAACACCCACACATGGCCACAGCGACAACAGCCGGGGTCAGGACCCTGGGTCTCCAGAGCAGTGACACAGCAGGACCAGCCACAGTGTGCAGCCTTGGCCTCTTTATTTAAGGTTGGCTGCAGGTGCACTGGAAGTGGCTCGGAGTTTCCTGGACTGAACCACGGTATGAGTGGATTACTTCGTAAGGAAAGCCTGGACAGGCGGGGCTTGTATCACTGGGGTTCAGAAGAGAGACCTGGGACTGCATTGCAACATATAAGATCCAGCGGGGTCTTGACTGGAAAAATGTGGGGAATTTGTGTCCTTATAGAAATGTCTAGAACTTGGCTCACTGTCTAGTATAAGGGGTTGGCCTCTTTAAGACAGGGATATTTTTTTCTCTCTCACAGACGGAGTTGGGTCTTTGAACTCGCATCGAAGAGCAGTGGAAACAGACTGATAGAACATGGATCAGGAACCGATCCCTCGACTCACAATGTCTGTGGCAGGCACAATGCCAAATGAAATGAATTCTCTTCTGCCTGCACAAATGCTCCATGTCTCTCCGTTACACTCCAAACCCTCTTAAACATAACCGTCGCATCCACTTCCACCGGCCCTGGCAGCCCATTCCACACACCCGCCACTCTCCGTGTAAAAAACACTTGCTCCGCACATCTCCTTTGAACTTGTGCCCTCTCACCCAAAATGCACCTTCTGTACACTTAGATTGAGAAAGACGCTGGGAGTAGGAGAACGTGGTTATAAGCAGCTCATCCAAGGTGGGGCAGGACTGGGTGCCTATTCTCTCCTGATCCACGTGTCCAGATGTATCAGGTTTGGGGTTACCGAGTGTGCGAGAGGACCCTGAAGACATGGGAATGGAACCCTAGTCTTCAGAATGAGGATCCCAGGTTCAATCCCAACCTCGGGTGCTGTCTGTGTGATGTTTACACTGATGGATTAGAGAGTGAAATTGTAATTTTTCCCATTGTTTTTCTTTTCCTCTGCCTGCTTATGTTTTAACTGATCGCCTATATATATATATATATATATAATTGTTTAATGAATTTTCCAGTAATTGGAGTACAACTGATTCTGTTTTTTTTTTAAGTTTCTCAGTTTTTCTGTAACAGATATCAGGCCTCTTGAATCTGGCTATTTCATAGGCTATACGTTATTATAGTTTGTCTTGTTACCTTTCAGGTTTGAGCTAGTTTTTAGTATAAAATAACCGCAACTTCTTTGATCCTTCTCATTTTCCTTTGGTTGTTCTCCACTGTTATATCACTTAATCAATGGCTGTAATCAACAAGTTTTATACTTCATTCTTGACTTCCAAAGAAGCTTTGATCACAAAATTGCCAGGATCCAAGAGGACACTCTCCCCGTGACTGCACACGTTTGCCATGGGTGCTCCATTCCAAAGAATTGCCAGCTGCTGGGTTAATCAGGCACTGTAAACTACCCCTATGTTGCAGAATGAGGGGGTGGAAGTTCATGGGCATGTGAGGGGGTAGCTTGCAGGGAAATGTGTGGGGGAAGGTGAAGCCCTGAGAAATGTAGAGACCACACTGTCCTAAGTAGATATGAGCCGAACTGGCGATTGGTCCCTTTGTTGTACCCCTTCAAAAAAAGGCAAGAGCAGGAGTAGGCCATTCAGCCCGTCAATCCTATCCACCATTAAATATAATTAAGGCTGATTTGTCCTAGTTCCCCACTGTCCTGAATCCCCCCCCAGTCTTTCAAAACTTTATTGAAATTATGCAAGACAAGTTCGTCACTGTATCTTGGTACCTGTGACAATAATAAACTCATTTACTAATTTAAATCCCACAGTGATCTGGCCCCAGTGATCTGCACTCTGCAACATAATCTGATCCATATTCAGAACTGGTTTTCTTTGTCTGAGAAATCAAACTCAATTCTCCATGTAATTCGGGAGAACGTCACTAGTAACTGTCCTTTATATTTGCATAGAGGAAGAACAAGGATTGTGTGGAGGTGGAATGGTGCAGAGGATCACAGACCTCCCCGGGCAGATACTGGGGTCTTTCGGTCCTGAGCAGAGACCTGATGGAGGCAGTGAGGTGGTTTGATAAAGAGAGAGTGTTACGTACCCGTGGGTATCTGGTACTTGTCATGTGACAGTGGTGTAACTAAGGCTATGCTGGACATGAGGTAATGGTCTTGTGATGGTGGAGTGACATCATTTTCCCACCAGTGAGAGGTCATATGATAGTTTTTTTCTTGTGTCGGGAGCAGTTGGTGGCTGAATTCGCCACTGACTCCATGTTGCTGCGTATTCTGATGTTATGACCCAGTTTTGTTTAAAAGTGGAGTTGTAGCGGTGTGCTACATGCAGCGCTAAAATAACGACAAGGAGTCGGTAAACTGCAGTTAAAGAAAGATTTTATTCGAACTTCACAGCCTTGCTTTAAAGCCTCCCTGATCCCGCCCTCCCCGGGCGCGGATGCTGTAGGGGCACGTACTCACAATCCCCCGCAGGCTTTTCCCTTTGTTGGTGAAGCAGACCTGGCGCACTTTTGGGACTGGCCTTTGTGCCGGTGCGCTGGCTATTTGTGAGCCGGTTCGAGTGTGCTAGGAAGTGGGTCGCCACAGAGTTTTACTTTCTGTCTTAAGTCAAAGGTTATTGCTGGCAGTTTTGCTACAACACTGCCAGTTAAAGTAGTCGGAGAGTGAAGATTCGTCGAAGTTCGGGAAGTTGAAAGATCGAGGAAAGATGATACCGGCTGTGAAGCAGGTTTGACCTTTATTTAATCTTCGCACGAGGAATTAGTAACCTGTGTCCGTGTTAACTCCTGTTTTGCCAAAAAAGAGCAGAGAGTTCGACACAGAGTTTCGCCAAGGAAAGGTCAGTGCCTTTAAGCCGTTTTATTTTCTTCAATTGTAAATCCCTCAGCAAACCATACTTCGGCTGGGATCAGCAGTAACATCGTGAAAGAGGATTTAATTCAAGGAAAGTCTTTCCTTTAACTGACTGTAAATCATTTTGGACTCTTTGCAATACTATTTTAAAGAACTGAGTTCACATTTCTCACTTTAAGAACTGTTCGAGCTGCCGTATCGCAGCTGACTTCTGGTTAAGTTAGTCGTTTGTTTACTTTTGGGTTTTTTTAAAGTAGTGTTTAATATATGTTTTATTTATTATTAAAAAAAACCTGTCTCAATCATATATTCATTGTTGCTGGACCATAACAGGGAGTAAGGAGGAACTGGTTGTCATGGAGATGAAGAAGGGTTGGCAGTCTGGCCTTCATCATTCAGCACTGAGTATAGGACCTGGGACATTACGTGGCAATGATGCAAGACGTTGGTGAGGCTGTGCTTGAAGTGGTGTGTACAGCTTTGGACACCCTGTTGTAGGAAAGACATCATTAAACTAGAAAGCACACATTGAATATCTACGAGCATGTTGTCAGGGGCTGAGATATAGGGAGAGGTTGAGCAGGCTAAGACTTTACTCCTTGTAGTATAGGATATTGAGGGATGTATAAAATCATGAATGGCACTTATAAGGAGAGCCATATTTTGTAACTGCAAAACACTAAATTAATTTGAAGAAAACAGGGGAGTCTGAAGAATGTGGGTCTGGCTTCATCTTTACTTTAACAGAGGTACACACGTATCACATGATAGTGTGACAATGTATGCAATTCATGTATTTTTACATATAACCTGTAATGAATTATTTAGAGGAGCAAGAATGCTTAATCAACCAATATATATACCAAATTACTCAAATACACAGCAGGGTGAATGCACTAAGTCTCATTCGCACACTCCCCCCCCCCACCCCCACATCGAGAATGAGAGGCATCGGTTTGAAATGAGAGGGGAAAGATTTGGTAGGATTTTGAGGGGCAACCTTTTTACACAAAGGAGGAAGGAGCTGCCAAAGGAAGTGGTTGAGACAGGTACAACATTTAAAAGCCATTTGGATAAGTTTATGGATAGGAAAGGTTTAGAAAGACGTGGGCCAAATGCAGGTGATGTGACTAGCTCGGTGGGCACCATGCTCGTTGTGGATGAGTGGGCCTGAAGAGCTTGCTTCCATGCTGTATAATTCCATCGCACTTTGGTGCAAGTCACTGACTGGAGGGCAATAGTAGAATGAGGGGGGCTATTACCCAGGGGTTGTAGTCAGGAATTCACTATCTGGAAGAGGCTTTTGAAGGAGAATTAGAGAACTACAATTCGCGACTGTGAAGTGGTGCACTCTGGGAAGTCCAGCTAGGGCAGGCCATACGCGAATGGCTGAGTTCTTACAGCAGGGCCTTGTTGCAGGAGGAGGTCAAGGATGTAGTTCCCTGGAAGTGGTAATGCAGGCAAACAATGTTGAAACAGTTTTTTGATATGCTTGCCTTCATCGGTCAGAGCACTAAATACTGTTGGGATGCTGTGTCACAGTTGTACAAGACGTTAACGAGACCGCAGTTGGAGTACCATGGGCGGTCCTGGTCCCACCTACAGGAGGATGTCACTAGGCTGGAAAGGGGGCAGAAACAATTCACCAGGATGTCACCAGAACTGGAAGGCTTGAGTTATAAAGAGAGATTAGGTAGGCCAAGTTTTCTTTTCACAGGACAGTATGAGGCTGAGGGACAACTTTATTTGAGGTTAATAAAGTCACAAGGGGCTTAGATAACGTGAATGAGCCTTCTCCCTAGGGAACTGGGTCTAAAACTAGAGGGCGGGCATTTAAGGGGAGAGAGGAAAGATTTGAAGGGAACCTGAGGGGCAACTTTCTCACACAGAGGGTGGGTATGAGTAACAAACCAGATGACATGGTACAGAGAGACGGGTACAGTTACAGTGTTTAAAAAGCATTTGGACAGGTAATAGAAAATATTTAGAGGGATATGTGTATATGGGACTAGCTCAGGTAGGCAACTTGGGATGAGCAAGTTGGGCTGTATAACTCTAAGCCTAGGCTTTTCTCTAAGACAACCCACCCACTGAAAGGTCTGAAGTTAATGGTTTAAGAGCTCAGGGAAGCAGGTCAGACAACAGCTGCAGAGAGGGAGATAGAGTGAATATTTCGGCTGATGACCTTCCATCAATCACCTTTCGTCCCCTCACCGCACACACTTCCTAACCTGGAGTGTGTCCAGGACCTCCTGTTTTGTTTTAGATTTCCAGCGACGGCTTTTTGATTTATTTTGGTGACGTTGGCCAACGTCTACATCTCAGCCAAATTCTAAGAAGAAACTTTTCTTGTTGAAGGTGTGGTGTTGTCAGGATCAGAGAGGCCAGACTGGGCTTGGCTTAATGCTTCAGCAGCATCTCTGGGAGTGTCTGCATGGTTACATTTTCATATCAAGAGGGCCTGTCCTTCGAACATAACAGACCATTCCTTCATTGGACATAACTTTGAATTTTCAGTAGGACGTCCTGGTAAAGTATTATACAGTTCATTATCATTTTGTACCAGTGCATTGTCCTTTTTATCAGACAGGGAACAAAGGCCACTATCTCCAGAATACCTTGCAGCAGCAGTTGCACTGCGTTCCATTCTGTGCACCCATGTTTCTCTCCACTCTAAAAAGGCAAAAGTCCAAGGATCTGTCGACAGCACCATGCAGAATCAGTACTGTATCACCCGGAGCCTGGCACTCCTTGTGGTCCATTTCACAGCCCTCAGCCTGGGCCAGGGGCCAGAAGGTAGGCCTCCCCTTCCTGTCCAGTTTTGATGAAGGATCTCAGCCCGGGATATCGAGTGTTTAATCCCCTTTTTAGAAGCCGTCTGACTTGCTCCACCACTTTGTATGTGTTGCTCAAGATTTCCAGCATGTTTATGATTTGAAGCTCCACCTCGTAGTAAGGAGAAAGGGAGCGTGACTGGGATAATCAGCGTTCCTGAGAGGAAGTTGGGAGTGTAAAGTATCTCTATCACCACTCCTGAAGTACTTGCTGAGGTTAACAAAAGATCAGAGGGTTCAGTATTCACCAGACGGTCAGTAGCATGGACAACACTGGAGCCAACACTCGTGACTAGACAGATCCAAACAGAAGCAGGAGTAGACTGCCTGGGTTCTGCGATCACTACAAACAGAGCTGACCTGCCCCAGGCCTCAGCTTTTCTCTGTGCCGTATCTCCATGGCCCTCAGCTCTCCAATCTTTCAAACATTTATCTGCCCCCTGGTTAAGTCCTTGCAGTGATCCAGCCTCTACCACTTTCTGGGTTAGAGACTCACCTTCCCCTGCGAGATGTACAGTACTCCCAACGCATCCCAGCTCTAAGTAACTGTCCCCCTATCTTGTACCTATGTCCAGCAGCAGAAACGTCCCGGCACCAACCCAGCCATACTCCCGTGGGCGTTTGTTGGCTTGGGTGAGGTCATCCCTCATTCCTCTAAACCCTAAAGAGTACAGATCTCATTAAGTTCAAGTTTAATTAGCATTCAACCATACATGAGTACTCATAAATACAACCACATGAACCAGCGTCCCTGCGGGGGCCAAGGTATAAAACACATACCAACAGTCCGACACAGTACAAGCCTCATACTGCACATATCAAATAGCAAGTATACATACACTCACACAAAAATACGGAACTATATGCAAGTCTTAGGTACATATACATAGCTAGGGTGTTTAGGATTGTAGTCACTTTAAGTATTACGTTATAGGGCTACCGTAAAAAAAAACAAATTTCATGACATATGTGAGTGATGATAAACCTGATTCTGATATGGGTCTCTATTGAGGACTGGGAGTGGGAAGGGGTCAGGGAGAAGGGAATCATGGTTGGGAAAAAGGGAAGGGAGAGGGAAGTGCCAGAGAGACATTCTGTAATGATCAGTAAACCAATTGTTTGCGATCAAATGACCTTGCCTGGTGTCTCAGGTCTGGGAGCTTCTGCACCTGCGCCACCCCCCACCGTCTGCCCCTGGCTCTCCTTCTCTGCCACTTGTACCACACTCATACTGCAGCGCTCCCCCTCACCCTTCTCAATATCCTTTGCTCCCCCCAGCTTTACAAACTCGCTGTTCCTCACTGACAGAACTCTTAGGAACCCTAGCTGTAAGACTTTAGCCCAAGAGTCTGAGTGTCACATCTTGTAAGCGGACGGTTTTCAGCATTCAGTAACTGCAGTTCTCAGCAGACTGCAGACAAATGTGTACACGCACACACACGTTGTCATTCCACTGATCGAACACCAGAGAGCAGCACTGATGAGAGGTCCACCCCCCTCCCAACCCGACGCAGTTGCCACTGTAGACTGCCCCCTGGTGTTTCCTCTCCTAAGCTGCAGCAGCAGGCAAGCCTGCGGCTTAAGGCCCAGTTCTCGCTACAACTGAGGCCACACAAATCCCCAGCCATCTGTCTCTCCAATAAGCAAGGGAAACAGACTTGCAGTGTTTTACATTATCAACGTCCAGCAGGGTCTTGCAACTGCAACAGAAACATCCAAGACTGCACACTGACTCCGATGTCTTCCATAAGCAGGCATGCAGTCCACAACAAGTACAGCTCCCCCACCAATGAGCAGCACACTGATGGGGCAGATTTGTAGAACCTAAAGTTGTTAATGTCCAGCGTCATCTTGCAGTCATAAAAAAGGATATTTTAAAAAGACACAAACACTTTTGGTTGGCCCCCGAGAGACTGGAAATTACCTGTATCCATTTATTTTAGTCAACTGTGACAGAACATTTTATGATGGAAGGGCAGGTGTCTAGGATTTTCAATCTTCCTTTTACTGGAAGGGAGATTGGACAGATCAGACTGGTAGAGCTGATCTCTGACTACATGGGACAGTGGTCTCCAGGGTGAACGAGTTCAGGCCCACTCCTGCAGTGGACAGGCTGTGCATGCAGGAGCACTGGCGTGGCCTGTTTAGGGAGGGGGAGGAGATGCTGTGGAATAAGCGGCAGAGCAGTGACTGAGTCTGCAGAGCTTCACCAAAGTACAATGAGTCTCCGATTCACGGACGCATGCCCAGCATCTCTGATCCCCTAATCCCAAAGCATAGCCCAACCTTAATTGTGTTGTCCAGCATTATTCTGGGAGTCCTCGTCACCTCCCAGAGGATCCAAACGGAGCTGGTGCAGAATCTGAGGCTCAGCTCAGCTCCATGGAGATCGTAGGCCTGTGGGTGCGAAGCAGAAACCTTTCAAACAAAATCTGCTTTATCTTAGAGCTTCTATTTACTTTAAGGAAATAATTTTTTCATCGGTTGGGTTTGGGATGCTCTTCGATTTTGACGATTTAGATGCAAACATTTTGTCACCATACCAGGAACACCATCAGTGCAATGTTAATTGTGGTCTGTCCTCCGAAAGCTTGGCCTTTATATACTTAGCAATCAGCCAGCTGGCTGTCGTTATGGAAACAAGCTATTGGACAAGACCACTGTGGATTACAAAATCCAATGCAGGGACGGCAGCAAAGATTACATCGGCCAAACTGGGAGAAAGCTATCCACAAGGATCCATGAACATCAACTGGCTGCGAAGCAACATGACCAACTCTCCCTAGTCTCCTCCCGTGAAGATCGAGAGGGACCCAAGTTCAACAGTGAAAATCATGGTGCAGCATGCAGGAGAATTCTCTGAAGCGTGGTTTTCCACCGTATTGTAGACCTCGATCCTATTTATGAGCCAATGCGGGCAAAATTCCAGACCACAATGCCTGAAGTTTGCCACGCAACCAATCAGCGATGTGATTTCCTCCCTACATCACAATTGAGTTTCCATTATGATGACCAATTGGCTGATTGATTAGTACATAAAGGCCAAGCATTCAGAGAACACACCACAATCATAAAGCGCTCTGACGATGTCTCCTCACGTGGTAACAAAACATTCCTAAGCGAATTGCCAAGAACACAACCATTAGCTACCCAAACTACACATTTTCTGAATTATTTCTAATTGGGAAGCCACCAATGAGAACATCAGGAGGTTCTTCATTCGCAAGGGTATCCAGAAAGCAAGGCAGGAGCAGAGGGAACTGCGTAAACTCCAGACAAAGTTCAGATTCAGATTCAGATTCAGATTATTATCATTTAGAAATCACAAATGCAATGCAGTTAAAAAATGAGACAACATTCCTCCAGAATGATAGCACAAAAGCATATAACAAAACAGACTACACCAGAAAATCCACATAACGTTTGGCAATCCCCAATCCAGAGTCCGGAGATGCTGCTGCGTATTAATATCGCGCTACCCTCTCAGCACGTTCCCTGGAAAGGAGCTCCAAATCCACCAGACAAAACAAGATCAAAAACTAAAGCTACAAGACCTGCAAAAAACCACATAGTTACAACAGTGCAAACAATAGCATAATTGATTTAAAAAAAAACAGACTATGGGCACAGTAAAAATAGTCCAAAGATGTTAAAGGACTATAAGTTCAAAAGAAACCACCACACAGTTTCCACAAGTCCTCAGGGTCCCGACAGCTCGCCATCCCATGCCGGTGGCAGAAGGGAATACCCCCGCTATGGACTTGCACGGTGCCGCCCGACCCAGTCTCGCAGACGCAGCACACACCGAAAGCGACCTGACCGCAGCAGACTCCGAGTCCGTCGAACCTCCGAGCCGACGACCATCCCCTCTGGCACAGCTTCTCCAAGCACCATCCTCTGCCGAGCGTATTAAGACAGCCCCCCCCCCCCAACGGCCATCGGCAACACGACCCCGAGGACTGGGGGCCTGTTCTTCCCAGCAGAGACCCGGACCTCACAGCAGCAGCAGCAACAAAGAAGGTCTTCCTGGAGATTTCCTGATGTTCCTCCGTGCTCCGTGGTTGGTGCGTCACGCGGAGGGTACCCTACACTGGTGCAGTATCTGTGTACCCCCTTATCCTGCTTGGTGTTAGAGGTTGGATGAGCGTGGCTGAGTTTGCAAATGTGTAAACTCTCAGTAGTCACTTGGAGCCACTGGGGAGGGAAGGAATGGCTCGGGTGAGGTGCCAAACAAACGTCTTTGCCCTGTCCTGGATGGTGTAAAATCTCTTGAAAATCATTGAATCATTCAACATGGGAAAAGGCCTTTCGGCCCACAACATCTGAGCTGAACACTGCTCATCTGGATTTGGCTCTGTATCCTTCTGTCGGGATTGGAACTGGAATTGGTTTCCAATAGTCACACGTCAGGGATACAGTGATTAGCCTATCTTGCATACTGTTCATACAGATCATATCACTGCATAATGCAAAAGTTCAAAATTCAAAGTAAATTTATTATCAAAGTACATACTGTATGTGTCACCATATACAGACCTAAGATAGACTTTCTTGTGGGCATACTCAGTAACTCCACAATAGAATAATAACCATAATAGAATCAATGAAAGACGCACTAGATTGGGCATGGTTTTAAGCATTCAGGCTTGGAGATGCCAGAAACAGCCGGGAGTGAAAATGAAATTATTTCACTACAGTACTTCAATAAGTTAAGAACTATGAGAAGCTTGAAAGAATCAACAATCATCTTGAACATTACAATGAAAATGAAGAGTTAGAAGATGAAATTGTCGAAAGCATTGTATGAAGGCAGTCCATTATCTGCACCAGGTGTCTGTGCTGAATTTGTTCATTTACAATCAACAGAACACGATGCAGATGAATTCCTCCAGTGATAACTATTAAGACCTAATACCTAAGAACAATCGTGACCATGATTACTCTTGGCAAATTTTTCTGCAGAAGTGATTTCCCACTGCCTTCTGGGCAGTGTCTTTACAAGACAGGTGACCCAGGCCATTATCAACACTCTTCAGAAATTGTCTGCCTGGTGTCAGTGGTCACAGAACCAGGACTTGTGATATGCACCAACTGCTCATACGACCATCCACCACCCGCTCCCAGGCTTCATATGGCCCTGATTGGGGGCCATATCAGGTGCTACATCTCGCCCAAGGGTGATCTGCAGGTGAGTGGAGGGAAGGAGCACCTTATGCCTCCTTTGGTAGAGATGTATCTCCTCCACACTACCTACCACACGTAGTATTGGTAGAGTTCTAATTTGCCCTGTATTTCATTTAAATACACAATTTGTTACTCTGTTAAAAGGTAGTTTGTCATTTTTACACCTTTTTAATTATTTCCATCAAACTTTGGCTAATTGTGGCAGCCACTTAATTGGGCCAAAATGTACAGGTCCCAATGTGTCCCAGTTAACCGGAATCCACCATACTCTGGCTCTCTGGTTTTTGCACGGAGTTGTGTGGCTTTGTATCATTTGACATTATACCTGTGAGGAAGTGGTTGAAGTTGATACCAAGTCTTATGGGTTGTAATATGCCTAGTTGGACGATGCGATGGCATTTCTTGAGCATTCTTACCTTGGGCATTGTTGGAGCAAGGTAGGAGACCAAAGACAGAGGTCAGGGGGAGTGGGATGGTGAATTAAAGCGGTGACTGCTGTGGAAGGCTTTATAAGGCATTGGTCAGACTGCACTGATATAGTAAGCAGTTTTTGACCTCATATCCAAGAAAAGATATGCGTTGGAGAGGGTCCAGAGGAGATTCGCAGGAATTATCCTGGGAATGATAGGGTTAATACTTGAGGAGCATTCAATGGGTCTGGGCCTGTACAGGTTGAAGTTTAGAAGAATGAGGGGGGATCTCAATGAAACCTATCAAACACTGAATGGCCTAGATAGAGTGGACACGGAGAGGATGCTTCGTATAGTTGGACCGGGGACACAGTCTCAGAACTGAAGTACGACCATCTGGAAGACGAGGAGGAATTTCTTTAGCAAGAGGGTGGTGAATCTGTGGAATTAATTGACACAAATGGCTGTGGAGGCCAAGTCATTGGGTATGTTTAAAGTGGAGGTTGAGAGGTTCCTAAATAGTAAGGCTGTCAAAAATTATGAGGAGAAGACAGGAGAATGGGGCTGAGAGGGATAATAAATCAGCCATGCTGGAATGGTGGAGCAGACTCGATGGGCCAAATGGCCTTATGGAGCAAAAAGCTCTGCAGGGTGATGGCCCAGTCTGCATCTGGTTTCTCCGCATGCTGACCATTGGATGCGGCAGCTGAAGTGGACAAGTGCAAGGGAACCTCTCCTCTGATTCGACGGACTGCATGGCTCCTGGGAGGAGGGGAGGGAGAGGTGAAAGGTTGGGCACTTCACCTTCTGGGAAAGTGATGCGAGAAGAAACGTGGAGAGTGGAGACAGAAGAACGGAACAAAGAACAGCAGGGGGGTCACACTCTTTGGAATGGTGGAAGGGGAGGGGGAGGTGTATCTATAGGAGAGGATGTGGAAAGTTGAAAACTACTCCCAGCTAACATCCTTTTGTGACATACATGGGCAGGCAAGTTTAGAGGGATGTGGGCCTAAAGGGGTTCAGCTGAGGTAGGCACCTTGGTTGGCCTGCTTGTGTGTCTCAGACTCTGGCTGTACTCCGTGGTATCCCAGTACAGCAAACAGTATATTGTAAGACACCCAGGGAACTATTATTAAAAGTAAGGATTTACTTTTGTGGTCCTTATAATATAAAGTTATGCCCTGTTTTGAATGAGGAGAAACGTTGGTTGCTCTGGTGGAGATGGATGTGATGGGCTGAAGGACCACTACCTGAGCTGTAACCTTCCAATGGTTTTATACCTCTGCAGCACGGTGCCACTCTGAGCCCATGTTGGGAGAGCAGAAGCACAAACAGACTGAACCTGGACTATTAGTGACCTATGACCAACCATGCACGACCGTAAACAGGATAGCATGTGGTTAGAGAAGTGACAAAGCCACCATAAAGCCCTTTGCTCTCCACTCCTTGCTGGTGGCTGCAGTGCCACCTCCCTGGCCCTCGGGTCTCATCGCAGATCCCATCAACTACGCAAAACAGCAGAAGGGTGAGTTCTGAACTGGAGAGAAAAGTGCTGAAGCGACAACGATGAGAGAGGTTGAATGAAGAGCTCGAGAACGTGGCAGCGTCACCAGGAAGGGGATGTGAAGGAGGTAACTGGCTCAGGAGCCTGACGACAATGGTGAAGGAACTGGTCTTGAGTCTGGTTATCTGGGCTTTCAAGCTCCTTTACCTTAACACAGAAATTAAAAGAGAGAAAAAGGAATTCTTGACAATACTGTTAATTGTCTTGAAGCAACACTCCATGAAGGTGGACTACACGGAAGGAGGTGTTGTGGCTATGATGGACTGGGCAACGTTTCCCGCTCTCTGCAGGTTCCCATGGTCCAGAAAAGAGCAGTTGCCATATCAGCAACCCATTAAAGTCAAAGTTGTGTTGGCGCGTGGCCAAGTGGTTAAGGCGTTTGTCTAGTGATCTGAAGGTCGCTAGTTCGAGCCTTGGCTGAGGCTGCGTGTGTGTGTGTGTCCTTGAGCAAGGCACTTAACCACACATTGCTCTGCGACGACACTGGTGCCAAGCTGTATGGGTCCTAATGCCCATCCCTTGGACAACATCGGTGGTGTGGAGAGGGGAGACTTGCAGCTTGGGCAACTGCCGGTCTTCCATAAAAAATACCTTGCCCAGGCCTGCACCCTGGAAACTCTCCAAGGTGCAAATCCGTGGCCTATCAAGTCTAACAGAGGCCTACAAAGTCAAAATAAATTTATTATCAAAGTATGTACTTTGATAATATTATTCCACCTTGAGATACATTTATATTGCAGGAATTTACAGAAAAATAAAGAAATGCATTAGAATTTATGAAAACTATACACAAACAAAGACTGCCAGACAACCAAGGTACAAAAGTCAAACCGTGCAAACAATTTAAAAATAAGTAAATAAATAATACTGAGAACACGGTTTATAGAATCCTTGAAAAGAAGTCAGTTTGGAGTCAGTTCAGCATTGAGGTAAGTGAAGTTATTCACACTGGTTCAGGAGCCTGATAGTTGAGGGTAATAACTGCTCCTGAACTTGGCACTGTGGGACCCAAGGCTCCTTTACCTTCTGCTTGATGGTAGTAGTGGGAAGAGAGCATTGGCTGGATGGGGGTCCTTGACGATGGATGCAGCTTTATTGTGGCAGCAGTATGCTCAATGTTAGGCAGGACTTTGCCTGTGCCAGACTGGGCTAAATCTACTTTTTGTAGATTTATCAATTCCTGGGCATAGGTGTTTCCACACCAGGCTGTGATGCAACCAGCC
This sequence comes from Hypanus sabinus, assembly GCF_030144855.1. Classification (NCBI taxonomy): domain Eukaryota; kingdom Metazoa; phylum Chordata; class Chondrichthyes; order Myliobatiformes; family Dasyatidae; genus Hypanus; species Hypanus sabinus. Next base: position 13,995,950 of record NC_082726.1, read on the forward strand.
AGGATATTCTCCACTCTGCATCTACAGAAGTTTGTCAAACTTTTAGATGACATGCCGAATCTATGCCAACTTTTGAATAAATAGAGGCACCATCATACCTTCTTTGTGATGGCACTTACATGCTGGACCCAGGATAGATCCTCGGAGATGGTAGTGCCAAGAAATTTAAAGTTACTGCCCCTCTCCTCCTCCGATCCCCTAATGAGAGCCAGCTCGTGCACCCATGTTCTTTTCCTCTGTAGTCAATAATCAAAGCTTTGGTTTTGCTGACATTGAGTGAGAGGTTATTGTTGTGGCAGATTTTCAATCTTCCTCTCCTGCTGACAGACACCTTTGATTTGGCCAATGACAGTTGCTGATGTTAGAGGCCGAGTTGTTGTTCTGGCACCATGACACAGGTTTGCAACCTTGTTCTTGTACTCTGTCTTGTCGGTGTTATTAAATCACCCAAGAACAATGGTAACCAGCAGCAAACGTAACGATCCAGTCAGCACAGCATTTGGGCAGACGGAAGCTATGGGAAAAATTATCTGTAATGGCCAACAAAGGAACGACAAAACAAAAACATCCACATCAGTAAAGGTGAGAAAGTTCGATGAGCCTCATAGCGGAATCGGAAGTGGAGAGAGCTAGCAATTTCAAGTTCTTGGGTGTCAATATCTCTGAGGATCTAACTTGGACACAACATATTGATGCAGCTACAAAGAAGGCAAGACAGCAGCTATATTTCATTAGGAGTTTGAGGAGATTTGGTTTGTCAACTAAAATACTCAAAATTTTCCACCAATGTATGGTGGAGAGCATTCTGACTGGCTGCAACACCGTCTGGTATGGGGGTGGGGGGGGAGACTACTGCACATGATCGAAGTAAGCTGCAGAAACTTGTAAAATCAGTCGACTCCATCATGGGTACCAGCCTCCCTGGTATCCAAGGCATCTTCAAGGAGTGGTGCCTTAGGAAGTTGGCATCCACCCTTGAAGATCCCCCAGGACACCCAGGATATGTCCTCTTCTCACTGTTACCATCAGGAAGGAGGTACAGGAGCCTGAAGGCACACACTCAGTGACTCAGGAACAGCTTCTTCCCCTCTGCCATCCAATTTCTGAATGGACTTCGAACCCATGAATACTACCTCACTACTATTTATTTTCTTTGCACTACTTATTTTAACAGCTATTTAATAGACATGTATGTTTATGTATTTATATTTATAATGTATGTATATTATAAATATATATTTATATTCAGTTATTTTCTCTATATTTATGTCTTTCACTGTACTGCTGCCATAAAGTTAACAAATCTCACGACATACGCTGGTGATATTAAACCTGATTCTGAAATGCTCTGGACATTGGAAACAGGCACTTGTGTCGTGTAACTGGGTGTGAGCAATCCAGCGGAACAGAATCCACATGAAGGCCCAGACTAGACAACAGGTCAGCAACTCAAATCCCCGAACTAAAACTAATACTGGCTTGAGTAACATCAGTCAATCTGTCAGTGTGTGGACGGGGTAAAATACAAAGGTACACACAGAGGAAAAGAGTTAACTGCTTGTACTTACGAACTTCAGTAGCTGGTTCCACAATTCCAGGGCAGCACTCACGCAGTAAAGGTCCTCATGGTGAGAAGCCTGCACCCCGGTTAGCTCCTGTAGATTGTGCACCCGTATCCTGTCAGGGACAGTGAGGAGAGTCAGTGAGTATTGTGCGGTGTATCATTCAATGTGGTGGGCGCACGCAGTGAGATCGGGGCTGTAGGTGGGCTACAGCAGCTAACCTTACCCTCACTGACCAGGGCTATTGGATTCTATTAGGGACTCTTCAGGAATATGGAATTTTTTGAATATAGCAGATATTATATTGCATGATTATATAACAAGAGGGTGTCCCCTCAGAAGGTGTCAGGCCCCGCCGGAGTATCTGGTAGGGCTCTGAAAACCTGTACCAACCAACTAGCAGTTGTGTTCACAGACATTTCCAGTTTCTCATTGTTACAGTCCAAGGTTCCCACCTGCTTTGAAAGGGCAACAATCATACTGGAGCCCAAGAAGGGCAGCGTGAGCTGTCCAGTAGCACTCAATTCTGCACTTGAGAGGTTGGTTATAGCTGGAATCAACTCCTGCATGAGGAAGGACTTGAGCCCACTGCAACTTACCTGTTGCCACAATAGGTCTACAGCGGACATGATCTCATTGGCTCTTCACACAGCCTTGGATCACCTGGACGATACTAATACTTACATCAGGCTGCTGTTTATTGGCTACAGCTCAATCATTCCTACAGTTCTGATCGAAAGGCTTCAATACCTGGGCCTCTGTAACTGGATCCTTGACTTCCTCACCAGAAGACCACAGTCCGTGCCGACCAAGGGGATGTGTGCTTTGACCACTTCTCTACTCTCTCTACACTCATTACTGTCTGGCTAAGCATAGCTCACATACCATCTATAAATTTGCTGATGACACATTATTGTTGGCAGAATTTTAGATGGTGACAAGAAGGCATACAAGAGTGAGATACATCTGCTGGATGAGTGGTGTTGCAACAACAACCTTGCACTCAATGTCAATAAGACCAAAGAATTGATTGTAGACTCAAGAAAGGGTAAGATGAGGGAACACACACCAGTCCTCATAGAGGGATCAGAAGTGGAAAGGGTGAGTAATTTCAAGTTCCTGGGTGTAAACATCTTTGAGGATCTAACCTGGACCCATCATATCAATGAAACCACAAAGAAGGTTCAACAGCAGCTATATTTCATTATGAGTTTGTGGAGATTTGGTATGTCACCTAAGGCACTCACAAATTTCTACAGATGTACCGTGGGGAGCATTCTAACAGGCTGTATCACCGTCTGCTATGGGGTGGGGGTAGGTGGTGCACAGCACAAGATCGAAATTAGCTGCAGAGTGTTGTAAACTCTGTCACCTCCATCACGGCCTCTAGCCTCCATAGTAACCAGGACAGCTTCGAGGAGCGGTGCTTTAAAAAGGCAGCATCCATCAGTAAGGATCCCCATCACCCAGGACATGCCCTCTTCTCATTGCTACCATCAGGGAGGTGGAACAGAAGCCTGAAGACACACGCTGAATGATTCAGGAACAGCTTCCTTCCCTCTGCCATCCAATTTCTAAATGGACATTGAACCCATGAACACTACCTCACTATTTTTTTCTCTTATTGCACCACTTATTTAACTTTTTAAATATATACATATATATATGTATACTTACTGTAATTTACAGATTGATTGTTAATATTATGGACTGCAATGTACCGCTGTCGCATAACAACAAATTTCCTGACACATGCTGGTGATATTAAGCCTGATTCTGGTTAATACAAGGATTCTGCATTTGCTGGAAATCCAGAGCAACACACAAAATGTTGGAGGAACACAGCAGCTCAGTCAGTATCCACGGAAAGGAATAAAGATTTGACATTTTGGGCTGAGACTTTTCATTGGGATTGGAAAGGCAGGGGGAAGAAGATAGTGGGGGGGGGGTGATGGAGTACAAGATAGATATTAGGTGAAGTCAGGTCAGGAGAGGTAGATGGGTTGAGGAGGGGGAATGAAGTAAGAAACTGGGAGCTGATTAGTGGAAAAAGTAAAGGGCAGAAGAAGAAGGAATCTGATAGGAGAGGAAGTGGAGCAATGAAGAAATGGAAGGAGGAGGGAGTCCATCGGGAGTTGATAGGCAGATAAGGAGAAGAGAAGAGGTAAGAGGCAACCCAGAAAGGGAAATGGAAAAAGAGAGAAAGGGGAGAGGCAGAGAAATTACTGGAAATCAGAGGAATGATGGTCATGCTATCAGTTGGAGGCTACCCAGATGAACTATGAGGTATTTCTCCTCCAGCGTGAGAGTGGCCTCATCTTGGCAACAGAAGAGGCGAGGCCATGGCTGACATATCAGAATAGCAGCTATTAATGTGCCTATAGACTTTATGTGGCTTAACCATGAATCGGGTCTGTCTCACTGGGTTTGTGTTGCTACTACTGCACCTGGTCAAAAGTTAAGGACTGACCTCACAGTATAAGCCTCACTTGGCAGGTTAATGCCAGTGCTTGGGGCTTCTCTTTGGCCCTTGCTTCAGAGCTACCAATTGATGCACCATCAATAACTCACTCTGAGACGTAAGGTGAGATATCGGCTTTTATTGTCTGGAAGAAGGAACAAGCAGTGAGTGACCACCATGCTACATCCTGGAGACAGAGAGGCCGGGCTCAGGCCTCAATCGCTTTTATACAGGGGTCTGTGGGAGGAGCAGTCAGCAGGGGGCGTGTCCAGACAGGTTTATGTAGTTCACCACACCAATAAAGACTGGAGCTTGTCTGGGTTGGTTCTGCAGGTTTAGATGTGAGAAGGGCCTTCTGCACCCAAGGAGCAGAGGAAACTGAGCCACTGACAACACTTCAAGAAGTTTCTAGACAAGCACCTGAATTAAATAGGGCTCACTGGCAGAGCATCAGACTTTAATCTGAGGGTCTAGTGTTCAAGTGACAGTGACCCGGTTCAATTCTGGCCGCTGTCTGTAAGGTGTTTGTACGTTCTCCCCCGGACCACGTGGGTTTCCTCCAGGTGCTCCGGTCCCCTCGTCTTTTCCAAAGACGTACGGGTTAGTAGGTCACGTGGGTGTAATTGGGCAGTGTGGACTCAGCTAGGTCTGTTACCGTGCTGGATCTCTAAATAGATAAATAAATAACCATCAGAGCAGGGGACCAGGAAGGGATTGATATGGAAGGCTGATCACCGGTTGGCGTGGAAAGTTGGGCTGAATGACCAGCTTCCTTGCTGTACGATTCTATGAGTCTGTAGAGTAAGATTTCAGCCTGGGCAGCAGGACTATGCACCTGCCCCAGGACTCTGGAGGAGCAGGTTTGGAAGAAAATCACAAAAAATGGTAAAAACAACAGTAACTGTAACCAAGGATTACAACTTAGACTCATCATCATAGAACACTACAGCATGGAGGCAGGCCCTTCAGCCCATCTAGTCTGTGCTGAACTATTCATCTGTCTATCCCATGGACCTGCATCAGGATCATGCCCCACCATACCCCTCCCATCCACGTACCCGTCCAAATTTCTCCTAAATGCTGAAATCAAACCTGCATCCACCACTTCTGTCGGTTGCTCACTCCACATCCTCTCAAATCAAATCAAATCGTTCTAACCATACATCGATACAGCTGAACGAGACGGCGTTCCTCTGGGGCCAAGGTCCAAAACTTTCAGAACAGCAAGCTAACTTGAAAATAGCAAGTAAAATTCAAAACACGAGCACATAATTCAAGACTAGCGAGAAAAGAAGCGTATTCACTCAAAAAAGACATGTATATATAGTCCAAGACCCAGAGCGACACTGTCTGGCCATTGATGGTATGGTCTTCTGGCAGTGTGCAGAAACAAACAATCTAACCTGTCATTCTGCCACTCAAACACAGGAGGGCAGCACTGACAGGCAAAGCCAGGCCCAGCCGAGCATGGACACCACTCTGTAGCACTTCTGCGTCTGCAGCAGCAGGCAAGCCTGAGGCTTTGAGGCCAGGTCCTTGCTACAGCCAAAACCACACAGCTCCCATGTCGTCTGTCCCACCACCAGACAAGGGTAACAGGCCTTCGGTAGCTTACATTATCACTGTCCAACGGAGACCTGCGATGGCAAGTGAAATGTCCAAGACAATCTCACACTGTTATATTGCATCAACTCCGATGTTTCCGAGCAGCAGGCGGCAATACGGTCTGCAGCCAGCTCAGCTCCTTTATACCCAAACCAGCTCCTCCAAAATCCTGACTGGCTCCTTCTCCTTCTCCAACCCACCAGCCAACTCCTTCGATGCCCCGGCCAGCTGTTCAGAACAACTGATGCGGTAGACCTGTTGTACCTGTAGTTCTTGGAGTCCAGTAAAGTCTCACAATCATAAAAGCCACATTTAACTAAGAAAAAATCATCTTTGGTTGGCCCCAGTGAGGCTCCTGCAACCGAATGCATTGCCGTCTAACTCCACCCTCTGAGTGAAGTCCCCTCATGTTCCCTTTAAACATTTCACCTTTCACCCTTAACCCATGACCCTAATTCTAGACTCAACCAACCTCAGTGTAAAAAGCCTATAACTCTCAGAATTTTGTGTACCTCTATCAAATTTCTCCTTAGTCTCCTTTGCTCTAGGGAATAAAGTCTTAACCTATTCAACCTTTTCCTATAATTCAGGTGCTCAACGTCCTTGTAAATTTTCCCTGCACGCTCTCAGTCTTAATGATAACCTTTCTTAGGTGGGTGACCAGAACTGCACACAATACTCCAAATTAGGCCTCACCAATGTCTTATACAACTTCAACATAACATCCCAACTCCTGTGCTGAGTCGGGCGGCACTGTGGAAGTACATAGTGGGGGTATTCCCTTCTGCCGCCTGTGTGGGATGACGAGTCTATCGGGACCCTGAGGACTTGTGGAAACTGTGTGGTGGTTTCTTTTGAACTTATAGTCTTTTAACATCTTTGGACTATTTTTACCGTGCCCATGGTCTGTTTTTCTTGATCAATTATGGTACTGTTTGCACTGTTGTAACTATATGTTAACTATAACTATATGTAACTATGTGGTTTTGTGTAGGTCTTGTAGCTTTAGTTTTTGGTTTGTTGGATGGTAGAGTTGGTCTCCTGACTTGGTGTGTCTGGGTAGTCCTGTTTTGTCCGGTGGATTTAGCGCTCCTTTCAGGGGGACGCGCTAAGATGGTAGCACGATATTAATACGCAGCAGCCTCTCCGGACTCTGGATTTGGGGATTACCAAACGTTGTGTGGATTTTCTGGTGTAGTCTGTTTTGTCGTGTGCTTCTGTGATATCATTCTGGAGGAACATTGTCTCATTTTTTAACTACATTGCAGTTGTGGTTTCTAAATGACAATAAATCAATATTCAATTCAATTCAACTCAATTCAATACTTTGGTTTATGGAGGCCAATGTGACAAAAGCTCACTTTATGAACTTATCTACCACTTTCAAGGAATTATAGTTATTCCCACATCTCTCTGTTCTACCGATATTGACTGGAATCACTGTAGTGAAAGGCTTGGGCAACCTTGTTATCAAGACCAAGACATGGATTGTGGACTTTCGGAAGGAGAAGTTGGGAGTGTACACACTAGTCCTGTTTGAGGGGTCAGCAGTGGGAAAGGTGAGCAGCTTCAAGTTCCTGGGTGTCAGCATCCTGGTCCCAACACACTGACGCAATCATATGCCAGCAGTACCATGTCAGTAGGAGTTTGAAGTGATTTGGCATGTCACCAAAGACTAGCAAATTTCTAAAGTACAATGGAGAGCATTTTGACTGTTTGCATCATAGTCTGGTATGGAGCCTCAAACATACAGGATTGCAAGATGCTGTAGAAGGTTCTAGACTCACAGGTACATCCCTCCCCACCAATGAGGATGATTGCTCAAAAGGTGATCATCATCAAAAGGTGACGGCTCAGGACAGTGACATCTGTCACTAAAGACCCTCACCATCGGGGACATGCCCTCTTAGTGTCACCACCACCGGGGAGGAGGAGCAAGAGCCTGAAGGCTCACACTTAACGTTTTAGACACAGCTTCTTCCCTCCGACATCAAATCTTTGGAATGGTCCATGAAACCATGAACCCTACCTTGCTATTCATCCTTTGTGCTGTTTATTTATTTGTTGTAACTTAGAGTATTTTTATATGTCTTGAACTGTATTGCTAACACAAAGCCACAGATTTGATGACATATTTTTGTGATAATAAACCTGATTCTGATTCTGGGAGGAGCATTATTTTTAAGAGCTCGTGTATATCATGTGAGTAAGAGAGCTTCTGTCCTCTAGAGAGTGGGTAGTGTTGAACTTACTCTAGGAAGCTGCTCTGGGAGAAATGGCTGGAGTGTTAGGAGAGCATTTTGGAGATAATGACCATATCTCTGTTGCTATGGAGTGGTACAAGAGCAGTCCTGAAACTAAGGCTCTGATATGGGGGGAAGGCTGATTCTGAAGTGAGCAGAAACTGGCTGCATAACCTACAACCCAATGGGGTGAACACTGAATTTTCCCGGTTTCAGATAATCCTTATTCCCTGTGTGTTCCCCTGCTCCCCCAGCACCTTCTGATCCACCCCCAGTTCTCCCATTTTCGTTCCTTTCCACATAATCCCCTCCAGCCTCCCAGCGCCCACGTTTGTCCACCTACTTACAGTACTGCCCACCAATCCCCTCCCCCAGCCGGTTGCATCCACTTGCCTCCCCCCCCAAATTGTCCCCATTATCGTTCTTCTTACTTAATGGATTCCAACGCTACCTGGTTCCCTCTGCCCCTCATCCTTTATCGCTCCTTGGTACACCAATTATCTATTGACCCCCATCTCATCTCATCTCATCCCCTTTTCTCTTTACACCAACTATCTTCCCTCTCCACTCACAGTCCTGGTGTAGAGTCTCGACCCAAAACATTGATGTTCCGTTTCCCCTGCTCCCCCCTCCATCAGATGCTGCTTGGTGTGCTGAGTTCCTCCAGCAGGTTGTGTGTTGCTGCAGATTCCAGAATCTCCAGTCTCTTCTTTACCTGCTTTACAGCTTGCAACCTGTCAATGGATGAAGGTCAGATGGGAAATAATCCTTCTCTGAGTTTTTATTACAACAAACCTACAGACCGCTGTAATAACTTTGCACATAGAGGAGCAGGAGGAAATGCTAGCCGCGTCACCACTGACAAGTCCTGCATGAAGAACTGCTCAGAACATGCAGATGAGATCTATCCAGAGGACGGTATGTAAAACCTTGAAATGTACTGTCTGTCTGGGGTCTCAGACCTAATATATTGGTGGGAGATCAGCAGCAAAGCAGGAACTGCTTCAACCTTGCTGGTTCTGTGCAGTGACTGCAAGTCAACCTGAAACAGATGACTTTAACCAGGGGTATGAGGGTTTGAGGGCAGGAGGTCAGCCCAGAGAGAGGGCAGCTGTAACTATTGCCTCTCCTCTAAATATTCCAGTCCCACTCAAACCCCAACATCAACCTCAGAAAACAGCGAAGTTCCGACTGACAAAATCGACACGACGTGGGTTAAGGTCATTGTTAGAAGGGACTGAGGGATCGGACCTGAGGTGGGATGCTTCCCCACGGTACTTGCTCCACCTCTGGTGCCCGTGTCTTCATCGGACTGAGCTCCGAGCAGGTGACTTCACTCTCTAATCCTCTCCACCTTTTGACTCTCTAAATTGCTGAGGATGTTGCGTCCAGAGAGAGCTGTGCAGCTGGGCTAAGCTTTCAGGAGCGTTTCCAAGGGACGTCGAGCGGTGAGGAGCCTTAGGCAGTGAAATCCACAGCTATGTCCAGAACTTGGATCCGCAGGAGAATGCAGATGTTGAAATAGAGTGGCACACAATCTACTGGAGGAACTCAGCGGGTAGGGCAGCATCTGAGAGGCGAAATGGACAGTTGAGACCCTTTGTCTGGAGTGAAAAATAGGGGGGAGTTCTCCAAAGCTGCTACCTGAACTGCTGAGTTTCTCTAGCACCTTGTTTATATCACTTTAGTTCCTCCGGATCCTCGCTTACCCTCTGGTAGAGTGGTAAGGGCTTTGGGGAGTAAGGGTGTTGCATGTCTGAGATACGTGAGTCAACAGACAGCTCTGACGCTGAGTCCAGGCAGGTAATCCCTCACAAAGTACCCTTGTCTCTGCCCCAGAGCAATGTTGCTATAGGTGTACAATCACAAATACGGCTCGGGGTGACATAGCGACGTTGTAAGTGATGCAGCTGCCGCACTGCGCCAGAGACCTGGCTTCGATTCCGATCTCAGCTGCTGCCTGTGTGGAGGCTGCACGTTCTCTTGTGACACGTAGGTTTCTCCCGAGTACTCTGGTTTCCTCCCACATCCTAAAGACGTGCAGGTTGGGATAGGCCAAATGGCCGCTGAAGATTGCAGCTAGCTGGCAGGAGAATCGGGTTGAAGATGATGGGCACACAAGAGAGTAGAGACTGCAGGAGACAAATGGGGGAAATGGGACTGATGAGAATGCAGTGAGAGCTGGCAAAGTCTTGATGGGCTGATTGGCCTCCTTCTGCACTGTAATGATGTGAGAAATACCTCCATCTAGTGGCAAAATCTTGCACCTTCAGGGACACTAAAATAGAGCGGAGGATTCAGCAGCTAGTTGCTAATGGGGTGCGTCTCTCTGATCTCCATGCTGAATCTAACCCTTATAGTGAACAGCCTGACACTGTGAGGCGAGTCTGAGCTGGAACCATGATGCATGAATTCTGAATACATCGGGAAGAGGAGCAAGATTTAGCCGCACCAGGGTCATAACTGAATTCTCTCACATTCCCTTACACATTCACAACCCTTAAACAGAGTTCTTCCCCTGTCCTCGATCCTAACAGGCAATCTCTTATTCCTGAGGCTAGGATTCATAGTTCCAGACTCACTGTCAAGAGGAAAGAGCTTTCACAGTTCAAAGTAAATTTATTTTCAAACTATGTATATGTCACCATATACAACCCTGAGGTTCATATTCTTGCAGGCATTCACAGTAGAACAAAGAGATACCGTAGAATCAATTAAAGCGACACACAAGCATAAAGTGACTACACAGGTTGATAGGATGGTTAAGAAGGCACGGGGTCTGTTTGTCTCTACGTATTTGTTGAGGCATTGAGTTCAAAAGTTAGGATGTTACGTTGCAGATTTATAAAACTCTAGTTAGGCCGCTTCTGTGGTATTGCATATAGTCAGGAAGGATGTTGAGGCTTTGGAAAGAGAGGAGAGGTTTCCCAGGACGCTGCCTGGATTGGAGGGCACGTGATATAAAAGAGACTGGATGAACTTGGGTCCTTTTCTCTGGTAGAGGTTTATAAGATTATGATAGACATAGGTAGAGTAGACACTGTCTTTTTCCCAAGGTTGAAATTTCTAATATCAGAGGGTGTGCATTTAAGGTGAGAGGGAGTAATTTCAAAGGGGATGTCTGGGGCAAGTTTTTTACAAAGAGAGCTGGGTGCTTGGAATGGGCTACCAAGGGTGGTGGTAGAGGCAGATACGTTAGGAGCTCTAAGAGATGTGTAGGTAGGCACATGAATGTGAGGAAATGGATGGATATGGACACTGTGTAGGTAGAAGGGATTACTTTAGTTGGCCATTTGATTACTAATTTAATTGATTCAGCACAACACTGTGGGCTGAAGGGCCGTTCCTGTGCTGTACTGCTCTAAGTTCTATATAACAAAGACTGTTGCAGTCCAGTAGCCACAAAGGCATGATTTTGTTTGTGACATGGCACACAAAAGAAAACAGGATAAAAGGAGCAGGAGTAGGCCACTCAGCCCATCAAGCCTGTCCCGCCATTCAATACGACTATGTCCTCAACTCCTTTTCTGTGCCAGAATCCCATACTCTCCATCCCACTGATCTTCCCAAACCTTCCTCAGACAAGTGGTTAGCATCATCACTGTCCATTGGTGACCTTTCTTCTCCTGTGATCTCTTAACAGGCAGGGCTTGCCTGCTGCCGAAGGATGCGGGGGGAATGCAAAGGGCTGTACCTGCTGTTTCACTTTGACCTTGTGAAGAAGAAGTGCAAGACCTTCCTGTACGGGGGGGGTGGGGTGGGGTGCGGAGGAAATGGGAACCGGTCCATATTTTCCAACATGTGACAAAGTCTGTGCGACTAAAATGGGTTAGTAACTGCCCGTCACTGGGGAAGGAACCCAGTTCCACATCGTCCTAGTGGAGGTAAATGAGGAGGGGAGTTGTGTTTTTGATTGGGGAGAACATCATGGCATACTTAGAGGATATTCAGAAGGTTGTGCATTGGCACTATGTGGGTGGAACTTACGAAAAAGAATGGGGTGTAAACTTTCATGGGATTGTATTATAGTTATCCTCAATATCCGCGGGAATCAGAGGAGCAAATATGCAAGGAGATCAGAGATAATAGGGATGTGATGGAAAGTGATTTTAACTTCCATGATATTGAATGAGATTGCCATAGTGCTAAGGGCTTAAATGGAGTAGAATTTAAGGATGTCCAGGAATGTTTGCTCATGCAGTATGTCAGTGGCCCTCCTAGAGAGGGGGCAATATTCTTGCCCCTGTTGAGAAATGAGGCTGGGAAGATGTCAGTGGGGGTGCACTCTGGGACCAGTTATCTCTATTAGTTTTTAAATAGCTATGGAAAAAGGTGGAATTGGTCCACAAGTTGAAGTTGTTAATTGGGCCAAGGCTAGACGGATGGCAAGGGTTGATAGGGAGACACGGTTTGTAGGTAAAGGGTTATCTGGAAGTGAGAGGCTTTTGAAAGTGAGATTGGGGAGTTCAGGGGCAAACCAAGTTTTGGACATTGTGAGAAGCAAGCCAGGAAATTGCTGGGGCCCTTGTATTGTTGTTAGCTTCGGGTGAGGTACCAGAAGACTGGAGGGGGCCAATGTTGTGCCTTAATTTAAGGAGAGCTGCAAGAAAAGAGAACTACAAGCCTGTTGATTAACACTAATGGTGTGAAAGTTACTGGAGGGGATTCTGAGAGACAGAATCTACCTCCACAACACACACACAAAATGCTGAAGGAACTCGGCAGGTCAGGCTACATCCACGGAAGTGAATAAACGGTGACATTTTGGGCCAAGAACCTTTTCAAGACTGGAAAGGAAGGGGGAAGATGAAAGAATAAAAAGGTGGGGGAGGGGAAGGAGGATAGCTAGCTGGTGATAGGTGAAGTCAAGTGGGTAAGAAAGGTAAAGGGCTGGAGAGAAAGGAACCTGATAGGAGAGAAGAGCGGACCATAGGAGAAGGGAAAGGAGAGGGAGACCCAGAGAGAGATGATAGACAGGTGAGAAGAGGTAAGAGGCCAGAGTGGGCAATAGAAAAGGAGGAGAGGAGGAGGGTAATTTTTTTTTATACCAGAAAGAGAAATTGATATTCAAGCCATCAGGGTTGGAGGCTACCCAGACGTGTTGCTCTTCCACCCTGAGGGTAGTCTCACTGTGGCACGAGAGGAGGCCATGGACTGACAGTTTTGAATGGAAATGGGAATTAAAATGTTTGGCCTCTGGGAAGATCTGCTTTTGGCGGGTGAAGCAGAGGTGCTTGATAAAACGGTGCCCAGTTTACTGCAGGTCTCACCAATGTAGAGGAGGGCACATCAGGAGTTTGGAAAGACAAGGACTATTAGAGATAGCTTGGCTTTGTGTTTGGGAGAGCGTGTTTTATGAATTTGCTTGAGTTTTTTGAAGATGTGACTGAGAAGATTGATGAGGGCAAGACAGTATATGTTCTCTACAAGGTCTTTGACAAGGTCCTGCATAGCAGGCTGGTCTGGAAGGTTAGATTGCATGGGATCCAAGGTGAGCTGGCCAAATGGATACAAATTTGACTTGGTGAAAGGAATCAGTGGGTGCTTGTGGAGCGCCATTGAACTAGGCCCCAGGCTGGGTGCCAGCTTTTCAATCCATTGGGTTTCAGTTTTCTAAGTTGCTCTCTTTACTTTATTTCCCTTTCTGTGCACCCTCCCCTCCTTCCCCTCCCAGATTTCCTTTCATACTTTGCTTTGAGGCATGGTTTGCCAGTCCTGCCTGTATACCATTACTCTTGGCTATGTTCAGGTTATCCATGGGAGTCTAGATTTCGGTGAGCACTGCAAAGTCCACTTTAGAAATGGGGAGCCTTCAGCAGTCAGGAGTCTGAAGGTCTGGGCACTTACACAGGAGATGGAACTGAAGGTCAGGAGTTTCAAAATGAAATTCCAAACTCCCAGATCGCAAGGGCATTCCTACATGGGAATCATCATCATTTTCCAGTTGGCTTCCCTCAATCTGAGAGACTAGTCTTCGTTGAGCTGTGCCAGCATACCCAATTGCGAGCAGGTTCCTATCTTTGGTGCTATTTTGACAGGAGGACCACCTGGTGAGCCTGACGATGAATCCGAGGTGAATGAAGATACGTAGAACTCAATGTCTGAACGCCTTTGTTCTTAGTCCTCTTAAATCCCAACTACATCTGTCCTTATCATCGTGAGTGACAACCTTTACCCACACATTCCCACCCAAATTTTCCAATTTTGAATGCTGTAGATGTAAAGAGACAAGTATGAGGAAAAGGAATGGGCCATCCACCCTCATAGAGTGAGATCAGCGTGGTTTGTATCTAACCATTTATTGAATAAATACCTGTTAATCTTGGATGTAAAGTTATGAAACAAGAGTTATGATTATTGTGGGAAAGAGTTTCACGTTGAACTTTCAATGATTAGTTCTCTAATTTCTATCTCCTGGCAACTGCAACAGTTTCCCTCAATCCACCACATGAACTCTGTTCTGTGCCCCACCTCTCGGAATTTATTTACTTCAGGATGTGAATGTCGTTGGAGAAGCCAGCATTAAGTGTCCACTCCTAGATGACCCTGAGCCAAGAAGGCAGTCAGCCACATGAGTGGGTCCAGAGACATGCACAGGCCCTTCAGGTTAAGGACAGCAGATCTTCGGCCTCTGGTAGCCATTTGGAGTTTTCCATTCTTTCTGTAATTTGACTTGTTTATTCAAATGTCAGAGCTACTTGAGGATTTTAGTTCCCCTAATCTACTTCCCGGGATTTGAACTTATTCCTATTGAACAATGGCTGCCAGTCCAGTAACCTACCACTGCACCACCACTGTCATTGACCTCTATATCCGAAGGAGCATACGGCCAGTTTGAGTCATCTTTCCTCAGACTGGCCCACTGTGGACCACCTTCTTAAACGTTGCTGATTCAGTGAGCTGTGCACAGGAATGACGCCCGGTAGACACACACTCTGGTGGTAGAGGAGAGAGGAGTAGGCGGACAGAAAGAGGGTGTGAGGAAGTTACCACAACTCCTCTAGTTTAAGGATCAAATATCAGGGTAGACCCTACGCCACAGTAGCTAGCATTTATTGACCCCAACAAATAATCAATGATTATCATGGTGATATTAGATACCTGAAATATGATTGAAAAAGAAGATTCAGCAGTGAAATCAGAAGAAAAAATGCTGATTAGTTGTGTTCAAGATGATGGAAGGAGTTTACTTAGATAGATGAGGAAGACCAAAGTTAGGGGTTAAAGTCACTAACAAGGAATTTTGAGGCAACATCTTCACCCAGAGAATCAAGATGTGTGCAATGCATTACCTCATAGAAAACCTGTAGCAAAAAGTACACTTGCATTTCCTGGGAAGTGGGCTAGCTTGATGAGAATGGAATGGAAGGATGTTCTGATAAAGTGACCTTAAGCAGGGTGCAGGTTGTAGGTAGTTGAGGCACACATAATGGAAGACAGGACTCCGCTACTTTGTAAGATTGACCATTTTCAACAGTCCCTCAGGATTGATGATGACTTCCTTCCAATTCCAATTCTGTGGGCTCTCATCTGCCTGATGAGGCCAACGTGGGACCTGTGGGCTCAGCCACAAGAAAGGCAGATCTGCTTTACCGGTCAATACATCCTTGTCCCTGATATGGCGACTTGCAACAAAAACAAACAACAAAAAACAAAAACAAAATCTTCCTAAGCTGCATCAGAAGACCCTTATTAAACAAAGAATATTGACTCCATGACACTTGCAGAGGTGACAGAGCACATGAGCAATAACCTGATGATAAAATTGCTTTAAGAAGCACATTCAGGGAAGGAGAATTGAAGAGGCAGTAGTTTAAAGAGAGACTGTTAGAACAGGTCTTGGTAGCGAGGAGCATGACGATCAATAGCAAAATGATTAAATTCAGGAGTGCAGAATATTATTGGAGAAGGTGGATAATCCACAGGGGCTGCTGAAGACCACTTACACAGGGAAAGGGATGATTGCAGAGTGATTTGAAAACGAGAATGTATTAGAATAAAATGGAATAAATCCTCTCATTGAGAGCCTTACTGTGTGGATGAGAGTGACAGATGTACAAAGTATCACCAGTGATATTAGCACACTAGTTGCCCAGCAGGATTAGCTATAGAGATTGGTCACAAAGTCACTGAAATTTACAGGACAGATGGCAGATATGAAGGATGCAGTTGGCATGAGAGCCACACTGGGCAGCCTGCCAGTATCTTCCTGTGGGTTGAGGGGAGGAACCTTTCCTGTTTGCATCAATTGCAGTAGGGAAGCTTCCTTCTGGGGACACTGAATCTTCAGTACGTGTTTAGTAGTTCCTCCTCCAGAGTGAAGTGACATTTCAACATCATTACACTCTCATTGACCATCGTCTGGCAATCCAATCTGTCAGTGAGGGTCCCCTTCTTTAATCAAGTCTTGCAATACATTCTATTTTATCAACTTCAGTTAAGAGTGATTTTACACATTATTTTACATTAGATGAAAAGAAAGGTAGTGGCCAATTATTTTTCTCTTGGTGTGGCAGTTTGTGGCCATTTTTAAATCATTTTGTATTTTTAAGTAATAGTGAAAGTGTCAATCTGGATTCATTGAAATCTGATTAAAAAAAACACACAAAGCATTAACTACAGACCAGCTTTGTCATGACTGTTCAGCTAATTCTTATATTGTTAAGCATTTTAAGGCTGTTACATACAAAGGTTAAAATAATCTAATAGACTGATACATTTGCCTTGTCGAGTAGGAAAGTGTACACACAAAGTGAAAACCCCCGACAGGCCAGGCTGCAGAATGAGCCACCACCTCATGGGTCTTGCCCCTGTTGCATTGCCTCTGTTTTTCATTCTATAGATACTACCCGGTTTGCTGGGTATTTCGGATACATTCTGTATTTGTTTCAGTATCTGCTTTGTTTCTTATCTTCATCCTGTGTATGTCAATGGACACAGATGATGGATCAAGATGATATTGGTAGCTTGGTGCAAGGTGGGATGAAGGGAGCAGATTTTTGGTGCTGTTAGATTAGCAGAACCACGCAAGTGGAAAGAGTAGATGAGGATGGGGTATTTCCTCTCACTTATCCTACCATCCTCTCCTCTTGTACACTAGAAGCATTGATGTTGGTTGAGTAGCAGAAAGAGATGTTGGTGCTCTGAAATGCTGTAACTCAGTCTTGCCAAGAACTGTCTGGGCATCGAAGTAACTGGTCCCCATGCTTGCCTCAGCTTGCCCATGGCACAGTGGCACAGGGAGTAGAGCTGCTGCCTCACAAAGCCAGTGACCTGGTTTCAGTCCCGACCTCCGGTCCTGTCTCATTAGTCTTTGTCACCATGTGAGATTCTGCCTGATGCTCCAATTTCCTCCCACATCATAAACATCTATGGGTTGTTACGCTAACTGGCCGCTGTAAGTTGCTCCCCATGTGTACGTGAGTGATAGAATCTGGGAAAAGATGATGTGAATGTAGGGAGAATAAAACGGGATTAATGTAGGATTCTTTGGGTAGATGGGGCTTGTCAGCCTTGGACGTCTCCCCATCTGGAAGGAAAACTCTGATTTTAAACCTCCACTGCCTTGCAGCTGTACCCACCCATGGGAAAGGCTTCAGGAGTAAACCCCGAGGAAGAAATCCAGAGTCAGGGTCCCTAAGGTGGTTAGATGTTGTTTACAACTTCACTCTGGCAGCCTCTGCGACGACGCTGGTGCCAAGCCATATCGGCGCTTGCCCTTCCCTTGGACTACATCAGTGACGTGGAGAGGGGGAACCCGCAGCATGGGCAACAACCGGTTCTTCAAATCTTCCTGCCCAGAAGGAAGGGGGAAGATACCAGAATAAAAAGGATGATGGAAGGGAAGGAGACTGGCTGGAAGGTGATAGGTAGGAAAGGTCAAGATCTGGAGAAGAAGGAGTTCAATAGGAGAGGAGAGTGGACCACAGGATAAAGGGAAGGAGGAAGGGACCAAGGGGAAGTAATGGGCAGCTGAGAAGAGGTAAAAGATTAGAATGGGATTAGCGTAAGTTGGGGGGTGGGGAGAATTTGTTAACCAGAAGGTTTAAATCGATATCCATGCCATCAGGTTGGAGGCTGCCCAGATGGAATATAAGGTGTATAATGTAGACAGAATATAACGTAGGATTGGTGTTTGATGACTGTCATGGACTGTAAAGAGCTGTGTAAAACTGACTAATTAATATGTGTGAAATAGGATTCCACAGAGTAGGAAATAGTGGTGGGGGGAGAGGGTGAGTAATGGAGTTGGGGAGTTGACCTTAAATATTGAATTTAGCACAGCATCCCAAGAATTGTTTGTGGAAGGGTTGATGGGTGGGTGAATTCACTCTGCAGCAACACAAGGTGTTAATATTTTGTTAAATAATAAGGAATGTACTGTTCTCTTACAGGGTTGGCTGTGGGACTGGGATTGGGAGGTGGTGTGGTGATCACGCTCATTGTTGCACTGGCTGTGTTCCTCACCCAGAGGACAAAAAGGTTTGCTCTTTTATCCTCTACCCACTCCCTTGCAGAAATTACACTTCCACATCAATTGGGTTAATACTACAGGAATGGAAGGCATGTTAGAAACTTGGTTACATGACCCCAATATCCAGGGGCACAGGATTGGGGGAAGCCCACACTCACACAGTGTCCAACAGGGACTAGGGTCAACTTGTGTTCTTATGTTTTCAACATCCATCATTTGATTTTACAGAATGATCTGTTTTATGGTGGTTACCTCCTTCTAGTTGGAGAATCATGGTCCAAGAATTGATCATGGACCTTTGTGCTGGAAGGCCTAATTATAAAATTTGAGACTAGATATATAAAAATCTGCAATCAAGCATGAGAGGACAAAAACATAAAACACTGGAAATACTCAGCAGGTCAGGCAGCATTTGTGAAGCGAGAAGCAGTTAATGTTTCAGGTCGATAACATTTTTATTCTGTTTTAAAAAAACTGAAATTTGTAAAAATGCTGAAAAAAAACTCGGCAGTTCAGGGTGAAAATGGGGCAGCACAGTAGTGTAGTGGTTAGCACAATGCTTTACAGTACCAGTAACCCAGGTTCAATTCCTGCTGCTGCCAGTAAGGAGTTTGTACGTTCTCCCGGTGACTGCATGGGTTTCCTCCGGGTGCTCCCGTTTCCTCCCACAGTCCAAAGATGAACCAGTTGGTAGGTTAATTGGTCGTTGTAAATTGTCCCGTGATTAGACTAGGGATATATCGGGGCTTGTCGGGTGGTGCGGCTCAAAGGGCCAGAAGGGCCTATTTCACGCTGCATCTCAATAAATAAAATATTAAAGACTGAAAAAAGAGAGAAAGTGTACTTAGTGTAAGAGGGCAATGGGTGGAACAAAAGGTGTCCTAGGGTGAGGTGGAGTAGCCGTTAAATGAACAGTTAAGCCTCTTTGTGGATCGTGTTGCTTGTGAAGTCTGGATGTGTTGTACAGTCATGTAAATGTAAATAAAGGGATGGGAGGAATAACAAACACAATATTGGAGAATTCAGTATCTAGCCCCACAGACTGTAAAGCGCCCAGATGAGAAATGAGCTGTGGTTGCTTGAGCTTCCATTACACCTTGTTGTAGCGCAGGAAGCCACAAGGAGAGTGGGATGGTGAATTAAAGTGGAAAGCAACTGGAAGTTCAGGGTCACTCCTGCAGATTGAACTCAAGACACTCTGCAAAGCATTCACCCCATCTGCACTGTTTCTCCGCTGTTGAGAAGACCACACAGTAAACATCAAATGCAAAATGCCGGGGGAGCATCTGTGGAAGGAAATTAACAGTCAGCGTTTTGGGCTGAGACCTTTCTTCAGAACTCTGAAGAGTGCTGATGAAGGGTCTCTGCCCAAAACATTGACTCTTCATTTCCCTCCACAGATGCTGCATTTACACTCTGATGAAGGGTCTCAGCTCAAAACGTCGACTGTTTATCCCCCCTCCGTAGATACTGCCTGACCTGCTGAGTTACCCAGCACTTTGTGTGCTTTGCTCAAGATTTCCAGCACTGCAGAATGTTTTGTGACTCCAAATGCAATATAGTGCATTAAAAAAAGTGCAAGTGAATTTTTGCTTCATTTGGAAAAACAGTTTGGGTCTCTGGATGGTGGAAAGGAGTGATAGGACAGGCATTACAGCCCCTGATGTTGCATGGGAAAGTGCCATACAATCTAATGCTTTGTCTACACAAAAAAACACAGATGCTGGAATCTGGTGCAACAGACTGCTGGAAGAACTCAGTAGGCTGAGCAGCATACAAGGGTAGAGAAACTGTTGCTGCTTCAGATTAAAACAACATCAAGACTATGAGTGGAGAGGGGAGGCGGCCAGTAGGAGAATGAGAGAGGGAGTGTTGAGATAGAAGCCTGAGGCAATTGGTGGGTTCAGGGGAAGTGAAGGATGACAGGTAGGTGGAAGGAAAAGGATAGAGTTGGGAGACATACAAGTAGGTGATAGATGGAGGCAGGTGTGGGGAGGAAAGGGTGAAGGTGGAGACAGCAGGTGGAATCAGAACTAGAAAGGGAAGGGCAGGGAGCTGATGGGTGAGATCTGTGTGGAATGAGGGGGATGGGGGATGAAGAGAGATGCAGGGCTGAAGAAGAAAGGGGACAAAATTAAGTGGAATGAAGAGGGATTGGAAGGTGGGGGAGGGAAACACACCATAGGTGAAAATTGCCTGTAATTGAATTATTATTTACCAGTTTGATATCTTAAAGATTCCTGCCCAGATGGTGTTATTTTACTAAGGACTGGGTGTGGGTATTGGGTACTGAGCTCTGGTTCTCCTTTATGTTCACTGTCTCAACTGATAACTTGACTAACCCGTGGTTCTACTTAGGCTATGTCCACACACCACCAGATAAATCCGTAACTGAAGCTTTTTCTCTTCGTTTTTACCCTCCGTCCACACTAAAACGGCGTTTTCATCCCCCGAAACCGGAGCTTTTCAGAAACACTTTCCAGGGTGGGTATTTTTGAAAACGCTGCTTGTGGATGGGGTAACCGGAGACTTCTGAAAACGCTGTCAGACAGCAGCGCGCTATTTCATTGTTTTCTTGAACACAACCTAACAATTTCAGAACAGACGGCAACGAGACAAAAGCCAGAAGAGTTAGAAATGTACTCACCAAATACTTCAACCCATAACTTGCTGAATAAATAAGTATACTCGCTTTGCCCTGTTTTCTGTCCTTGCTTGTGTGAAGGTGGTTTACCTATTTATGCAAGTATTTCTCTGACAATAGATGTGTAACAGCCTAATGTAACATTGTATGGAAATACAAGATAACACTGATGCAGATATGTTTTATATATTTAACAAGGTGCTTTATTAATGCAACAGAGTTAGTCAGTTTTTCAATGTTCGTCGTCAGCCGGGTTCATATTGTCCGTGAACTCCCTGTCGGTTGCCGCCGTACGTTCTAGTATTTGTTTTTTAGTTTTAAGTTCTCCTGCGCAAAAGCCAACAGCTGTCCGTCATTTTAAGTTTTTCTAGTTTGTAACTACACAAACGCGCACTTTTATGGCGAGATTCAACACCAAACATGTCGCTTGTTTTCAGTAGATGTGGCCTGCACACGTGCAGTAGGAGGAGATTCGCCAGAATCTCCGCTTCAATGTGGAAAGAGATATTTTCAAAAACGCATAGTGTGGATGCCTGTTTTTACATGAAATCAGCGTTTTCAAAATTATCTGGTCTAGTGTGGATGTAGCCTCAGAGGCTGCATGAAACCTGCTCAGTGTATTTGTACGGGCAATGGACAGGTGGGGATAATGGGCATGAGTGCACGAGATACCTCCTCCCATTCAAATGCATTATTACTTCCACTGTGTTTAATCTCTTTCGTTTCACTACTGATGGGAAAGGAAGACAGTAATAAAGTACAGTACATTGAGGAACCACTAACCAAAGGGATTGAAATTAAATAAAATGGAAGAAATAAACCAATAAAGCTCAAAATATTTATAGAATATTTTGATGTAATTAGAATGCTGTTCATTACATTTCTAACTTTTCTACTCTAAGCACATTTCATGCCAATAACCATTACTGTCAATGGTGCAATTCTATAAAATGTGTCTTTCAGAATGCATGCATGGGGCTGTGAACTGCACTGACATCAAATCCGCCGTGGTGAACTACATATTCCTGTCTGGACACGCCCCTCTGCTGACTGCTCCTGTGGCTCCTCCCACAGACCCTGGTATAAAGGCGATTGAGGCCTGAGCCCTGCCCTCAGTCTCCAGGATGTAGTATGGTGGTCAATTACTGCGTGATCTTTCTTCCAGTCAATAAAAGCCAATATCTCGCCTCACGTCTCGGAGAGTTATTGATGGTGCATCGCACCCACAGGCTTCCTTGTTGCAGCTCAGAACAGCCCTACCTCAGGATCAGAAAGTGCAGGTTCAATTCCCATCCCTCAACCATGCATGTAGTCTAGTCTGGTGCCATTGTGCAGCACAGGGCGGGCTTTGTACTCCCATAGGTTAATCTGAGATGCAAGTTAAAAATCAAATTCTTCTGTGCGGAAAACCAGGGAGAGTTTGTCAACCAATATTCCCAGAAAAAAATGTTTTATTGTCATTTATTTCAATAATGTTAGTGACAGACTGGAATCGATTCAGAGTCATACAACAGAGATGCAAAGCCTTCTGCCTACCAAATCTACATTGTCCATCAAGCACCAATTCACATCATTCCTACATTAAATCCACATTCCCATTAGCTTCCCCACTAAATTTTATCATTCACCTCAACAATGGTGCAATTTTACATTGGCTAACTAATCTACCAACCCACAGGATGTGGGAGGAAACTGGAATACTGGAGGAAGTCCACTTGGTCACAGGAACATTGTGTAAATTCCACACAATTAGTGACAGAGTTCAGGATTTAACTGGAATTGCCGGAGCTGTGAATCAATAGTTCTACTAGCTGTGACACTGAGCCACAAGCAAGGTTCAAGGAGGGAATTTCTGGGTTTAATGAAGTTGCAACTGAAGGTACAGACATCAGTGGTGCAGCACCTAAATTCAGTGTTGTTAAGTCCAGGGACGTGAACAAGAGGCTGAATTCTGAGGTTCACTGCAATGAGAGTCATCGTGGGGTCATGATAGGTTGAGAATTTACACCAGTATGAATGACAGATAATGGGTAAGGCCAGGATTGGGTGTCATGGTGCCCTCTGTAGGTAACCAGCCTCATACCATTGCCTCTGTGGTGTTGTCAACTACAGCACTGATAACACCCTTCCTGTAGTCAGAACCTTCAGGAGTTGGAACTGAAGCACATGTAAGACCTAAGATCTGAACAGAATTAGACATTTAGCCCATTGAGACTGCTCCACCTTTCGATCATGGCTGATTTATTATCCCTCTGAACTCCATTCTTCCCTGACTTCTCCTCATAACCTTTGACATCCTTACTAATCAACCTCCACTTTAAACTTACCCAACAAAACTTACCCATAGATGCCTCCACAGTCATCCAAGGCAATGAATTCCAACACCTCCTACCTTAGTATCTATCATCGGCATACTTACTAATCCAATTTACCACCCCATCATCCAGATCATTTATGTATATTACAAACTACATTGGGCCCAAAACAGATCCCTGAGGCACCCCGCTAGTCACCGGCCTCCATCCCGATAAACAATTATCCACCACTACTCTCTGGCATCTCCCATCTAGCCACTGTTGAATCCATTTTATTACTCCAGCATTAATACCTAACGACTGAACCTTCTTAACTAACCTTCCATGTGGAACTTTGTCAAAGGCCTTGCTGAAGTCCATATAGACTACATCCACTGCCTTACCCTCGTCAACATTCCTCATAACTTCTTCAAAAAATTCAATAAGATTTGTCAAACATGACCTTCCATGCACAAATCCATGCTGGCTACTCCTAATCAGATCCTGTCTATCCAGATAATTATAAATACTATCGCTAAGAATACTTTCCATTAATTTACCCACCACAGATGTCAAACTGACAGGTCTATAATTGCTAGGCTTACTTTTAGCAATCCTGTTTAGCAGCCTCATGTGCAGCGCCTTAACAAAGGCCTTCTGAAAAACCAAGTAAACAACATACATCGAGTCTCCTTCAGGCACGCACTTCCACCACAATTCAGCCTCTGTCAGGAGGTTTATGTTGGGCTTCTTCCAAAAGCTTTATTGTAGAGATCTAGATCCTGATGCAGTACGGAGGGAGAGCTACCGTATCTTTCAGATGCAGCAATAAATAAGAATAATTAGGTAACCAGGAGATTTCTTCCTGATGCCCTGGCCAGTTATTCATCCAATAATCATCACTGCACCCTGTGTGCAAATACATTGTGTTTTTATATTACAAAGATACACTTCAAAAGGAAACATTGTTTTCACCTAAGGATGTGATCAAGTTGCAAAAGAAGCATGAAGAAATACAAGTATTCCTTTAACTGCAAAACTTTGACTTGTACCTTTTATTTTCTTTGGTGACCTCAGCTGACCTTCAGTTTGGGTGCCTGGTAGCTCAGAGTAAAGAGTGCCACCTGGTTGGTGACTGATCAGACTGCTGAATCTGTTTACCCAGTCACATGTTTAAATGAACTTTTACAATGTGGTTTGTGGTCAGAATTCTGCTGCTTGCTACTTCACAGCCATTAAATGCCTTGAAACTATCTGCCCAACACTGTTTGCAAGTATTGCAGTCATAGTCAGAGATGAGAGCCCGATCTGTGTGTCAGGTGTTTCCATTAGCTCTCAACATTCCAGCAGGTGTAATGAGTCACTGGCTTTCCACTGTTAAAGTTATGAAATAATTTTGCCCTTAAAAATTGGTGTCTGTAACGAGGCGGCTGTTACCTGTGGACAGGATTAGTTCACACTCCTTACTCAATGAACCTTAGATCACAGATTTTAGGACTCAACTGGCATAAAAGGTAATTCAGCACTTTGTGTTTGGCCAGCAATTTTGTAGTGCAATTAATTCTCAAGCTCAGTGTTCTCTTTCATTATTTGTTCAAAACAATACTGCATACTCCTGTAGGTCAACTTCCAGCACTCTGAGGCAAAGCATTTAAGATCACAGACCCTCCACTGAATGAAAGAAACATTTGTTATGCCACGTACAGTATGAATCCTTTGGCACCGCCTTAAATGGTAGAAAGCAGATTTTGAAAGCATTTTGATCAGATACATCATACATACAAAACTGCCGCAGACTAAGAACTGGAAAGTGGGATTAGTATAAGCAACTCTTTAAGGTGGCATGGAAATAATGAACCAAAATGACAGAATGTGCTTGTGGTCCAGGTGCAGAGACAGGGGAGAGAGGGAGAGAGGGGGGGAGAGAGGGAGAGGGAGGAGGAGAGAGAGGGAGAGGATGAGGGAGGGAGAGGAAGAGGGAGGGAGAGGAAGAGGGAGGGAGAGGGAGAAGGAGGAAGAGAGAGAGAGAGACTTAAGCCAATCAACAGTTTACTGACTTTTAATAGGAACTTTGCAGAAATAAAGGAAAAAAAACAGTAAACACTAGGCCAACAGGAATTTTCAAACTAAAGCTAATGCTGATACAGTGCTTTGGAAGCTTAATACTGAACAAATACCACTCCTTAGCGTCAGTCTAATGTAACTCTTCTTTCCCAGAAACACAATGGTAAGTAGGAAGCATTGATGTTGCTCTGCGTTTGGTCAAATCGTGACAAGACTGGAATGAGAGGAAGGGAGTTAAATACCACCACAGTGAAGCACTAATTGCTGGAACATGAGCGTGATTGCTGAAGCTGTACTGCAGCCAGCCGGCCTGCCTGCAGATCCCGCAGCAAAGTCGACGGTTGTAACAGGGATCCCTCCCCAGGCACAGCTCCCAGTGCCTGTCAGAAGCCCTGGATTAGAGACTGATCCAGAATGACATGGGCTGGAATCTGAGAATGTTCTTCAGGGACATAGCCTTTTGGACGCTGGACTGCTCTGCACCCAGCAGGGAGGAGGGGGAGGTGGTCAGCAGCTTGAGCTGAAACACGGAACACTGGATGGATCTTCATTGATGGTGGTAGACACAATCTATATGAGACCTTGTTGATAGCCTTCTCCCCTACGAACGGTCCCACATAGCATAGGGACAAAGATGCCTGCCAGACTTTCTTCCCTGACTTGAGAGGCCTCACCTGTCAGCGAAGCCGAGCTGGACATGTTGTTTCTGAGCACACAGCAGAGAAGCCCTATCCCATCTCCACATGTGCTTGTAGTGTTGGACCAACTATTCAGCAGCAGGAACTACCACGTCAGTCACCCGGGCAGGGAAAAGCAGTGACTGGAATCCCTTTTGGCATTCAAAGGGTGATATGTGAGTGGAGGATGGCTGGAGGTTATTGTGGGCAATCTCTGCCCAAACCAATTGTGAATTCCAGGAGGTGGGGTTGTAAGAGATAAGGCAGAGATAATCCAGTTTCTGATTCACTCTCTCAATCTAGCTGTTAGATTGGAGGTGGAAACCAGACAAGAGGCAGGCTGTGGCTCCTTGAGAGAACAGAAGGGAGATGAGCTCTCCTCAGTCAGACACTATGTCCTGATGGAAGCCTGAACATGAGGGTGGCCATCTCATGAGCTGACGGGAACTTAGGGAGAGCCTTGGGGAATCCATCCACAACCACTAGAATGGTGGTGTTTTCATCAGACAGAGGCAGACCAGTGATGAAATCCACCAAGGGATGGGACCCGCAGAGTGAGGCACAAGCAGCAGGCAGAGCTGATCCAAAAGGCACTTACGTGACGTCTTGTTCTGGGTACTAGTGGGGCATACAAAGTTGTGGATGTCCTGGGACAGATGCCCATCAAATTTGTCTCGATAAATTCCAGGTTCCGTTGAATTTCTGGCTGTCCAACCAGATGAGAGGAGTAACCCCCATTCCAACACTCTGGGGCACAGTGTGCCAAGAACAAAACAGCTGGATGGGAGGCATCTCACCAGAGCCTAGATCCAATAATTGAGCAGCCTTCACCTCCTCCTCCTCAATTCCCCAAATCAGTGGAGCAGCAACACATGAGCGAGAAAGGATGGGCTCTGGATCAGTGTTGCCTTCAGACCCTCTTGAACTGCTGGGACAGAGCACCAGACTTAGTATTCTTGCCGTCAGGATGGTACGTGAGGGTGAAATTAAACTGGGTGAAGAAGAGAGCCCAACAGACTCGACAGGAGTTGAGTCCCTTAGCATCCCAAATGTAGGAGAGATCTTGTGATCTGTTCCTATCAAAAAGGAGTGCTTTGTCCCATGCAACCAGTGCTGCCATGCTTCCAGGGCCTCCTCGACAGCCAGAGGTTCTTGATTTCTGATATTGTAGTTACACTTGCAGGAATTAAGTGATGGAAAAGAAAGACACAGGGGTTCAGCTGGTTATTTACAGAAGAGCACTGGGGAAGTACAGCTCCATTGCAGACATGTTGAATGGATGGGATGGGTCTGGGTGTTGCAGCAGCCGGGACAGTGGTGAAGCCTTGCTTTAGTTTTGAGAATGATTGGTCTGCTTCACTTGTCCAAAGGAATCCTGCAGAGATCTTCTTGGTGAGTGCTTTTATGCAATGGGACTTAAGTGGCAATTAAAGTTTGCAAATCCCGGAAGAGCCACACCTGTTTGACCGTAGATGGTTTGGGCCACTCTGTGGTAGCCTGAAACTTACACTTGTCCATTTGTACACTGGAAGGGCTGAGGTTATAGCCAAAAAGTGACACCTGTTCCTTGTGGAACTCACACTTCTCTGGCTTGCCATAAAACTTATTCTCAAGGAGCTATCTGAGTCCCCTCTGGATATGCTGGAAGTGTTCCTGGTGACAGTGGGAATAAATCAGAATGTTATCCAAATAAATGAAAACAAACTGATTCAACAGGTCCATGAGCACAGCAGGGGCATTGGCCAGACCAAAGGACTCAAACTGGCCAGTGGAAGTGATGAAGGCTGTCTTCTACTCATCTCCTTCTCGGATATGAACCAAGTTGTAAGAATTGCACAGATCTATCTTGGAAAATAAAGTTGCTTCTTGGAGATGTTCGAACACAGAGGCAAGCAGGGAAAGAGGGTAGCGGTTCTTCACTGTCATTTTGTTGAGAGGCTAATCATCAATGCAGTGAAGGAGCATGCCATCCTTCTTGCTCACAAAAAAAGAAGCTAGCTCCTGCTATTGAAATTGATGGACAGATAAACCCCAAGGCCATGCCTCCTTGGTGTACTCTTCCATGACCACCATTTCAGGATGAGAGAGGGGAAAAAAAACAGCCCTGGGGAGGACTAGTACTGGGTAGGAGGTTAATGGTGCAGCCATGAGGCAGAGAGATGGCCTTTTTACTGAAGACCTCCAGAAGGTCAGCATTCTCAGCCAGAATACCAGACAGGTCCACTCTAGCAGTTGATACCAGAGGGGATTTACAGACAGGGGCTTTTAATAGGAAATGTGCAGAAGTAAAGTTATAAAAAACAATAAATGCCATTAACCAGAACATTAAAACAAGTACTAAATGCAATATGACAGCTCAACAGTAGTAGCTTAATACTGAATAAATACCACTCCTTAATAGCGTCAGTCGAAATAGTAGTCTTCTTTCCCGGAACCAGGACAATGATAAGCAGGGAGTGTTGATGTCACTCTACTTTTTGTCAAGTCTCTACAAGACTGAAATGAGAGGAAGGGAGTTGAATACCACCACAATGAAACACTAATTGACTGGAACTTACATTCTCACGAACGTGATTGCTGAACCCGCCTGCAAGGGTGCACAGAGTCAGTAGTTGTAATACCAAATGACAACTTAAAAACAAAGAAATACCTATGATATACTTTATTTTCAGGTTTTCAGAAAGAGAGATGAAAGAAAGCAAAGAACAAGAAATACTGATGCAGTATTCACATCTGTGGTTGAAAAATTATGTAGAAATCTATACTAAAGGATGCAATATCTTGATAAGAATAATAGGACTGAGCAGAGCCAGCATGAATTTATACAAGGGAAATCACAATCCAAGTCAACAATTTGGCTGAGGAGATCAGAAGTTATTTTCCAGGTTTGCTAATGACATAAAACAAAATGGGATGGGGAGGATGTAAACTAGATTCAAGGGAATGAAGACACCTGAATTGGTGGGTTTAAAACATAGCAGATTGAATGTATTGTGAATGTTACGAACCCCGTAACTGGGTCACTTACCAGCAAAGATAGAGGCGTCTGTTGAAGTCTGGTGATATTATTTTTAACAGTATTTATTAGTAAAAATAATATCAATGCAAATATACAGATAATATACATCGTCAATACTAAACCTAAAAGTGTAGGTATAATAATAATCAATAAGAAACAAGCTCTATCATTGTCTAGGCTGGGGGATAATGAATTGTCCGATGGAAATCTAAAGTTCATTTCAGTTCATACAGGCTGCAGCCGTTTGTTCGTTGCTGTGTTGCAATTGTTGGAGAGAGAGAAAGAAAGAGAAAAACTTGCCGACTTTCCTTGGTATGGTCCTGATCCATATCCGTCCTTTAGCTAGACCATTCCGTGGAGGACTCACCACCCAGGCAAGGATGGACACACACACACACAAGCCCGCCACCGGTCTCGTACGTTTCTCCTGGTGTGTCTGAGGGGTGTTTCCCCAGACCCTCTTTTATCCTCACTCAAGGGTTTCAGATGTCAATCAGGTTGGGATGATGCAATCCCTCAACCAGACCACTCTGGTTGTCCCCTGAGGGGTTTCAATGACCAGTACAGTACTCAATACACAATTCCTTCTCCATGAGACAATAGCAGTAATCAGTGGTTCCGTTCCGCTTTTGTTAAGAGACATTCCAAACCTTGTGTATTCTACGGTGTCTATAACAACTGCCTTTGCTGTTCCTGTGTCTCTCTCATTACTGACATGCTGTGTATCCCTCTCATTTCCTGGGTCTCAGACCCGAAATAATATCGATCTTGCAATTCTCAAAAAGGAGGGGGGCGACTTTGCACCCTTTGGCCCATCCAAGTTGCTCCGCATTCGTAACATGAACAAATCTGAGGATAGTAAAATAGATCATTTTAAAAATGGTGACAGGTTGGGAATGCTGGTGGTTGGAAGAGTAAGGGCTAAGTGTGGCATATCCACTGGATGTGATAGGCTATATGGCCTGTTTACATGCTGTGAGTCTCCATACCTTGCCTACATATATCACATGAAAGTTAATATACAGATTCAGCAAGCAACTGCAGATGCAAATGGTATTTTGATCTTTACTAGGAGATAATGCAAATTTAGAAGTAAAGTAGACTTACTGCAGTTGTTATGGTCCTACATGAGACCACAATTGGAGAATTGTGTGCATTTTTATTTTCCTTACCTAAATAAGGACAAACTTGCTAGACAGAGAATACAGAAAATATCCACTAGACTGGTTCCAAGGAAGATGAGTTTGTCTGGTGAGATTGAGTGGACTAGGCCTGCTTTAGAATAAGAGGAGTGGGCTTGACAGAATAGATACATGGAAAATGTTTCCCTTGTCAGAGGAACCTAGAAGCAGGGGTTGGGAGCTGGGAGACATTAACTCAGAATACAGAGCAAAGTATTTGGTACCAGGTTCAGCAGACTTTTTTTTTCATTTGCAGAGCAGCAAATCTTTAGAAATCTCTATCCCATATGGTGATGGTTCTTAATCATTGATATAATTCAAATTAAAGATCAAGATGGCGCGAGCTACAGTTTCTGTTGAAGTCATGGCTTAGATGTAGTGGTTTTAGTAGGTTCTCAGGGATCAGTTGGGGACAGAAATGGGAATTAAGGGTCAGATCAGGGCTTAGGGATTGAGGGTGTGGGGTCAGACCAGAGTCTGACCCACTGCTCCATGTTCAAAGGCCGGTGATGTGGACGTGGAACAAAGGACATCAGCAGTAGGAAATCAGGCCAGCAGACTAGCAAGCATGAGGGCTATTCCCCTCCCCACACCCACCCCAAGGTCACCAAACACCTCCAGGATCGGAGTTCTGCGTGAGTAGGAGGCACAGGCAACAGTGACCCCCTAAGAATGCAAGTTAGAGAGACCGGAGTTCAAGGCCGGTTGTCTGGGGTCCCGGTCATTAGAGTCTGGAGTTCATGGTCGAGAGTTTGGTATTCGCATCCAGAGTCCGATTCATCATAATCAGCAAGTCCTGATGTTACAGAAGATGAAGTCCAAACATTGATTGGAAGTCTGGAAGTCAAGGCCAATGGTGGAGCACTGAGTCTGTGTGTCTACTAAGGTAGTCACAGGTTAAACATCTGCTGGAGGACAAGCCCGGCCTGTCCTGGGGTTGGAGAACTGTGTGTGGGCATGGGTGGCTAGGAGGGATGAATGTGGCTTGTTTTCCTGTTGTTTTGTTGCAATTGTTCTGTTGTTGCTCTGTGAACGTTGTGGACTTGTTATGTTGGTGCTGGAATGTGTGAAGACATTTGTGCCTGTCCAAGCACATTCAAAACAGAGGTCAACATTCCAGATAAGATGGTTGTGTTGGTTGTTAATGCAAATAACACATCTCACTGTATGTTTTGATGCACTGTACATGTGATAAATAAATTAATATGGATCTGGGATTAATAGATTTCTGGGTGTTAAGGGAGTAAAAGGCTCTGGGGATGCTGTGGGAAAATGGGGCTGAGGAAGAATATTAGCACATTATCCTGCTGAATGTTGGAGCAGACAGAGAGTTTACTCCTAATCCTAACTCTTATATTCTTAAGATTTTTGTTGTCGATTATCAGCAATCATTTGAGCTCCTTTGTGTTAAGAAAAAGGTTTATCGTTACTCACACCATCAACACTCAGACTTTTGAACCCACTTAATTTCCCCTTAAACTACTCTGCTATATAAATAGAAAAAGTCATTTGGATAAATACTCAAGGCTGGGACAATCCTTACTACAAATAATTCACCCTTTCTTGATATACTGTGAATAGATCTCCTCATGATAAGCTTTTCATTCCTAGAATAATTTTCATGAAACTCCATTGAATGTTCCCCAACGTTAGCACATTCTCTCTTAGATAAGGGACCCAAAACTGCTCACAATACTCCAAGTGCCTACACAGCCTCAACATTACATCCTTCCCTTTATATTCTAGTCCTCTTGAAATGAATGCTATCATTGCATTTGCCTTCCTCACCACTGACTCAACCTGCAAATGAACCTTTAGGGAATCCTACATGAGGATTATCAAGTTCCTTTGCACCTCAGATTTTTGAATTTTTTTCTCCATTTAGACAAAAGTCTATGCTTTTATTTCTTGTACCAAAGTGCATGAAACATACACTTCCCAACACTATATTCCATCTGCCACTTCTTTGCCCATTCTCCTAATCTGTCTAAGTCCTTCTGTAGCTTCTCTACTTCCTCAAAACTACCTGCCCCTCCACCTAACTTGATATTGTCCACAAACCTGGCCACAAAACCATCAATTCTGTCATCAAAGTCATTGACATATAATGTAATATGATAGAATTCACCCTGCAATTGGAGAGGGAGAAGCTGAGTCAGATGTATCAATATTACAGTGGTGTAAAATGTGTGAGAGATGGCCAAAGTTGATTGGAAGGGGATACTATCAGGGATGACAGCAGAGCAGCAATTGCTAGAGTTTCTGGGAAAAATTCGGAAGGTGCAGGATAAATACTGTACATTCCAAAGAAAAAGGATTCTACAGGTAGGATGGCACAACTGTGATTGACAAGGGAAGTCAAAGCCAACATAAAAGCAAAAGAGAGGGCAACTTAGAGGATTAGGAAACTTTATTAAAAAAACAAAAGGCAACTAAAAAAGCCATGGACAGAAAGATGAATATAAAGGAAAGCCAGCCAACAATATGAAAGGGGATACAAAATTTTTCAGATACATAAAGAGTAAAAGAGAGGTGAGAGAAGATATTGGACTATTGGAGAGGTAGCAGTGTGTGATAATGAAATGGCAGATGAACTGAATAAATATTTTTTGTTAGCCTTCACTGATGAAGTATGCCGGAAGTGCAAGACTGTCGGGGAGCAAAAGCAAGTGAAATTGCTATTACTTGGAAGAAGGTGCTTGGGCAACTGAAAGGACTGAAGGTTGATAGGTGGCCTGGACCAGACTGACTTGGTTCCAGGGTTCTGAAAGAGGTAGCTGAAGTGATTGTGGAAACATTAGTAATGATCTTTCAAGAATCTATATATTCTGGAATGGTTCCAGAGAAATGGAAAATTGCAAGTGTCACTCCATTCTTCAAGAAGGGAGGGAGGTGGAAGAAAAGAAATTATAGGCCAGTTAGCCTGACTTCAGTAGTTGAGAAGATGTTCCAAAATCTTCTCATTTGTTAAGAATGTGGTTTTTAGGTTCTTGGAGGTGCATGATGAAATAGGGTGAAGTCAGCATGGATTCCTTAAGGGAAAATCTTGCTTGCCAGATCTATTAGAATTCATTGAGGAAATAACAAGCAGGATAGACAAAGGAAAATGGGTAGATTTTCAGTTGGCCTTTCACAAGATGACACACGAGACTGCTTAACTAGAGCCCGTGGTATTACATGAAAGATACCAGCATGGATAGAGCATTGACAGAAGGCAAAGAGTGGGAATAAAAGGAGCCTTCTCTGATTGACTGCTGGTGACTAGCAGTATTCTGCAGAGTATTGGGACAGTTTCTTTTTACATTGTATGTCAATGATTTGGATGATGGGATTGAGGGCTTTGTGGCCAAGTTTGTGGATGATATGAAGAGAAGTGGAGGATCAGCAGAACCGAAGAAGCAAAGAGACTGCAGAAGGACTTAGACGGATAAGGAGAATGGGAAAAGAAGTGGCAGATGGAATACAGTATTGGGAAATGCATGGTCATGCATTTTAGTAGAAGGAACAAAAGTGTAGACTATTTTCAAAATGGGAAGAAGACTCAAAAATCCGAGGTGCAAAGGGACTCCTCTGGAGTCCTCATGCAGGATTTCCCTAAAGGTTAACTTACAGGTTGAGTTGGTAGTGACAAAGTCAAATTCAATTTCATTTCAAGAGGATGCAAATATAAAAACCAGGGTATAAGGCACTGGTGAGGCCTCACTTGGAGCATTCAGAGAAGTTTTTGGCTCCATATTTAAGAAAGGATGTGCTGACATTGGAGAGGACTCATGAGAATGGTTCTGGGATTGAAAGGCTTATTATATGAGGAGCCATTAACAGCTCTGAGTCTTTACTCCCTGGAATTTAGAAGAATTGTGGGGGGGGGGGGGGAATCTCATTGAAACCTAAATGTTGAAAGGCCTAGATAAAGTGGAATTGGAGAGTTGTTTCCTATGATGGGGAGTCTAGAATCAGAGGGCACAATCTCAGAATAAAAGAACATCAATTTAGATCAAAAAAGGGGAGGAATTTCTTTAGCCAGAGGGTGGTGAATCTGTGGAATTCATTGCCACAAGCAGCTGTGGAGGCCAGGTCATTAGATGGATCAAACACATCCCATACTTTAATCCTTTCATTCCTGTGATAATTTTCATGACTCTTTTCTAGACCCTCTCCAATGCCAGCACATCCTTTCTTTGATAAGAGGTCCAGAACTGCTCTCAATACTCCCAAGTGCTATCTGACCAATGCCTTATAAAGCCTCAGCATTACCTCCTTACTTTCATATTCTATTCCTCTTGAAATGGATGACAAATAGTTGTTTCTGGAATAAACGTTAAAGAACTCGTCGAACGTGTCTGTGGTAGATTTTGGAGATGATGGGTTTATCATCCAGAAGACAAACTAATTTAGCATTTCTCAGAGAACATTGATGATAAGGGCCTGGAAGACCACTGGGGCATTGACTAAATCAAATGGCATCATGAAATATTCATTGTGGCCAGTGGGAGTGTTAAAAGTGGCCTTCCATTTTATCACCCTCCCCAACGCGGACCAGGTTGTATGCATTTCAGAGATCCAGTTTAGTAAAGATGGTTACCCCTTGCATCAACTAGAAAGCCGTGGTCACCAGTTGCAAGGGAGAGGTTTCTTCACTGTGATCTTATTAAGGCCTCAATAAACTGTACAGGAGTCCACCATCTTTCCTTGCCACAAAAAGAAGCCCACACCAGCAGGGGATCTGGAGGTGTCAATGAAACCAGTTGCTAGAGCATCATGGATGTACTTTCTCTATGGCCACCCTTTGTGAAGTTGACAAGGAGTACTGCTTTCCTAGGGCAAATAGGTTCCATGCAACAATTCAATTGCACAATTATAGGTTCGATGAGGCAGGAATGTTGTGGCCTTTCTCTTTCTAAAACACCTCTAGCAAGTCTCCATACTCAAGGCAGCCCAGGAGTGGCAGGGAGGCAGGTGACCTGACAGCAAGAAGACTATCTGTGGAGTGCAGTAGTCAAGTTGTGGGTTGTGGAGGACCAACCAGGGGTGTCCTAGGATCAATGGGAAGTCAAGAGTAAGAATAAAGTGAAACTGCAATGCCGTTCAATATGCAGACAGATGGGAGCAATGGCAGATCCTCCCAGGGCCCAGAGGTCTTCTGTTCAGAGCCATGGTTGAGATGCGCCAGGGGAATTTGGAGATGTCCTGCTAACCTGAAGTCCATAAAATTGCCTGCTGCATCAGAATGCACAAAGGCTCCAAGAACGTGTTCTTGTTTGCTCCAGAAAATAGAGATAGACAACATGACCCCAGATGTAGCAGACCTGGAAGGAGTGATGGATCCTGTCACAGACCTCCCTTCCCTGAACCAATCTGGAATCAATCTGAACCAATTCTTGTCAACTCAGTACAGGTAGAACAAATATGATGCATCTCAACACAGTAAGGTAGCACTTTCCCTTCATTCTCCAGTCCCAGTCAACTGTTGGATTCTGCCCAGTATCATCATCTCCTCTGGAGGAAATTGAGGGGAGTTGGGTGGGGGTTGTGCTTGGCTGCACTGAGGACAATGAGACTGAAGGGGGTTGGAAATTAGTGACCCTGGAGTACTCACTGCGGTGCTCTCCTCCTTTCCTAGAGACAATTGTCAATATTGTCAATCCAGAAGGAGTTATCACTAAGAGTCTCAAGATCTTCAACTGTATCTCTGGCTGCCAATTCATCTTTAATTTCACCTGATAGCCCAGTGGTCCCCAACCACCGGGCCACAAGGAAATTATATGATTTGGCGATATGAAATGATATGAGTCAGCCGCACCTTTCCTCATTCCCCGTCACGTCCACTGTTGAACTTGAACGCACACAAGGTCATCAGTCAGCTAAATGCAGTGATACCCTAGCACCAGGGATCACTGATTGGCCTCAAGTAATCAGCCGCTTCGTGCGGCTGGCAAGACCATGTTTCACAGGGGCTGATACATCCAGTGCTCATTCCTTCCCAACTTTGGTCACATATTTCCATGAACTTCCTAATTGGTCTGTCACCATCATGAGGTAACACCACGATTATGGTGGTGGTGGGCCAGTTCTCCAAGGCCTGCCACTTTGTTACCCCAACTCAAGCTTCCCTCAGCTCAGAGACTGGGCAACCTTATTCCGTAACACATGTGTAGAATGCACAGCTTTCCCTTAGAAGTTGTTTCTGATCATGGCCCTCAGTTTACCCCCAGGCTCTGGAAAGTCTTCGACTGACTCATTGGGGCTATGGTCAGCCTTTTATTGGGATTTCACCCTCAGTCCAGTGGGCAGAGGGAGACCAACCAGGACCTGAAGAAGACCCTGAGGTTTTGTTTTGTTTTACCCAACCACCTAGAGTGATCACTTGCTTTGGGCAGAGTTTGTTCATAACACTCTGCACCATTCTTCTATGTCTCCCTTCAAGTTTCAGTTTGGTTACCCATCCTGTTTCCTGAGCAGAAGTTCGATGTGAGAGTCCCACATGTTGAATAGCTGGTTCATCGTTGCTGGCAAGAGTAGATTAAGGCTCAGGCAGCCCGCCTGAAGGCTTCTCTACAACAACAGCAGCATATCAACTATCAAAGTTGGCTAGGGTGTTCATTCTGTCCTGGTCAAAGAGTCTAGCTTTCCACCAAAGACCTTCCTCTGTGGATTGAGTGTTGAAAAGTGGCAACATGTTACATCAGACCATTCAAGGATCTTTATTTGGATCAACCCAGTTACTTACTGTATCTAGTTGCCCCACACCATGTGTATCAATCTCAACTTCCACGTCTCCTGTCTAAACCCCATCTGTGCAGTCCGCTTGCACCAGTCCTGAGTCTTCCACCGTCATGCCCCCCCCCCCCCCACCACCCCTGGCTCCTTGCATCATTGATTGTCTGATGGCATACCAGATGTAATTTTAATCTGAATGTTATGCATAAAGAATTTCACATCAGTTATTTTTTTAAAAAAGTAAAAAAACTTAAGCTATTTCCTGATCATGTTGATAAACATAGGTGAATTAGGGAATTGGCCTTTAGTCAACAATGCTGCTACAGTAGCTTTACACGAGTTTGAGTTTACATTAGATTAGGATTTGAGATGGGACAACAACTGGGGCAAGACTGGTAGAGGTATAAAAACAGCCATAGCGTCATTGACTGCAAGCCCAATTGGATGAACTGTGTGTTGTTTTAGAACAGGGGTTCCCATTCTTACCCATGCCTTGGACAAATATTATTAAGCCAGGGGTCTAAACCTGGGTTGGGAACCCCTGCTTCAGAGTATAATAAGTCCTGAGAAAGTATTATAATTAGAGCAGCCTGTTTGCACAAAGCAAGCCCAGTGTAAGATAGCCCAGTAATTATGACAAATAGGAAGAGAATACTATAAGTCCTTAATGATTCTAGCAACATCTGTGCAGAGAAAAAAACTGAAGAACATAACCTTTCATTGGAACTGGTAATAGACTAAGATGTGTTAGTTTTAAGATGCAGAGATAAGGGAAAGACAGGTGAGGATAAAAGAAACATTTGAATACAGTGGAAGCCACATGAGAACCAAATGTCAAATGGGATAACAGTGCAAGGAATGTGAAACAACATATGCCTGTGATATTAAACCAGAACTCTGGTGGAGAAGAGCAAAGGGATTTTAAAGAATGATGGAAACAAAAATAAAAATACTAATATGTAAATAATTGGAAATACTAATCATGGTAATAATTAATCATGCTCCCCAAGATACTGAGAAATCTTCCTGAGACAGACTAAACCTCAAGTTCTTAAGATCTGTTATGTTCTTTTAACTATTCTTAGGGATAGGATTTGAAGGCATGTTGAAAAGCAGTGCCTTTTGTGGGCCAGTCCATATCTTACTAAATAGATTGAGTTTTTTTATAAAGGTGATTGATGAGGATAGAGCTGTGGATGTTGTCTGCATGGATAAGGCATTCGAAAAGATTCTTCATAATCCAGATTTAGATGCATGGGATCCATGATGACTTCACTGCTTGGATTCAGAATTGGTTTGCCCACATAAGACAGAGGATAGTGTTTAATGTGTCTTATTCTTGCTGGAGGTCCATGGCCAGTGATGTTCCACAGGGATCTCTGCTCTTTGCAATATATACAGTGTATAATTGATTTGGTTGAAAACATGGAGGTGTGATACATTTGCAGATGGTACAAAGGTTGCTATCGTTAGCATAGAAGACTGCAAAAGGATACAGTGGGATATAGATTGGTTACAGATACTAGCAAAGAAATGGTATCTGGGTATATGTGAGGTGTTGCATTTTCGAAGATCAAATGTAAATTACACAGTGAATAACAGGCCCCTTAATAAAAATGAGGAATCTTGAGTTCCAAGTCCTTAGTGCATAAATGATAGGGAGGTAAAGAATGTGTATAGTACATCTTTATTACTCAAGGTATTGAATTCAAGAGTTAGGAAGTCACATTGCAGCTTTATAAAACTTCACTGAAGCCACAGCTGCAGTATTGCATTCAATTCTAGTTGCTCCATAACAGGAAGGGTGTGGAGACTTTGGAGAAGGCGCAGCAGAGGTTTATCAGTATATTGCCTAGAATAGAGGACATGTGCTTTAGGGAGAGGTTGGACAAACAATGATGTTTTCTCTGGAGCAGTGGAGGCTGAGGGAAGACCTGATACACATTTTTAAAATCATGAGGACATCCACACGGTAGAGAGCCAGTACCTTTTTCCCAGGGTCAAAATGCCTAACACTAGAGGACGTACATTTAAAATGAGAAGGGGGAAAGCTCAAAAGAGACATGCGAGGCAAGTTCTTTTACACAAAGAGTGATGGTTGCCTGAGTGCACTGCCATGAAAGTAGTGGAGGCAGATACAACAGAGATACTTAAGAGGCTCTTGGATAGGCCTATGACCATGCAGAGAATGGGGACCATGTGCCGAAAGAAGGGAGTAAAATGATTAGGCATCATTACCTTAATTAGTTCAACACAACATTGAGACCGAAGGGCATTGTTCCTGTGCTGTGCTGTTCTATTCTATGTTCTAAGAGGGCAGACTAAGCCTCAGTTTCATCTCTCACTAGTGGTCCTGATGGTACCGCCCTCCCTCAGCATTATAGCACCATAAAAGCAAAGTCAATCTGCCTCCAAATCACATGGGACTTGAACTGACAACCTTCTGACTCAGAGGCTATCTGCTGACACGCGTATGAAATCAGATAAATGCTGGAAACAAAATAACTCTACATTCTCATCACTTTCACCTTCTATGAGGAATAATTTCATAATATGTTTTCTGCTGCCAATATGCAGGCCAGGAACTGAAGTATCCAGGTGCTCTAATAATATAAATAGGATTGTTAATTGACATAATGCCCCTGCTACGCTTCTAGATAAAAGGTCATCGTATTCCTCCTACTCCCGTCCCCACATTACATCAACACATTTATTTATGGAGCTATGGGACATCTGCTAGTCCTTATCAACCTTTTTCCTCTGCTATGATAATTACACTGCCTTAAAATAATTACAATGGCAAAACTCTCCCGTTCATAGGCCTAATAAATTCAACTAGGTGTAGCCTGTCCAAAGCAAAAATTTTTATGAGTAAACAACAACAACTTAAAATAACAGCACGAAAAGACACGGAGGCTTCTCTACTCCCAGTGTCGTTTCCAGTAATTAATAAGAATAATTCTTAGTGTTTCAATGTTTCTAGTCATGGATTTCAGCCAACCAAAGCTCCGTGAATACAGCACCATTGTACTCATAGGACAAAATTATTTTTAATCCACTGGTGCTCAATGGACTAGTGATTCTGCAGACACCAGACCCAGCGATAGAGACCTGACTTAAGTGGCTCAGCCAAGGCAGCAGCAGACGCCAGCAGTGCAAGGAGAGTTGGGGCACTCACAAGGCTGAAAGCTAATTCAACCATCACTTCTTCTGGGCAATGTCCGCTCTCTAGAAAATAAAATGGACTCAATGAGATGGAGAAAGAGATGAGAAACTGCTACAATCTGGTTTTCACTGAAAAAGTGGATAAGCAACAACATGCCCAATCTAGCGTTTTAACTTGACGGGATGACTATTCCACACAGACTCCCTGTTGAGGAAAGGCAAAGGAGGTAGAATCTCTGTGTACATTAACAAAGGTTGATGCACAAACTCAACTGTAGTTAGCAGTCACTGTTCTGGGGCAATTGAACATCTTACAATTAAATGTCGGCCACATTACCTGCTCAGGGAATTTATTGTAATGTTCATCACTGCTGTCTACATTCCCCCACCCCACCCCAAGACTGTGAACACCAAGGACACATTGGGAGAGCTTTCTACAAAACAAACAGCCAAACTGTCTCTTCATATTTGCAGGAGACTTCAATCATGTTAACCTGCAGGACATTTGGTCTCCCTGACCACATCTCCATAATGTTAATCCCAGCATACTGACTGTTGCTGAAAATGGAGAAAGCAGTGAAGAGCACCCAGTGCAAATAGCTGGGCATCAAGGGCATTACTGACTATACAACAAAAAACAGTGCAGACTGTACCAGTGGCACTGCCCTCTAGATGCTCTAAGCACATTTTGGGACACGCAACACAATACCAGCCATGAAAACTAACTTCTCTCCAGGTGAGCAGCCATTGCCTGTAATAGCAACAGATGTGAGAATGACTCTGCAGAGAGTCAGCATCCATAAGGAGGTCAGGCCAGGCAACAACACAGGCCAAGTACTCAGGCAGTGTGCACACCAGCTCACTGATGTCTTCAAGGATATCTCCAAAACTTCCCTCAAGACTCTATCTCCACAAGTTTCAAATCAGCCACCATCATCCCTATACCAAAGAATTCTACAACTACCACCATGAAGTGCTTTGAACGGCTGGTAATGACACATCAAAAACTCCATTCCTGTCACATTGGACGCTCCCAATATGCTTCCCAACAGTCAAGTCAAGTCAAGTCACTTTTATTGTCATTTCGACCATAACTGCTGGTACAGTACATAGTAAAAATGAGACAACATTTTTCAGGACTATGGTGTTACATGACACAGTACAAAAACTAGATTGAACTACGTAAAAAAAAACACAGAGAAAGCTACACTAGACTACAGACCTACACAGGACTGCATAAAGTGCACAAAAACAGTGCAGGCATTACAATAAATAATAAACAGGACAATAGGGCAAGGTGTCAGTCCAGGCTTCGGGTATTGGGGAGTCTGATAGCTTGGGGGAAGAAACTGCTGCATAGTCTGGTCGTGAGAGCCCGAATGCTTCGGAGTCTTTTCCCAGATGGCAGGACGGAGAAGAGATTGTATGAGGGATGCATGGGGTCCTTCATAATGCTGTTTCCTTTGCGGATGCAGTGTGTAGTGTAAATGTCCGTGATGGTGGGAAGAGAGACCCCGATGATCTTCTCAGCTGAACTCACTATCTGCTGCAGGGTCTTGCGATCCAGGATGGTGCAATTTCTGAACCAGGCAGTGATGGAGCTGCTCAGGATGCTCTCAATACAACCCCTGTAGAATGTGATGAGGATGGGGAGTGGGAGATGGACTTTCCTCAGCCTTCGCAGAAAGTAGAGACGCTGCTGGGCTTTCTTTACTATGGAGCTGGTGTTGAGGGACCAGGTGAGATTCTCCGTCAGCTGAACGCCAAGAAATTTGGTGCTCTTTACGATCTCTACCCAGAAGCCGTTGATGTTCAGCGGGGAGTGGTCACTCCGTGCCCTCCTGAGTTTTGTTCACATTAAGAGACAGGTTGTTGGCTCTGCACCAGTCCGTTAGCCACTGCAACTCCGCTCTGTAAGCCGACTCATCGTTCTTGCTGATGAGACCCACCACGGTCGTGTCATCAGTGAACTTGATGATATGGTTCGAGCTGTGTGTTGCAGCACAGTCGTGGGTCAGCAGAGTGAACAGCAATGGACTGAGCAGACAGCCCTGGGAGGCCCCCCATGCTCAGTGTGATGGTGTTGGAGATGCTGATCCTGATCCAGACTGACAGATCTCCCAGTCAGGAAGTCTAGGATCCAGTTGCAGAGGGAGGTGTTCAGGCCCAGTAGGCTCAGCTTTCCAATCAGTTTCTGAGGGATGATTGCATTTAATGCTGAACTGAAGTCTATGAACAGCATCCGAATGTATGTGTCTTTTTTGTCCAGGTGGGGGGTGGTGGCAATGGCATCATCTGTTGAGCAGTCGGGACGGTACGCAAACTGCAGGGGGTCCAGTGAGGGGGGCAGCAGGGTCTTGATATGTCTCAGACGAGCCTCTCGAAACACTTCATAATGATGGATGTAAGTACAAGGGGACGGTAGTCATTGAGGCAGGACACTGAAGGATTCTTTGGTATGGGGACAATGGTGGCAGCCTTTAAGCACGTTGGAACGGTGGCGCTGCTCAGGGAGATGTTGAAGATGGCAGTGAGAACATCTACTAGTTGGTCTGCACATCCTCTGAGCAGTCTACCAGGAATGTTGTCTGGTCCAGCAGCCATCCGTGGGTTGACCCTGCACAGGTTCTTCTCACGTCGGCCACGGTGAGACACAGCATCTGGTCATTTGTAGGAGGGGTGGATTTCCTCACCGCCATGTCATTTTCTGCCTCAAACCAGGTGTAGAAGTTATTCAGCACATCTGGGAGGGAGGCATCACCCGCACAGTCAGGTGATGTTGTCCTATAGTTGGTGATGTCCTGGATGCCCTTCCACATGCGCCGCGTGTCACCGCTGTCCTGGAAGTGGCTGTGGATTAGCTGGGCGTGTGCATGCATTGCCCCTCTGATGGCTCAGGACAGTTTGGCCCTTGCTGTTGTTAGAGCTGCCTTTCCGCCTGCTCTGAAGGCGGAGTCGCGGGACCTCAGCAGCGCACGCACCTCTGCGGTCATCCATGGCTTCTGGTTAGCGCGTAAGTGATGGTCTTGGACAGAGTAACATCATCAATGCACTTGCTGATGTAGCTGGTCACTGATGCTGTGTACTCCTCTAAGTTGTTAGAGTCGCCATCGGTTGCAGCCTCCCTGAACATGTGCCAGTCAGT
Source organism: Hypanus sabinus (assembly GCF_030144855.1). Taxonomy (NCBI): domain Eukaryota; kingdom Metazoa; phylum Chordata; class Chondrichthyes; order Myliobatiformes; family Dasyatidae; genus Hypanus; species Hypanus sabinus. The sequence goes on from NC_082726.1 coordinate 14,039,201, forward strand.
GTGCTCAAAGCACACTCAAAGCTCCAAACAGAACCACTCACTCTACGACAGATGCCATAACATCTGTCATGCAGCTGGCCCTGACACACCTAGGAAGCAAGGTCACTTATGGCAGAATGCTGCTTCTGAATTTCAGTTCATCATTCAACACTACGTCACACCAACCTGGTGATCAAATTCCTACTCCTCTGTCACTGTCACTCCTCCTACATCACTGTACAACTGGGAGTTGGACTTGCTAACCACAGACCTCAGATAGTCAGGATACACAACCACTCCTCCCTTCCCATCATCCTCAACACAAGCTCCTCCCAGGTCTGTGTGCTTCCTCAATGTCAATAAGACAAAGGAGATGGTTATCAACTTCAGGAGAACTTGCACCACTCACACCCCTCTTTATATCAGCAGCACAGCAGTGGAAGCTGCGAGCAGTTTAAAACTCCTGGGAGTGCACATCTCACACAATCTCCCAAGATCCCAGAACACAAAGCCCTCCATTGGCCAGGGTCAACCATCGATGTTGTATCCAGTCTAATTGTATGTGCAGCACCACCAGCTGACAAACAGGCGAGGGCAGTATGACATGGAGAGGAAGCCATTGACCACATAGCAGGCTCCCCTTTCCATGTTACTGATGAATCCAAAGGAACACCAGAAAGCAATACAGTTTGGCACCAGTAACATCACAGGAGTTGCCAGTCAGCACTGAACTCAATGCAGGACTGCCTTAGGGACTCTGGATTTTTCCTCGGGGTTCACTCCCAAAGCCGTCCCCATGTGTGGGTACAGGTGCAGGGCAGAGTTTTCTTTTTCCTGGTGCCAGAACACATTCTACACAATCAGTAAAGCTCACTAGTGCCTCTGCTTTCTGAGGAGGCTGTAGAGAGCTGAACTATGCACATATCTTTCTACAGATGTGCAGTAGAGAGCATCCTAACGTACTGCATCACAGTAGGGTATGAAAACTGCACTGTGGCAGACAGGAACGCTCTACACTGGGTGGTCAAAACTGCCCAATGCATCACTGGCACCAGCCTTCCCACCATCAAGGACAGAAAGGTGCAGGAAAAGGGTCACGAAGGATCCCACTCTCCCTATTCATGGTCTGTTTGTCCAACTCTTATCAGGAAGGAGGCTATGAAGCATCCACATCATGAGCACCAGACTCAAAAACAGTTACTTTCCCCAAGGAGTGAGGCTGATCAACACTTTACCCACTAACCCACCCCACTATCAGTACCTGATCATTTCTTACTAGTCACCTTACGTACAGACACTTCTGTGCCTAGCATCGCTTTATGGACATACAATCAATCCATGTATATAATCTAGCTTATGTATTTACATTTATAGTGCTTTTATAAGAGTTCTTTCTCTATTGTGGTTTTCGTGCTGCATTGGATCCAGAGTAACAACTGTTTTGTTCTCCTTTACACTTGTGTACTGGAAAAGACATTAAACAACCTTGAGTCATCTGCAAGGGACATTTCGCACAACAGAATATCCTACGGCATAAGCCAGATCAAAGATGATACCGAGGCAAAAGTTTTGAGTGTTAGTTCTAAGGAGAGAGGGGTGAAACCAATGATAGATTTGAATAAAGTAATTAAAATTTCTACTCACTGGATGACTAGAGCCAAGAGTTAGTCTCAGAATAAGAAGTTAGCTGAGCAGGACTTCCTTCACCAAGAGGGTGGCAAAACTGTAGAATTCACTTCTCAACAGAATTGAGAAGAATTAGTTGCCCAGTATATTCAAGGTGGGGATTGATAGGACATTAAGAGAAAAAAGGCATCTGAGGATAGCCCAGGAAAGTGGTGCTAAGAGAAAAGATCAGTCAAATGGCCTACCTCTGCTTCAATTTCTGGTACCTAACCATGATGGAATGCAGGTTCTCGAGCCCTGGAGCAAAAGGTGAATGGACTGAGTTTGTGCCTGGGCTGCAGTTTTGGATTATTAGATCTACAGAGAGTTGAATGAAGTGAACAGGGAAGGGACACACTGGAACAGACAAGTCTGAATGTAACAGACGTGTCAAGAAAGGGACAGAATACTCTCTCCTGAGGACTGTGAAGACTGATTTTCATTGGATTCAGAGATCTTTCCATTTCTAGATACCACAAAGAGTGCAGGTGCTGGAAATCTGTAGCAACACACAAAGGAGCTAGAGGAACTCAGAAGGTCAAGCAGCATCTATTAGGGGAAACAGACAGAAAATGGTCTGAAGCTTGCCTTAGTCAAATACAATACCAGATTTTCATTTTTTCCAGATTTATTTCAGGTAGTTGCTAAAGAGTGAAGTCAGTGAGCATCAGCTTGTGATTGGGGTTGAGTATTACACCTTTTGTTTTGCAGCATTGTTTTTGGACATCCTATTTTAAGGATGGCATCTCAGAGAAGTTTCATTATATTGATTGTAGTGTAACAACTTGGAAGCTAAATCTCGAGAAAACCTGATTTGAAAATGCACCAATTTGACATGATTTATAATTTTTTAAATGGATAAAGTTAATCAATCCAAATGACGAGACAGTGTTTTCAATGTAAAGGCCACACACAAGGATAGTTAATGTTCTGTAAAAGTTCTATGGAATGCTAAAATAATTGTTATCAGCTCTGGAAGAGTGTTCTCTGGGATTGTTTGATCAAAGAATTGTGATTGGGAGCTGTTGTGAGAGGTGACATACAGACCTACAGCAGATTTTCATAAGGAAATGGAGAATTTAAAAGTCACTATCATCAACAGAAATTCTTATCTTGTATTGGGACTTAAAGTATCAGAGATCATGACAGTGATCAACTGGATGAGATAAGAAGCTCTGAAACATGCCCCTGGAATCAAAGGCTTCTACAGCAGACAGAGGAGCTTGTTGAGATAAGGAGAGACTTAGATTTAAACAGTGAAATACCTAGGTGGCAATCAATCTCACAGTCCATTTCTGATTGGCACAGATGGGGTTAAATAGTCCCAGCATTTAAAAAGATCTGTGTAAAACCATAAAACAAGAAATATCAAGCACTTCGGAAGTAATAACCTAAGAATAGCTATTGCTTTAGGAAGTACACGTATTTGGAACTTGGAGAATATCATCCAAGTCTGTTTTCTGGTCAAGATGGTGCTGAACTGTGATATTGGTTAATGCTATGGCTCAGACTTTAGGTTCACAGGGATGACTTTAGGGAAAGAGAGGGGAGTTTGGGGACAGGGATGATGGAAGTTAGGGGTAGTAAATTAAGAGCCTGGGGAAGAGTTCAAGACCAGGTTGACCAGCGATTCCAGAAGTCGTGTTGCTGGCAATGAGTTGGAGCGAGGGCCTAACCTGGAGGTCTTCACAGGCGGCAAGTCTGGGATATAAGCAGGAGCCATGAGGGCTAGTGACCCCGTAGATCACCGGGGCTGGAGGTCTGAGTGAATACATAAGTGGCAAAGCAAATGTGAAAACCTGAAAACTTAACAACTGCAGCTTGAGGCCCAGGGTCAGGGTTCCATGTGAGTACCGAAGACAAGGTCTGAAAGACAAACCCGTGACTGGCTTCCTGGGGTGAAATCTGAAGTTGAAGGTCTGATATCTACCAGACTGTGAATTCAGGGACAATGACCAGAGGCCCAGAGAAGGGCTTTCCTGGTGATGGGAGACTTTTCAGGTTGTGCGAGTGGGTAGGAAAGGGGCTCATTTTGTTGTTGTAGTTGTTGCTACTTGTGTGTTTACTGGAATGTTGCAGGCATACTGTATTAGCAACACTCGCAGGCTGCTCCAGCACATCACTGACACCCAATGGTTGTTAACAAACGACACATTTCACTGAATATTTCATTTAAAAATCTGATTCATTGTATCAAAAACAAGCAGGAACAGTCAATTAAATGTGAACTGTAAAATTCAGTTGTATTTGTACTAATAAAGATTTGTATTGCACTCAACTTTAGTTTGAGTATTTTCTGGGAACAAAGGTAGTTAGTAGGCAAGGGCATCACTCCTACTGGGGAATAGGCTGTCGACAGCAGATAGCCAGGTCCTGGGCCCATCTGCAAAGATCATTCCTCTCTCAGTGATGAAGTTTTCAGACCTTCTGTTGGCATTTGAGTGGTTCCAGGATTTTACAGGATGTGGTTACTAGGATTGTGAACTTTTGAAAGTCCACACTATTTGACTCTGGAGACCTTCAAGACTGAGATACATTAGGTCTGATGGTTGAATTGAGATTCATGGGACCGAATTCCTGTCCTCTACCTATAACTCCTTTTATCAATACCTTCAAAATGCTATCAACATGCTCAGGGCCCAGCTCTGGATCCCAGTCAGAGGTCTTGCATGGATTGCTATTACTTTCCTAAGGTAGAGGAGCAGAATTAGTCAGTCTATCGAGCCTTCTCTGCAATTTGATCATGGCAAATCCATTTCCCTCTCAATGCTATTTTCCTGCCTCCTCCAAGTAACTTTTCACGCCCTTACTTAACATGTATCTATTGACCTTGGCCTTAAATACACCTAATAACATAACCTCCAGAGCCCCCTGTGGCAATGAATTCCACTCATTTAAAAAAAATCCTCCTGATCTCCATTCTAAATGAACATCCCTCTGTTCTGAGCTGTGCCCTCTGGTCTTAGACTCCCCCACTATAGGAAATATCCTCTCCACATCCACCCTATCTAGGTTTCAATGAGATCCTCCCTCATTCTGCTATATTCAAGTACTGGTCCAAAGCCATCAAATGCTTCTCATACTATAACCCTTTAAATCCCAGAATCATTCTTGTGAACCTCCTCAGAACCCTCTCCAATGTCAGCACATCCTTTCTTAGATAAAGGGCCAAGAACCACTCACAATACTCCAAGAGAGGCCTCACCAGCACCTTATAAAGTCTCAGCATTACATCCTTGTTTTTATATTCTAGTCCTCTCAAAATGAATGCTAATACTGCATTTGCCTTCCTCACCACCAACTCAGCATTCAAGTTAACCTTTAGTGAATCCTGCATGAGGTCTCCCAAGTCCCTTTACACCACAGATTTTTGAACTTTTCCACCCATTTAGAAAATAGCCTAGACTTTTGTTCTTTCTAGCAAAGTGCATGACCATACACCTCCCAACACTGTATTCCATCTGCCACTTCTTTGGCCATTCTTCTAATCTAAGTCCTTCTGCAGCCTCCCTGCTTCCTCAACACTACCTGCCCCTCCACCTATCTTCATATCATCTGTATACTTGGCCACAAAGCCCTCAATTCCATCATGCAAATCATTGACATACAACGTAAAAAGAAACTGCCCCAAACGCTGACTGCTGTTAACACTGACAGTCAATCAGAAAAGGCTCCTTTTATTTCTACTCTTTGCCTCCTGCCAATCTTCTATCCATGCTAGTATCTTTCCTGTAATAAGTATGGCTGCTTGGTATCATGCTAAGCAACTTCATGTGCGGCACCTTGTCAAAGGCTTTCTGAAAACCCAAGTACGCATCACCCTATTCTCCTTTATCTATCCTGCTTGTTATTTCCTCAAAGAATTCCAAAAAATTTGTCATGCAAAATTTTCCCTTAAGGAAACCATGCCTACTTTATCATGAGCCTCCAAGTAAGTGTCCTGTCCCCCCCACAAAGGTAGCGTGTTCCTATGAAACCTTTAAGCCAAAATGGCAGAAAGCGAAGAACCATTAACTTATATGGGAAAAATTGTTGTAAAAGTGACAATCCTCTTTGTAATGTGAAAACAGGTTACTAATGTAGGTCTTTTGTAAAAGCGAAGCGGCATAAAGTGAACATTTGTAAAGCGGGGGACACCTGTACTGTGAAACCTCATCCTTAACAATCAACTCCAACTGCTTCAATCAGGCTGACTGACTTATAATTTCCTTTCTTCTACCTCACTCCCTTCTTGAAGACTGGAGTAACAGCTGCAATTTTCCAGTTCTCCAGAACCATGCCAGACTCTAGTGATTCTTGGAAGATCAATAGACAGTAAGTGCAGGAGTAGGCCATTCGGCCCTTCTAGCCAGCACCGCCATTCACTGTGATCATGGCTGATCATACACAATCAGTACCCCATTCCTCTCCCCATATCCCTTGACCCCACTATCTATAAGAGCTCTATTTAACTCTCTCTTGGATGCATCCAGAGACTTGGCCTCCACTGCCTTCTGGGGCACAGCATTCCACATATCCAGCACTCTCTGGGTGAAAAAGTTTTTCCGCATCTCTGTTCTAAATGGCCTACCCCTTATTCTTAAACTGTGGCCTCTAGTTCTGGACTCAACCATCAGTGGGAACATGCTTCCTGCCTCCAGCGTGTCCAATCCCTTAATAACCTTATATATTTCAATCAGATTCCCTTTCATCCTTCTAAATTCCAATGTACACAAGCCCAGTTGCTCCAATCTTTTAACATATGACAGTCCTGCCATTCCGGGAATTAACCTTGTGAACCTATGCTGCACTCCTCAATAACAAGAATGTCCTTCCTCAAATTTGGAGACCAAAACTGCACGCAATACTCTAGGTGGGGTCTCACCAGGGCCCTGTACAGCTGCAGAAGGACCTCTTTACCTCTATGCTCAATTCCTCTTGTTATAAAGGCCAGCATGCCATTAGCTTTCTTCACTGCCTGCTGTACCTGCATGCTTGCTTTCATTGACTGATGAACAAGAACACCTAGATCTCGTTGTGCTTCCCCTTTTCCTAACTTGACTCCATTTAGATAGTAATCTGCCTTCCTGTTCTTGCCACCAAAGTGGATAACCTCACATTTCTCCATATTAAACTGCATCTGCTATACATTTGCCCACTCACCCAACCTGTCCAAGTCACCCTGCATTCTCATAACATCCTCCTGACATTTCACACTGCCACCCAGCTTTGTGTCATCAGCAAATTTGCTAATGTTACTTTTAATCCCTTCATCTAAATCATTAATGTATATTGTAAACAGCTGCGGCCCCAGCACTAAACCTTGTGGTACCCCACTGGTCACAGCCTGCCATTCCGAAAGGGACCCGTTAATTGCTACGCTTTGTTTCCTGCCAGCCAGCCAATTTTCAATCCATGTCAGTACTCTGCCCCTAATACCATGTGCCCTAATTTTGCCCACTAATCTCCTATGTGGGACTTTATCAAAAGCTTTCTAGAAGTCTAGGTACACTACATCCACTGGCTCTCCCTTGTCCATTTTCATAGTTACATCCTCAAAAAACTCCAGAAGATTAGTCAAGCATGATTTTCCCTTCATAAATCCATGCTGACTCGGACTGATCCTTCTACTGCTATCCAAGTGAGTCGTAATTTCCTCTTTTGTGGAGGCATCACTACTAATGCCTCCACAATCTCTTCAGCTACCTCTTTCAGAAACCTGGGGGGTAGCCTATCTGATCCAGGTGACCTAACTACCTTCAGACCTTCTCCCTAGTAATAGCAACTGCACTCACTTCTGCCCGTTGACACTCTCGAACTTCAGGCGTACTGCTAGTGTCTTCCACAGTGAACCAAGACGCAACAAAACTCTTACCCAGTTCATCCACCATTTTGTTGACCCCCTCTCCAGCATCATTGCCCAGTGATCCAAAATCCACACACCTCCACGTCCGAAAAAAAACTTCCAGCACCCTCTTTGCTATTATTGGATAGCTTACCTTCATATTTAATTTTTTTCCTCGCCTCCTGTTGGTTGTTAAAACCTTCCCACTGCTCACTAATTTCGCTCTATGATATGCCCTCTCTTGCTTTCATGTTGGCTTTGACTTCTCGTACCTTCTTTGGGATGCCCCCTATTCTGCGCCTTCCGAATTGCTCCTGGAAACCCCAGCCATTGCGGCTCTGCCCTCATCTCTGAGAGTGCCCCCTTCCACCTTGGCCAGCCATGCTCCCTCGGATCCCGGGCCTCGACCGCGTCTGACTGGTATTGGTCGTCGCTAGGGCGGTCGTTATGATGTCACGCTGACAGCAACAAATGACTGTCCGGAGGATTGTGACGTAAAACGCCGGGACAAATCTCCTGGGAGACGGGGTGAGGGACAACAGTTGTCAAGGAGATGGGCGGGGCGGGGGGTTAATTGAGGAACTAATGGCTGGAAAGTCTTCGTGAGAGCCCAGCCAGGCCTCTGCTCTCGGTTTTAATAAAGTCCACAACCACCCTACCATTCTCTCCCCCCCCCCAAGCAACAGGCCGGTTGCGCGCTTAACTAGGCCCGAAAAGATGTCGGCGTGAGGCGGGGCCTATCGGGAGGCCAGTTCCGCATCGTCCCCCTCCCCTTCCTGCCGTGCCTGCGTTCGGCTCGGCCCCTTTCCTCCGCCTCCTCCTTCCTCCTCCGGAGCTCTGCATCGAGAGCGCCGCTTGCTGCCGGTTTCTAGCCCCTGAACATGGAGTGCCCCCACTTGGCGACCAGTGTCTGCATCGTGCCGGATTCCACCAAGTTCCCCAATGGGTCGCCGTCCTCCTGGTGTTGTGCCGGTGAGTGCCGCACGGTTCCGCTCTCTACAGGTCTTGGCCGTACTTTCCCCTCTAATCTTTGCATTGTATGTCTATGCGTGCTTGAAAAGGGCAGCGCTTCCTTCGCGCTGAGATTCGCTGCATCCCTCCCGGTGCCAAGCCATCAGGAAAGGCCGGTCCTTGGCAGGCTTGAGCCCGGCCCACTGTGCCAAATTGAAATATGGAAAAAGCTGGTTTTGTTGTTTGGTGGGTGGAGGGGCGGGGGGAAGAGAGGAGAAATAAAAGGGTCGCCCTTTTCAGTAGAGCCTCACCTTTGTGTGGGGTGGCTGGCGCCGGGACTTAGACTCGAGGTCATGTTGGCGCATTCTCTCTTAATCCTACTCATAAGTCCAGTGCTTTCTCCGCTTTCCTTTAACATGATTTACTCCTGAGCAAATGCAAGATTGCGGCTGTACTGAAAAGTCTCTCACCAATTGAATTAGACTGCCTGGAGGCTGGATTTAGGCGAAGTTTTCGGTGCGGAGTTTATAAGCAGAGCCCAATATGCCTATATGTATGTGAAAAGTAACCCCAGTGGATTGACATTTTTGCCACGTACCATCAATAAAGTCATGATATATAGCAGGCATTTCACTTGGGGAGGGGGGAAAACGCCGTTTTTTTTCTTACAAAAATGCTGTATTTTGTGAGAGAGTAAGCAGATCACTGTAACCTGAGCATTCGATGACTTTCTTTGTATAAAGGCGTTCGGAGTCAGACCAGCCTGACTTTATTCTCCTAGAATATTATTAGGCCTCGCATTGTTTCCATTGTCTGGGCTGCTCAGGCGCAACGTCTGAAAGAAACTTGCTTTAGTCGCGCCTAGTGAATTTGACTCTATACAGGCAGATTCCTCATAGAATTCTCCGAACAAGAATCCCATACAATTATAAAGCCGATGTGGTGGAGGCACGATGGGAATGCCATCTAATCAGCTTTGTCTGGCAGTAGCAAGGCGGTGATGAACACAATAGGATTTTCAGTTTATTGATGTGAAGTTTTATTCTGCACAATTAGATTTAAAGGCGAGAGTACTCGTCGAGATTTTTAGAAAAAGTTTTCAGTAAGGTAATTTTCACAAATGGTAGTCTTTTGTTTGCCGAGGAATGCATAGAAGTTATTTACCTTGAAGTCTTGTATAGCTGTCTTTTTGTAAATCTGAATATTGTTGTGAGAGTTTCTTAGCGTTTCTAATCCTGACTTCAGAATAGTCATTTCTTTTGACTATGGAAAACTTGTAATCTTTTTTCATTAAATAAGTTGGGTCCTGTGGAGAAACTTCTGAAAATTGTAATACGGATGCCTACTAAGGAACTCTTTTTTTTAACACTATATATTAGTTTTATTTAAAATGTTCAAGATTTTTTGTTTTTGAAAAATTTTCATGCAAAAAAATACTAATTTGCAGTGTTTAAAATCTGTTTTTTTTTGTTTTTAGCTGACTTTTGAATTCAAATGCGGTGCTCTAATGACACATTCGCCATCTGACTCTTAAATAAGGACTCTGATAGAATATTGAAATAGAGAACAGTTGTGACTCACCTGTGATCTGATCAGGCCTATAATCTTTCTGGTTGTATAATATTCCTTTAAATGGAAGGTTTGCCTGCCATGCAATTCTGAATGTTATAAATTGGTATTATCTACTGATACATTGTTGCAATGATCGTCAAAGCAGCCAAATAACTGACATGTATAATTAACTGGCTTCTGTGTGACATTGTGAATGGGAGTAGAAAACTGGGCAACGCTGTCCTCATTTATGCCAGTAGAACACTATTTTGAGATCATAATTGTAGCAGAGGCCATCATGCGAGTAATTAGTGTCAGCATGTTCACCTCTTGGCTAAGAGTCCATTTCAAGTGTTAAAATCAAGAGAGAAGACATTTGGGCCAGTTTGACTGTGGTTTATTTTAAAGAGGTTTTTTTTTCATGTTATCCAATCCCTTGTGACATCTGCTTTCAGATCGGTTTCTGTTAATTTTCTAAGCTCCATTTTCTTCAGTGAAGCTGAAATCTCTGCTTTTCTGTTTCTTCAGTTATCTTCAATCTGAACCCTTATGTTGCTGGTCTTTCTTGCAGAAACTGGTTTTATGCATATACTAGGTCAGAATTTTCAACACTCCTGGCAAGATGAGCGCTGATAATGATCTTAAATTTGTCATTGATAAGACCCTACCTAGCTTCAAAAAAAATTGATGCAGTCAAAAATTTTAAGTCCAAGTGAAGTGTTTTCACCAGAAATATAGAAACATACTGCACAATACAGGCCCTTCAGCCCTCAGAGCTGTGCTGAGCATGTCCTTACCTCAGAAGTTACCTAGAGCCCTCTATTTTTCTGAGCTCCAAATATTTATCCAGGAGTCTCTTAAAAGACCCTATCGTATTCACCTCCACCACCGTCGTCAGCAGCCCATTTATGCACTCACCACTCTCTGCATAAAGAAAACTTACCCCTCCTCTGTGCCTACTTCCAAGCAATATATTTTCCTCCATAGATGCCAGTTGATCTGTTAAGTTCCATTAGAGCTGGGGTCCACAAGCCCCTTGCAATGGTATTAGTCCATGGTATGGAAAAGTTTGGGAACTCTTAAGTCTGTAAGACATTGGGACAGAATTAAACCATTCAGTCCACTCCATCATTTCATCAGGGCTGATCCAGGATCCCATTCAACCCCATACATTTGCCCGCTCACCATATTCCTGGATGTCTTGACCGATCAGGAATCAATCAGCTTCTGCTTTAAATATACAGTCAGCCCTCCTTATCCGCGAGGGATTGGTTCCGGGACCCCTCGCGGATACCAAAAAACGAGGATGCTCAAGTCCCTTATTCAACCTGTCTAAATGCTGTAGATCTTAGGACCCAGCGGAACCCCAGACCTTATTTAACCTGTCTCAGTGTGGTGGACATTAGGACCCGGTGGCCGAGCTCTGAATCCGCAGTGTTTCTGTTCACGAAAATAATCATGATCACGATTGAAGGTAAAGTGGAAATAAAGCAATCGGAAAAAGGTGAAACGCCATTGGTCATTGGAAAAGCGTTGGGCTATGTTGGTCAACGATCGGAACAATTTTAAAGGATAAAGTGAGAAAGGCCCTGCCCGGATGAAATCTACAATTACTACTAAGCAACGCAGTGGTTTAATTTTTGGGTTTTTGATCCTCCACATCAACCAGGCACGGATAGAGAGCGTGCTCGGAAGTGATCTGTCACTGGATGAAACTCGGGAACTTCCGTTCCCAAGCCCAGCGCTGAAACATACGTTCTTAAGCATTCTATATGCATAGAATGGTAAAATATATACTATATACTAAGACAAACGTTTGACGCTAAATAATACCGGATGTACCTGTTCTGACTTAGTAAGAGAATTTACTATTTTTTTTATCCCGATCCACAGTAACCTACGCACATCCTCCAATATACTTTAAATCATCTCTAGATTACTTATAATGCCTAGTACAATGTAAATGCTAAGTAAAATAGTTGTTATACTGCATTATTTAGGGAATAATGACAAGAAAAAGCCTGTACATGCTCAAACAAAAAGTGCTGGAAGAGCACTTCTGGGTTTTCTCGATTCACGGTTGGTTGAATTTACGCATGCGGAACTCGCGGATAAGGAGGGCCGACTGTACCCATGGACTTGGGCTCCACTGCAGTCTGTGGCAGAGCGTTCCACAGATTCACCACTCTTTGACTCAAAAAAAATTCCTCCTTCTGTTCTTAAAAAGTCACCCCTCAATTTTGAGGTTGTGCCCTCTAGTTCTGGATACCCCCCCACCAGAGAAAGCATCCTTTCCACATCCACCTTGTCTAGTCCTTTCAACACAGTAGGTTTCAGTGAGATCCCCACTCATTCTTCTATGTTCCAGTGAGTACAGGCCCAAAGCTGCCAGATGTTCTTCATATTTAACCACTTCATTCCAGGAATCGTCCTTGTGAATCTCCTCTGGACTCTCTGCAATGACCATACGCCCTTTCTGAGATAAGGGACCCAAAACTGTTGATAATAGTCTCAAGTACAGCCTGACTACTGTCTTATAAAGCTTAAGCATTATCTCCTTGTTTTTATATTCTATAATCTTTGAAATAAATGCTAACGTTGCAGTAGCCTTCTTTACCACAGACTCAACCTGTAAAATAACCTTCTGGGAGTCTTGCACAGGGGCTCCTAAATCCTTCTGCACCTCTGATATTTAAGCATTATCCCTATCTAGATAATAGTCCGCACTATTGTTCCTTTTACCAAAATGCATTTTCACACATTTCCCAATACTGTATTCCACCTGCCACTTTTTTGCCCATTCTTCCAATTTGTCTAAGTCCTGATGCAATCGCATTGCTTCCTCAGCACTACCTACCCCTCCCTATCTTTGTATCATCCACAAAGCCAACAATTCCATTATCTAAATCGGTGACAAACAATGTGAAAAGTAGCGGTCCGAATACTGACCCCCGAGGAACACCACTAGTCCCTTTTATTCCCACTCGCTGCCTCCTGCCTGTCAGCCATTCCTCTACCCATGCCTGTATATTTCCTGTAACACCATAGGATTTTATCTTGTTAAGCAGCCTCATGTGGGGCATCTTATCAAAAGCTTTCTGAAAATCTAAGTAAATGACATTCTTCAAAGAATGTCAAACAGATTTGTCAGGGAAGATTTCCCTTTACAGAAACTACACTGACTTTGACTTGTTTTATCATTAGTCTCAAAGCACCCTGAAACCTCATCCTTGATAATGGGCTTCAGAACTTTCCCAACCACTGAGGTTAAGGCTAACTGGCCTATAATTTCTTATTTTTGTCTTCCCTTCTTAAGGAGTGAAATGACATTTGCAATTTTCCAGTCCTCCGGGGCCATGCTAGAATCAGGTTATTCTTCAAAGATCATGACCAATGCATCTGTTATCTCTGCAGACTCTCTCAGGACTCTGGGATGTAATCCATCTGGTCAACAGACTTAAGATCTTCTTAAGATCTTTGTTTGCCAAGCACTTTTTCCTTTGTAATAGCAGTGGCGCTCACTTCTGCTCCCTGACACTCAAGGACCTTTGTCATACAGCTAGTGTCTTCCACGGTAAAAACGGACACAAAGTCCTTATTAAGTTCATCTGCCATTTCTTTTTCCCCCATACTACCTCATCAGCATCATTTTCCAGTGGTCCAATATCACTTCTCACCTCCCTTTTATTCTATGTATAAATGAAAAATCTTTATACTGGCTATTTTCCCCTCTTATTTAATCTTTTCCTTTGTAGCTTTTTTTTAGTTGTCCTTTGTTGGATTTTAAAAGCTTCCCAATCATACAACTTCCCATTCACTTTTGCTACCCTATGCCCTTTTCTTGGCTTTTATGTAGTTCCATGTCAGCCATATTTATCGAGGCCTGCCACTTGAGAACAACTTCTGTGGGATATATCTATCCTGTGCCTTGTGAACTGTTCCTAGAAGCTTTGGCCACCTCTTTTCTGCTGTCATTCCCGCCAGTATCCCCCTCCAATCCATTTGGGCAAGCTCCTCTCTCATGTCCCTGTAATCCCCTTTATTCCTCTGACTTGTGCTTCTCCCTCTCAAATTGCTGAATTCAATCATATTATGATCACTGCCTCCTAAGGGTTCCTTTACGTTAAGCTCCATAATAAGATCAGGGTTATTGCACAACACCCAATCTAGCCTTTCCCCAACTAGGCTAGAGCACAAGTTGCTCTAAAAAGCCATCTTGTCGGCATTAAACAAATTCCCACTCATACGATCCAACACCCTGATTTTCCCAATCCCCTTGCATATTGAAGTCCCCCATTACAACTGTGATATTACTCTAATTACATGCCCTTTCTAGCTCCCTTTGCATTCTCAACCCCACATGTTGGCTACTATTCGGAGGCCTATAATGGTCCATAATGGTCTTTCTACCCTTGCAGTTTCTTAACTTCACCCACAAAGATCCAACATTTTCTGGCCCTATATTACCTCTTTCTAAAGATGTAATTGAATCTCTTACCAATAGAGCCACACTAGATCCTTGTAGCCAAGAGCCCTTCTGTAGCAGTTTACAAAGTAGGCCCATTTCAGCAAATACTAAAAAATGATCTGTATTGCACTTAGAATTTGAAATAATACAATCATTAAATCATGCCTGTAAATGTTTTACCTTATCAAGTAAAATGTTTCAGTATGAGTCCCTTGGTGCACTGTAGTTCATTGCTCCATTCTTGGAAAGTGATTGGTTTGATTCCTGGGATTTGAAATTGGATGGTCAGGCAGGCAATCTGGATGAATTGGAATCAGTTTTATTATCATTGAATAATAAATTATCAGTTGGCTGGTGGCGCTGTGGCATCAGCACCAGACTCCAGAGCGAAGGCTCCTGAGTTCGAATCCAATTCGGGCCACCCCGAGCACACTTTCTGTCTGTGCCAGGTTGAGCGTCGAGCTAGCCACTCGGCCTCATTTTTAAAAAAAAAACAAGGGTCGAGTCAGGAACTTTTATATTGTGACTCGGTTAATCCGAAAGGAGACCAATCCTGATACTGTGGCCAGACAAGAATTGCTGACTGTCTGGTGTGACATGCTAAAAAAAATCGTTGTATTGTTTGATGTGAAATTAGTTGTTTTGTGATGGCCAGTCAGTGCAAATAGATATAAAAATACTACGAATTGCAAAACAAGATGGTGTTCAGGGTTCATGGACTGTTCAGAAATCTTGATGGCAGAGGGGATGCTGGGCTTGTTGGAGTAGAGGCAGAATGAGCAACATTGCAATTTTGATTCTTTGTTCTTGTGAATAATTTGTATTTACAGTTATGGCAAACTGATTCATAAGCGGTAGTTCCTGCTGGTTGTGATATTGTGTATCTAAAAGCCAAATGATGTAGAAGTTGCAAATCTTAAAACCATAAAGTGCTGTACGTCAGGCAGGGTTTATGAGGAAAGAAGTGGGCTTAATGTTTCAGGCCCTTGACTTTTTAATTATCAGAACTTAAGATGTAATCCCATAGAGCAGATGGTATTTTATTTGCCTGTTATGCAAGCCCATGCTCCCCACATGCCTAAGCATTAATGTGGATTAAATTGCCTACTTATTCCCTCCCATATAAACTAAGATCCAAATCTTTTTGATGGGTCCTTGCAAACCTGCAATTTCTGCCATCTAGAAAGACAAGGGCTGCAGGTGCTTAGTTACACCACTATTGCCAAGTTCCTCCCAAATCAAGCATGATACTGAAATGATAGGTTGGAACTTGGAAACAGCGTCATGCCTTCATTGTCATATGTAAAAGATATAAAGCCCCTGTATCTCCCACATATTTGAGGAAAGAACAATCAGTGCATGTTGTTTACTTAGATTTTTTAGAAGACCTTTGACAAGGTACTGCACATAAGGCTGCTGAACAAGATAAGAGCCGGATAAGAGCACTTCACCGGATAAAACCAAAACCGAAACTTTTTCTTTGTTTTTACCCTCTGCCCACACTAAAATGACATTTTCATCCCCCAAAACCAGAGCTTTTCAGAATCGCTTTCCAGAGTGGGTATTTTTGAAAATGCTGCTCGGGCAGATCAGTGTGGACAGGGTAACCTGAGAAATCTGAAAACACTATTAGACGGCAGCGCACTATTTCATTGCTTTCTTGAACACAACCTAACAATTTCAGAACAGACGGCAATGAGACTCAAGCCAGAAGAGTTAGAAATGTACTCACCAAATACTTCAACCCATAACTTACTGAATAAATAAGTATACTCACTTTGCCCTGTTTTCTGTCCTTGCTCGTATGGAGGTGGTTTACTTATTTATGCAGGTACTTCTCTGACAATAGATGTGTAACAGCCTAATGTAACATTGTATGGAAATACAAGATAACACTGATGCAGATATGTTTTATACATTTAACAAGGTGCTTTATTAATGCAACAGTTAGTCTGCTTTTCAATGTTCGTTGTCAGCCTGGTCAATCTGTCCGTGAGCTCCCTGTCGGTTGCCTCCGTACGTTCTATTATTTGTTTTTTAGTTTTAAGTTCTCCTGCGCAAAAGCTAACAGCTGTCCGTCATTTTAAGTTTTTCTAGTCTGTAGCTACACAGACGTGCACTTTTACGGTGAGATTCGACACCAAACATGTCGCTTGTTTTCGGTAGATGTGTCCTGCGCATGCCGAGTAGGAGGAGATTTGCCGAAATCTCTGTTTCAATGTGGATAGAGATATTTTTAAAAGTGCATAATGTGGACACCTATTGTTTTTACGTGAAACCAGCGTTTTCAAAATTATCCAGTCTAGTGTGGTATTAACGGAAAGATCCTAGCATGGCTAGAAGATAGGCTGACAGGCAGAAAGCAAATAGTGGAATAAAGGAGGCCTTTTCTGGTTGGCTGCGGTGACCAGTGGTGTTCCACAGAAATCAGTGTTGGGTTCACTACTTTGTGTTTTATGTTAATGATCTGGATGATGGAATTCATGGCAATACGGCCAAATTTTCAGCCGATACAAAGGTAGGTGGAGGCATAGATAGAGGCAGAGAGTCTACAGAAGGATCTACACAGGTTAGAAGAATGAATATAGAAGTTACAGTTAGAATTAATTGTAGGTAAGTGTATGGTCATGCACTTTGGAAGAAGGGCGAAAATTCAGAAATCAAAGTACAAAGGGACTTAAGAGTCCTGGTGTAGGATTCCCTAAAGGTTAACTTGCAGGGTGAGTTGGTAGTAAGAAAGACAAATACAATATTAGCATTCATTTCAATAGGGCTAGATATGACATCAAGATGTAACACAGGCTTTGTAAGGCATTGGTCAGACTGCATTTGGAGTATAGTTGGCAGATTTGGGCCACATATCTAAAAAAAAAAGGATGTGCTGATGTTGGAGTGGGTCCCAAGGAGGTTCACAAGGATGATCCCAGAAATGGAAGGGTATAAGGAGCATTTAATGGCTCTGGCCCTATGTTTGTTGGAGTTTAGAAGAACTTAGTGGTGGGGGGGGGTGGGATCTCATCGAAACCTATTGAATATTGAAAAGCCTAAATAGTGGATGTGGAGAGGATGTTTCCAATAGTGGAAGAATCAAGGTCACAGCTTGAGGTTAGAAGGATGTCTCTTTAGAACAGAGATGAGGAGGGTAGTGAAGTTGTGGAATACATTGCCACAGACAGTGGTGGAGGCCAAGTCATTGGTTAAATTTAAAATGAAGGTTGTTAGGTTTGTGATTCGTGAGGGTGTCAAAGCTTACAGGAAGAAGTTAGGAGAATAGGGTTGAGAGGGAAAATACATCGACCCTGATCAAATGGCCTAATTCTGTCTTGTGGTCTTGCTCAATTGGGTGTGGATAACTTCATATGGAATGTATTGAATGCCATCTACTCAAGGGCATTTGGGAATGGCAATAATTGTCTGCCAACAATGAGCAAATTATGTTCATAAAATTAATATTACAGTGTGAGTAGATTTAATCTTGGTGTTAGAAATACAGGTGGCCCCAGTTTATTGAACGCTCACTTTTACAAAAAAAAGACGCCTGCTTTATACGTGTTACTCCAAGAAAAACTACCATGACCGTGAAGCTTTGTGTGTGCATGTGTGTACATGCCAATTCTTTTTCTCCACATCAATTTTGGCTCGTTGTCTTCCCAATTTTGAAAAGTGAAACTACACCGTACATACAATATTTCTATTTTATATGTTGTATATATATTTATAGGCTGTATATTTATCATATCATTCCCACTTTTACTATACGTTCATGTTATTTTAGGTTTTGTGTATTATTTGGTCTGATTTGGTAGGTTATTTTTTGGGTCTGGGAATGCTCAAATATAACATATAAATAAATGGTAATTGCCTCTTCGCCTTATGACATTTTGGCTTACAAACGGTTTCATAGGAACGCTCTACCTTCAGATAGTGGGGGAAACCTGTACACCGTATGTGGTAGTAACAGTGCAACTCTTTTGAAATAAAAAATCAAAGGTTATTATAAATATAGACCCAAGTGTGAAATACATCTATGTATTTTCAAATATTTGTTTTTTTGTGGTAAAAGCATTTAGTTATCTGTAATCTGCCTACGGTGAATAGTTGCTTTAATACATAAACTTACTGAAAAATTTTGTGTATTGAACTAGCAAAAGAGCATTCACAAACCATTTTGTAAATATACAATAAAAAAATTGTGTATCATGTGCATTGCGTAATTGCCTTAATAGAGAATGCTGAGAGTGGAAATACAA
Source organism: Hypanus sabinus (assembly GCF_030144855.1). Taxonomy (NCBI): domain Eukaryota; kingdom Metazoa; phylum Chordata; class Chondrichthyes; order Myliobatiformes; family Dasyatidae; genus Hypanus; species Hypanus sabinus. The sequence goes on from NC_082726.1 coordinate 14,057,889, forward strand.
CTTTTCAACAATAGTTTTGCAAAGGATGAAGCAATCATGAAACCATTTGCTCTATTTTGGAGGGTTGTTTCCTGCTGGTGGTGGGTTTTGCAAGAGGAAGTGCAAACTGTGAGATCTGGTTAGGAGTGTTCCTCTTTTTAATTCACTGCAGGCCCTCAGTGACAGAATTGGTGGAATTAAATTGCACTAAAAACTGTGGGTTTTTCTTTTGCAGATGTTCATCAAGCAATTTGAGGAATTAATTGGGCATCAAAAATTGGAAGTCTGGTGAATTTAATACCAGAAAACAACATAGGAAAGGGAAGAAATGCTTTTTGCAAATTTTATTTTTCAAATATTTATTTCAGTATTTGTTAGAATGATATAATTGTGGCAATCCTGTCTTGTAGTTTTTGTTTCTGTCTGAGACACAGCGTGGAACTCTGCCATATTTTCAAAAAGAACCTCTCCTGAATCCTACAGATGAAATTAGAGCTAAATTTTCCATTACTATCTTTTTGTAGCTAAACAGCCCTTTCCCTCCACATCTTTGATTTTTGCCTTGTCAATTATATTACCAAATATTATTTTTTCTGCAGGCTACAGTTCCTGAGGAGATGTTTGATTGTGTATAAATAGGCACTTGATAAGGGCCAATAAAAGTGAAGTTTAAGCAGAGAGGTTATTATGGGAGCAAGCCAGTGTTAGAGTGGGGACTTCAGACTTTGGCTTATAAAGGCGAAGGTTGTAGGTGGATCATTTAATTTTTCTTTCTTATTGCACAGTTAGAGCAGTGGGGATGCCAGGCAGGATAGTGGAATGCTCCTCTGCAGGATATGGGAATGCAAGGAGAAGCGATGTCCCTGATGACTACACCTGTAAGAAGTGCACTCAGCTGCCACGTTAAGGAATTGGAACTGGATGAACTCCAGGTCATTTGGGAGGCTGAGGGGTTTTCCGACAAGATACAGAGGGAGGTTATTACACCCAGTGTGTATGAAACAAGTTGTTGGGTGACCATTAGGAGGAGGTAAAGGGGTAGGCAGCCAGTACAGTGTACCCCTGAATAACAGGTAAACTGTTTTAGATATTGCTGGGTGGGGGGGGGGGTGGTGACTAGGCAGAGCAATATCACAGCAGTCTGTTCTTCCCTCTTCCACCCCCACTTCCCTTCTGAGCCTTAGAGGCAGATACAGGTCTGGCACTGAGTCTGCCTCTCTAACTCTGAAGGGAAGGGAAGGTGATCTGCAATATAGGGGATTTATTGCTTAGGGGAAGAGATAGGAGGTTCTTTAGGTGAGAACAAGATTTTTGGATGGTATGTTGCCTCCCAGGTGCATGAGTCGGTGATATCTCAGGTTGAGTCCAAAGCATTCTTAAGTGGGAAGGTGAACAACCAGAGGTTGTGATCCACCTTGGTACCAATGACGTGAATAAGAAGGGTGGTGAGGTCCTGCAAAGTGAATTCAGTGAGTTTGGTGTAAAGTTGAAGGACAAAATTTCCAGGGTTGTGATCTTAGGATTGCTACCCATGCCACATGCTAGTAAGGCTAGAAATAGGCAGATCATACAATTTAGCATGCAGCTGCAGAGGTAATGTAGGAGGGAGGGCTTCATATTTATTGGTCATTGGGCTCTCTTCCAGGGAAGGTGGGACCTATACAGAAGGGATGGTTTGCACCTGAATTGGATGGGGGTTTATAGCCTTGTTGAAAAATTTGCTAGTGCTGCATGGAGTTGGGGTGGGGTGGGGGAGTTGCATGGGATGGGAACCAAAGAGCCAGACAGATAATGGAGTGGTTGTGAATAAAACTGATGTTAAATCTACATACAAGGTAGGGAATCAAATCATTGAGCGTGATGGGGGCTAATATTCTGATTTGTGTATGCTTCAATGCAAGTAATGGAGGAATCAAGAGCCAATGAATCTCTGCCTTAAATGCATCCAACAACCTGGCCTCCACAGCTGCCTGTGGTAACAAATTCACCACCCTTTACCTAAAGAAATTTCTCCACATCTGTTTTAAATGGACACCTGTCTATTCTGAGATTGTGCCCTCTTGACCTAGACTCCCCCACCATGGGAAAACATCCTTTCCACATCTACTCTGAAACTTTTTGAATGTTGAAAGGTCCAGACAATGAAATTCCCCCTTCGTCCTTTGAATTCCAGTGAGTACAGGTCCAAAGCCATCAAACGTTCCTCCTATGATAACCCTTTCATTCCCTGAATCATCCTTGTGAACCTCCTCTGAACCCTCTCCAATACTAGGATGTGCTGGCAAAACTGTTCACAATACCTCAAGGTGAGGCCTTACCAGTGCTTTATAAAGCCTCAGCATCACATCCCTGCTCTTATATTCTTGACCTATTGAAATGAATGCTAACATGGCATTTATATTTCTCACCACTGACTCAACCTGCAAGTTAACCTTTAGGCTGTTCTACACAAGGACTCCGAAGTCCCTTTGCTGCTTAGACTTTTGGGTTTTCTCACCATGGCATCAAAGATTATAAGAAGGTCAGGAGTGGGCTGAGGAGTGGAAAGAAAGGATCAGAATGGCAGAAGTGATGGGCCAAATGGCTTAATTCTGCTTCTGTCTTATAGAAAAGCAGATGAACTTGGGACATGGATCAGCGCATGGAATGACTGCATTGTTAGCCATTAGTGAGACTTATTTGCAGGAGGAACAGGACTGGCAGCGCAATGTTCTAGGGTTCTGTTGTTTTCAATCTGATAGGTTAGGAGTGATTGAAGAGAGAGAGGTGGCATTACTAGTCAGAAAATGTCATGGAATTCCTTAGATAGGACAGACTAGATAATTTGTCTACTGAGGCTATATGGGTGGAACTGAGTAATAAGAAAGGTACGGCCATTTTAGTGAGATTATATTATGGACCACCCAATAATCTGCAGGAATTATATAATTTTTAGGAAGAGGAAATGAATAATTTTTATGGAGGTCACAGACAAGCAACAAAGCTATGATAGAGGGTAATTTTAACTGTCCACATATTGACTCAGAATCGCATACTCTAAAAGGGCTAGATGGGATAGACTTTGTCAAATGTATTCTGGAACGTTTTCTTCATACATTGAGGTTCGAAGTAGAGAGAGTGTGATACTAATCTGTTAAGGAATGAGACAGGCCAGATGACAGAAGTTTGTGTAGGGAAATACTTTGCATCCAATGATCATAATGACATTCATTTCAAGAAGAGTCGGAAAGGATCTGTGGATTAGGACAGATTGCTTTCTGGCAAAGTTGCACTTGGTAAGTGGAAGGCATTCAAAAATGAAATTTGAAGAGTACAGAGTTTGTGTGACCCTGTCAGAATAAAAGGTAAGGATAACAGGTTTCGGGAACTTTGGATTTTTGAGATATTGAGTCCCTGGTAAAGAAAAAGGAGGTGTATAGGAGGTATAGTCTGCAAGAAACTAATGAGGTACTTGAATATTATAAATTCAAGAGAACACTTAAGAAGAAAATCAGGAGGACCTACAGAAAGCAAAAAAGTTCTTACAGCGGACAAGGTAAAGGAGAATCCCAAGGGATCCTACATATATGTTAAGAGCAAACGGATGGCAAGGGACAGAACTGGTCCTCTGGAAGATCAGAGTGGGTCATCTATGCATGGAGCCGATAGAGGTGGAGAGACCTTAAATGGATTTTTACATCTGTATCATATCGGGAGACAGACACAATCTATTGAAGTGAGGCAAAGTAGCAGTGAGTTCATGAACTGTATACCTATTAAAGGAGGAGGTGTTTGCTGTCTTGAGATGGACAGATCCCAGGGCCTGACAAGTTGTTCCTTGGGACCCCGTGGGAGGCTTTTGCAAAAAAGTGCAGGGGTCCTTGCTGAGATATTTAAAACTTAGCCGTAAGTGAGGTGCTGGAGAATAACTAATGTTGTTCTATTTAAGAAAGGCTATCAGAATAAGCCAGGAAATTGTAAGCCAGTGAGCCTGACAGTAGTGGTGGTAAGTTATTGGAATGTGTTCTAAGGGTCTGAATATATTGGGATTGGGAATAGTCAACATGGCTTGGTGCATGGTAGATGGTATCTAACCAGTCTCGGAGTTTTTCGAAGAAGTTATCAGGAAAGTTGAAGTGAAGCCAGTGGATGTTGTCACCATGGCCTGTATGTAACAAGGCCTTTGACAAGGTCCCACATGGGAGCTTGGTCAATAAGATTCAGTCTCTTGGCATTCAAGGTGAGGTACTAAATTGGATTAGGCATTGGCTTCACAGGAGAAGCCAAAAAGTAGTAATAGAAGGTTTCTTCTCTGGCTGGAAGCCTGTGACTAGTGGTGTGTTACAGGGATCTGTACTCAGGCCATTGTTTTGTCATCTATATCATTGATCTGAATGATACTGTGGTAAACTGGACCAGCAAATCTGCAGGTGACACCAGGACTGGGAGTGTAGTGGACAGCAAGGAAGACGATTAAAGCTTGAAGTGGGTTCTGGACCAGCTAGAAAAATGTGCTGACAAATGAAATTTAGTGCAAACAAGTGTGAGGTGGAAAAACCTGCTTAGAACTTGGCACAGTGAGCAGTAGGGCACTGAGGAGTGTGGTAGAATGGAGGGATCTTGGGAGTACAGATCCACAATTCCTTGGAAGTGACATCACTGGTAGATGTGGTCATAAAGGAAGTTTTTGGCATATTTTCCATAATGCTGAAGTTGTACAAGATGTAGGTGAGCCTAATTTGGTTTTGGTGTAGTTTTAGTGTGTAGTTTTGGTCACCTAACATGTCAATAACGTTGAAAGATTGTAGAGAAAGGTTACCAAGTGTTGCTGGGGCTTGAGGACCTGAGTTATAGGGAAAGGTTGAATAAGTTAGGACTTTATTCCCTAGAGTGTAGAAGAATGAGGGGAGATTGATGGAAGTGTACAAAATTGAGGGGTATAGATTGGGTAAATGTAAGCGGGCTTTTGTCCACTTTAGTTGAGTGAGACTAAAACTAGAGGTCAAGGGCAAAATGTTTAAGGGGAACAGGAGGGGGAATTTCTTCACTCAGAGTAGTGATTATGGGATGAACTTCCAGTAGAAATGGTGGATACAAGTCCGATGACAGCATTTCAGAGAAATTTGGATAACCACATGGATGGGATGGGTACAGAGTGCTGTGATTCAGGTGCAGATCAATGTGACTAGGCAGATTAATAGTCTGGGTCGGACTTAATGGGCTGAAGAGCCTGTTTATGTGCTATAATGTTCTGACTCTGAATAAAATTGTTTTGAGGTTTTTTTTTGTGTGGGTTCTGAATGGTTCCAGAGGGTTTTAATGCAACATATGAGTTAATTGTCAAGTTGGTGAGATTTCTCATTTTTAAATGAGGCAAATGGGAATAGATTTCAGGAAGTTTGCTTTCCATCTGATTATGTCTGATATGAAGGCCATGTGGAAATAAAACTGGAAAAATCAGCGGAAATGGACAATTATAATCCTGTTATGAAAACTAATTTTGCCTAAAGTTGCAGTTGTGTAGTACATGGAGTTAGGAAACTGTAGGCCTGTTCTAATGTACCAATTGTTACAGTTGTATGGGCAAATTAATTTTTGAAGTTGTGGTTGACGTGGGCACAGTGGAATACCAAATAGTTCATCACATTTCTGTAACTAACAATTGAATTAAAATTCATGATGTTGATTTGACTGTATGTAAAGACAGTTACTGGGCATTGCTTAGTTTAAAATCTGAAACATGCATTTGTGAAAATTTGTTATCCTTGTGATTGAAACAAGATTAGCTTTCACTGGTTGGTTTCAATTTGAGCTGAAATTCAGAGACTGCTTGAACTTATTCATTTTAGTACACATCTTTTGTTCCTTGGAACTAACTTTAACCAGTTTTAAACTGGTTAGTTGAAAATGTGAATTGGTCAAATCGTCTGATTCATTTGAGTTAAAAATTGCTAATAAATAATTAATGGCCATTACACTTCAATACTTAATCGTAACCTAAGGGCTTGCTGCTTAAAGTTTATCTATTATACAGTAGAACTACTGAAGCATTAATTACCTGTACATGTTATTCCCTGAAAACTGTGCTATCTTTGTTAATTTTTAAAGATCGTCTAGGTCAGCATTAGTAAAAATGTTAACGTTCAAAGTTGATGACCTCTCATCGGAGCTTGATAAGTAAGAAATGTGCGCAAACGTGACTACAGATCCTAGATTCTGAGACTACAAAATGTTTTTGGTTGAGACCAGTACTGATGAAGCTCTTGCCTCCTTGACATTATGTGATTTTCTGATATTTTGTTTTTCTTTTCCAAGTTAGAAATGTAATAAATTTTAAGGAAGTGTAGAACAGGACTAGGAAGGGGAGGGGGCAAGAAGTCAGTGGTGCAAAAAGATCCTTTATCAGGTGAAAGACTGATTTAAATGTATTTACTGTATATTTTGTTGAGCCTTCTAAATAGGTTAGTAGGTCACATAGTGAAAGTCCTGAATTCATGGAGGTACATTTTAATGTTCTGTAGTATTTGCAGATCTGACTGTAACACTAACTCTGCACATCTAGCTTAAGGATAGAAAGAAAGTAGTTTTTCCAGCACCTAATCATTATACAGTGGAGAAAATCTGGTTGATGGATGACAACAACTAGTTTCATAGTAACTAGTATCTGCTATCCAGTGAAGAATTTTGAGAATTTATAATACAGCAGCAATGTGTGAGATCCCATTACAAGTGAGTGAAAACTGGGAGAAATCCCCTAAGACTGAGAATGTTTGCTTTTGACAGTGTCTTCTAGTCATTGCAGTAAAGTACTTTGAGTTGTTCCTTTCTTCCAGTAAAATAACTTGAAACTTTGGGAATTTAGCAAGGAATTGATTTTTATTTTCTGATCTCATTCCAACAGTCATGTTCATTGAAGTTAACAATTTGTTTCACCACAGATATTTGCGTGTAACAGCAGAAGGTTCTATGGCATAAAAATAGTGTTTCTTTATTTGTTAATTATGTATACTGCTGCATTTGACATCGAGCATACCTCAGTCGAGTGGCTGGAATCTTAAACATTTCATAAGTGGAACCAAAGAGGCTGCATTTTATAAGCTTAAGAACAATGTATTTGTGGACGAGTAACTTTTTTTTGTATTTCATTGTTGGGGTGCTTTTGTATGTTGAAGGAGTTGTATAAAGTTTTTCCATAAAGAAGTAATTGACAAATCTCCAAGACTATTTATTGCTCAATTATGCTCTGCCTTTCTATTATGTTTACTCTCTACTCTTCTGAAATCACTGGTTCCAATAGTGAAAATCTTGTAAAATGGGTGTTAAGGTCTGCAAGAGATTTAGTCACTGGTACAGTCAATACATTGTAAAGTTTAGTGATTTGGTATTTTAGCAAAATCTTTCAATGCATCCTTAGAGATGTTTGTTCTCTGAATTACAATGTGGCAGAGGGATTACTTAATACTTACATCTGTGTAAAATATGTTGATTATGTAATACTGTGAGATTCCACATTGTGTAAAATATTTAATGACATTTCTGAAAGTTAAGACAATTTGCTCTATTCTTTTGCAGTTTGTCGCTCCAATAAAAGTCCTTGGGTCTGTCTGATGTGTTCAAGTGTGCATTGCGGAAGGTATGATTAAATTTTGAGTTGCATACTGTCCTTAAGATGGAACACTTTTTTTTTGCTTGGTGATATTGTTTGTAAAAGCTTGTTTATCCCTCAGTTGGAGTACAGTGAGTTGTCCTTGGTACCAGATTGTAATCACAGCATGATTTTAACATGCAGCTAAAGTTTGATAGCTAAGTTTGAAATGTTGCTTGCCTTTCAGATCTGTCGTTAGTTTAATGTTGTGTCACCTAGAAATAAGGAAAATGGAATTTCTGTTTAGTTCATTGTAGGTTAAGTTGACTAAATATTATAAAGCAGTGAAGCAATTTTGTCATTTCAGGTACTGTCTCTTAAGATTTGAATTTCTATTTCAGGCCAAGCAGGAGTGGAAAGTAATTTCTGGCAAAAATATTTTATTATCTTTTTTGTAAACTTTTTAATTTCATTTATATGATCAGTGTGATTGAAATCCTGGTACACAGCATTATCTATATGGACAAAAATCACTTGGAAATATGAGTAAAATTCATAATTTTTATTCATTTCTGTTCTTGTTTCTAATTCTTTTAAAGATTGCAGAGGCACTTCTTAACCATGCCCCCTCTTGCATTTTTTCAATATCACTTGTCCAGCTGCCCTGACTTTATTTCCCCGTATTATTTGAGACAATTCACCTCTATTGTTAAGATGAGATTTAACCCAGTATCAGTTGAACCTCTGAATCTCATTGTCTAATGTGCTATTGAATGTAATTGTTAATTCTACAAGTTTTCAGCCTGCATCCCTTCAAAGATTATCCCCAGGGTTTTCCATGAAGTTATTTCAGACTTGTATAGTGCAGTTCTTCATTTCTTGTTCTTCATTTGTTTTTAACCACAGTTGATCTATTACTTAAATGTTTTACACTTGCAACCATAAAGAAATAGTTGTAAGTCATCTGTCTATTCATGTATATATTCAGCATGATATTTATTTGGTTACATTCTGCCCAGTTTCTGTGTGGGGATGGTATAAACTTTGCATAAAATCAAAGCCACAGTATATTTAACACTCAGCTAATTTGTAATGACATCACAAAAATAGATTAGGTCATTGACTTCCTAGAGCATATGACTTCCAAAATATTAAGCAATCTGCCATGTTTATATTAACTGAAAACTACTTGATTGTCTAAGTACTTAGTCACACTCCCTAAATGTATATTAAACATGTTGACCTATACTATACAAAACAATCAACCTGACACTGCACCTATAAAGTCTTGGTGCATGTGACTTTGTACTTTGCTTTTACCCATTGAACTGATTTTTTAAAATCCAGTTTGCTTCCAACTATTTTACAGAAGTATTGAAGGAGAGTCTGTTTATGCTGTTCACCCTTGAGTTTTCCCAAAAAGTTGTCTCTACTTGTCATAAGCAAGCTTTTCAATTTTGAAATGTTCAGCTTATAAGTTTGTAAGTTATGTTTTTAAGATAGGAATTCTGTTTTTCACATGTAGAAGTAATATTCTGATTAGTCATATTTGGGCCATTGAGAGGATTAGTTATTTCCTAGTTTGAAATGGATTGTTTAAAAATAACGTTGCTCTGTCCTGCCACCTGTCCTCCATGATGCTGCCCAGCAGGGACAGTAAGGCAGTTTGTACTGTGATTTTATAAATATATGGTGGTATGTTCAGGTGGTAGGCTAAATCAGTTGAGATAGATATACACGTGTATGTGTTTGTATATGCAGTACACAAAACAGTGGATTCTGTTTAATTACTACTATATTTTGGCCCAATTAAGCAGCTTCCCCAATTAGCCAAAGTATCATGGGAATAATTAAGAAGGTACAAAAAAGATAAACTGCCATTTAACTGTGTAACAAATTGTGTATTTAAATTAATACATATTCATTAGAACACTACCAATACTACTGGTGGTTGTCCATCATATCTGATAATGACACGAAACCTGTGCGGGAGAGTTTTTGAAGTGGTAAAGCCATTGCACTGGGGCAGTTCCACTCTCTTGACCTCGGAGGTCCAGGGACCAGTGGTGTGAGTAGACTTCACAATGCGGGTCTTTGCTGGATGACCACAACTTCTATTATCTTGTTATGCCCTTAGTTCTCCATGCAGTGTTGCAGAGTAGCCTTCCTAACTCTTGGATCTCACTGTAGATCTCATCTGCCTGGTCCACCAGAACTGACTTTGCATGCTAGGACAGACGTGTCCCTATCTCACTGGGGTATGAGACCTGTTGCCTACCCTCACCTGGTTTAGCCTGCCTGTCAAAGCAGTGTCATGGGGTGTGACTTCTGTCACATGAAAATAACTTCTTCAAGCCACAGCTGAGAGCTGACTGTCCAGTGGGGACCAAAGGTTAACATCCAAGGTGATTGTTAATGCCTTCAAGTTTTTTTCATAGTTCCTAACTCGTTGAAGTAGTGACTGAGTTTCATTTTCACTTCTGTTGTTTCTGGCGTTTTCCAAGTCTGAATGTTTGAATCTGCAGTGAGCAAAACAGTTCTAAATCATCTTGCTATTTATTTCTCACCGACTATCAGTGAGAAATATCACTGCTTTTTGAGCAGAAACACATGCAATTGACACTATTTTAAAAACTGTTCATTATAAGTATGGTGTACAGTCTAATGGCCACACAAGTTCACATGACTGCTAGTTAGAAACTGCCAAGTTTCCTAGCCCAATTAAGCGGCATAGTGTCCTATAAAAGGGAATCCTGGCTATTTTCTTGATTATTTCTTATTCTTTAAGAGTAGTCCCAAATAAGTGGCTGCCATGATTAACCGATGATCTAATTTACTGGAATCCTAATGGGTATGTGTATATTTTTTGCTGGTTACCAAAGCATTGATATTGCAGTGCAGCAGAATACATTGTTTATTAATTTCCTTCATCTCTCATCAAGCTTAATTTTGTACTTTCTGCTGCATTATCCTGCAGTGTGGTATCTTAGTGATCTTGAATGCATCTTAAAATGTTTTCTCAATTGTTCCAATAAATCTAGTCATGCTTCGGCTCAGTATTAGCTGAGGGATAACTGTTACCCAGAGCACTAGGAAATTGACAGTTACCAGGAATGGTAAACAATTTACTGGAGGAAATTGTTCAGCACCTGCAGAGGAAAGTAATTGTCAGTGCTTCAGATGAAAACACTGACAGTTCATTTCATTCCACGTTTGCTTCCCAACTAGCTGAATTCCTCTAGCAGATTGTTTGTTCTAGATTCCAGCATCTGTAGTATTGTGTCCCTGCAGTTGTTGCAGGATTTGTATTTAGTGGGGTTCTTTGAGGTATTAAACCTGTCTGATTAGGACATTGGAGATAACCCTACTGTTGGCTTCTAAACTGTGCCATAGGACAATCTTATCAGATGATTAAGCATAAAAACCTTTAATTCCTTAACTCATGGGGCACTCTGACCTTTCAGCAATGCGTCAACACTGAAATGGCATGTCAGCTTAGTTTTTGTTTGTTATTCAAATTACATTTGCTTTCGGAAACACTTACTACCACCATTGGATCCTCAGCTGTCACCTGGCATTGCTTGAAGGCCATCAGCGAGTAAATATGCACAGTCCCTTATGCTAATATAGGGACTGACTGTCAGAGTGTTGAACAAAGATTGAATGTATGAGGTATGAAAAATATTCTGGAAATTTCAAAAATTCAGTGTATATTTATGCAAAATCTCCTTTAATTGAATTTGCGCATATGGTCACATAAATTGGTAGTGTAGGAGGAGGCCATTTGTCTTGTTAGTCAAAATTATAATTATTGCTTTACCCTACACATCCAGCTTAGTTTGTAGTTTATGGCTGAGTTGCTTATCCAAGCAACTTTTATAACGTGTTGAAAGTTGCCTCTGGCATCCTTTACATGATGAATTCCAGATCACAATCTTCTGTGGGTTTTCCTAATTTTTCTTCTAGTCCTTTCGCTAGGTTTCAGTTATTGACTGTTCTGTTAAAAGAAGTTTGTTTAGTTTTAATCCCATTTCCCATTCTGATATGTCAATCCAGGGCCGCCTCTACTGTCAAGATGAAGCCATTCTCAGGTTGGAGGAATAACACCTTATATTCCGTCTGGGTAGCCTCCAACCTGATGGCATGAACATTGATTTCTCTGACTTCCGTTAATGCCCTTCCTTACCTCCTTACCCCATCCCTTATTTATTTATTACCCCCACCTCTTCTTTTTTTCTCTCTCTGTCCCTCTACAGTCACTCCTTGCCTGCTGTCCATCTGCCTCTGTTGCTTCCCCCCTCCTTTCTTTCTCCCTAGGCCTCCCATCCCATGATCCTCCCCCTTCTCCAACTCTGTATCCCTTTTGCCAATCAATCCCGCTTTCAAATCTCTTACTATCTCTTCCTTCAGTTAGTCCTGATGAAGGGTCTTGGTTCAGAACATTGACCTTTTCCTCTCCATGAGTTCCTTCAGCGTTTTGTGTGTGTGTGTGTTCCTATGGATTTCCAGCTTCTGCAGAATCTTGTCTGAGTCAACATTTTTTAAAGTTCAGACCTCAATATGGTGAATATTTTGAAACCAAAGACCTTTGCGTTTTTATTTGCAGATATGTGAATGGACATGCCAAGAAACACTATGAAGATTCCCAGATGCATTCCAACAATGTAAAAAAATCAGAAAAGCATGAAAAAGAGAAGTTGCAGCATGCAGTATGTATGGATTGCAGCAGTTACAGCACCTACTGGTATGTGAAGCTTGGATGCTAAATCTTTTAATGTAGATAATAAATTGTATAAGCCACAGGGCTTGGTATGCAGTTTTAATGTACCTACCATTTCAAATTTAAAGGTTTTCTTTGTTTGACCTTCAGAGCTAAATATCATTTGCCTTGGGAAATTCAAATTCAAGTATATACTGGTTTGTGTGTGTTTTGACTGAAACCGATAGCCCTTTCAACAGGCTGAATATCAATGCACATAAACCTAACTTTTTCTCTGCACTGGAATGAATAGAGCTTGGCCATTTGACATTTCATCATATCATATCCCAAGGAAGTTCCAAGTTGCTTCCTAACCATTAGAAATCAGTCATTTGTTTTCTTTACTGTTGGTTCATTGAAAATATTGTTCAGAGAATGATGAAAAACTTAGCTGTAGGTTTGGTTATTACCATTCCAATGTTTTTCAACCCCAGAACAAATACAAAACCATGAGCTGATATGAAGCTTCACAAGGTAACAAAAATTCCTTCATGTTTTGCTAAATAGTGAAGAAGGCTTTAAGATGCCTTGCCTCATAATGCAGCTCTCTTGCAGTATGTTCTAATAAACCTTTCACCTCATCATTCTGTTGTTCAGTATCCATCCTTATATGCATATTTTAAATGATTAGATGCTGTGCCTTCTGCCATCTAGGATCCAGAAATCTTCAAATATTCCCTCTTACTTATAACCTGCTTTTTGGACTGCAGGTCACGTTAGGCATGAATACATATCTTGATCCCATCGTTCGACAGCACATTTATGATTAATGCAAATTGTAAATGCAACAACTAAAATTTATGTATTTTAATTTGATTATTTGAATTGCATGTTTTTAATTAACCAAAATTCCTTGGATTAGCTGCTGTGTTCCCTATAATGTCAGCATTGTGTATGGTATATTTGGGCATGCTTAAAATGTATTTTCAAGGGGAAATTAATGATGTTCTGTGACTTGATATATATTGTGCCTTAAAACTATCTTCATATTTTACTCTCATTTTCTAAATTGTAAATGTATTGAAGTAGGATTTTTGAGCTAATCTACAAAGCATTATGCGTAATGTCAAATCAAAAATTCAAAAATCAGTCAACAATTTATTAAAAATTAAAATGAAAATTGAGACTGAAAAAGGGTTCATCCCCTTTGTAATTACTACATCAACTCTCCTCAGATGCGATACTGTATATCACCTTGACTCATTTTGTTGTTGTAGAAAATTGGAGGATCGCCTGTTTGCAATGAATTCATAAGAATAAATTCTCCCTCTCTAAGGTCTAAAAGTATGGTAGATTTTCAACAGACCCAACCAAAATCAGTACAAAAGAGCATTCAAGGTAAGTCAGGGAAGTTATAATAGAGAAGCAGAAATCTGGGGAAACGTACAAGACCATTTCAAAGGCACTGAACATACCTCAGAACTCAGAGCAGTCCATCATGGAAAAAGTGATGGAACGTTGCCTAGGTCGGCCAACCACTAAACTTAGTCACCGGAGAAGAATGGCACTTGTGAGAGAGGTTACTGTGACACCCAGCAGTCACTCTGAGCTGTGGAAGTCAGTGGCTGCAACTGGAGATGAAGTTCATGGCTCCACAATCTCAAAGGCCTTGCAGAAAAAGTATTTATGGAGAGTGGCAAGGAAGAAGCGCTGATAAAAATCTTTGCTCGTAAAGACTTTGCAAAGCATCACTTAGATACTGTAAAGATTTGGAAGAAGGTGCTGCGATCAGATGAGACTAAAGAGGAACGTGGCCTCGGCACTGTGTGGTATATGTGGTGTAAATGTAATACTTTTTACATCAGCCAGATAACGCCATCCCTGCTATAAAGTATGGTGGAGGTAGCATCGTGCTGTGGAGATGCTTTTCAGCAGCAGGGACTGGAAATCTGATCAGGATTGATGGGAAGATAAATGCTGTTAAATATAGAGAAATTCTGGATTAAAAACCTGCTAGCCTCTGCCAGAAAGCATAAACTGAGGGTGGAGTTTCAAGATGGCGACGTAAACATCTGCCTTTTAGGCGCTCTTTATTTTTTCAACTATAATCACCCTTTAATCAAATCTTTTCGAATTTAATCATATGAGTTGATACTTTCGATTAACTTTTTTTTTCCTAAAACTATATTTGATCTAATTCTGTCAAACTTAAAATGGCTACAAGCAAGAAATCGTCTAAGGAGCCTTTATCTATCGACGCAATTTCTAATCTTCTGGATGCTAAACTTGCAAGTTTGGAAAGCAAGCTGGAAAGTAAAGCAACAAGTTTGGAAAGTAAACTGGCAAGTTTGGAAAACAAGCTTACCACGAAAATGTCTGAACTTGAAGGAGTTGTTAGATCGCTTGATAATAAGCTTCAATCGCAGGCATCAGATATTCAGCGGCATGAAGATAAGTTTACGACTCTTGAAAAATTAATTTGTGAAAAAGTACGTACAATTGAAGCGCTGGACAAGAAGATACAACCGACTGTTAAAACAGTAGATCAGTATAAGTTTAAAATTACTGATCTCGAAAACCGATCTCGCAGACAGAACTTGCGAATCATCGGGTTTCCCGAAAAAGTTGAGTCCGGTGATTTAACTGAATTTTTCTCTAAATTACTGTGGGAAATTTTCGGTGGTGAAGGTTTGCAAGCTAAACCTGTTATCGACCGCGCTCACAGAGTTGCGAGGTTTTCGGCTACGAGTGTTAAACCACGAGCGGTGATTGTTCGCCTTCATTATCCTCGGGAGAAAGAGCTTTTAATTCGATTAGCTCGTAAAAAAGGTATGATTTCTTACAACACCAACACATTTCGTATTGTTGAAGATTATTCATTCGAAGTAATGAGAGCGAGAATTGCTTTTAAACCAGTGATGGCAGAGATTCACTCGATTGGACTTAAACAAGCTTTAATGTATCCAGCGAAGCTTAGAATTACGCTGAACGACAACAGTCAGCAATTTTTTAACACTCTGGAAGAAGCGAAGAAATTTGTTGAAGAATATCGATCTTCTAGTGCAACTTGAACTATGTGTTACGTTGAAGATTTTTCGGACAGAGGATGCCATTTCATTTTAAGTTTTAACCTATGAAGCTGGGTTATAACTTCTTATCCTGATCTACGGGTCTGGTTTTTTTTTACTATCATCATTGTTTATAGATGCTCTTTTTAATTTTTATAATATCTTTTTTTTATTCTTTTTTCTGTTTCGGATATATACGTTTATATTTTGTAATGATTTATTTTTTTTTCAAGATGTCGTTTCTTTTTCCCGTAAGACTTTGTTTTCTGTAAGCATTTATCTGTTTGCCTGTACTTAGAAATGGGACGAATGTTTTGGATTTTTTGGTCTTTTTTTTATATATTGTAGTGTCTATTAAATCCTTTAATCCTATTTTGATAACTTTTTTTTATTAAATTTCTTTTAATAGGTTGCTGAACTTACATTTGTATTTTGTAATATGGCTTTTCAAAATGTCGTTTCTTCTTCCCATAAGCCTTTGCTTATGAAACGTCATCTTTCTTGTATTTGAATATGGAATTTTTTTTTAAAGGTATATTACACTTTTAAATTTTAATGTTTATACTTTTTTTGTTAATGATTGTTTTATTATATTAGTTTTTTCATTCTGACTGATATATATATTTTTTTGCAACCCTATATTTAAATCTGGGTGTTACATAGTTTTTTAAAATCTTTTTATGGAGCTGCCATCTTGAAATGGGGGTAATGTTAGTATTAGATTATGCGCTTGCCGCTTGGCTTTCTTTCAAAGGCTGGGGGGAGGGGGTAGGGATCTTTTTTCACACTTTTAATTTTTATTTTTTTGCTTTTAGTCTATGGGCCGACTTTAAATTATTAATATTGTTGAGGTGTCATGTTCTCCGGTTGCTCCTGAATCAATTTTCCTTCTTCCTGAATTATGGGTTATGTGTCTTTGTAACCTTTTATGATATACACAACAAATATTGGCATGATGGATAAATCTATTAACTTTATTTCTTGGAATACTAATGGTTTAAATCATCCGATTAAACGTAAAAAAATATTTAAAGTATTCCATAGATTGAACGCTAATATTATTTTTGCACAGGAGACCCATATTAGGAGGGAGGATAATCAGCGTTTTTTTAGGCTCTGGAAGGGTCAACAATTTCACTCAAATTGTACCGCCAAAATTAGGGGTGTGTCTATTTTTATAGACTCCTCAATTTCGTTTACACATCATGAAATTATTTCTGATCCACAGGGCAGATTTTTGTTGATAACTGGTTCACTTTTTAGTCGAAAAGTGGTTCTAGTTAATATTTATGCTCCAAACTTTGACTGCCCTGAATTTTTTAAACGTTTATTTACTTCCCTTCCTAATCTAAATGAATATATGTTGATAATGGGTGGAGATTTTAATTGTTATTTGAATCCTTCAATGGATAGATCTAAACCTATCCGTACTCTTCCGAATAGATCAGCCTTACTTATTAATTCTTTTATGGTTGATTCGGGAATCACTGAAATATGGCGGTTTTTGAACCCTAAAGATAAAGAATTTTCATTTTTTTCACATGTATATCATAGCTATTCTAGAATTGACTATTTTCTTATTGATCATCGGTTATTAACGGATGTTATTGATTGTAAATATGATTCTATTACTATTTCGGATCATGCACCTTTGAAGTTATCTATTAAGATTTCGGACTTTTCCAATAATATTAGATCTTGGAGACTTAACGCTACTTTGCTTCAAGACCCAGAATTTATCACCTACATAAAACAGCAAATTGACTTGTTTTTCTCAACAAACTATACTGAAGAAATCGACAAAGGAATACTTTGGGATTCTTTTAAGGCTTTTATCCGTGGACAAATTATCTCATATTCCGTTGGTAAAAGAAAACAAAGATATTTAGATATTGCTTTATTAGTGGATAAAATTAAGGAAATTGATAAGATTTATTCTGTGACTCCTACCAAAGAACTTTATAAGAAGAGAGTTGAGCTTCAAATGGAACATAGTTTACTATTATCTTCTTCAATTGAAAATCAATTAATTAGGACCAGGGCTCAATTCTATATTCACAGTGACCGAACTGGTAAACTGTTAGCTAATCAATTAAAAGCTATTTCGACTAAGCGACAAATTATTAAAATTCGTAAACAAGACGGTAATTTAACTACTGATCATAAAGAAATCAATAATACTTTTCAAGATTTTTATAAATCTTTATATCAATCAGAATTTGATGGTGACCTGTCCATGATGGATAATTTTTTTAACAATTTGAATATTCCTAAACTGATAGATGAAGATCGTAGCTTGTTAGATGCTCCTATCTCTATGGCCGAAATAGGAGAGGCTATCTCATCAATGAATTCAGGGAAAGCTCCTGGCCCTGATGGTTATATTGTAGAATTTTTTAAAACTTTTTCTTCTTTGCTTTCCCCTTGGTTATGTGAAATCTTTAATGATGCGTTTGCTAAGAAGAGATTACCTCAATCTTTTTATGAAGCTACTATCTCTCTAATTCTTAAAAAAGATAAAGATCCTACTTTATGTGCATCTTATCGCCCTATATCATTATTAAATGTAGATTCTAAGATTCTTACAAAAATTTTAGCCATTAGATTAGAAAAGGTACTATCACAGATTATTTCAGAAGATCAAACTGGTTTTATTAGGAATCGGTATTCCTTTTTTAATGTTAGAAAATTGATTAATATAATTTATACTTCATCACCCACAATCTCAGAATGTGTTCTCATTAGATGCTGAAAAAGCTTTTGATAGAGTTGAATGGACATACTTATTTAATACATTGAGAAATTTTAATTTTAGTCCCAACTTCATATCATGGATTAAATTAATATATTATAAACCTGTTGCTTCTGTTCTTACAAATAATTATAGATCCTCTTTTTTTCAATTATCTCGTGGTACGAGACAAGGCTGTCCCTTAAGTCCTTTATTATTTAATATCGCATTAGAACCTTTAGCCATTGCTATTCGTGAATCTCCTAATATTTTTGGTATTACCTGTAATGAGAAGTTATACAAATTATCACTTTATGCTGATGACTTGCTGTTATATATTTCTGATCCTGACAGGTCTATTCCTGCTATTTTATCCTTGTTGGCTCAATTTGGTAGCTTTTCTGGTTATAAACTAAACTTGGATAAGAGTGAATTATTTCCCTTAAACGCACAAACTTTATTGAATGACAGGATACCATTTAAAGTTGTTACTGATAACTTTACCTATTTAGGTATAAAAATTACCAAGAAATATAAAGATTTATTTAGACTGAATTTTTTTACCTATGCTTCATCAAATTCAACAACTTACTACAAGATGGTCTCCCTTATTCTTATCATTAATTGGTCGGATTAATGCTATTAAAATGATGATTTTACCGAAATTTTTATACTTATTTCAAGCCTTACCAATTTTTATTCCTAAATCTTTTTTCAATAACATTGATTCAAAAATTTCCTCATTTGTGTGGCAAAATAAAAACCCCAGGTTAAGTAAAAAGCAATTACAAAAATCTAAAAAAGATGGTGGTTTAGCTTTACCTAACTTTAGATTTTATTATTGGGCAAATAATATTCGTAACTTAATGTATTGGAAATTAGATTTGGATTCACCACTGTGCCCGCAGTGGGTAAATTTGGAATGTTACGAGGTAAAGGGATATTCTCTATTCTCTGTTCTTGGTTCTTTTCTTCCTGCTGATTTAGTTAAATTCAACAAACAGATATCTAATCCTGTTATCAAACATACATTACGAATTTGGTTTCAATTTCGTAAGTTTTTTACTTTGAAAAACTTTGTTCTTGATAGCCCTATCTTACTTAATTTTTTTTTCAAACCTTCCTGGACAGATCAAGCTTTTAGCATATGGAAAAGGAAAGGTATAAAATGTTTTCGTGATCTTTTTTTTGAAGATACTTTGATGTCCTTTGACCAACTTTCCAACAAATTTAAATTACCTAAATCTAATTTTTTCAGATAGCTACAAATCAGAAATTTCTTGCATAAATTTCTACCATCTTTTCCCAATTCAACTTCAGTGGATTTCTCAGATTTGATTTTTACCTT